>NC_081853.1:28809337-29461837 GCF_963259705.1 Myotis daubentonii | reverse complement strand
TGCTTTATAATGTAAACATGAATTTAAAATGCAAAATGGTATTGTGCCGTGATTCACAATCTTTAACCTCCGGATAACTAGGAACCAATGGCATTACTGTAAGGGACTGTGACTCCTAGGATGCACTAGGATTGTCTGTAGATAAAGTGAGCAGTGGCTTGCATATGGAGGTGGGAAATTTTTTTTTTAATATAGGTAAATGTCTTCTGATTAAGAAAATAAAAAAGTATGTGAGAGTTACTAAAGATAGAGTAAGTTCTGTTATTTGTCATCACTTTTTTTCTGAATTAACAGATATCAAAAGTGTAAAGTAATGACAACCTAAAAATACCTTTTAAATCATTAAGTTTGAAAGGGCTCTAATTATTGAAAAGATGGGACCCCATGAATTCAGGAAGAAAATCAGTGGTAAAGAATCTGAGAACCTATATCTGAGTTAGGTAACAAGCTAATAATTTGTCTGTATCCTCATGTGTAAAATGTAAGGATAATTCCCATCGTATTTCATAGGGTTGTTATAATAGTAAAATGAGATTATGTTTATTAAAACTAAACAATAAAAATAAAGTTGATTTAAAAAGCAAAATGGCCAAAACCGGTTTGGCTCAGTGGATAGAGCGTCGGCCTGAGGACTGAAAGGTCCCAGGTTCGATTCCGGTCAAGGGCATGTACCTTGGTTGCGGGCACATCCCCAGTGGGAGATGTGCAGGAGGCAGCTGATCGATGTTTCTCTCTCATCGATGTTTCTAACTTTCTATTTCTCTCACTTCCTCTCTGTGAAAAATCAATAAAATATATTTAAAAAAATAATAATAAAAAAAATAAAAAGCAAAATGCGTGGGAGATCACAGCAAAAAAAAAAAAACATGAAAAAGAATATGAGGAACTTTCACTTTTTATATCTATATCTGTATTATTTGATTTGGTGTTTATAAAACACCAAAAAATTGTACTATTATAAAAACTGTACTATTGCCCTAGCTGGTTTGGCTCACTGGATAGAGCGTCAGTCTGGGGACTCAAGGGTCCCAGGTTCGATTCCGGTCAAGGGCATGTACCTTGGTTGCAGGCACATCCCCAGTAGGGGGTGTGCAGGAGCCAGCTGATCGATGTTTCTCTCTCATCGATGTTTCTAACTCTCTATCCCTCTCCCTTCCTTTCTGTAAAAAATCAATAAAATATGTAAAAAAAAAAATTGTACTATTAAAGAAAATCCAATAAGTATGAATGTGTCTGACATACTTAAAAGACTAAAATCTTCATCCCAAGTTGATCTTCAAAGACAAAGGAAAGTTTAGTGACCGATTAGAGAGGACTTATGCAATGTTGACATAAAACATTTTTAAAAAACTAGACTTCTCTTGAAATATTGGATTAAAAACATTTATATTTGCACAGGATGTTATATTTGTAAAAATGCTTCGAAATGTGATCTCATCTGATTCCAAAAAAAATTATACCCAATTGTCAAATATACCATAATTATACACACAAACAGGCACAGCTAGGACTATTCTATTCCTATTCTAAGGAATAAAGCCATGGCATAAATGTAATGAATGAGTCAAAAATGTATCTTTTTTATTCAATGTACACTAAGAGAGAGGGTTCTTGACATATTTAAGATTTCTATTGTAAGGATCACAAAGCATTATTGATCAGAAAAACATTTTATAAGAAACTGAAATGAAAAGCTATTTCTTAGATGAATAAAATTCAATTAAAATACAAGGAAAAAACTTTAAATTACATATTTAATTTACATACTACTTTTAAAATCTACTCTCTACAGGTCTGATAGTGTTAAACATTAAAACACAATTAAGTTTAAAGGTGGAATAATTAGATACTACTTAGTATAACATCAACTTTTAAAGGTAGCTGGTTCGCAAATGGATTAAGGAAATAAAAGAAATATTATTATTTGAGAATTTGCTCAAAGATTTTATCGTAAAAATCAGCAATCATACCTGAAACAAAGATACCACACCTGAAGATAAAACATATGACAGCTTACTTAGCTCTCTTAGCATGTAAATTAGACATACTATGATACTCTCCTTATCCTCAAGACATGCCACATTAAGGAAATGTGTTTAGAAATGCAAATCCTTGGTATAGATTCTACAAATAATAGCACCTTAGGAAGTCCTACTAAAAGTAATATTCTACATAAATCATCTTTTCTTGAATACCAACTCTAACACAGCAGTTATTATGTCTTTAATCTCTGAACCAACATGCTGGCATATTTCACATATTCAGAATTACATCTAACTGCATTTACAGCCTTGTAAACTGAAAAGCAAACAAACAAAAACCTCTGAGAACAATTATGATTTCCTCATTTTATAAATGAGGAGCCTGAACTCTAAAGATAACATATCTCACTTGGTCAGTGACAAAGCCAGGACTAAACAGAGTTGACTCCCTGCTCAGTGATCTTTCCACTGAACCAAGCTGTCAATTTATGTGATGTTTTGAAAGAGAAACAGAAATAGAAATAGACATATAGAGCTTCAACTATAAACCAGGAACTAATAATTCAATTACTTCACACATAGTGGCCCTTTAAATAATTATCTTACCTTATCAAAGGGAGGGTAATAATAAGGTTGTTTTTTATTCTCTGGGAATCTGATATGCAAAGCTGTTGCATTCTCAGTATATGGATTTGTTTGAACAGTTCCCATTGGATTCAACATTTCTTCAAGTTCATCTAAAACATGCAAATAATTTTGATTCTTAAAATATATTTTTGAAAATGAAATAAAACTTTAATGGATTTAAACCATGAAAATGATTTAAAAAGTTTGTCACCTAAGGAACTATGGCAGACAATTTTATCAGTAAGCCTCTAATTTTCTGTTAATGCTTGGCACAAAATTTGAATCTGAGTTTATATACATTTTTAAAGTGAGAAAATTAACAAAAATTAATAGCTACCTCACCTCATTCTTCAATTTGGTAAGTAGTCTCAATTTTGGGGGGAAAAAATAATTGAAACTGTTCTTCCTCCATCAAAATTAAGGGCCCAGCCCCTGGCTGGTATGGCTCAATTGGCTGAGTGTCTTTCCATGCACCGAAAGGTTGCCAGTTCGATTCCCGGTCAGGACACATGACCAGGTTACGGTAGGGGTGCACACAGGAGGCAACCACTCAGTCTCTCTCCCCTCCCCTCCCCTCCCCTCCCCTCTCTTCTCTCCTCTCTCTCTCTCTCTCTCTCTCTCTCTCTCTCTCTCTCTCCTCTCTCTCCTTCCTTCCCTCCCTTCCTCCCTCCCTCCCTCCCTCCCTCTCCCTCCTCCCCTCCTCCTTCTCCCTCTCTCTTCCTATCTCTCTAAAATCAATAAAAAAAAAACATTAAAAAAAATTAAGGGCCCATAGGACTCATTATTTTGTCAGTATAGATAGATTTCTTAATCAGATGTAATCTGATTTCCATGGTACCAAAGTACCCAAACTGGTATTTTCAGTCATCAATGACATTTCTTTTGACAAACTTAATGTTCCTTATTATCTCATAACTGCTGATACAGTTAAACATCTTCTCTGGCAGTTTCTGTAACACTCCATTCAAGTGGTATTCCTTTAACCTCACCAACTGCTTCTTTCTTCAAGGCACTCCTTCCTCCTCTCTACGACTCTAAACACAGTCCATGCACAGAATTGTGCACAGGAATCTTAGAATTTCAGTGTTTTCATAAAACCCTGGAGTTCACATAACTTTTTCATTCCTAGCTAAGTAAAATGTTGAAGAGACATGAAATTTAAGATGAGAGAACAGAGCTAGCTCCCCCTCTCTAAACTAATTTCTCTTTTCTTATACTGATTTTTAAGTTATTCTCTTATACTTCCTGAGAAAAATCTGTCTAGGCCTAATGTCCAGATCGTATGTATAATCAGAATTACCTCCCCAAACTAGAAAATCTTTTTAAAATTAATAAGTTTCAGCTACTTAATTCTTGGCTCATCTTTTTAAACACTCTCATCTCACAGATTCCATCTTTACTGGACTGAAGCAAACCTCATAATTTATACACCTCTAAAACTACCTTCTTGGCAAATTATGATCTTACATTTGCTAACTAGTGGCATTATACCTATTTGTCCTACCAAATGCAACCTATCTAAAGTCAAATATAGCATTTTAGTATTCTTATCAGCCCCAAACTTATGGAGGCAACCTTGCTTAAGTGATCACAAAAAAAGGCAAATGAAGAGTACAAATTGGTACAGTCTCTAAGAGAACAATTTGAGATTATCAACATTACAAATGTATTTATTTTTTGACTCAATAAATCCACCTCTGAGAATTTACTTTAGATATATACCGGAACATAAGCAAGATTATTCATTATAACTGTTAAAACTATCACACGATAACTCTGCTTTTGTAAAGAGAAACGGTCAAAAGGACAAAGAGCAGAACACTGCACAGAATATGCTATTTTATGGAAACATGGGGGGAAAATTAAAATCTATTTTTATATTGCCTAGTGTATACATGAAAAATTCTGGAAAGACACAAAAGCAAACAATAAATTGAATTATATACCTTTTAATGATGACCTAGGAACTCAAGATAATAGATTATTTGTAGTTCATTTCTGACTTGCTCCTCCTACTGGGATAAATCTGACAATCTAGAGCTGATACATGCAGAGAGCTAAAGTGTTCACTTATTGTTTTTCACCTTACATTTTGTTAGATGATAAAGTTAAGTTCATGGTATACCTAGTTCATACCACCAAAGTATTTTCTAAAAATACCAGTCATGTTGCTTGATGATTCTGGAGAACATGTGTGAATCTAAATTAAGATTTTCACAAAAAGTATATTGCTGAAATGCATAATTTTTACCCTAACTGTGAAATCATAGTTCCTCTTAAGAAATGTGTACATGCACACTGCTTTCCTATAATTGGGGATTAACGTGATTAGTTAAAATTATTGGAGGTATATGCAGGAAAGGATAGGAACAACAGAATATGCACACACATAAAATATTAGAATGTGAGATGAGTATATACAGCCATAAATAACTAATTATAATTTATATACAAAATAACTACATGTGTGTGTGTCCAAAAACAACTTCTATGCTAGCAACTACTAATATATGAACATTTTTCAAATGTTTGTCACCCACAAAATAATATTACAATGCAAGTTAGTTCAAAATTTTACTAAATATCTATGAAGACAGAAAAAACCCCACTTATAATGCAAGTTACACACTAAAAATGTCCAACATTTGGGAAAGTCTAGAGTAATGAGAAGAGCCAAGCAGTCTTGTATAAATCCTAGGTTTGAACCAATTATGTAAGATTGATAGAGGCTCACTTTCCTCATTTGTAAAATGGAGATAAAACCATCGACCTGATAGGAGTACTTTGAGCTGTATTTGAAAAATATAGGCATGTAGAAGGTGCTCTTCTTAGCTCAAATTTCAGGCTACAGCCAACTAACAAGTGTTTTTATTATTCTTCCCATACTAGTGAATGTTCCTCCTACTACTGTAGAAATTTAGTACAACTAGGAGCAATAAAGAAAAGACAATGTTATAAGAAAGCCATTATTCCTATGGAGAATTTCTCAAAAACTTAAAAATATAAAATGCTTACAGTGTGAAAACATTCACTGAACACAATATATGCAGACACAAATCACTTTTTGAGTATATGAAAATAATCTATAGAAATTTGTTTTAAAATAAACAATAAAGATATGAAATGACCGTTTTACTAAAATGAAAGAATAGTGAGTCATAAAGAAACATTAACTAGCCCACATGCCAAAAGTTATTCTTTAACACCAAGAATTAGAAAGCAAATCTTACCAGGAAATGAAGACCAGCTGTGCAATATTATGTCTCCAGATCTCAACTGTCCTTTAAAGTCAAAAACCATTGTATTTACCCATGCTACAGGATAATGCTGTTGAAAAAGATACCATTGCATCAATACGCTAAGAATGAATTTTAAGGTGTAAACATGTACATGCCTTTGTTCCAATAATCTTAGTTCTAGAAATGTCTAGAGTTCTAGATTATCCCCCACCAAAACAAACAAATAAAATCCCCCAAGATGGCCCTAGCCAGTTTGGCTCACTGGATAGAGCGTCGGCCTGGGGACTGATGGGTCCCAGGTTTGATTCCGGTCAAGGGCATGTACCTTGGTTTCAGGCACATCCCCAGTAGGGGGTGTGCAGGAGGCAGCTGATCGATGCTTCTCTCTCATCGATGTTTCTAACTCTCTATCCCTCTCCCTTTCTCTCTGTAAAAAATCAATTAAAAAAATTAAAAAAAAATCCCCCAACATGCATATTGCAAAATGTTCAATGTCTTTAAAATGGTTGAAGAAAACCCTAAAAACCAATTAAAGTTTCACAATAAAATAGTATATCCAAAAAATGAAATGTTGCTGTACATCCATTGAAAATGAGGAGAAACATTTAATGATTCAAGACAATATATCTAATATATTGTCAGGTTGTATGTTTTAAGACTTTTCAGCATATATAACTAGAATAAAGCAATGCCTCTAGATATCATAGAATTTATTTATATGTCTAAAAAAGGAAGCACTAAGCTGATAGGATTTTATGTAGAAACTTAGACTAATTAAGTCAGTGTATCAAAAAACCTTATTAACACTCAAATGCTTTGAGTAAAATATTCTGTATCAATGGAGGGAAAAAAGTCTAAGAAAGTAACTCTTCTGTGACTTTTTCATGAAAATTTATTTTGAAAAAATTATAATAACCAGCCCAGCCGGTGTGCCTCAGCGGCTGACCATCGACCTATCAACCAGGAGGTTCGATTCCCCGTCAGCACATATGCCCAGGTTGCAGGCTCCATTCCCAGGAGGGGGTGTGCAGGAGGTTGCCGATCAATGATTCTCTCTCATCATTGATGTTTCCAACTATCTCTCTCTCTCTCCCTTCCTCTCTGAAATCAATAAAAATATATATTTCTTAAAAATTACTATAATCAGAGAAAATACTTACATTCTGATGCTAAGAATCCTATATAATAAAAGTCTAATATGCAAATCAACCAAATGGCAGAACAACCGGTCGCTATGACGAGCACTGACCACCAAAGGGGCAGACGCTCAATGCTGGAGCAGCCCCCTGGTGGTCAGTGTGCTCCCACAGGAGCGTGGCTGGCGAGCACAGTGGCGGTGGTGGGAGCCTTTTCCGCCTCTGTGGCAGCGCTAAGGCTGTCCAACTAACAGCTTAGGCCTGCTCTCCATGGGAACCCCCCCAAAGAGTGCACGAATTTCATGCACCAGGCCTCTAGTATATAAATCCAGATAGATAAATGTAATAATCAAGATTTTTTTTAAGATATAAAATTCAATGTCCCCATCTCTCAAGAAAACACACAAAAAAACCCCATAACTTTTTAAAAAGAAGAAAAATGATTGCCATAGCTCAGTGATGGCGAACCTTTTGAGCTCGGCATGTCAGCATTTTGAAAAACCTAACTTAACTCTGGTGCCATGTCACATATAGAAATTTTTTGATATTTGCAACCATAGTAAAACAAAGATTTATATTTTTGATATTTATTTTATATATTTAAATGCCATTTAACAAAGAAAAATCAACCAAAAAAATGAGTTCACGTGTCACCTCTGACAGGCGTGTCATAGGTTCGCCATCACTGCCCTAGCTGGTTTGGCTCAGTGGATAGAGTGTCAGCCTGTGGACTGAAGGGTCCCAGGTTCAATTCTGGTCAAGGGCATATGCCCGGGTTGTGGGCTCAATCCCTAGTAGGGGGTGTGCAGGAGGCAGCCAATCAATGATTCTCTCTCATCATTGATGTTGCTATCTCTCTCTCCCTCTGCCTTCCTCTCTCTGGAAGGAAGGGAGGAAGGGAAGGGTGGAGGGAGGGAGGGAATCTTGACTAAAAATATGAAATGGAAGAGAATATGGGAAAATATGCACCATCCTTTATTTACAATTTCAAAATTGAAGAAACTGAAAACTAAAATTTTTTCATAACTCATTTGATAGTTAAAAAAAAAATAACATGAAATTAATATTTGCCTCATTTAATGTGACTATTCACATACTTTCCTTCTAGATACTGATGTGTTTGATTACAGATTTGAGTCCCAGACCCCCAAGGTGTGTTGAATGAAATATGACGATCTATGATCTTTCTAAAATACACAAAATTCTTAATTCTCAAACATGTGGCACCTGAAATTTCAGTTAAGAGACTGATCTGTAATTTTTAAAATGTCTTTATTCTTTTTCATCAGTATCTCCTAAAAAGTATAACATTTATAACAGAGCACTTATAGTATGATATTTACTAAAATAAATTTGCCAAAAGAGAAATGAATGAGCAGGACATAAAAAAGATTTATTATCTTTTTGAAATCAGTTCTTAGGGACCAAAGTTATATTAATTTCACTTATACGTATTACTCAATTATGTCAAAGGGTCTTAAAATTATTTCATTATAATATTATTCCATTAAGTTACTTCATTTTTTAAAAATTTCAGAAGTTAGTATATAATTACCACTTTCCCAGATTTCCTGATGGTCTGATATTTACAGGCATTAATTGTTTTAGTTGATTTCTTCGTTTTCACTTTATCCAAAACTGCATAAACAGCAAAACATAATCTAGCCATTCGTGGCAGGTCACAAGTATTAATATCAAATTCCAGTGGTTCATTCCAAACATGATCATTTTTCCCTGATATCTCTGAGCTTACGATGGTTTTACACAGGAGTTCAGTACCATGAAAAAGGCCAGCCCTGACATGAACCTGTAAGGAGGGAGACAAAAACAAATACAGATTCATGAATATTGTACCACTGCCACACCTCTAATTTCAGAGAATAAAGAAACATATATGGGAGAAGCAGCAAGCTGGATGATTTAAATTTAAGGTCTTATAACACAGACATAACAGCACATGTCCACAATCAACCTAAAACTCATTCAATTTAATAAAAGTATGGATGAAAATAGAAATGATATCTTTGGTATTACTGTTAAGAAAACACCATTCATGTTTTTCTCCCTGTTTATTTAAATAGTTTCTAGATTGAGTAACCATAGCCTTAAGCAACCTTTGTTTAAGTCCATGTCTCTAAACTGTTGTAAATGATATTTCCCAAAAATTTAGATTAAAAGCCTGGGGAATTTCTTATTTAATTTATAAAAGATATGGTAAGAAAAATTACAAAAAATTTTATACAACAGTACTTTAAAAAAATCTCTGTATCTACCTTTATGCTATACTCAAAATATCTAAACTATGAGAAACAGACAATATTAGTATTTTTAACAGCCAAGACAGAAGAGGAATAAGAAAGCATACTAACACATGATTTCTCATTTTCATAATTATTTTATTCTCTAAAGAAAAATTTAATTGCCTATAAGAATCATTTAACAATTCTTTTCTAAGCAATTAAGAAATGAACCCATCATGAAACGCACAATAAATGGCATTTGGTGTCAGTAAAATTATATGGAAGGTAGGAAGAAAAAGCACAAAACGTAGATTTCTAAGTTTTGTTTTCCTTCCTAACATATCTCAGGAAGATTGAGCATCAGTTAAAGAACACACAATGAATGGAAGTTTGAATTCATCAGGAGGTTAGGAAAAGGTTCCAGCACTTTTGTACCAAACTTTATCTTAAAAAGAATTTAACGGGTAAAGAAAAGGAAGTGCCTAATGCCTGCACAATGACCAGCTCCGCTGGCATGCCTAGGAACCCAGAACAGCCCAGTACAGCTCGAGTCTCAAAGTGCTTGGGTTGGAGAGGCTAACAGCAAAGTCAGTGCCATTTAAAACTATTACGCGCAAATATAAGTTAAACAGTTAAAAGACCACTTGAAAATACTAAAAAAAAAAAAAAAAAAAAAAAAGCTATTATGTCAAAACAAAACAAACAAACAAAAAACAAAACACAACACTTTTTCTTCAGGGAGGAGAAATGCTAGGGTTCAACGTAAGGTGTGAAAAGAGAGGCAAGAAGAGCTCTAGGGAGGGTGTAATTCAGGGAGAGACAGTCCAGGCCGGAACTATGAATTATGATAGAGTCAGAAGGAAGGAATGGAGGGTAAAGGATATTAAGGAAGGATCAACAGTATGTGATCAATTGATCAGACATGATAGATGAAAGAGAGGGGCAACTCTAGCTGGTTTACCAAACATAATAGGAAAGGCAGAAGAAAGAGGGAAGAGAATGAATTGGTGACTTTAGATATAAATTGGCTTTAGAAATGTGTATGAAGATAGAAGTCTGGAACTGAGGAGATATTTGGGCGAAGTCTTGAGAATTATAAGCAAAGGTGGTATGTTTTTCAATTTTCTTACAAAGAAGTTATCAGTAATTGTTTTCCAAGAACTGAAGAATGCCCAGTGAGAGGAAAGCACTGAGAGTGCTGAGGCAGGGTCCACATGCCTGAAGCCAATAATCCATCTAATCTCTGAGTTACTTGGCCTCAAAAGCACCACAGTATTTCCCCTCCTTCCCCTCAGGTACACATCACACAGGAAGCTCTCCGGCCCTCATTAGGCCTCCATTTCAATGACCAACCCCTCCCTGCCTTTCTGTCAGCTATGTCTGACTTCACTCTGCCCACACTCTCTGCAAGCGCCTGCCTTTCCCTGTCACACTCATCTGGAGCGCATGCCCGGGATAAACCAACTGCCTGTGCCCCTCCTCCACGCCAAACGACCGACCAATCACAAATGTGAAGTTACCCTTTCATCCCTGCAAGAACTATTTACCTTTCCTTCCGTCATTTACTATCCTGTGAGATGAGCCTCACATACAGTAAAACTATAAAAATAATTTTAAAGCCCTATTTATCCTACTTTCGTGGTCAGGTTTTCTGTTACTTGAGGATAATAACATGTCTGAAGGACACCTCCTGTCAATCTATTCTATTTGGGAGCTATAGAACATTAGAACAATGAAAATACTGGTCCACTATTATTTATAAGATAAATAATAAGGAAGATCAAATTATGCAGATACTGTAAAAATCAGAATCCAATACTTGCCATCTAGATATAAATGTTACTAAATTATAAAGCTGTGGATGGGGCAGATGGAGGATGGGATTGTTGGGGTGAAGCACAGGCCTTGAAGATTATTTTCTTCCCGCAAAATGCAGGTTATTTCATACACAACTGACACTCCACAAATTTCCAATGTAAAGGTATATAAACAGGGAGGGCTGGGGGATTGTCATCTATTAATACATGATTCCCACTTAGGAATTTCATGTCCATAATAAAACTACTTTAATTCTCTTCAAGGCTCAGTTGATCAAAGTATATCTGCTTTGTTCTCTTATAGATAACTGTCTTTAAAGGACCACAACAAAGTCTCTGCAGCCTAGTCCTTACCTCAAATCCCAGTTTTGAGTAAAAATATACATAGAATTTCCTAAAAGATACACCATATATTTGTTTCTTAGGAAAGTCCAAATGTTACCATTCAATTAAGGATAAACCATCACCTGGTTGAGTATAGTACTCAGACTGAATTATTTTGGTGTCTCATAGAATAACTTTTTCTGAATTGTACTGTCAATATTTTTTAACCCAGTAAAACATATTATAAGGGACAAATATGTGGAACATTATTTTACTACTATAATGATGCGGTCAGTGGTTATGGTGCTCACTTTATCACCCACTGTGTCTCCTTCAGTATCAGGATGAGCTATAAACACATGAATAGCTAGTTTGTTTTTATCTTAGGAGATTCTGAATATTGTAAGTGATCATGTTTTCTTTGCTTTGACTACTAGCTATATTGCAAGGTGAGAGCAAAATTTGTAGCCCACATCAAGCAATTACACAAATTCTTATTACTGTATATACATACCTACTGTGAATCTTGCTCCTGACTTTTTTGGCCATTAAATATCCTCAATTATTTTTTTCTCAATTATTTCTTAAAGATTTTTTTTAATCCTCACCCAAGGATATGTTTATTGACTTTAGAGAGAGAGGAAGGGGGAGAGAAAGAGAAACATCAATATGAGAGAAAAACACTGATCAGTTGCCTCCCATATGCACCCCAACTGGGGATCGAACCCATAATCTAGGTATGTGCCCTGACTGGAAATCAAACCCATGACCTTTCAGTGCATGGGACAACACTTCAACCAACTGAGCCACACCAGCCAGGGCCTCAATTATTTTTTAAAAAGTCAAAACTTTGTATATTTTGTGTGTATATGTGTGGGGGGGGGGGGAGGGAGGGAGAGAGAGAGAGAGAGAGAGAGAGAGAGAGAGAGAGAGAAAGAGAAAGAACAAGTGCGTGTGCACTTGACTCAAATCACTTGTGAAATGAAAGTAAGTAAATCATAAGTAAGACAAAACATACATAAAACGTATTTTGCATCTTGTGTATGATATAATGGAAGTTAGAAATTTTAGGACAAAAATGATATTCAATTTTCACTCTCAGTGACCTTGAAAACTTATGACTTTAAACACCTTTTGAAAAACAAATTATTTTTAAAAAATTATTTTTCAACATTATTATGATAAATCCAAGCTATTTACAATAAACTGCTGGGCTTAAAACAGGGAAATACAAGAGACCACTACATAAGTATTCAATAAATGCCAATATTTTAAAATAAAAACAAAAAATGCTAGTTATAATTCCACCAACCAACTTCTGGCAAAATTCTGACATAAGAAATGAAGTAAAATTATGGATCAGATGAATAGAAAAGTCCTATACTAGCTGTAAACAGAAACAGTAAAGGGTGTGATCTGGAAAAGAATAACAATAAAGAATGAGTCTAGCTTGGGCAAGGTAACAATAACGAGACCCTGCACATTTTGAAGAAATCTGTTGAAATATCATTCATTATCTAATAGTCAAAGTGTGACTTATTTAAGATTATGTCTGCTTGAGAAATCTCTTTAAAAGAGTCAATTTGATTAAAAAGAATAGAAAAATTAATCTACATTTAAAATAAAATGAAAAAAATTCTGTTTTCAGAACTTAAAATCTCCCATGGTATCAGATATATTAAAGGTTTTGTTTTCAGAAAAAGCAGTAAGAAAAACCATTCCCTAAACTTCTATCATGTGAAATGTTGTCAAAATTGTCCCATTTCCTGATGTTTGGTCTGGGTCATCTTCAGACTCTGAAAAGTGCAGAATTTTAAAGCCACCATTATGCTTAATACAGTCACACATTTTATTGTCTGACTGTAGTAAACTTCTAAAGAGACACATTTTCACAAGCCCCAGAACACAGGGAGAGCAAGAGAAGGCAGGCTTTATAATGCAAAGGCCTTGCCACTGTGCTCCAACAAGGGTGTGCCCAGCATACACACAGACTGTAATCCTGAACTCACCAATTAAAAATGCTCTGTTTTAGGCAAGATATGAAACTTTTTCCCAACATCAACACTTAATTTCCTTCTAATTTGGCAATATGGCCAAAATCCACTACATTTTTGCCTTTAAATATTAGACACCAAAAAGGGGGGGGGGGGCAGTAGCATAAATAGTAGGCTGAAATTCTCAGTTTCATGAAGTATATCACTTTTGTAAAGAGACAGATTTGTTCTCATTTGTGGGAGAAGCCATGTGCTACCTTTAACCAAGGATATAAAGATGTTATAGCTACATGAAAATGTATTATTAATTCATTATACAAAAGTTTACTTAGGATTTAGGCACTAAAGTAAGAAGATAAAAAGATTAAGATACAATTTCTTTCCTCAGGTTGCACATATTTTAGCAGGTTAAGAGTGCTGAGACCCATATAACTAGGCTATGAGGTGTTGTGATTTATGACTAATAAGTGTGAAATATGGGATATATCTGGGCTTGGAATTCTATAAGTTTATTCTTGTTGGGGTTTGCTGAGCTTCTTGAATCTGTCATAATATTTATATCTTTCGCTAACTTTGGAAAGCTCCCAGTGATAATTTCTTTAAACAGTTTTCCTGAACTGCACTCTTTCTTTGCTTTCTGGGATTGAGATCACACAAATGTTAGACCTTCTGATAGTCATAGGCCCTGCAGCTTTTTTCTTCCCCTATCATTTTTCTCTCTGTTGTTTAAATTGGAAATTTTTTTGATTATTAATCTTCAACTTCACTGACTCGTTCTGTTCTCATTACCATTCCATTGTTGAATCCATTCAGTGAGTTCTTGAAATTAGTTGTTGTTTTTTTCATTTCTAAATTTTCCATTTGGTTCCTCCTTATACCTTCTATTTCTTATCTGAGATTTCTATTTTTCCATTACTTTCAATTATAACTGCCCTTAGTTGTTGGCATATTTTTATAACTGTTTTAATAACGTTGTGAGATAATTCCAAAATCTATGTCATCTCAGCATTGATATCTGTTATTATCATTGTACATACAACTTCAGATTTTCCTAGTCCTGTGTTTATTTATTGTTTTAAATATGTTTTTATTGACTTCAGAGAGGAAAAGGGAGGAGGAGGGAGAGATAGAAACATCGATGATGAGAGAGAATCATTGATCCTCTGCCTCCTGCACACTCCCTACTGGGAATTGAGTCTTTTACTGGGGCACGTGCCCTAACAGGGGAATCAAACTGTGACCTCCTGGTTCATTGGTCAATGCTCAACCACTGAGCCACACCGGCTAGGCTAGATTTTCCTGATTATTTAAAAGCCAATTAATTTTGAAATGTCTACAAGACATTTTGATCATTATGTTATACTACTCTGGGTTTCATTTATATCCTACAGAGAAAATTAATGTTTGTTTTAGGAGATCATGATTAAGTTCATGCTGCAAGTTCCAACAAGCCTTCAATGAGCTGTGGTTCCAATACCAGTTGAGTTTTCAAATTCTTTGCAGGATTATTTGAATTTGTCCTGTGTGTTCATCATACAGGGACCAGTCTGAGAATTGGGTAGTGATTTCTGCTATTGTTCAGTTCTCAAACTATGTAGTTAGTAAGACTCAGATCCACAATGAACAGCTTAGCAATAAACATATAAGCATAAACATGCAAACATTTAAAGGGGTTGCTTTCCCAAGCTCTCGCAGTCTGCAATCATTCGAGTATATTTTAGTTGTTAGGGCTCCCCTTTTCTTGTCATCCAGCCAGAAAGCTGAGGTTTTATTCACCCACACTTCCTGCAACTATGCCAAACAGCAGGAAGGACAGGAGGGAAGTGGGGGGGCGGGGGGGAATCAATGAGGATTTACCACATTCTCTTGAGATTACAACTCCTCCAATCAAAGAAGAAGGTTCAACTCTGCATTTTAAGCCTGTCCCCTTTGGTGTTGCTGTTGCCCCAGGACTTCTTAGAGACTGGGGCAAATGAGAACAGAGAAAAGGACAGAAAACAACAAAAAAGGAGGAGTAAAATGGGAAGAACTTTCTCTGATAGTTAGAAGACCCTTTTCCCACATAAGTGATAATATGAGGGCTTCTTGAATGCTTTCTGACTGCATTAACACCATCTTCTAGATTTAGGCAGTGCTGAGTTTAGGCTTCTGGTACATATTAAGGTGCGCACCAGAAAAACGAAATGTCACAAGGTTGAAAAGAGACTGACCAAGAAAGAAGCTGAATGCTACAGAACTCTAAGCACTCTCACAGGGTTGAAAGACATTCAAGTACCAGCCAGGCAGAGTAGTGAATCCTCATTAAACAACTAGTATTTTCATTACAGACTACAGAGAATCACCTGGAACTGTGAATATACTGCAGTATCTCACTCCCATAATTAGGTTATACTTTATGATATAGCTGGCTTTAAGGAAGGGAGATTATCTATTAGGGGCCTGGTTCATGAGCCCTTAAATCCTTGCAACAGATTCAAACAGTGAGAAGGATTTGAGGCTTGAGAAATTCTCCATTTCTAGATTTTAAAATGGAGAGAGCCATATGGCCAGGACCTGAAAGAGGCCTCTATTAACTGAGAGTAATCCCCAGCCAACAGCCAGCAAGAAAACTAGAACCTCAGTCCTACAACTGCAAGGAACTGAATTTGGCCAGTAACTTGAATCATCTTGGAAGCAGATTCTTTCCCAGAGCCTTCAGGAAGGAATGCAGTCCACCTACCACCTGGATTTCCACCTTGTAAAGAGAACAAGCAGAAAACCCAGCCACACCATGCCCAGGCTACTGACCAATAGAAATGTGAGCTAATAAACAGATATTGCCTTAAGCTGCTAAATTTTCAGTAATCTGTTATCCAGCAACAGAAAACTAATTTAAGGGGCTACTATAAACTTAATGCTAATAAATTTATATATATATTTTTTTAGTGAGGGCAGGGAGGGGAGAGGCGAGGGGATGGGGGAAGGAAGCCGAGAAGGGGGGAGGTGGAGAGGGAAGAGGTAAGGAGAGGAGAGGGGACGGGGAGGAGAGAAGGGGGGGAGAAGCCTTAATGCTAATAAATTTAACAACTTAAAATAAATTATTCAAAAGACAAGAAATACCAAAATTGACACACACAGAAAAGAAAATCTACATATCCGTTAAAGAAGTTAAATTTCTAGTTAAAAACCTTCCTACAATGAAAACTCTAGGCTCAGATGGCTTGGAGTAAATCCTATCAAATATTTAAAGAAGAAATAATACCAATCCTACATAATCTTGTTCAGAAAATTGAGGAGGGGAAGGCTTTTCAACTCAATTCATAATGCTAACATTATCGTGATACCAAAATCAGAGAAAGACATGACATGTGAAGAAAAGTGCAGACCAATATTTTCCCTGAGTATAGACATAAAAACCTATAACAAAATATTAATAAAACAAATAAAAAAATGTATAAGCTACATCTTCACCAAGTGGAGAATGTTTCAGAAATGCAAAGTTGGTTTCAACCTTTTAAGATCAATCAAATTAACAGACTAAAATGTAAAAAACATACAATCATCTCAGTAAATATAGAAAAAGCATTTGACAAAGTACAACCCCTTTTTATCTCTTTCAGGATAAAAACTCTCAGCAGAGTAGGAAGAAAGGGAATTTCTTGAATAAAGGGCATCTCTAAAAATGTACAGCTAACATTATACTTAAAGTTGTAAGATTGAATGCTTTCCTTTAAGATTAAGCCTTGGGGTGTCCAAATGTTCTGGGTGTTCCTGTGGGGATTTTAGATGATATAAACATTCAAATGGTAGGCTGAGTAAAGTAGATTGCCCTTCCTAAGTGGGTGGCCCAAATCCAATTTGTTAAAGAATAAAATAGAAAAAATAAATAAATAAAAGCTGACCCTCCCCAGAGTAAGAAAGAATTCTTCCTGCCTGTGTGATTTATCAGCTTTTCTCCTATCATCAGAACTGAAACAGCAGCTCTTCCTGGGTCTTGAGCCTGCCAGCCTTCAACAGGAACTACTCAAAACCATCACCTGGCTCTCAAGCCTTCAGACTCACACTAGAATTAAACTCTCAGCTGAGTCTCCAGTTTGCCTCTAACCCTACAGATTACAGGACTTAACTTCATAATCATGTGAGCTAATTCCTTAAACAAATATATGTCTGCATGCCCTTCCCCTACCCCCTCCTCCAACCCAACTACATACACTACAGGTTCTGTTTCTCTGAAGAATCCTGACAGATACATCTACTCTCATCATTTCTATTTAAAATCATATATTGAAGGTTCTAGCCAGAAAAAGTTTGAAAAGAAGTAAAGCAGTATACCCCCTTCTTTTTTTTCTTCAGATTTCTTTTCAACATTACTGGAGCTCCTAACTTGTGTAGCAATTAAACAGAAGGGTGTGTATCTACAAAAATAAATTATGCCATAATTGCCTTAACTTACTTACATTCAACAATATAACCCCAGTGGGGGAAAAAAGGCGGGGGGGGGGGGGGCCGCTGGTGAGAGGAGACTAGCAAACTAGAGTTGCCTGGGAGACATTTTACATGTCATTAAGACCATTACTCCTTAGAGCATGACCACAAACAACAGAATCAATTCAGCTTGAAATATCTGTTGGAAGTTGGCAAAACCTATGGAAATAAAATGTCACTGACAAAGACATAAAATGTTATACTCAAAAAAATAAAGCAGGCAGTGAAGGCTTCTTTGGTCTTCTTCAGAAGAAATCAAATAGAAGACCGTAGAAAATTTAATAACGACACAAGAATTAAATAACATAAATTACCCACAGAAGACAAATACAATAAACTACAAATGGGAAGAACAAGCAAGAATTCCCATTTTTACAATGTAAATTACACATCCATACCTACAAATCAAGGAAAAAAACTATACAAACATATATAATACTCCATATGACGTGAGGATAGATTTGCCTATATATGATTTCTGCCATTAGAAATATAAATACCCAAGGAACTTTAGTGACTATTTATGACAGTCCAAGATGTATTATAAAATAAATAAATCAAACTGCAGAATAATACATACAATATCATCCCTTTTTAACAAACCAACCAATCAACAAAATAAACACAATAAAAAACTATTCAATCCCCAAACTATCTGTATATATATTTATGTAAATATGGAAATCACTCACAACACTGGTTATATATGATGATAAAGAGATCAGTAACTTTTTTCTCTAATCATGTTTGTATTTTTTTACCTGTTACAATAATGTTAAACTTTTGCAATTGGAAAATAATTAATAAGAAAATTTTAAATTAAAGGAAAAAATAAAATTACCACTAAAATAGAAAACAAAAGCTAATTGGCATACACACACTCATTAAAAATTCAAATCTAGCTAAGAATATAAGAGAAAAGAAACACCCTTATTTTCATGACAGCTACCCAAAGAATCTTTAATGTCCATTTACAAAAGCAAGCTCTTGGTAATCTTTGGCAAGGTGCTTCCTGAATATATTGTCATGCCAGCAAACGTCTCAAACTAACTGAATCTCTTTCTTGGATCACAAAACTATTCACTTAATTTCCTGTCAAACAAAATAGGGGAAAATGCATGCTTTATACTTTGAGACAAAATGCCTTGTTAAATCTTCACTTAATTGTATGGGGCTGTGCAATAAATCTCCATGTGTTAACAACTTGTGGTCTATAATGTAGTCATCTGTTTTCTTCCAGGAAATGGTATTACATTTTTTGTGCTCAGCAAGTTTAAAGGAAAAAAAAAAAGGGCTGGGTGCAGCTCTAAGCAAAGCTGAGAAAGAAGAGTAAACTTGCATACAAACATGTAACCTACAGTTTCAACTTAAATTTCATTTGTTATATCCCTCATCTAAAGCAATTTTTTTTATATAATATACTGTCAAATGTCAATCTATCCGTTGCATCTCCAAGTATTTAAAGAATAGTTTAAAACAAAAAAACACAACATTTTTAATTAAAAACAAAAATTCTTGTCTTATAATAAACTGCCATATTCTACCTCGTATAACTGACCAATGTTAGTAAAATTTAATTTCCAACGTGACATTCATGGAGCATATCAGTGAGTTATTTAAATAATGGAGCAGATGACAAATTCAAATCTTAGCAAGTACTCACTTTTACAGTTTCTTCTGTGTTAAGTTTATTTCCCTTAACCAAGACAATTTGGAAAGGGTTGTTATTTTCCCAAACATGCTGTAAAAGAATGAAATAAGTACAAGGTATTTTAATTAAAGATATGAATATTTTATGCCAACAATGAAATCATCACATCAGTTCTCATGTCCACTGGCAAAATAATGAAAATAGACCTCTAAACTAACAACTGAAAGTCACATGTTAAATTAAGCATCATAACCAGTAGCACATAACTCTCATGGTAAAACACAAGCAGCATTCCAATATTGCTAAAAGATTACTAAGCTAAATATCTAAACAAATAGTTTTAAAAGCTTTGAATAAAACTAAGAATTTACCATTTAAATTAATATATAGATAATATCTTACTCATACAATGTGTTAAGACTGAATAACTATTTAAAAAGTGTTAACTGTTCCCATGAACACAAACATTTGTTTTTTTGATACAATAAAAGTCTAAAAGTATTCAATTAAGACAGGCAAATTATACCACAACACTATCATAGCTAAGCTGATAGAAATGAAATATAATAGTAAATCAGCTATTTCTGCACATCTAACTTTTTTACCATAATGTCTCTAATTATTCAAGTCCTATGTTCAGCTCTAATCTTCAAAATATCTCTAATTTAATGGCATTTTTCTTTGGCACCAAAAGAACAACAGAAATAGAAATGTCATATTTACATTTATATGTAGCTTGAGTAAAGAAAAATAACAGTAACTAAACAGATAATTATTATAAATGGAAAGGGATTTGTATATATTGGTTTTCACAGAAGGAGAAGTGAAAAAAAAGTGTGTGTGTGTGTGAGAGAGAGAGAGAGAGAGAGAGAGAGAGAGAAAGAGAGAGAGGGAGAGGGGGAGGGAGAGAGAGAGAGAGAGAGAAAGAGGGAGAGAGGGGGAGGGAGGGAGAGAGAGAGAGAGAGAGAAAGAGGGGGAGAGGGGGAGGGAGAGAGAGAGAGAGAAAGAGGGGGAGAGAGAGAGAGAGAGAGACTGACTTACATATACAACTTAACAAAATCACATGCCTTTTGGAGTTGGCAAAAGTTCACACATGAAACTTACAGAAATAATTCGTTTCTTTGGTGGTAAAGGAAGGGGAAGGTTAGATGAATTTCGATTTATGGCAGCCTCTATGGCAATCATTTCCTGTTCATACATCTTTTTGATCTTGCAACATTCCACAAGTATAAAATGGGGCAAGGTCCTGTTCATTACACAGTTCCGGATATACTAACAGTGGCAAGAAATAATAGGTAAGGATAATCAAGCAAATACTTAAACCAATAGAAGAATAAAATTAAGCTGAACAACACTATATTAAAATGACTATGAAAGTATATCTTCACCAATTTGATGTCAAGAATATGAGAAATAAAGTCACACCATAAAAATACCACCATTAACTTAATATCTAAGTACATAAGAACTGAGCTAGACACTGCTTATACATTACTAGAGGCCCAGTGCATCAAATTTGTGCATGGGGGTGGGGGGGGGAGGGGAAAGTGGGGTCCCCTCAGCCCAGCCTGCACCCTCTCCATTCCGGGACATTCCTCTCACAATCCTGGACTGCTGGCTCCTAATCGCTCACCTACCTGCATGCCTGGTCACCCCTAACTGCCCACCCCCTGCCAGCCTGGTCGCCCTGTACTGCCTTTGTGTGCTGGCCTGGTTGCCCCTAACTGCCCCCTGCTGCCGGCCAGGTTGCCCCCTGCTGCCGGCCAGGTTGCCCCCAACTGCCCCGCTCCTTGTTGGCCTAATTGCCCCCAAATGCCCCCCCGCCAGCCTGGTCACCCCCAAATGCACCCTCCCCACTGGCCTGGTCACCCCCTAACTGCCCCCCACCCCGCCGGCCTGCTTGCCTCTTACTGGGTCCCCCCTGCCGGCCTAGTCACCCCCAATTGCCCCCCTGCCAGCCTGGTCGCCCACTGCCCTCCCTGCTGGCCTGGTCACCACCAACTGCCCCCCCCACCCCCCCGCCAGCCTGGTCGCCCCTCACGGCTCCCGCACCAGCCTGGTCGCTCCATGCAGCCTGCTGTTCAGTCATTTGGTCGTCCCTCACTAACTCCCCGACCAGCCTGGTCGCTCCATGCAGCCTGCTGTTCAGTCATTTGGTCGTCCCTCACTAACTCCCCTGCCGGCCTGGTCGCCTCACATAGCCTACTTGTTCAGTCGTTTGGTTGTCTCTCACTAACCCCTTGTGAGGCTGTAGGCAGCCATCTTGTGACGGCATGAGGGTTAATTTGCATACTACCTCTTTATTATATAGGATAGGTAATCTTCATAAAAACTCACTAAGAGCAATTATCCCCCACTTAATATATTAAAGAGCAAAAATTGGAAGAGTTAAGTTATACATCTAGTACAGCCGTGGGCAAACTACGGCTCGTTTGAAATGAATAAAACTAAAAAAAAAAAAGACCGTACCCTTTTATGTAATGATGTTTACTTTGAATTTATATTAGTTCACACAAACACTCCATCCATGCTTTTGTTTCGGCTCTCCGGTCCAGTTTAAGAACCCATTGTGGCCCTCGAGTCAAAAAGTTTGCCCACCCCTGATCTAGTATCTTTAAGACCTGAATTTAAATCCACCTGACTTTTTTTTTGTTTACTGGCTAAACCTTGAAATACATGCCTCAGTCTAGATGTTTTATCTTCTCTTTTCTGCACTTAATACCTGACAGTTTGACAATAGGCATACCTTTCTAGGGCAGGACATGAACACCATAGATTAATGTCACGGTGCAAGCTTTCACCAATCAGTCAAGAAAGGTTAGCACGTAGGACCCATGTGGCCATTTCTTAAGTCATCTCACACTTTCCTATGGATCCCTGAGGTAGACCTGGTACCGTTTTAGCACAGGACTCCAGGCAACCATTACTGTTTCCCAGAAAAAAAAATTATTGGCCTCTCAGCTTGAGGCTCTTGTTTTATTTCCATGAAACCAGGATGACTCTCCAGAGGCATGTAAAAAAGGGGGTGATTATTCACATTACCAAAAATTCCTAACAAACCGAATAGAAATCCAATATATTATTCAAAAGAAAAACTTTATCTATAATAGACTGGACAGCCAAACGACCTTCTGGACATCATTCCAGACATCCTTCCTGACGAAGCTGCAGGGGCCAAGGCAGAGGGGTTAGGGGTGATGAGGCAGGCAAGTGAGTGGTTAGGGGCAATCAGACAGGCAGGCAGGCAGGCAAGCAGTTAGGAGCCAGAGGTCCCAGATTACGAGAGGGATGTCCGACTGCCAGTTTAGGCCTGATCCCCAAACTGGCAGTTGGACATCCCCCGAAGGGTCCTGGATTGTGAGAGAGTGCAGGCCAGGCTGAGGAACTGCCCTCCCCCGCCCTCCCCCACCCTCCCCCAAAACCCCACGTACTGGGCCTCTACTACAAATATAAAGTGTGATTCCATGTACTGTATTAAATGTAGAACCACTAAAAATATATTTTTTGAAATAAATAAAAAACATTTCCCGAATGGCCTATAAGTGGAATTACATGATATTATGACAAATGTATTCATTCAAAACTTTTCACTATGAAAGATGGATCATTCTATTTCCTTCATATTCCTTTGCCAACATTGTATATTTTCTTTCCAATATGACCTTGTACAAAAACGTATGCATGGCTTTATTTTTCTTTATAATAACAAATTCTAGTTTTTGGCAAAACAGTATGCCTTTCTCTTAAGAAAAAGGTGTTAAGTTAAAGAAGCAGGAGGATCCTTAAAATATGGCAAAAGATGAAGGGAAGAAGGCAGTACTTCTATGCTCCCACCAAGCACTTTACATCTTCCTTCTTCCTCTTATGAGCTAGAGTCCAAGCACTTACTATCAGAATGCCACAGCTCTCAAAGCTGTGCAAAGAAGTTATAATCACTGTTAGACTTCCTACCTACTAAAGCACAAGAATTGAAGGTCACACCAAAAATCTGAAAACAAAGGTGTAAAATTCCCTATTTCCTTCTAATAAATCACAGGTCCTTATTCTCAGACAAACATCACTTAATATTTGGCATGCCTGTATTCCTCTTTCTTAATACAAAACAAAAATAAAAGTGATCACATATTACTCTAAGATCTTGTTAGTTATTTATCTAACTTGGCACTCAGCGTATTGTTCTTAATAATAATGATCGTTTTTTGTCTCCAAATGTAATTTCAAAAAATAATCCTCAAATTCCTTGAAGGCAAAGCTAGGATCCTATCCTTTAAATAGCACACCGTATGGTGGGGGGAGGGGTAGTGCACTGCACATATCTTATTTAAACTCCACTTTACTCCAAAAATAATCTGAGGCACTTTAGTGCCTTCCATATAAGCAGAGAATTCATGACTAAATGGTAATAAATAACTGAAAGGTAAGGAAAGACGTTGGAGGATGGTGAAATTTAATTCTTACAAAATTTCTACCACATATGGAAGTAACAAAAAAGGTGGGGGAGGGGTGGAGGAGGAAAGGGGAAATTACACATATAAATATTAGGCTTAAAACTGAAAAGTTTTATAATACATAATGGAAATTTTTAATATTACTTTACCTAGTTAACAGATAATTGCAAATAAGTTTTATACAATTCAATTAGTGGCCATTTAATGAAAATATTTTGTTTTACTTCCCCCAGAATATTTCATATCTAAATCATTGTTTATATGATGAAATAGTGGGCAGCTATAACAAATTATATAAAAATTCATAGTACTGTATGAAATTATGACACTGAAATAATTTAAAAAGCAGAATGAAAACATTATAGATACACACATAATGCCAAAAATACATGTAACTTTGAGTAAAATGACAAAACCATGCCAAAATGTTAACAATGGTTAACTTAGAGGTAGGTAGGATTGTGGTTATTATTTAATTGAGTATAATTTTCTGTAGGTTCCAAATGCTGACTATAGTTAACACACTTTTATATCAGAAATTTAAATTGTCAAATTGTTAAATACACACACACACACACACACACACACACACACACACACACTTCTCTGGTAAATTGAGAGTTAATATTCATACCTGGAACTGGATTAGTGGGTGATCACCAAACACGTATTCTACTCTCCCACTGATTTGCAGCACATAGTCATAGGGGCTAACTTCATCCTCTTTCCAATGAATAGTCAAACGTTTTTGGATTGCTAGTTCATTTATTTTTATAGGATTCATATTAGGAGATACTTGAAAGCTAAACACATCCTATAGAGAGGGGTAGAAAAAAAACACACCACAATTAAACATTTGTGCTAAAAACAAAACAAAACACTCTTTACATTTGTACTTATTACTACATTATAAATAGCCATACATAATATTCACATATGTACATCCTTTATTTACATCTAGTATTTCAGTAAATCTTCCAGTTTTCTAAATATAATGTATCCATGCCAAATATGCTAAGATTTCTGATAATTTGCAATTCATCTTACGCTTTAGAGTGTGCCACAGTTTCCACAGGTCAGATAAATATTTAACTAAAAGTTTAATAATATTTAACAAAAATTTATCTTCAGGTAGCTAGCTTATCACATGCATTTTCCAGTAAATATCCTTCTTTTAAAAAGTGACCCAAAACCCCTGTGTTTTTAGTCTGTATTAATAAAAGAGTTATATGTAGTCACTAGTAAGAGATTTTTACTTTATACTAATTGAGCCATAATTTAAAATTTTTGTCTGATTTTATAAACATATAAAAAGAAACAAAGAAATTTTAACTAGTGAAAAATGAGATATAGTTGTGATGGAATATTATTAAACCTATGCATAAATCCCAAAGGTAGAGATATTAAAGATTATTTAATAATACCTGAATCCATCTATAATTTCACACCAAATGATCATATATCAAAGATATAAGAAAGCTCACTCTCTCTCATAGCAGCCAACTGCTACCCTAGAAAACTATGATTATTAGATCACTAATGGCCCAGTGCACAGATTCGTGTACATTGAAAGGAAATTAATTAGAAGAAATATTTTAATATCGCTATTCGCCCTTTCTCTATAATAGAAGTGTCAACAAAATTTACGATTGACAATGACAGATTGAAACACATGCGTGCAACTGGCGCCAGCACAAGCTTTATATGTACTGTGCATGTGGAAATCAACTTAGCCTTCCAGTCAGGGCACATGCCCAGGTTGCAGGCTGGATTCTCAGAGTGGGGTGTGCAGGAGGCAACTGATCAATGATTCTCTCTTATCATTGATGTTTCTCTCTCACTCTCCCTTCCTCTCTGAAACCTATCAAAATATATAAATTAAAAATTAAAAAAAATGCTCTTTATAAAAGTTTCCTAGGCAAGCAAAAGCCTCCTCTGAGGGTTGAGCTGTATTCAGGTAAAAGTCACAGATTTATTACAAAATATGTATTAAAATAATATTATATTACCTGACAATTTTCAAAATGCACAGCCACAATGAGCTTTCCTCCATAAAGTTTATCTTCTAAGTTTTCAAGGATGGATGATTCATGCTCTGGTGGATATGTTTGCTTTAGCCAGTCCATCCAAGACAATCCCACAAGCGACTGAATCTTTTCCTCACTGAATTTACGCATTTTTATTCGGAATTCATTCACTTCAGGGTCCTTCAAGGCATCAAATTCATGCAAACCTAAACACATTTTTTAAAGTAGTCATTTTGAGAATATAATTAAAGAGAATAATTAAAGAGAATATAAAAAATGTAAGAGAATATACAAGATAATTGGTTTTTATCAAGCAAACAAAACTGGGCAGGAAAATATTATACAAAATCAATTAATAGCCAGATAAAATACCAAAAGTAGCCCAGCTGGTGTGGCTCACTGGTTGAGCTGCTCTATAAATGATCATTTAGAATTAAACAGAAAATAAAATAATCAGGCCCATCATATTTAAAAGAAGGTATTTTTAGACCTATTAGGCAGTTATATCTGTAAAGGTTCTATTGTTTTCTTTGGGGAGGAGGCGGCAGCAAACTTGTTCCTGAAGTTAAATTGAAATAATTGTTTATTGTTTTGCCAGGAGGCATGACCTCACCAAGCCCGGTTGTAGTCATGAAATACAAAACAGTAATTGCAAAAATTTACTTGTTAGGTATGTAAAGTGAAAACTGATTCTAAAACATTAAAACAGACTTATTTAACTTCTAAATGAATGTTAACATTTAAAATTGTGTATATGATCAAAGCACCAGTTTTTCTAGAGATGCTGAAGATCTAAAGTACAATTTATAAAGAGTTAAGAGTTTATAAACTGTATAACACATTAAAACATTTCTTACATGCTGATCTTTTAAATTGTAAGGAACTCTGCAAAATAAAATAATACAATAAGCTTTATGATTCTGAGTAAAATATAATACCTTGCTTATAGAAAGAGAAATTCAATTCTAATATACATATATTCCCTGTGCTGTAGTAAGGTAAAGTTAGATTGCCAAATAAAAATAAATAAAAATAGCATGCCCAATTCTATTTCAATTTTAGGTAAACAATGAATAGTTTTTTTAGCATAAGTATATCCTATATAATATTTGGATCGCCTATATTTTTATTTACTAAATTTGGCAAGCTTGGGTAGAGGTTATGGTAGCTAATGAATCCTATGTTTTATAAAGCAAGACCAGAAGGGAATACAGTGATCTAAAGGGTTGAAAAGATCGTAAGATTTTAAAAGATACCTATATTCTGAAGAAAGTTAGCTATCTCTGTGGTGCTACCCTTTTAGACTACCAAATGTTTTAGATACATCACAATATTATCAAGTGGATAGTCTTATCCTAGAGGATAAAAGATTATAAGAGATTTTTAATTCTTTCTACTTTTCCATATATTCTTCAATTCAAGTGAAGGAAAAACTTTTTCTAATGGAGAAAATTAATAACCTATAAAAATCTTTGGAACATTTGGAGAAAATGAAAAAGAATGCTTTCTACAAAGTCTATTAATATACAAGAAAAAATCTGTATGGTATGTAATTATACATCTATTTAATGGAGGGGAAATTATTGCCAGAAGCTAACCAGCTATCCTCTGAAGTAATCAAACATTTTAAAGAACAGGGTGCCATTAGCAAATCAACAGGGTTCTGTTCTAAGTACTCAAAGGGAAGAGTTCAGCCTCACAGTGTAATTACTGGCTACCCTGAATTACCTTAGGTAAAGATCAAAGAATACTATTTTAAATGGGATGGTTCTTGGGATGGTACTATATTAAAGATACTATCATGGAAAAACCAAGATGGCGGCATAGGTTAACGCCGGAGTTTGCTGCTTTGAACAACTACTTCAAAAGTGAAACTAAAACACGGAAGGGACATCACCCAGAAACACAGGAACGCTGGCTGAGTGGAAGTCCTACAACTAGGAGGAAAGAGAAACGCACACGGACACTCAGAGGAGGCGCAGTGCTGAAGTCAAATTCTGAGGTGCGGAGTGCGAGGAGCGGGCTGGCGGCGGAGGGCGCGGTTGTTGTTTTCAATCGGGAGGGAGTCGCAGACTCTGAGCACCAGATCCGGGCGAGTCTTTAGGGACCCAGGCTCAAACGGGAGAAGTGGACTGTCTGGCTTCGGTCAGAGCGAGTGCAGCTTTCTCTCCCAGCTTTGCAGCGGGTGCTGGGACTCAGAGAGGCAGAGCCCCTGGGGACAGGACTGAGAGCCGCCATAACTGCTCTCTCCGGCCCACCCTGTTGATCCTGTGCGACCCGCCCCGCCCAAGCCCTGCACAGAGGCATTTGCCAGATAGCCTCAGGCAAAGGCTAGATTAGCACCTCCCTAGAGGACAGAAGTTCTCTCACTGCTGACACAGCTGATTCTCATAGCCACTTGGCCTGGAGGTCAAACCCTCCCTGGAATTAGCTACAACAATCAAGATTTAACTATAAGACTCCAAACAAAGACCACTAGGGGGTACACCAAGGAAGCATAACAAAATGCGGAGACAAAGAAACAGGACAAAATTGTCAATGGAAGAAATAGAGTTCAGAACCACACTTTTAAGGTCTCTCAAGAACTGTTTAGAAGCTGCCGATAAACTTAATGAGATCTACACGAAAACTAATAAGACCCTCGATCTTATATTGGGGAACCAACTAGAAATTAAGCATACACGGACTGAAATAACGAATATTATACAGACGCCCGACAGCAGACCAGAGGAGCGCAAGAATCAAGTCAATGATTTGAAATGCGAGGAAGCAAAAAACATCCAACCGGAAAAGCAAAATGAAAAAAGAATCCAAAAATGCGAGGATAGTGTAAGGAGCCTCTGGGACAGCTTCAAGCGTACCAACATCAGAATTATAGGGGTGCCAGAAGATGAGAGAGAGCAAGATATTGAAAACCTATTTGAAGAAATAATGACAGAAAACTTCCCCCACCTGGTGAAAGAAATGGACTTACAGGTCCAAGAAGCGCGGAGAACCCCAAACAAAAGGAATCCAAAGAGGACCACACCAAGACACATCATCATTAAAATGCCAAGAGCAAAAGATAAAGAGAGAATCTTAAAAACAGCAAGAGAAAGAAACTCAGTTACCTACAAGGGAATACCCATACGACTGTCAGCTGATTTCTCAACAGAAACTTTGCAGGCCAGAAGGGAGTGGCAAGAAATATTCAAAGTGATGAATACAACCAAGATTACTTTATCCAGCAAAGCTATCATTCAGAATTGAAGGTCAGATAAAGAGCTTCACAGATAAGGAAAAGCTAAAGGAGTTCATCACCACCAAACCAGGATTATATGAAATGCTGAAAGGTATCCTTTAAGAAGAGGAAGAGGAAGAAAAAGGTAAAGATACAAATTATGAACAACAAATATGCATCTATCAACAAGTGAATCTAAGAATCAAGTGAATAAATAATCTGATGAACAGAATGAACTGTTGATTATAATAGAATCAGGGACATAGAAAGGGAATGGACTGACTATTCTTGGGGGGGAAAGGGGTGTGGGAGATGTGGGAAGAGACTGGACAAAAATCGTGCACCTATGGATGAGGACAGTGGATGGGGAGTGAGGGCGGAGGGTGGGGCGGGAACTGGGAGGAGGGGAGTTATGGGGGGGAAAAAAAAGTAACAAATGTAATAATCTGAACAATAAAGATTTAATAAAATAAAATAAAAAAAAAAGATACTATCATGAAGGGGATGGTACTATACTATACTCTAATAGTAAATTTGATTAATATAGGTAGCCAATTCAGATCCAATAATCTCCAGTGGATTTTTTGTTTTGTATTTAAACTTCTAAGTCTCTTCTTCAATAACCCCTTATAGTACTCACTTCACGTCAGTATCTTGTCTAAGGCAGGAAGATACTGATAGTAAACACTGGTCTCTGAGATTACTACAGAAGAGAGACTCCTGCTTGTTTTTTACTTTGTTACTAACAATTATCCCTGAAATTAATTTGCAAAGAATACTATAGACATGCTGTATCTTGACTCACTACAAAATTAACTTCTTAAAGATAATTTTAGTTATGGAGTAAACTTTGTAAATAATATGGGTTACTTATGGAAACTTATCAGCTTAAAGTCTTGGTTGGCATAGAGAATTGTATATAAATTATATTCATGGGGGAGTAGGGGCAGGATGGGGGGGGGTCAATGGGGGAAAAGGGGGACATCTATAATACTTTTAACAATAAAGATAATTTTTAAAAAAAGAACCAATAAAAATATATTTTAAAAATTATGTTCATACTGTAGGGGCAGTTCAGTATCTCTTAGGAAAGGGCTTCTCAAACTATCTGAGGCAAAAGAACATATTTTTTTACAACATGTCAAAAAAACAGTATTTTTGTAAAATAAAAATAAGTCACTCAAAAAAGAAACACAAAACTTAAGCCCTTGGATATTGTGGCATTATCACATTGCTAGAGGCGTTTTTACTCATGATTTCTGTACTTGACTCGGTAACTGCTAACAATTTACAGACCATCATTGGTCTGTGCACCACACTTTGCAAAGCAATGTCTTAGATCATACTTACTACATGTTTGTATATATCGCAAAAAAACATGTTAAGAACTCATATTAGAAAAATTTTTAATTACCTTTTCCTATAAGGACTCCAATTTTTGAGTCTAATTTCTCCCCTGGGTCACAACTTCTAGTCACTAATTTGAGAACTGGAAGAAAAGGTCTGACATCACAGAGTCTTCTTGTTTCATCTTCGAGCTCCTCATATACAGCAGTTTGATTCACACATGCAAACATATAGGAGTCAATTTCCATAAGGAGGTTAAACATTGGGTAATTATGAATCTGTGTCCACAACATCTGCAGGAAAAAAATAAGACATTTTCTGAAATGGCACTTGCTTAAGTGCACAAAGACACATCTACAAGGATACTCACTGTAGCACTGTTTGTAAAACTCAAAAACTGAAGACAAGACAAACGTTTAGCAGTAAGAGATTAGTTAAATAAATTGTAGAACATTAAAGAACTATGAATATAAAATAGAAATAAACTAAATATGGAAAGCTATCAAAGACATATTAAGGAGTGTTACTTTAAAATAAAAAATTGCAAGAGAGCCCTAGCCGGTGTTACTCAGTGGTTAGAGCATTGGCCTGTGCACAGAAGGGTCTTGGGTTCAATTCCTAGGTTGCAGGCTCGATCTCCAGCCCTAGGGCACCCAATCACTGTGTCCCTCTCACATTCATCTCTTTCTCTCTTCTTCTCCCTCTCTTCCACTCTCTTTAAAAAAATCAATGGAAAAAATATCTTCAGATGAGGATTAACACACCCACAAAAATATTTGCAGGGGAATATTAAGCCATTTTTGTAAAGTAATATAATGGCATAATACACAAAAAAATACACTCAAATATAAAAAATTATTAAAAGTGAGTATCTATGGCCCGGCCAGTGTGGCTCAGTGGTTGAGGGTCCACCCATGATTCAGGAGGTCAAGATTGGATTCTCACTCAGGGCACATGCCTGGGTTGCAAGCCCAATCCCCAATAAGGGGCATGCAGGAGGCAGGTGATTGATGATTCTCTCTCATCATTGATGTTTCTATCTCTTTTCCCCCCTCCCTTCCTTTGTAAAATCAATAAAAATATATATTAAAATTTTTTCTTTAATTACAAAAAGTGATTATCTATGAAGAATAAGAATCAGTGTAGACTTACATAGTTAACATTCCTGTGAACAAAAATAACTTCTAATTTGAAAAAAAAATAAGAGAAATCTTAAAGTATGTATCATCACCCCCATACAAAATATGTTTTATTTTTGTTCTGCATTCTTTTCTATTTACGAGGGGTCACTTCATTAATATTGCCCTGTCAGAATGAACACAGTTAATCTCTCTTCATCTCTCCCCAGGTCTCCTGGATGAGATCATATAAAATAGTCACCCTACAAATGCAAGATGGGATTGCATATTTTAACCAGAAGCTGAAGATAAGAGACCTAGGTTAAAACCATGGCCAATTCTCATAGCTATATAAAAAAGAGAAGCAATGTTAGGCAATAAAAGAAAAAATAGGCAAATGAACTTTGTTGAAATTAAGATCTTCTGTGCATCTGACACTATCTAGAGAGTGCAAAGGCAACCCACAGACTATGTGTAAATTATATATTTGATAAGAGATTAATAGAGAATATATAATAAATTCCTATGACTCAACAATAAAAACAACTGAATTTTAAAACAGGCAATGGTCTTAGACAATTCTAAAAATGTGCATAAGAACATGAAAAGATGCTCAACATCCTTAGTCACTAAGGAAGTACACATAAAAAACTACAATAAGATACCACTTCACAGCCATGAAAATGTTATTAAAGAGAGAGAGAGAGAGAGAGAGAGAGAGAGAGAGAGAGAGAGAGAGAGAGAGCCCTAGCTGGTTTGGTTCAGTGGATAGAGCATCAAATATCTACCTTGGTTGAGGCTCAATGATGGCCCTGCCCTGGTCAGGGCCATACGGGAGGCAACCCATGGGTGTGTCTCTCTTACATCAATGTTTTTCTCTCTCTGTCTCTCCTCCCTCCCTTCCACTCTCTCTCTAAAAATCAATGGAAAAAAATATCCTCAGGGGAAGATTAACAACAACAAAAAAAAAGATGAATGGATAAACAAAAATGTGGTAGGATCCATACAGTGGAAATTATTCAGCCTTAAAAGGGAATAAAAGCCCTAGCCGGTTTGGCTCAATGGATAGAGCGTCAGCCTGCGGACTGAAAGGGCCCGGGTTCGATTCCAGTCAAGGGCACATGCCTGGGTTGCGGGCTTGATCCCCAGTAGGGGGCATGCAGGAGGCAGCCAATCAATGATTCTCTCATATCATTGATGTTTCTATCTCTCTCTCCCTCTTCCTTCCTCTCTGAAATCAATAAAGAAATATATTAAAAAAAAGGGAATAAAATTTGGATACACTTTACAACATGGATGAACTTTAAAACTATTATGCTAAGTGAAAGAAACAAAACACAAAAGGACAACTACTGTATGATTCCACTTACATGAAGGAGCAAGAATATACAAATTCATAGGAGACAGAAACTAAAATACAGATTACCCAGATTGGGAGAAAGGGTAGTCTGTCATTTAATGAGTACAGAGTTAGTGTTTGGGATGATAAAAAGTGGTAATGACAGTCGGACAACATTGTGAATGTACTTAACACCACAAATTGTGCATGGAAAAATGACTCCGATGGTAAATTTTTTTAAATATATTTTACTGATTTTTTACAGAGAGGAAGGGAGAGGGATAGAGAGTTAGAAACATCAATGAGTAAGAAACATGGATCAGTTGCCCCCTGCACACCCCCTACTGGGGATGTGCCCGCAGCCAAGGTACATGCCCTTGACCGGAATCGAACCTGGGACCCTTCAGTCTGCAGGCCGACACTCTATCCACTGAGCCAAACCGGTTAGGGAGGTAAATTTTATGTTATGCATATTTTATAATATGCATAGAATTTATAACAAAAAAGGAGGAGGGTATCAATGGTTAATCCAGGTTCAAGTAAAGCCATAGGCATCCTGGTCAAAATAAATATAAGTATTCTCTGCACCTGCAGGGTACCTAAAAAGTGTCTTTTTTTCCTTTTTCTTTTAACTTCATGGATCAGGCAGTTTTAGAATTCTCATGTCTCCCTGTTGAAGAAACATAGGTTAAGAGTAAAAAAAAAAAAAAACTGTCCAAAGTCATGAGCTTTAAAAAGGTTTGTCGCCTGGCCAGTGTGGCTCAATGGTTGAGCACTGATCCAGGAACCAAGAGATCTCAGTTTAATTTCCAGTCAGGGCACATGACCGAATCACAGGCTCAATCCCCTGAAGGGGGTGTGCAGGAGGCAGCTCATCAATGATGTTTCTCTGTCATTAATGTTTCTAGTTGTCACCCTTCCTCTCTCTAAAAATCAATAAACGTATTTTTTAAAAGCTTGTCATAAATACTTTTTCTTTAAATATCATAACTCTTGCTTTCCAGATTGGGTTCAGCTACTTGAAAAACATTAAAGAGAAAGTTTAGAAAAACAACTTCATTTCTGTTTCAAAGTCTTTACAAATCAATGGCACTCATCAATTCACTTGAAAAAATAATCCAACAAAACAGGCAAGCCTTGCTATGTAAAAGAAATAGCTTCCAAATGAGGGCATACCATTCATTACTGAGGGGGAAATAAATCTAGTGAATAGCAGAAAACTTTTTCTTCCTCAAGAGTCACCATGAAAAGTAGTGGGTTAAGGATGGAAAAGAGGAAGAAAAGAAGGAAAAGGAGAGAAGAAAAGAGACAACCAACCAAAAGTCACATAGAAAAACAAGAAAAAAAGCATAATAAGCTCAAAGATTTTAACTCAAAATAAAACTTTCTTTGACAATGTCAAATTCCTTTTAATAAACTGAACAAACATTTCAAACTGGCTAACATAAGCTTATTTTTCTTAATTCAGGTATCACATATGGATTTTTTAAAATTAAAAGTGAGAGTAATAATGAGGATGAGATAAAGCATGAATCAAAATTTTTCAATGTCAGGAACTAAAGATTAAAAGTCCCTCAAATGTATCCTTTGATTTATATTATAAACTAGGGGCCCGGTGCACGAAATTCGTGCACTGGGTGTGTGTGTGTGTGTGGGGGAGTGTCCCTCAGTCCAGCCTGCCCCCTCTCACATACTGGGAGCCCTCAGGCGTTGACCCCCATCACCCTCCAATCACAGGATCGGCCCGGGCAGCGGGGACCCGCAGCTGCAGCGGCCCCACGATCGTGGGCTTCGCTTTAGGCCCAGGCAAGGGACCCCTAGCTCCCGGGACTGCCAGCTTCGACCGTGCCCAGCTCCCATCGCTGGCTCCACCCTTACTTCCTGCTATCACTGGCCAGGGCGGAAAAGGCGCCTGATTGTCCAATCATGGCTGGGGGACAGGGCAAAGGCGGCCCTGGGGCCGCCTTTGCCCTGCCCCCCAGCTCTTAGCTCCCCCCTGGGTTTCCGATCACTGTCAGTGGCAGGGGGCTTCTTCCTGCTTTCCCTTTCGCCTCCCTGCATTGTGCCTACATATGCAAATTAACCGCCATCTTGTTGGCAGTTAACTGCCAATCTTAGTTGGCAGTTAATTTGCATATAGCCCTGATTAGCCAATGAAAAGGGTAGCTCGTACACCAATTACCATTTTTCTCTTTTATTAGTGTTGATATTTTCCATAATAGAAGAACATGTTCCCTTAAGTGTTACAGTAATAAGCTACATTTATAGAAATTCTATTATCATACCTGTTTAATATAAGAAATGGTAGCTTCCCGAGGTACCTCCAACTGGATATAAATCCCAGTGGGCAAAAGGAAATCCACAGGTATGGAGCCATCAGATGCTATCTGTGAATCCACTGCCCAGATGTCAAGGATGTCTGCCATAGCAGGAGGCATTATGAAATTGAAGCACATTCATAACCATGGGGCCCTAGGAATCAGTAAATAAAATTTAGTGAATATTTAGCCAGATATTACACTAAAATATGATAAAGCCCACCAATCCATAATCAGTCCTTGTATGTCAACATAGTAATGTAACAGGAGGCCAAGCAACAGTAAGCCAACAGAAATAAATTACTTAAATATACTTTGGTTATCACTACATAAATGTTACACACAATCACACACACACTCCATTGACTCAAATTCAGCATAAGTATATCACATGTGAAAGATGAACAGTTAAGGATTACAGGGTCCTGAGAAAGTTAACAATCACTCAATAAGTGATTATTTCCAGACTTTACTTAGATGATATTGGCTTCTTTGGCTGAGTTTTTCTTTGCAAACTCCAATGAAAACAGAAATCAAGAGGGCCTTCTTTCAAAAATAATTTTCTTCCAATCTCATGTGAGAAACAAAATATCATCAACTTAATCCCATGACCCGCCACCTAAGTATTAAGAAGACCAAATCCCTCCACCCAGCTAGCAAAGTCCTTGGTGCTAAGTTTCTGGCCTATGTTCCTTTCCTCTCAGCACTTCATAGCCCAGACCCACAAGGGCCTTTAACCTTCCTACTGTTAGACCTATGTTCATTGAGGCTGACACTCCTGCATCAAAATCCTATCCTAACAAATGCCCCCCTCAACTGTGCCATTTCAGTCTCATCTATTCTTTAAGAGCTTCCTTCAAGAGGTACAATGACAGTGGGAAGGACATTGGCTTTTAAGTTAAATGAACCTAGGTTCTAATCCCTTTATTCAAAGTATGAATGTGTCACAATAAAAGACACAGGAGCCAACTTAAAGCATCTTGAGCATCAGAAATAATGCTGAAACACATCAATCTATACAATGTGTGATATAAAAAAATAAATAAGCCCGTTATTGGTCACCACTGAAGGCTGCTTGGACCAACTTCTTTTGAAAACTGATAAAGAATGAGGAAGTAAATCACACGTTTAACCTGCATGTTTATACTAATTCATAATTGATGAAATTAAGGTGTGTGTTTTTTAAGAACAATTTTAGCTAATAAGTGCAAAAAGAATAATAGAATTAGAAAAATCACCATTTTGCAACCTCTAATGAAATAATGGATCTAGGCAAGGATCATTAATGGATGCTAAAAAGAAATTTACAATATAAGGTGAAAAGATAATAGGGAACTTTACAATTCAGGTTGACACCATCTAAAATCTCTGAATAATCCAGGTGGAACTTTACAATTCAGGTTGACATCACCTAAACCAGCCGTGGGCAAACTATGGCCCGCGGGCCGGATCCGGCCCGTTCGGCTGTTCTATCCCGCCCGCGGAGCCGAAAGAGCAGAGGGTTCTCTTGCTCTCCCCTCCGCTCCTTCACCAGCAGCAGTGTTAACATGGCAACGTCGGGGAAACACGGCCGCAGCTACTTCTTCTGAGTCCAGTTTAAGAACCCATTGTGGCCCTCGAGTCAAAAAGTTTGCCCACCCCCTGAAAACTCTCTGAATAATCCAGACATGTAGGCTCTTGTACTACAGCAGTAAGTACGACACAGTTACTACCTATATGGTATACTTAAGACTTTTAAAAAAATGTACTTGAATCTAATGAAGTCTCAGATTTGATATATCTACCAGTTTACAGAAACTAGGGAAAATAGAGGAGAAAGTTAAACAATCAAGGAAGCAATCAGAAAGTAGTGTCCAAAATGTTGGATCATCAATAAAACAATCAATAACAAGAAAGCAAACTAATAACAGGAAGGAAAAGGCTGGTGGGAGGACTGTTAAAATAATAAAAGAATACTTAGGAGACATAACCAAATTCAATGTTGATGTGAACAAATCCTCTATAAAAAACTATCTTTCAAACAACCTAGAAAATTTAAATATGAATTGAATATTAGATGATATTGAGAAAATTCTGTTAAGTTTGTGACATATAATATTGGAATATTTATTTCTAAAAATCAGTCTTTATCCACTAGAGATGCATAATGGCAATACATGTAGGTGTAAATAGCATTATATTGGCATTTGCTTTAAATTATTCCAATTTTTTCAAAAGGGAATGGATAGCTGGTTTCAAAAAAGTTTGTTATAAAGATAAGCTGATGAAAAAGAATCTTTTCAACAAATGGTGCAGGAATAATTGAACATCCATATACTAAGAAAATGAACTTCAATTCATATCTTAAGCCAAAAATAAAAATGAACTCAAAAGGGGCCACAGGCCCAAATGTAAATTCCAAAACCAAAAACCTCAAGAAGAAAACAAGAGAAAATCTTGTGATCTTGGATTAAGCAAAGATTTCTTAGATATGACACCAAAAGAATTTATAAATTTGAAAATTTGATAAACATCATCAAAATTGAAAACTTCTGACCTTATTAGATAGAATCGTTCATAATATCAAAAGACTGCCTGGCCAGTGTGGCTCAGTGTGTTGACCTATGAACCAGGTCACAGTTCAATTCCCTGTCAGGGCACATGCCTGGGTTGTGGGCTTGACCCCCAGTGTGGGGCGTGCAGGAGGCAGCAGATCAATAATTCTCTCTCATCATTGATATTTCTATCTCTCCCCCTCTCACTTCCTCTCTGAAATCAATAAAAATATATTTTTTAAAAAAACAACAACAAAAAAAGCCACAGGCTGGGAGAAAATGCTTACAAATCATATTAAGGGCTTATATACAGAATACATAAAGAACTCTTAACATACAATAATAAGAAAACAAACACCTCAGTTTTTAAACTTTGGCAAAATATTTGAACAGACACTTCATCAAAGCAAATATGTAGATGGCAAAAGGGCTCAATATCATTAGTCAATCCAAAGTAAAAAACAAGATACTAATACACACTTATTCCAAAAACTGAAATTAAAAAAGACCAATCATACCAAGTGTTGGAAAAGATTCAGAGGGAACTAGAACTCTCATACACTGTTGGCAGTTTCTGAATATATATCTACTATATAATCTATTATCCCATTACTAAATATATATAAAAAATAAAAATAGAAATAATGAATACACATATTCAAAAACTGTACACAACTCTTCACAGAAGCCTTACCTGTACTATCCAAAAATTGGAAATAACTCAAATGTCAAATAAAAAAATTGTGACTTATTCATAAATGGAATACTACACAGCAAAAAAAAAAGCACTACTAATATATTCAGCATTTTGGACGAATCTCAAAAGAATTATGCTGACTGAAAGGAGCCTGACAAAAAGAGTACATACTCAATGATCCCATTTACATAAAATTCCAGAAAATGTACACTAAACTATAGTGACAGATTAGTGGTTAACTTGTGTGGGGAAGTGGGTAGGAGAAGCAGGGAGAGGGAGAATACAAAAAACATAAGGAAACTCTTGGGAGTGATGGATATGTTGTGTTCATTGTCTTGATTGTGTTGTGCTTGCAAGTTCTATACATGCATCAAAATATATAAAGTTAGCCCTAGCTGGTGTGGCTCAGTGGGTAGAGCATTGGCCTGCAGACTGAAGGGTCCTGGGTTCGATTCCGGTCAAGGGCTCATGCCAGGGGTTGTGGGCTCGATCCCTAGTAGGGGGTGTGCAGGAGGCAGCTGATTGATGATTCTCTCTCATCATTGATGTTTCTATTTCTCTCTCCCTCTCCCTTCCTCTCTGAAATCAATAAACATATATTTAAAAAACATATATCAAGTTATGTACTTCTATATATATATATATTAACTAGAGGCCTGGTGCATGAAATTCATGCACTTGGTGGGGGGTGCGGGGGGGTCCCTCAGCTCAGCCTTCCCCCTCTCCCAGTCCAGAAGTCTTCAAGGGATGTCTGACTGATGGCTTAGCGCTGCCACGGAGGCAGAAGAGGCTCCTAACACCACTACTGCGCTCTCCAGCCATGAGTCCGGCTTTTGGCTGAGTGGTGCTCCCCCTGTGGGAGTGCACTAACCACCAGGGGGCAGCTCCTACATTGAGCATCTGCCCTCTGGTGGTCAGTGTGCGTCATAGCGACCAGTCATTCTGCTGTTCAGTCAATTTGCATATTAGCCTTTTATTATATAGGACTAGAGGCCCGGTGCACAAACATTTGTACACTGGGGGTGGGGGATCCCTCAGCCCGGCCTGTGCCCTCTCGCAGTCTGGGACCCCTCAGGGGATGACCACCTGCTGGCTTAGGCCCGCTCCCCGGGGGATTGGGCCTAAGATGGCAATCAGACATCCCTCTGGTAGCCCAGCAGCCCTCGGGGGATGTCCACTTGCCAGCGGGGAGCAGGCCTAAACTGCAGTCGGACATCCTTAGCACTGCTGAGGAGGCGGGAAAGGCTCCTACCACCACTGCTGTACTGGCAGCCATCAGCCTGGTTTGTGGCTGAGCAGAGCTCCTCCCATGTGAGAGCGCCCTGACCACCAGAGGGCAGCTCCTGCATTGAGCGTCTGCCCCCTGGTGGTCAGTGTGTGTCATAGTGACCAGTCATTACCAGTCCTTCTGCTCTTAGGGTCAGTTTGCATATTACCCTTTTACTATATAGGATAGAGGCCTGGTGCACGGGTGGGGGCCAGCTGGTTTGGCCTCAAGGGTGTCCCGGATCAGAGTGGGGGTCCCGCTGGGGTGCCTGGCCAGCCTGGGTGAGGGCTGATGGCTGTCTGCATCTGGTTGCACCCCCTTCAGGGTGGGGGTCCCCACTGGGGTGCCTGGCCAGTCTGGGTGAGGGGCTGAGGGCCGTTTTCAGGCTGGCGGGTGACTGAAGCTCCCAACCTCTCCTTTTTTTCTTTTTTTTTCTTTTTATTCTGGGATTTATTTACCTTCTATGGCTGTCGCTGGAGCTGAGAGCCGGCTTTAGCTCTGAGGCTCGGCTGCTGAAAGCAGGTATCTGGGTTTGTTTGGCTTCTATAATTGAAACACTGTTGTAGCTCCAGCTCTGAGGCCCGGCTGGCTGAAAGCAGGTTTCTGGGGTTTGTTTAGCTTCTATAATTGCAACATTGTTTCTTAGAGTGCAGCTCAGAGGCCGGCAGCGGCAGGTGGGGAACCTTGGCTTCCTCCATCATTGGAGCAAGCAAGCCTCCTGTTCGCTTCAGCTGCCTGGCTGCCGGCCGCCATCTTGGTTGGCAGTTAATTTGCATATCACCCTGATTAGCCAATGGGAAGCATGTCGGAGGTACGGTTAAGTACCATGTTTGTCTATTATTAGATAGGATTATACCTCAATAAAGCTGTTTTTTAAAAAGTGAGATGGATAGATGAAACAAGAAAAGCAAAATGTTGATACTTGCTGAAGCTGGGTGATAAGAAGTACATTCTATTACTCCTCTGTTTTTGTGTACGCTTGTAATTTTTCATAATAAAACATTTTTATTACATCTTATCTATACCCACCTACCTTCTATGTGAATTTTGGTAAGTCACTGAACCTTCCTAAACTTCCGTTAATTAAAAAAAATAAATACTATGAGGTCAAGATGGCCACACCATAGGAGTACATTAATCTCACTCTTTAATGAACAAATTCAAATATACATGTATATGGAGAGCAAGGACTCCTATGAGACAACTAAGAGCTGAATGAATGGCTTCTGAACAATAAACGAAAGAGACAGAATACAGAAGGAACTCTCTAGGGTGGAGGAGCAAGCAAGTGCCGCTGTTTAGTTCTCCTCCACTTAGATATGGTGGGCTGAGTTCTCTTCTGGTACTTTGGCCTACCTGCAAGATGATTACAGCACATTCTCAGCTACACTGCCTAAAGCCTTATGCTTCTAAACACAGAGAACAAGCATGAACAAAATGCTGTCACAACACACATTTGGCCTCCCTGCCTGGAGCTACTCCAGGCAAGCAAACTAGTGCCCAAGGCTCCAGAAACTTCTGCATGGCTCCACCTACCTTCGCCAAACTACCAGGCAAATAAAGACTAGAGGTCATGCCCTGACCAGGTGGCTCAGTTGGTTGGAGCATCATTATGTACATCGTGTATTAATAACAAATTATTATTCAGAAATAAGAAAAGCTTGCCACTGCGACAACATAGATGGACCTGGAGGGTATTAAGCTAAATGAAGTGAGTCAGAAGAGAAAGACAGACACCATATTATCTCACTTACATGTGGAATCTTTTTTAAAAAATGAACAAAACAGCCCTAGCTGGTTTGGCTCAGTGGATAGAGCACAGGTCCGAGGACTGAAGGGTCCCAGGTTCAATGGCAGTCTAGGGCAAGTACCTTGGTTGCAGGCTCAATCCCAATCCTGGTCAGGGTGCATGTGGAAAGCAATCAATCAATGTGTTTCTCTCACGTTGTTTCTCTCTCTGTCTTTCCCCCTCTCTTCCACTCTTTCTAAAAATCAATGGAAAATATCCTCAGGTGAAGATTAACAAAAACAAACAAACAAACCCAGAAATATATCTATGCATATAGAGAACAAGCTAGTGGTTGCTGAAGGGGAGGGAGGAGGAGTGATGGGAATACAGTGGGGCCTTGACTTACGAGTTTAATTAGTTCCGAGACCGAGCTCGTTAAGGAGCTCGTTAACTCAAATTACTCTGTCAACTCAATGCAAAAAATCGGCCGAAAGATAGCTGGTATCTCAAAAAACTCGTTAGTTGGGACACTAGTAAGTCAAGGCCCCACTGTATAAAAATAAAAGAGTTTAGGCCCTGGCTAGGTAGCTCAGTTGGTTAGAGCATCGTCCCATTCACCAGAAGGTAGCAAGTTCATTCCTGGTCAGGGCACAGTTAATAATTGCCAAAATGAGTTGCAGTATCAAGCATTTTTTTGTACCATCTCAAAATGCATCATAAAGGAAAGTTTAATCCTTTAGCTTTATAGCTAACCATGTTCTCTCTTTGCTCACTAAAGGAACACCACACCAATCTCCAAAATCAATTCCCCTATCTTTAATTTCAAGGACAAAATCCTCACATTCAAAATGTCAACAATTTAGAATAAGTCTGATGATTCAGCAAGATATTAAAGATGCTTGTAAAGAAATACTGTTCAAATAAGAGACCTAAAAATATTTTTGTCAACCAGGGGTAAATTCTCAAAGGGAGTATTACAAGGTTATACCCTGGTATATAAATTTCTGCCTTAATACTTTAATATTAGTAATATACTAATAACTGAGTTAAAGGTTGTCAGACTTTATAAACACTCCAGGGAGACATTTAGTATATAATTACAGCTTCACATATAGGTTGTACTTGTGTGTCCCTTTAACAAAAGCAACTTTATTAGACTAATTTTCAAGTACTTCAAGCTAAACACTATCTAGAACAGTGATGGCAAACCTTTTGAGCTCGGTGTGTCAGCATTTTGAAAGACCCTAACTTAATTCTGGTGCCGTGTCACATACAGAAATTTTTTGAGCTGAAACCGGTTTGGCTCAGTGGATAGAGCGTCGGCCTGCGGACTGAAGGGTCCCGGGTTCGGTTCCGGTCAAGGGCGTGTGCCTGGGTTGCCGGCACATCCTCAGTGGGAGGTGTGCAGGAGGCAGCTGATCGATGTATCTCTCTCATCGATGTTTCTAGCTCTCTGTCTCTCTCCCTTCCTCTCTGTAAAAAATCAATAAAATATATTTTTTTTAAAAAAAGAAATTGTTTGATATTTGCAACCATAGTAAAACAAAGACTTATATTTTTGATATTTATTTTATATATTTAAGTGCCATTTAACAAAGAAAAATCAACCAAAAAAATGAGTTCGCATGTCACCTCTGACACGCGTGTCATAGGTTTGCCATCACTGATCTAGAAAAATGGTTTTTCATCTTCTTCTTTAAAAATTTTAAAAATTAGTTTACATTGAAACTTATTTTGTACTAGTGTACTGGTGCTTGGATTTGTGCACACTAAAGGGAAATTAATTAGAAGAAATATTTTAATATTGCTATTTGCATCTTGTTAATGAAAAGAAAATAGTATTCTACCAAGTCTCCTATCTACCTACTCCAAGGCTTCTGTGAGGACCAAATGAGATGAGGCATGGGAAAATGCTTCACAGACATTTGGTTAAACTGTAAAATGTTTGCAACTGGCTATAAAGCAAGTTGGGTTCCTGGGCTGAAGAAACTCCAAGGAGGCTAGTCGCTAGGGAGAGGAAGTTGGGTGTTGCTATGTGACATCATTACCTGGCACCCACAGCAACTGTTTCTGGGCTGGGCTGGTGGCCACATTTTGTGCTGGGGGGGGGGGGGTGTGTCCTTGGCAGTGTTGCCTGTGATTTGGTGGGGTGTCACTCCGGGGTGGTGACAGGGCCTGTGTTCCACTTGGGGGAAGCCAAGTATTGGTATGTCAATGCCAGGCCCATGGTGCCATTTATTTTTAAACTAGAGGCCTGGTCCATGGATTCGGTGCCCCTGGTGCGCGATCAGGCCGGGGAGGTACTGCGGAAGGGCTCCAGGGCATATCTGGCCCATCCCGCCCAATCCCAATCAGTTGGACACCAGCAGAAAGCTAACCCCAGTCGAAGCGTCTGCCCTGTGGTGGTCAGTGCACATCATAGCAACTGGTCGGATGGTTGAATGATCGGTCAGACACTTAGCATATTAGGCTTTTATTATATAAGATGGGCAGTGCGTGTCATGGCAGCTTCTGCATTGTCTGCCCCCTGGTGGTCAGTGCACGTCATAGCTACTGGTTGGACAAACGGACACTTAGCTTTTATATTGAAATTTATTTTTTATTAGTTTCAGGTGTAGCAGAAAAATGGTTTTTAGTCCTCTCATATTCAATATTCTTTTTAAAATGTTTTTATTAATTTCAGAGAGAGAGGAAGGAAGACGGAGAGAGAAATAGAAACATCAATGATGAGAGAGAATCATTGACTGGCTGGCTCCTGTACACCCCTGTACCAGAAATTGAGCCCACAACCCAGGCATGTGCCCTGACTGGGAATCAAATCATGACCTTCTGGTTCATGGGTCAACTCTCAACCACTGAGCCACACAGGTCGGATTCAATATTCTTTTTAAACAAATATTTTACAAATACTTTAAAATTCTGAAATAAAACCCTATATAATAAAAGGGTAATATGCAAATCGACCCTAACAGCAGAAAGACTGGGAATGACTGGTCACTATGACACACACTGACCACCAGGGGGCAGACACTCAATGCAGGAGCTGCCCCCTGGTGGTCAGTGCGCTCCCACAAGCCAGGCTGATGGCTGCCAGTACAGCGGTGTTGGTGGGAGCCTCTCCCGCCTCCTCAGCAGCGCTAAGGATGTCCGACTGCATCTTAGGTCTGCTCCCCGCTGGCAAGTGGACATCCCCCAAGGGCTCCCAGGCTGCCAAAGGGATGTCTGACAGCCAGCTTACGCCCAATCCCCCAGGGAGCGGGCCTAAGCCAGCAGGTGGTCATCCCCCGAGGATAAACTCCCCTGGAAAAAAAACCCAAAAAAATAAAAAACAAAAATTGCCCTGTGCATTGTAGGATGTCCAATTATCCCTTACAAAATAGTAGAACCTCCCCCAATCACCGATTCAACAATAAGCACAACAAAATCACCTCCCACAAATTAACAAAGCATCTTATGAAGGAAGTTCACTCTGGCCACTTGCAGAACCACAGCTCTAGGACAATTCCTATTATATCTAAAAGTAGTAATGAATGGGCTCTTTGCACAATTTATCTAGACCTACTTGAAGTGTGTATTTAAAACAGTATAAGGAACATAATTTAGCATACATTTCTATATATCAATCAATGGTATTTTGTATATTTGTCTGGGGCTAATTCTTGAAGGGTAAAAGACAGGCTTAGTAAAAAATAAATGAGGTAACAAGCCAATTGCTAGAAGATAATCTTTTAGAGATATTCTGAAGAAAATAAAATTATTGCTACGTATTTGAAAGTAAAAGATATACTAGTTTGTACTTCCCTATGTCACCCACCCTTCTTTTATAGTAAACACCACACACAAGAGTTCAGTCTGTGAAGTAACACAGAGTTTCAGGTGAGGAGATAGGTGATTTAGGAGTTAAGGAGTTACAGACCTTTCCCATTTTAAAGGTAAGAAACTAAGACTCAGAGAAATTAAGTAAATTATCTAGGATTACACAGAGTCACAGCCAGGACCAAAAGAAAGAATTTTTTTCCCAACTAATTAGCATACTTTTAAATTCTTTGTTTCTTTTCCTTATTTTTTTATTTTTTCTTTAAAGGATATGTTCTTCACAGGGTTACCTAACCCAGCAAGATTCTCAGTCTTGTATCAGTCTTTTGTTTGAGCACCTACACAAATGATCAAAGATGAAGGACAAGCATTGAACAACTATGAAAACTTTTTAAGGAAGCTATAAGAGGGCACAGGAACTTCACAGTGACAATTAGCCAACTAAACCCTTAGGCTGTAATTACAAACCCATATCCTGTGAACTGTTCATTGGCATTAAGAGAGGAAAGCATTTAAATGTTCTCAGCTTCCCTGGCAAGTGCCACCAGAGACACTGGATTTTACTTCAAGTTTAAATGACAAGCAGAAATCAACATAAACTTGTTACATACATTAATAAGTTCAACCAAAACCTACTTTGGAAAATCGTGGGAGAAATCTTAACAGAGACTGAAAGGGAATTTTAAAAAAATTAAATGCAATAGAGCTTATCCAGTATTTCTCTCTTTCCTGTTATCTGATATACCTAGAAGAAAAGTGCATGTTCATAAAAGAATAGAACATTATGCCTGACCACTGTGGCTCACTGGTTGAGCATCAACCTATGAACCAGGAGGTCACTAGTCAGGGCTTATGTCCAGGTTGCAGGCTCATCCCCAGTAGGGGGCGTGCAGGAGGCAGCCAATCAATGATTCTCTCTCATCACTGATGTTTCTATCTCTCCCTCTCCCTTCCTCTCAACATTAGCATTGAAAGGAGCCAGGCACTGACGACATGCATTGCACTACATTTACTAATATTTTTAACCTTTAGGTTTCAATCAGAGGCAACTTAAGTGATGGGATTTTGATTCATCTGGACTTCAGCCCTCTTGTCCTCATTGTTCAAAGACAACAAATCAGCCTTTATTGTTGATTTGTTAACAGTAAAGTATACATTATACTGAGCAATGAAAAACAGTGTAGAACAGTGGTTCTCAACCTTCGGGCCCTTTAAATACAGTTCCTCATGTTGTGACCCAACCATAAAATTATTTTCATTGCTACTTCATAATTTAATGTTGCTACTGTTATGAATTGTAATGTAAATATCTGATATGCAGGATGGTCTTAGGCGACCCCTGTGAAAGGGTCGCTCGACCGCCAAAGGGGTCGTGACCCACAGGTTGAGAACCGCTGGTGTAGAATTTCATTTTATAAAGTTATTTGATCCAAATCATTATAATTCTATGTAAGAAATATTGCTAAAGTAATTCTACAAATTACTAAAGAATATTTGCTAAAACATTATAAGTTTATCCTCTCAAGTAGAAGATGGCACTCTAAGTTGCTTTTAGAAAATATATCCTTATACTATTTCATACCTACTAATCCAGTAATTGCAGTTCTGTAATTTACATATTTAAAACTTGATTAGAGAAAAATTTTCAGACACAAAGCAAAATATGCAATATGACAAACTTACAAACGAACTGTCCAGACATGAAGCAATAATTAAACAATGATATACCCATTTGGTGGCATATTAAGTAGCCATTTAAACTGGCTTGTCAAGTGTGTGCAATTCTATAGATGTATTTATAAATGATATGAAAACAGCAAAATATAAAACCATACAAAAGTATAATTAGAATTCTGTTTACTGCAAAAAGAGGAAAAACCATGAGCACAACCTAATGCATACAATTAAGGCTGCAAGAAAATATATTAATATAGTTTGAAAGTAACTATGAATAAATATTTCCTTTTTTCAAAGTTTCATTAATGATAGCATACAGCTTATACATTTTTAAAAGTTTCATTTTCAGGACACTGACTAATCCAAACGAAAGGCTCAGGTCAGAGTTATTTTTTTAATGCCATTTTCAGTTAATAAGCCAAGAGTACAGCAACCTAAAGACTATGGCTGTGATTACAGCAGGATGTTTTTATGGAATTGCTGTAGGACACTTGATTGACAGCTGGCACCCTCTAGCTCACTGTGCCAAGTGAGCATCCCTAGCACCAGCTCCTCGAGGAGACCTACAGATGGAGCGTGTAGCCCAGGTATTTCTTGCCAAATGGGAGCTCTTTGGTGAAGAATCCTTTAGGAAAAGGTTTCTTGGCTTCCTCTTCAGGATGGTTGGGAAGGACCTTCACGCTATCTCCAACTTTCCAATCACCTGGAATGGCAACCCTCTTTTCTGCAGTCAGCTGGAGAGAGATAACTGCTCTGAGAATCTCTTCAAAGTTCCTGCCAGTGGTAGCTGGGTGAAGGATAGACAGCTTGTTTCTTATCAGGACCAAAAACAAACACCAGGCGTGCCCTCACGGACATGCCCTTTTTGTCCTTCTCTGCTGGGTCCAGCATGCCCAACAGGATAGCGAGGTCCCGGTTCCTATCGTCAATGACAGGAAAAGGTAACTTCTCCGTGGGCACTTCACAGTTGTAAGCACTGATATCCTCGTTCCAGGCTAGATGATGGTCAACACTGTCTACTGAAAGGGCAATCAGCTTAAAGTTCCTCTTGGCAAATTCTGGTGTCAGCTTTGCACCAACAAGTGTTACAAAACATACTATTAAAAAGGGGCTTTTGGTCTAACAGGGTTTAGAATCACTGGTATAAAATTCTTTAAAGTTCTTTATAGATAAGTTTTACCAATTTGTATTCCCACTACCTTAATAGTTGTATATAGCATCCATTAACAAGATTGTAATCGAGTTCTTCAGTTAATTTGCATTTCTCTAATTACTTGTAAAATCAAACTTTTAAAATATTTAATGGAATCTGTGTTTCTATAAGTGTTTGGTCATAGTATAATTTATAGGTTAGAGATCATTCCACTTAAACATTAATGGTCTTTTTGCATTTCGTAATGAATGATATGTAAAAATGTTAGAATTCTGAGTTATTGACCTGTTTGCTTATCTCAGGCTTTGTAACTTTCAATATGTTAAAATATTCTATGCAAATAAACGGAATCATTTGGTATCTTAAAGATTGTTTGCTTTGAAAATAATTTTTATTGTGATCAAATAAAGCACATAAATTTCTAAAAGACACTTATTCCTGATCTAAAGGGGAACACTTGTAGTTTTTGCCTACTGAGTACGATGTAGGCGGTGGGCTTGTCATACTGGTATGTGGCCTTTTTTAGGCTGAGGTATGTTCCCTCTATTCCCACTTTGCTCAGAGTTTTTATCATAAATGGGTATTGGATTTTATCAAATGCTTTTTCTGCATCTATGGATATGATCATGTGGTCTTTATTCTTCATTTTGTTTATGTGATATATCACGTTTATTGTTTTGCAAATACTGCACCAACCCTGTATCCCTGGAATAAATCCCACTTGATCATGGTGTATGATCTTTTCAATGTATTGCTGGATTCGGTTTGCTAATACTTTGCTGAGGATTTCAGCATCTATTTTCATAAGGGATATTAACCTAAATTTTCTTTCTTTGTCATGTCTTTATCTGGTTTTGGAATTAGGATAATGCTGGCCTTATAAAATTAGCTTGGGAGTCTTCCCTCTTCTTGAATTTTTTTGAATAGTTTGAGAAAGATTGCTGTTAGTTCTTTGAATGTTTGGAAAAAATTCACCTATAAAGCTATCCAGTCCAGGACTTTTGTTTGTTGGGAGTTTTTTTTATTACTGCTTCAATTTCACTAGTTGTAATTTATCTATTCAGATTCTCTGACTCTTTCTGATTTAGTTTTGGAAGTTTGTATGTATAAATTTAAATTATCCATTTCATCCAGAATGTCCAATTTGTTGGCATATAGTTGTTCATAATATATTCTTACAATCCTTTGTATTTCTTATGTGTTATAAAACATTCTATTTTAAATTACTTACATTAACTTGAGTTAGAATATTTAACTTTTTATTAATTAATGCTAATCAATTTTTTCAGTGTTCTAATTTTCTTTCATCTTGCTTACCAACAACAAAAAAGGATGATTATTCTAACGGGGTATATATTTCTAAGAAAGATATATTTCATCCCCACTATATTCTCTCCTCAACCTGTCCCTTCTCTTCCTGAAGCCCAAATGAGTAGAACTGTGAAAAGGGGAACTAACTGTTAAGCCTATTTCAATAACTATTTGACCATAACCATCTTTTAGGGCAAAAGTTGGTATTTTCCTAAATAGATAAAAATTACCAGGACAAAGACTTACTACTAACATCTATTACAAAGTATGTGACCTACATATTAGGCAAGTATTCTCTATTTTTAAATATTTTTATTGTTTAAAATAACACATAAATTAAAAAGTACCAAACCAATTATTGAAAAGCAACGCCTATTATAAAGCAAACCACAGTCCAGGTCAAGAAATACAACACTGCCCTGGCTGGGTGGCTCAGTTGGTTGGAGTGTCGTCCCATACACCAAAAGGTTTCGGGTTTGATTCCCAGTCAGGCACATGCTAGGTTGTGGGTTCAATCCGTAGTTGGGGCACAAACGGGAGGCAACCAATTGATATTTCTCCCCCTTCCTCTCTCTCTAAAATCAATCAAAACATATCCTTGGGTGAGGATTTTTTTTAAAAAAAGAAATACAACACTATCTGCATCTTCAGGGTGTTCCTTTTAAATAACAACCTCCTCCCCCTCCCTAGCCCCTCACCACAATACTGATTTCTGCGGTAAGCCCTTTTTGCATTTTAATCACTTTAGTTAATAGTAAAAAAGTGAAGCAAATAATTCTGGCTTATTGGATACACTTTTGCATCTATCATGCACATAAATATTTCAGACAAAAGTTTCATTGTCTGGATGACTGTTTCTGTTTCTCACTCCAGTGGCAATGGATCCAACAGACTAACCAGAGTGTTCTCTTGAATGTCAACAAATCTTCATTTGGAACTGGTGTCCAGTCAATTCTGGAACATGTCTCTAACAAGTGACATTATGACAATCAGGAATGACTGTATAGCAACAGGTACCCACATGTAAGCACTGTGAGTCATGAGTCAAATTGTACAAGAGTGTGGTGATACTGGTGAGTAAATAACCAGCAGCCTTCACATCTAGGAACTGAACTAGTGCCAGAAAGCCATCTGGATGGCAAACAGTAACACGAGAAGAATTTTAAATAGCGTACAGCTGTGGAAAAAGCACTATTCCAGACTCTGAACCTTTTAGTTATTTCTGTCTGCTGTCATGTTCAAAATAAGTTATAATATATAAAAATTAACAGAGCATCCCAAAAAGCTGACATTTCTCCCAAGCCATTTCAGGGTTACTCCTTTGCATGCTGGTTTAAGTTGGTCTATGCAAGTATTGTTTGTCTGTTTTACAGCTTTTACTTGGAGACCGATGTTCCTCCTAAGCTATCCAGCCATAAATGACAAAAGCTTCTGTGTGTAGTTTTTATTATCCCTTCACTACTGACATAAACTGAAAATTTAACAACAACAACAACAAAAAGTAGGAAAAGTTGTCCCTGGTGCCAACTCTTGTTTCACTGCCTATTCTCTCTAGAGGACACAGTACGTCAAGAGAGGCTGGCTGATAGTGTCATCTCAGTGCTAGTACTTGATTAAGAGAGAAAGGAAGAAAAATTATTAGACTTCAAGTCAGTAAGTATTTATTAAGAACTCACGCTGTTTAAGATACCATATCACACCGTAGTTTGGGGAAAGATGGGATTATAAAAATAAAACATGGAGCCCTTTAAAGCCCATCCTGCACCACAGCACTTAGGTCAGCTGAGAAAGACAAGTGGGAAGTACGACTGTTCTGTTTATTCGGATGATGCTCCTTCTTAGACTGCTGGGGGGAATAAAACTGCTGGGAGAAAGAGTGAAGGCTTATATGACCAGTTATAGTATTTTCCACCTCAACCCTCACAGAGCCTCAACCACAAGAGATGAGGATGAAATATTGGGAATTTCAGGAAGAGGTTTGGAAAATAGTGTCTAGGGATCAGGAGACCTGACCTTAAAGGTGAGACAGCACCACAGTATTGCTGCCATGAAATCCCCCTCACTGCCTAACTGCTCCTGCCGACCACGAGGACCAGTGCACAATAGAGTAAGTACTGGGAGTTACATGATTTGGAACAGCAATTTTCAACCTTTTTCATCTCATGGCACACATAAACTAACTACAAAAACTCTGCAAAAATACATATATTTTGCTGATCTGACCCAAAAAATAGGTATAATTTTGAATGATTTAAAAAATACACACACACACACACACAAGTAATTACCTACCCTTTTTGCTCCAAAGTGAATTTTAACAAAATCAGGTGCCTATACTGTTCATAAGAATTTTTAGTATCAAGTATTAGTCAATCACATGCAACTTTATTATGTAATATGACCAATAAGATGCAACTCAATTATACGACCTATACATTTATGGCTCAAAACAGGGCATTCACACTGGTCGGCTATTGTTGTATTGGCTGTAGTCATTTTTTTTTTATTTGACAATCCAGGGGAAAAGAGGTTAGTGCCCCTGACTAAATAGGTATCATATGTATTAAAAATTCTCATAGCATACCCATTGAAAATCACTGGTTTGGGATATCCTAAATAATAAAAGGCTAATATGCAAATAGACCGAACAGCGGAACAACTGAACAACCAGTTGCTATGATGTGCGCTGACCACCAGGGAGCGTGCACAGAATATGGTGGGCGTCAGCCGCGGTGGGATGGTGGAGCAGGTGAGCGGGGGCGCCAGACCAAGGCGCTGGTCGTTGTCATCAAGGTGAGCCTCTGGTGGTTAGTGAAAATTCTTTGCTCCCACCCGGCGCTTGCACCTGCTGCTGGTGCCGGCCCTGCTTGCACCCGCTGCCAGTGCTGGAGCCGCCGCTCGCACCCACTGCCAGTGCCCGGTGCCAGCCCTGATCGCTCGGCACCAGCAGCGGTTGTGAGCGGTGGTTGCTGGCCTCAATCGCCCCTCAGGGCTTCTCCATCTCCCCCTGCTCCTGAGGGGAGATTGGGGCCAGCAGTCGCCTCTCACACCCACTGCCGGCAACGGCCCCACCTGCACCTGCTGCTGGTGCCGGCCCCAATTGCTCCACGCCTTCAGCGGGTGCGAGCAGAGCTGGTGCTGTCAGCACATGGGAGCGGGGGCTGGAGGAGTGGGGCTTCGGCAGACAGGGAACCGCGGGGGGGAGGGGGGCAGGAGGGGCCAGGCGGGGTCGCGGAGGATGGGCCAAGACCTGCCCCTGTGCCTTCCGCAGCCTGTGGCCCACAGTTCCTTTCAAGGTGCACGAATTCATGCACTGGGCCCCTAGTACTAGTAATATTCATCACAGGAGTTCACTATGCCTAGGTTCCCAAAAGATCTGATATCTTCATTAATTTATGCTTCAAATTCAGCTTCTGGATGATGTTCTATATTTAATTTACAACAATTTAATATGTCACATTATTTAAAAAACCTCAAATCCATTATTTTTAAAGCAGCACAATTTTTCCTTCTGATGAAAACTTTTAAGACCTACTCTCTTAACTACTTCCAAATATACAAGATAGTATTATTAACTATAGTCACCATGTTGTATAGTATTACATCCCCATGGCTTATTTATAACTCCAAGTTTGTACGTTTTGACCCCTTGCATCCATTTTGCCAACCTCTAACCCCCTACCTCTGGCAACCACCAACTATTCAACTTTTTGGTTTTTAGTTCAATATACAGTATAAAAATGAAACTTACATTACCCAACTTTGATCTGTCAAACTTCAGTTAAGAAAACTATCAAAGTAGTTTCCTTTAAATCGTAACTGCTGAAACTTACAGTCCAAATTTATAAATAAACTGATGCAAGCTCTAGTCAGCTTCCTTAATTACATGTTTATAAATATATTTAATAATCTGAAAATATAGACTATTTAAACAGGTTCTTAATTTAGCATTTAAAAACTAACACATTTGCCTACTACTTTGTGCAAACAAATAACATCAGAATTACTTCACCTCACATAATGAGCTTCCATTCATGGTAGAGTTGGTACCCAGGGCCTAGATAAAGCTAAAACTATGAGTAGCCTAGTTATGATAACAAGGAGCCAATATTGATGAAAAAGCTTTAGCATCTCATATTCCTTCAAAATTGCATTGAACAAGGTGAATGGAGACACAATGGAAACACTTTCCTTGTGCCTTTTAAATTTAATCTCTAAGAAAGAAGGATATTATTATAAATCTATAATCTATATTATAAATATATTATAATCTATATTATCTACACTAATAAAAGAGAAACATGGTAATTGGCGTACGACCGCTACCCTTTTCATTGGCTAATCAGCAAATAAACTGTCAGCCAAGATGGCCTCCGGCAGCCAGGCAGCTTGAAACTAACATGAGGCTTGGTTGCCTCAGTGACGGAGGAAACCAAGTTCCCCGCCTGGGGCTGCAGGCCTCTGAGCAGGCAGTTTAAGAAACATTGTAACAAATACCGTAGGATGTCAGCCAGCAGATTTGCAACATTGTAAGCAAAGGCCAGAAACCTACTTTCAGCCGAGCGGACGCCTAAGAGCTGGAGCCAAGCTTCAAGGTAAAGCTGGCCCAGAATTAAAAAAGAAAAAAAGGAGTGGTTGGGAACTTCAGTCACTCCCAGCCTGAAAACAGCCCTCAGCGCCTCACCCAGGATGGCCAGGCATCCCAGTGGGGACCCCCACCCTGATCCAGGACACCCTTCAGGGCAAACCAGCCGGCCCCACCCATGCACCAGGCCTCTACCCTATATAGTAAAAGGGTAATATGCCTCCCGGCACCGGGATCAGCGTGACAGGGGGCAGCGCCCAAACCCCCTGATCGCCCTGCAGCTCTGTGTGTGACAGGGGGCGGGGCCCCAACCCCCAGAGCAGCCCTGCTCTGTGCCTGATAGGGGGGAGTTCCCCAACCCCGCCTCCCCCCCCCCCCATGGGCCTTGCTCTGTGTGTGACGGGGTAGAGCCATAACCTCCCCATCGGCCCTGCCCTGAGTGTGAGAGTGGCGGCGCCCCAACCCCCTGATCGGCCCTGCTCTGTGGGTGATAGATGGCGGTGCCCCAACCCCCTGATGGGCCCTGCTCTGTGCGTGACAGGGGGTGGCGCCGCAACCTCCCCATCGACCCTGCCTTGAGTGTGACAGGGGACGGTGCCCCAATCCCCCAATTGGCCTTACCCTGAGCGTGACTGAGGGTGGCATCACAACCTCCCAATCTGCCCTGCTCTGTGCATGACGGGGCGGCGCCCCAACTCCCCAATCGGCCCTGCTCTGAGCCTGACCAGGGGCTGCACCTAGGGATTGGGCCTGCCCTCTGCCACCCAGGAGCAGGCCTAAGCCAGCAGGTCGTTATCTCCCGAGGGGTCCCAGACTGCGAGAGGGCACAGGCCGGGCTGAGGGACCCCCCTCCCCCCCCCCGAGTGCACAAATTTTTGTGCACCGGGCCTCTAGTAAATTTATAATCTATATTATAAATCTTCTTGAGTATAGATACCTTATTTTATGAGATCTACAAAAATAAGAGATTACCAAGGCCACTGTGAAAGAGACTGCTTTTCTCCTGCCACAGTATGGAATTGGGGCTCTGCACTTGGCAGACTAGATATTCTAACCTCCTGTAGAAAAAAGCAAAACACCATAACGTAAGGAGTTTATGTATATTAAAAATACAAAACTATTATTGCTTAATAACATATGTGTGTAAAGGTATGAAAGGCAAGCAAGAATAACAAAAATTCACAAAACTATAATAGTGATGACCTCAGAGAGGGGTTATACATGCTCATGGGATTGGAGGCTGAACAGTAAGAAATAGTCATGTACTAAGAGTTCTCCAGTGGCATGTTGAAAGAAAATGCCACTTCAGGTGAGGTATTTTTAAAAAGTTAGCGTGCTGCCTATATCTTCTCTTTTCTTTTCCACTGGTCATAGGGAATGAAAGTCATAGACAGAAGAAATCACCCGGAAGAGAATCCACCCACCAAAGAGGACAATACACTTTAGACTCTTCCAGGAGTAAAAAATAAACATCTACTGTGTCTGAGCCATTATTTTCAGTCTGCTATAGCAATTTGGACTTCACTAAATTTAGTCAAATACATAGTTTAGATCAGCATTTTCAACTGGTGTGCCGCAAGAATTTTTAAAACATGCAATACATGACTATGTAGTCAGGGGCACTGACCTCTTTTCCCCTGGATTGTCAAAAAAAAAAAAAAAAGATAATAGCCAACACAATAGCTGACCAGTAGGAATGCCCTGTTTTGAACCATAAATATGTAAGTCATATAATAGAATGGCATCTTACTGATCACATCGCACAATAAGGTTGTGTCTGATTGGGTAATTCTTGGTACCAGAAATTCTTATATACAAATATAGGTACCTGTTGTGTTGTGTGTGTTTTTAAGTCACACTGGAGCAAAAAGGGTAGGTAATAAGTATTATTATATATTTTTGCAAATCAATCAAAATTATACCTATATTATGGAAGATCAGCAAAACAACATTTTTGGTGTGCTGCAGAATTTTAATATTAGTTTATGTGTGACATGAGATGAAAAAGGTTGAAAATCGCTGGTTTAGGTAGCTGCAAGGCCATGATTAAAACCCCTGTATCGCCCAGCCTTGCTCAGTGGTTAAGCATTGACCTGTGAACCAGGAAGTCATGGTTTGATTCCACATCAGGGCACATGCCCAGGTTGTGGGTTTGATCCCCAGTAGGGGGTGTGCAGGAGGCAGCCGGTCAATGATCCTCTCTCATCATCGATGTTTCTCTCTCTCTCTCCCTCTCCCTTTCTCTCTGAAATTAACAGAAATAGATTTAAAAAGAAATTCATTCCTTTAAAAATGAATGAATAAATAAATCCCACATATCCTCCTCAGCCATATTCAGTCATTGACTGGTTTACTCTATCACTGTATTTTCCTTATCACCCTTCTTCATCCAAACAGAAAACAGAATCATGAAGAGAAGTGAGGGAACATCATAATGAGAGTACCATTATGACAGTAGCAGATCATTCTCTCCTATTTCAACTCAACAGCTTTTGTCCTTGTTTATCACTTGCACAACGCATTTTTTAATTCACTGGCAGAAATGAATATATTGACTACTCTCTTTCTGTTCCTAACCAGTCATCTAACTAGAATTACTATATTCCTCAGAAGTGGAGATGTACAAAGTATGTGAATTTGAGGCAGGTAAAGCCAAGAGTAATTTTCTAGAAAAGCAGAATTTTAGCACAGATTTGAAGAGAAGAAATTCTAGGCAAAAGGAGAAAGAACATATGCCAAGACCTAAAAAAAAAACACACAGAAAGGCAGAAAACGGAGAATGGTATTGGAGAGGCTGGCTAGCTCCAGATTCTGGTAGGCCATATAAAAGGTTGCTCTTATTGCAAAAAAACAAGAAGAGATTCCATGAAGATGTCTGGTAGGCCATATAAAAGGTTGCTCTTATTGCAAAAAAACAAGAAGAGATTCAATGAAGATGTCAAACAGGTAAATAAAAATTGATCAAATAATTTTTATAAATTACAGTGAAAAATTAATATGTAAAGAACAAAATCCCAATAGAAAAATGGACAAAATAATTAAACAGAAACTTCAGAGGAGCCCCCCAAACAAACAGAAACATATGGGAACAAAAAAGTTCAATGTCATTAGCCAGTCACCAAGGAAATGTAAATTAAAACCATAATGCTATGACATTTCATAGATCACTGCTGGTGGGAGAATAAACCAATCCAACCTCTTGCAAAAAATCTGGCATCAAAAATTCGATTATTAGGTTTATATACTAGGAAAATCCTTATCCAAAAATGTCACACGTACATAAATATTCAATGTGGGATTTTTCATAATACCCAAAAACTAGACATAACCTAAATATACATTAATAGAATGATCAATATGTTGTATTGAATATTTTATAATATGGAAAATTAACAAAATACAGCTAGACCAGGGGTGGGCAAACTTTTTGACTCGAGGGCCACAATGGGTTCTTAAACTGGACCGGAGGGCCGGAACAAAAGCATGGATGGAGTGTTTGTGTGAACTAATATAAATTCAAAGTAAACATCATTACATAAAAGAGTACGGTCTTTTTTTTTTTTTTAGTTTTATTCATTTCAAATGGGCCGGATTCGGCGTGGGCCGTAGTTTGCCCACGGCTGAGCTAGACACATCACTACAAATGAACCATACAATGTTAGGAGAAACAAATAATGTGATTTCATTTCTCAAATATAAATACAAAGTTAAATATTGTTCAGAGATATAAATGTAGGTGATAAAGTTATAAAGAAAAGCAAGGACCTAAACAATTCAGCAAAGTGTATCTTTGGGAGAAGGAGGGAAATATGATAGAGGAAGGCACGTAAGTTAGCTAAGCTGTTACATACATGTTTTATTTTTTACTCTTTAAATTATAAATTTGAGTTTTCATGTGCTCTTCTATATATATGCTACATTTCACAACTTTATAAAATGGATTAAGAGCAATAATATGTGTAAAGGCCCTAAACAGCACCTGGCATGGCAAATCCATTTGATGGGAATCCATTTCCATTTTCCTCTGCTTATGACCTCAGTGTAGGTGACAATCAAATTCAAGCTCCAGATTTCTAGTCCCCTGCCAGCACTATTCTCACCTCAGAATCCTGACTATCCTCAGGCCCCTACTGCTTCTCCGTATAACAGCGGTTCTCAACCTGTGGGTCGCGACCCCTTTGGGTTCAAACGACCCTTTCACAGGGGTTGCCTAAGACCATTGGAAAACACATATATAATTACATATTGTTTACAGTAGCAAAATTACAGTTATGAAGTAGCAATGAAAATAATTTTATGGTTGGGGGTCACCACAACATGAGGAACTGTATTAAAGGGTCGCAGCATTAGGAAGGTTGAGAACCACTGCCTTATAACCTTTACCCCTTCCTTCTAGAAGGGAAGTGACATTAGCACCAACAGCAAGGAGTTGTGATCCTGCTAAACTCTATTTCTGCCACCCTTGCTGATATCTGGATGGTGTGTTCCTGAATGACAGGGACAGGCTTTTTCATCTTTGGGGCTCCACGCAGTGCCTGATCCAAGTCCTCAGTAACTATTTAAACAGGTAAACAATACAGCTATATTACTAGTGAAAAATAAGATCAAAGTTTAAAATCAGGCTGGTGCTTACTCATGTTCCCCAGGTCCCGTCACAGTTTTTTTGTTTGTTTGTTTGTTTTTTTTCCGTCACAGTTTTAAAGACGCCTCTCTTGACTGCTCAGGAACACCAGAAAGACATATCCAAACTGCTTTGTCCACAAAAAAGGTGGATTTGTACTCATGGCTATATGTAATAAATCTCTATTCACGAACAATTCTTAATATTTTGAGTAAAAATCTAGATCCTTTTTCTAAGTAACATAAACGTTTTTCTATTTAAATTTTAAATATTATAAATGTTATAAACTTAAAATATACTCTGCATTATGCATAAAACTAGTTGATCCTCCACCTAAATAAAACAACAATATTTAATAACATATGTGACTGTTTAGCATGCTCTTATATTGGAAAACTGTATTGAGATCAACAAGGCAGTCATTTACGTTGTCCTTTATATACTACTTCCTCTGTCATGTGACAGTCAAAAGGCTAAGTGAGATGCTTGCAGCAAAGAAAACAATTTTGAAAGGTCATGCTACACAGATAGTCAGAATTTCTTTCACAATATCCTTACTGTGTATGGCAGACTATATGACAATCTGACCACAGTTATTTTCTGAGTAAAGCAAAAGGCATGTTATTTATCAAAGGACCAGAAACAGTAGGCACTCAACAATATAATCTTTATGGACATTTTTTCTAACTGCATAAACATCCAATGCAAGTAAAGAAAAAGAACCCTGCGGCAAAGAAAGAACTGGAGGAGGAAGAACTGGTAAAAACTGGAAGGCAAGTATAAGCCACTCCGTTTATTCATACTGTTCATATAAAATGATAAGAAGCTTCAAGCAAACTTTTTCAAATTAAAACGTAATTATACAATATTGAAGACAATGACTATGATTTACTTCAAATTTTCCAAATCTTAATGACAATTGCAACAAGGTGCAAAGTTTCAAAAACCTCTCTGCAGGGGCTGTAATCCCACCAACATTTTTTCCCTTAATAACTTTTATTGGTCTATTTTCCAACTGAACAAGGACTGTCTTCCCCACCTGTTACATAAATAATGTGTCAATCAACAGGAAGATAAAATTCCTCCAACTACTTTTAAAATTTCCAATCTCAGAGATTAACACGTATATTCTTTGAGAAAGAAAAAAAAATCATTTAATCCTTTTATCCAATCCTGAGCAATCAGTTATTCTACCTAGAAATGAAAACAACCTCTCTCAATATTGCCACTAAGCCTTCCAGTTCTCATATGCTTCTTGCCTCTGGTTCTGACTGAGAAAAATAATCTTTGCCTTACTTACCTATTTCATCAGCAGCGTTCTCCTGAGGCTACTGAAAGTACTTAGTATATTTCAGTATATTTACACTTCATAGCCAAGTTACACAGACATAGTAACCACAAGTTCCTGGAAATGCATTCTTTTTAAGGCCCAGAATTTTAATTCCTGTGAGGATTTCTCACTAATAGGAGACAACTTTCTTAACCAGTTCTAACTTCATAGTAGAGTATAAGGAATTGTGTTACTTCCAAAACTACTAGAAAACAACATTCTTTTAAGGAAATATACTGAAAACATTCTACTGCCCAAAAGCAAAGATACACTGTAAACCAAATTCAGGCAAAGGCAACCCTGTGTGTTACTGCTGGGAATGTAAAATAATGCAACTGATGTGTAAAAGAGTACAGTGGTTTCTCAAAAATTTAAACATAAAATTACCATATGATCCAGTAATTCCACTTCTGGCTACACACCCAAAAGAACTAAAACCAGGAACTCAAATAGACATTTATCCACCCACATTCATGGTAGTATTATTAACAATAGCCAAAAGGTGAAAAGTAACCCTTATGTCCATTGATGGATGAACAATCAACAAAATGTGGCTTATACACACAATGGAGTATGATCCACTTTTAAAAAGAACATTGTGACACATGCTACAACATGGATGAACCTTGAGGACATTATGCTAAGTGAAATAAACCAGCCACAAAAGGATAAATACTGTATGATTCTATTTACATGAGATATCTAGTATAGGCAAATTCACAGAGATAGAAAGTAGAATATTAGATATCTGGAACTAGAGGTGAGAGAGCAATCTCCATGTCCTTGTTTAATGGGTACAGTTTCAGTTTGGGATGATGAAAAAGTTCTGGAGATAAGAGAGTGGTCACGGTTACACAACATTATGAATGTATTAAATATCAGCGAACTGTACTCTTAAAAATTGTTAAAATGGTCATCATAGCTGAATGGCTCAGTTGGCTGGAGTATCATCCCATACACCAAAAGGTTGTGGGTTCAGTCTCAAGTCGAGGCGCACACAGGAGGCAACCGATCAATTTTCTCTCCCAGGATACCAACCCACCACTGATTATAAACCTCGTAGATAACCTCAAGCCCCAGCTTATTTAAAAAGCAGGATACGAACTATAGTTTTCTTTCTCTTTGCCTAAAAATTCCTTGATTCACCTCTCTTCCATTTGTCTGCTTTCTAAGCAGAAAGGTTGTACTCTTCGGTAAAAGTTAAGCTCTTTGCCCATGTTCTTGATCTCAAAACATCTTACCTCCTCTGGGCAATTAATCACTCTAATTTTTAAGCTACTCTACATGCTCTAATGCAGTGATGGCGAACCTATGACGCGTGTCAGAGATGACACGCAAACTCATTTTTTTGGTTGATTTTTCTTTGTTAAATGGCATTTAAATATATAAAATAAATATCAAAAATATGTCTTTGTTTTACTATGGTTGCAAATATCAAAAAATTTCTATATGTGACACGGCACCAGAGTTAAGTTAGGATTTTTCAAAATGCTGACATGCCGAGCTCAAAAGGTTCGCCATCACTGCTCTAATGGATCATTCCTTTTTACAAAATATACCAAGTGCTAATGCTAAAAATGTATTTTCCTATGTGGCTAACTCCTCAAAATGACCAGTCTCACATCCTGCACAAATTCCTTGAAACACATTCTGTTTTATTCTTCCAGCTGTATATTTTGTAAAACCATTTACTTAAACTCTTATGATTCATCCTGGTCTACTCAATCTGTTCTCTCAGTTCAATAACCTCTTAATAATTAAATTCAATGGCCCCTTCTAGGGTATTAAAATCCTTTATCTTCCTACAGTATCTCTTCCTTCTGAAGAGCCCCTCCTTAAAACTCTTTATTGTGCTTGAGAGAAAAACACTGCATGATTATGGTTTCCTTCATGCCTTCCTTATTTTTCCTTTACTGATTCTTTTTAACAACAGCCACCCATTATAACAGGCACTTTCTAAAGTTCAGTGTTTCACCTTTTTTTCTCTGCTCTCTGCTAAGATACTGGAAATATTATCTACTTTCACAGCTTAAACGCTATGTGAATTACTCCTAATTCTGTATCTTCATGCCCTAAATTATCTTTTCTTAAATTTCAGTCTCATATATCCACATGCAAGGAGATAATTCTCAAAGTTCTACCTGTACCCCCAAAATACAAATATGTCTAACAGAATTCATCATGTTACTGTCCTACCCTCTGAACCTCTAATACCAATCTTTCCTCACAGTTTCCTTACTTTTCTTTTTCTGTTCATGGTACCATCATACTTCTAACCACTGTAACTCAAAATCTTGGATTCATTTATATGACTTCTTTCTTCCATATTCCCTGCCAAATCTACCTATGAAATCTACCCCGCAAAATGAATTCACAGATCAATGACTTTCACTCCTACTACTCATTCGGGTGGTCATTATTTCACTTCTTCAGCATTTATCAATGCTATAATTAACCAATTAATTTCATAGCTATTTGTTAAGCTCCTAACTTGCCTGCTAGACTAAAAGCTCAGATTAGCAGGCAAGATAACATCAGGCAGGGAATGTCCATCCTTGTTAATAGAATAATGAGGGTGTTAACAGTATAACCACGTTATTTATCACCCAAATCAGTAGACTTGAGAGTAAAAAATGGCATTAAAAATAGCTGTGTAATTACACAGTATTATGTGTCAATTATATTTCAAAGTTGGAAAAAATAGTTGGGCATTAGTTGATCTACAAGAGTCTTAAACCAGGATATATATGATCACACTAACTCTAATTTTAGTTAAATGATTGCTGCATCCTTAGTACATACTACATGATGGTTTAGTAAATGAATTAAGAGCTGAAATATTCACTTTATCACCTCCTTATTCTTTACTCCATTGCTAGCTTACTTTTAGCCACAAACACTGTCCCTGAAATGGGCCCTGCTAGAGCCAGCAATGAATGACCTTTTAACTGCCAAATTCAAAACAGTTTCTTTAGTTTTCAATTAACCTCTCTAAAAAGTTTTCAACATTACTAGCCCCTCCTCTCTTTCATGAAGCTCTGTTAACTCTGTGGTAAACTAATCCTAAACTGTCTTAAAACAAGACCTAGTACCTCCAGCTCCCACCCCAAATAAACTAAAAGATTTAGAATCTAACCAATATTCACAGTTTCCTTCTATATTTTACTTCTGGAAAAATAATGTAAGTAATCAAAGGTACAAAATTGAATCCTTACCTGGAAATGGTAGCCCCCATTTCAGTCTTTTAGGAAAACAGATGGCATTACTTATTTTTTTAAACGAAGTTTTCATGGAAGACTTTATCAGATTAGAAGATACACTGCAAAAAACAAGTAAAGATAAAAGGTATTAACATTAAATGTGCTAAATTAAAAATAAACAAAATAAATTTTATTACTTTTATAACATTTAATTACTCATAACTATATTTTTTAATATGGGAGAAATATAAAACACACATGAATCACAGTATTAAAATTATAGAATGTTAAAACTGGAAGGGGCTTAAGTAGATTTCCTATGCAACTAAATGCTCTCCTCTTTCTTTAAACCTTCCTATATAATAAAAGGCTAATATGCAAATAGACCAAATGACGGAACGACTGGTTGCTATGATGCGCACTGACCACCGGAGGCAGATGCTCAATGTAGGAGCTGCCCCCTGGTGGTCAATGCGCTCCCACAGGGGGAGCACCACTCAGCCAGAAGCTGGGCTCATGGCTGGGGAACACAGCAGGGGTGGCGGGAGCCTCTCCTGCCTCCATGGCAACACTAAGGACTCCTTGGGGGATGTCTGATTGCCGGCTTACGCCCGCTCCCGACAGAGAATAGGCCTAAGCTGACAGTCGGACATCCTTAGCCCTGCTGCAGAGGTGTGAGAGGCTCCCACCAATGCCGCTGCACTCGCCAGCCATGAGCCTGATTCAGAGCTTCTGGCTGAGCGGCACTCCCCCTGTAGGAGCACAATGACCACCAGGGGCAGCTCCTGCATTGAGCATCTGTCCCCTGGTGGTCAGAGCGTGCCATAGCAACCAGTCGTTCTGACATTCAGTTGATTTGCATATTAGCCTTTTATTATATAGGGGGTATGTGTGCATGTGTATTGATTTCAGAGATGAAGGGAGAATGAGAGAGGATAGAAACATCAATGACGTGAGAGAATCATTGATTGGCCAGCTCCTGCATGTCCCCTGCTGGGGATTGAGCCTGCAACTTGGGCATGTGCCCTGACCAGAAATCGAACTGTGACCTCCTAGTTCATAGGCTGATGCTCAACCACTGAGTCACACTAGCTGGGCTGCTTTTTCATTCTAAATTTTATTTTTATTGATTTATAGAGGTGACAATGGTTAATAAAATTATATAGGTTTCAAGTGTACAATTCTATAATACATGATCTGTATATTACATTGTGTGTTCACCACCCAAAGTTATTACTTTTTGAAAAACAACCGTCACATATGCATATATTTCTAAATTACATTTAATTTGCTTGTGTCCCCTGCTCCTTTTTCAGCTTGATAAATTGGTGTGCTATGAAGTCTTCAAAGACTTGAATTTTTTTCCACTCAATTTTTTTCTGAGTTTTATTCATATTACATTTTCATTGTATTTTATTATATAAATATGCCACAATGTATTTAACCATTCTGTTGAAAGACATTTGGACGGTTTATAGCTTTTTGCTTTTATCAACATTATTATACAAACAAGAATTTCTTTAGGGCATGCTTTCAACATAGATGTGAAATTGGAGGGTTATAAGACATGCAAATTCCCAACTTTACCAAAAATGTCAAAATATCTTCCAATTGTATCACTTTACCAATGTACCAGCGGTGTATGAATCAATAACATATCCTCTCCAAATACTTGGTAAAGTTCGATTTCTTAATTGGTGGCATTATAGAACATATAAAATGGGATAGCACTATGATTTCAGCTGTATTTTCTTGATTAGGTTGAAGACCTTTTCACATGTTTATTAATTATCTATGTTCCTTTCCACATTCATTTGTTCACAGATTTTGGTCATTATTGAGATCTCTTTTTCTTATTATTAGGGGGCTTTACATATTCAGGATGAGTACTGACTAAATAACTTGCAGAGCCCAAAGTAAAATAAATTAAAAATTTTAAGAGAGTGACAGCATAGCATTAAAATAACATGGGGTTCACTAACCGGTTTGGCTCAGTGGATAAAGCGTCAGCCTGTGGACAGAAAGGTCCCAGGTTCGATTCCGGTCAAGGGCATGTACCTTGGTTTCAGGCACATCCCCAGTAGGAGGTGTGCAGGAGGCAGCTGATCGATGTTTCTCTCTCATCGATGTTTCTAACTCTCTATCCCTCTCCCGTCCTCTCTGTAAAAATCAATAAAATATATTTTAAAAAAATAACATGGGGTTCTGTGTGACTGCACAGATTGCACATCTATAACACAGCGCTGTTCAGGAACCTAATTCTCTATTATATATAGTATTTTATTTCCCAAGTTTGTGGTTTATCTTTTCATTGCATTTATGGTGTCATTAGATGAACATTAATTTTAATGTGATAAAAAATATCATTTTTTAGTTGACTCTTCTGTCTTGTTGAGAAGATCTTACAGTCTTCATAAAGTTTCATGGCTTTGCCTTTCAATTTGAGCTCTAAACCATGGGTGTTTTCTAAGGATCAAGTTTACAGCCTTCTCCTCTCAGCTGTTATATCCCATTTTCCACTGATGACATTTTATAGGACTTTGTAGCCTTTATGATAGCATCCTAATCAATATCATTTAATTCATTTCTGGGCAAGCTCACTCAACTTGGATTAGAGTTTGTACTACACACCAAGTTTGGAATTATTTACATTTGTCAGTAGTACTCCAAGTCAGGAATTTTATGAAAGAAGTTCAAGGATTTGGTTAGAACAGTTTACATTTGAAAGAAGGGAGAGAACACTGCAAAATCTTCAAGTTTCATGAAAATTGGTAGGAATCAAAAAAGAGAGCATAATCGTTGCTATTAAGGTTGAAAATCTTTCATATTATACCTTCAAAAGAAAATTCAGCTAGGAAGCAAGTAATTTAATTCTAGTCTTGGTGTCTGTTTTTGAAATAGGATCAATAATTCTCTTTTTAAAGTGAGAGAAAGATTATAAATTTTAGAATGATGTCAAAACGATATCAAATTGCTCAGATTTCTCAAAAGTAAGGAAATCAGTAAACTCAGTAAGGGAGGCTATGTGTGTGGGGGAGGGATATATGGGAACTCTGTACTTCCTGCTTAATTTTGCTGTGAACCTAAAACTGCTCTCTAAAAAATAATGTCTATTTAAAAGGGGAGGAAAAAAAAGATTTGACACAATATCAGCTAATACTGAATGTAAATATATTGCTTACTGTTCTTAGTCCACAAAATTACTCTGATTTCATCACAGAATTCAACAAAAATTTATTCTTAAAGTTCCTGATAATTCTTTAGGTATAAACGATGTTATCAATGACCTTACATATGAAGATCCACTCACACAATTTCATTGTGGGGGGAAAAAAGAAACAATATACTAGATGGAAAAAGTTCTAGACAAACAATAAATATCCAATATAGCCAATTATCATAGGGGAAAATGGGCATTCTCATTAGTACTCCAGAAAATAAATATTAAAATCCCAATAATACCACTGTGTACCCACGAAAATAGGTAAAAATTAAAGAAAATAGCAATACCCAGGCTTGCTGAGGATGTGGAGCAATGGAAATTCACATGCCTTATGACACAGGAATTCCACACTAGATATAATATTTTTATATTAGTTTCAGGTATACAGCACAGTGGTTAGAAATTTATATAATTTAGGAAATAACTGCCCCAGTAAGTCCAGTACCTACCTGGTACCATACTGAGTTATTACAATACTAGAGGCCCAGTGCAGGAATTTGTGCAAAGGTCGGGTCCACCCTGATCGGGCCAATAGGGGAGGGGACGCAGGAGGTTGTCTGGCCGGCCCTGCCCCCGATGGGGGGGGGGGACAGATGACTGGGGGCGGGGCCAATCGGGGGAGGGGCTACGGGCAGTTGGTCAGCTGGTTGAACTCCCAGTCAAGGGGACAATTTGCATATTAGCCTTATATTATATAGGATTACTGACTATATTCCCTATGCTGTACTTTATAACCTTGTGACTATTTTGCAACCACCAACAGTACTTCTTACTCCCTTCACCTTTTTTACCCAGTGCCCCACCCTCCTCTCAGCAACCATCAGTTTATTCTCTGTATCTATGAGTTTTTCTGTTTTGTTTGTTCGTTTATACTGTTCTTTAGATTTCAAATAAATGAAATCATATGGTATTTGTCTTTCTCTGACTTGTTTTACTTAGCATAATACCCTCTAGAACCATCCATTTTGTCTTAAATGGTAAGATTTCATTCTTTTTTATGGCTGAGTAATACTCCATTTGTATATATGTGCCACTTCTTTATCCAATCGTCTACTGATGGACACTTAGGTTGCTTCCATATCTTGGCTACTGTAAATAATGCTGCAATGAACATAGGAATACATCTATCTTTCAAATTAGTGTTATGGGTTTCTTTGGACAAATACCCAGAAGTGGAATTGCTGGGTCATAAAGTAGTTCTATTTATAACTTTTTAAGGAACCTCCGTAACTACTATGTTTTCCATAGTAGTTACACCAATTTACAATCTCATCAACAGTTCATGAGGGTTCCTTTACTCCACATCCTCATAAATACTTGTTTGTTAAATGTGTACACATGTCAACAAAAATTATTTTCTAGAGGTTCACAGCAGTATTATTCAATATAGCCAAAAACTGCAAACCCAAAACAGAATGGATAAATTACGATATATTATCATAATGAAATACTATATTGCAATGAAAATGAATTAAGTACCTTAGAGCATTATAAAAATGAATTGATACATAAAAATATGCAAGATGTTAAGCAAAAATAATAATAAAAGTATGGGACAGTTGTTATAATGTACTTTGTGTGGGGGGGGGTGGGTGTTTGGGATTGTGTTTTTGTTAATTTTCACCTGAGGATATTTTTCCCATTGATTTTTATAGAGAGTGGAAGGGAGGCAGGAAGGGAGAAAGGGTGAGAGGAAGAAAGAGAGAAAAAGAGAGAGAAACACTGATGTGAGAGACACATCAAATGGTTGCCTCCATCCCTTGCCCCAATAGGCCTGGATAGAACCTGCAACCCAGGTACGTGTGCACAGGCCAGTGCTCTAATACTGAGCTATAATGTACTTTCGGCAGAGGGATAAAGATGTAAAGAAATAAAAATCTATATTAATATTTGCTTATATGTATAAAAGACATTGAAAGATTACAGAAGAAACTCATAATACTAGTTTCCTGGGCAGAGTAAGATGTTAGGGGTTTGGCACAAATATGATTTGGATAGCTGGGAACAGGGATGGGAGACTGTTTACCTTCGTACATCTTTTATTTTTGAACCATAGGAATCCATTATATAATACAAATGTAAATAATCCAGAAGAAGGATTTGAATACCGTAGACATATTTTTAAAACATTTAGATATGAACATCTACATTACAAAAAGTTATCAGCAACAAAAATAATTTCCTAATGCCTCAAACACACACAAATAACGGGAACCATTCTTACACACCATGAGGATGAGATTATAGCTTTGTCCATCTTAAAGCTTCGTGGAGCAACTCACAACTACGCTTAACAGGTAAATCTCACAACCCTATTATTGAACAAAAGATATCAGAAACAAAGGTCCCCTACGGTATGATTCCATGATGATGTTCCAAAAAATGGGCGAAGCTAATCTATAGTGTTAACTGTCAGAGCGTGATTACCTTTGGGAAAGAAGCAAGCAGTGATGGGGTAGAGAGTGGGGGAATAACATATATGGAGAGTTCCTGTACTCCTAGCAAGGTTCTCTTCTGGGTGGTGGTTACATGGGTCTGATTATTTTGTGACAAGTCATGATGTTATACACTTATGATTTTTTGACTTTCACATCTACCAGACTGATCAAAAGGACTGGGAATCACTCAGTCGTTGTGGCTCAGTGGTTGAGCGTCAACCCATGAACCAAGAAGTCACTGGTTCGATTTCCAGTCAGGGTAAAAGCCCGGGTTGTGGGCTCAATCCCTAGTAAGGGGTGTACAGGAGGCAGCTGATCGATGATGTTTCTCTCTCATCAATGTTTCTATCTCGCTATCCCTGTCCCTTTCTCTAAAGTCAATAAAAAGCTTTTATTTTTTTAAGGGACTCGGTATTAACTGCTTGTGAGAATGTGGAACAACAAAAACATTTTACTTTCCTGGTGCAGTATAAATAGCTATAGCCTCTTAGGAAAACATTCTGGTATTATCTAACATACTACATCAATTTATGTTGGGAGATTTTAACACCACTGATATTGAAATGCATCTTACTATCAGTCAGATAGCAGGTATGACCTATAGGTCACTGCCTACACATGTAACCTTGATTCTTTTTCTTGATGGCCTAATAAGACAGCTACAACTCGTTAATATTTTAGTACACAAACCATGCAAGGACCATTTGAGGTTAAGAATACAACTGACCTCTCTTACCTCATGCTTTGGACTTTCCTAAAAGCTCTCAAACAAGCAGCAGCTGGCAACAGTGTGCCCCGTACTGCTCAATAAGTGGCCCCAAGCCTGGAAATAGTGGCAGCCTGCCCTGGTTCACAGCTTGGCCTCTCTTGGGCACCTCCAAGCTCAACACAAGTAGCAGCCATCTGCAGATTGCTTTGTAGCTCATGCTGGATGGCACCAGGCAGGGCATAGGCAAAGGATGACTTTGCACCTCCCAGGAGGCCCCAGAACTAGTGCACCTGGTGGTCAACTTCCACCACAGCGGATTACAATCCTACCACCTTCCTGAGTGACACACTCAAGGGGCAGACTCAGTGAGTATCAAAGCCCCACTGAAGCAAGTCCTGCTCCATAGGGTCAGTTCCTGCACAGCAAATCTTCGGCTGTAGTAGCAGCTGATCCTCACAACCAATTGGCCTGGGGGTCAATCCCTCTTAGTGACACCAACATAAATCAAGGCTCAACTACAATAGGACAGTGCACACAGCTCACACAGCTCACACCTGGGCTGCCCAGCTTAGATGATGAGAGAGACCTATAGGACACCTATTACACAAGGCCACTCTACCTAGTTCGGGAGACATAGCAGATCTACCTAATACATAAAAACAAATACAGGAAAGCAGCCAAAATGAGGAGACAAAGAAACATGTCACAAATGAAAGAACAGGAGAAATCTCCAGAAAAAGAAGTAAATGAAATGGAAGCAAGAAAACTACCAGATACAGAGTTCAAAAGAATAGTTTATAAGGATGTTCACGGAACTTAATGAAACTTAAGGAACTTAGTAAGAATTTCAAGGAATTTAGTGAGAATATCAACAACATTAAAAAAGGACCAGTCAAAAATGAAGCATACACTAACTGAAATAAAGAATAATTTACAGATCAACAGTACAGTAGAGGATGCTGAGAATCAAATCAAGAATTTGGAATATAAGGAAGAAAAAGAACACCCAATCAGAAAAGCAGAAAGAAAAAAGAATTAAAAAAATATGAAGATGGCCCTAACCAGTTTGGCTTGGTGGATAGAGCGCCGGCCTGCGGATTGAAGGGTCCTGGGTTAAGGGTACATACGCAGGTTATGGGCTCGATCCCCAGTAGGGGGCATGCAGGAGGTAGCTGATCAATGATTCTCTCTCATCATTGATGTTTCTATCTCTCTTTCCTCTCCCTTCCTCTCTGAAATCAATAAAAATATGAAGATAGTGTAAGGAGCCTCTGGGACAACTTCAAGTGTACCAACATTCACATCATGGGGATGTTAGGAGAAGAGAGGAAGCAAGAAATCAAAAACCTATTTGAAAAAATAATGACAGAAAACTTTCCTTACTGGTGAAAGAAACAGACATACAAATCCAGGAAGCACTGAGAGTCCCAACCAAGATGAACCCAAAAAGGCCCACACCAAGACACATCATAATTAAAATGCCAAAGGTTAAAGACAAAGAGAGACTCTTAAAAGCAGCGAGATTGGGTGTGGAGAGAGCAGAGTGACTGAAGAATGGCTTCTCTGTGTACAACACATCCAACAGCAACTTGGGCTTACTCCTCACGGGTGGCAGAATAGTATGGCCTTCCTGTGACATTACGCCCTATACATTAAAAAAAAAAAAAAAAAAAAGCAGTGAGAGAGAAGCAGTTAGTTACCTGCAAGGGAGCACCCATAGGACTGTCAGCTGATTTCTCAACAGAAACTTTGCAGGCCAGAAGGGAGGGGCAAGAAATATTCAAAGTGATGAATAGGAAAGACCTACAACCAAGATGACTCTACCCAGCAAAGCTGTCATTTAGAATTGAAGGTCAGATAAAGAGCTTCCCAGACAAGGAAAAGCTAAAGCAGTTCATCACCACCAAACCAGTATTACGTGAAATTTTAAAGGGTCTTCTTAAAAAAGAAGAAGAAAGAGAAATAAAAGATAAAATATATATAAACAATAAAATGGCAATAAATGCATATCCATCAACAATTGACTCTAAAAATCAAAATAAATGAACAAGGAATCTAGTGAACAAAATAAACTGATGAATAAAATAAAACCAGAGGCATGAAAATATAGAACAGACTGAAGAATCTCAGAGGTAAGGGGGGAGAGGGGGGGAAGAGATTAACCAAAGAATTTATATGTATAGAAGCACTACCTATGGACACAGACAATAGGGTAGTGAAGGCCTGAGGCAGGGTGGCAGGGGACAATGGGAGGAGAATGGGGGATATCTGTAATACTCTCAACAATAACGTTTTAGAAAAAAAAATAAAGAATTCATACTAATATCTCAGATTCCCAATCCAAAATCAAAGTCATATTTACAACTAGCTTTACCACAGTGATAAACTCTCATCTTCAATATATTAAAAACCTTAATCCTAAATTCACATAAAGTAGTTATAAAATTCCTAAATCAATCCAGTATGAAAAACCATGTACTACCTAGAGTTCAGTTATTTGTTCTGTGGACCCTGAGAAAAATGATACCTCCCAAGAAGGGCTCACTGTCTCCACTCTGGCCTCTCTATTGTGCCAGAGCAACTAGAATGTACCTTGCACAGCAAAAAACAGACCACTTCGATACCTTGCTTAAAACCTTCCAAAAGCTTTCCAGTGTAACCAGACCTGATGTGCAACTAGGACCTATAAGCACCCTATATGATTTGGTATCTGTCTACCTATGACCTCATCTTCCACTCTCTTCCTCATTCACTACTCTCTAGCCATACTGGTTTTGCTATCCCGTTGTTACATACTTTGCTCCTACCTTAGGGCTTTTGTACTCACTGTTCTTGCAGCTTGGAACGTTCTGCCCCAGGTCATCCACCACCTTCTAACATTCAAGTCTCAACTCAAAAGTTACCTCTTTTAAGAGAGTTTTGGTGTATCATCACAATTAAGATAGTAACCTGGTACTTTCAACAATATAGATAAATTTCAAAAATTAAATACATTTTAAAAATAAAATAAAAATTTCTTTCAAGATAGCAGCCTGGGTCATTCTTGTGAACAAAAAAAGAGCTCTACAGATAGTAATCTCGTAGAGTGACCTAATCATAAATTCCTAACCGGGCAAGTTATGGTGGATAGTCACGCCCCAGGCACATAACTTCTTTTTTTAAAAATATGGTTTGTTTGTTTGTTATTGATTTCAGAGAGAAGGGAGAGGGAGAGACAGAAAGAAACATCAATGATGAGAGAGAATCATTGATTGACTGTCCCCTACAGCCCCCACCGGGGATCAAGCCTACCACCCAGGTATGTTGCCCTGACCTGGAATTGAACAGCAACTTCCTGGTTCATGGGTAGTCGCTCAACCACTGAGCCACATCGGCCTGGGCCATATAACTTCTTTAGTAAAAGGTTTATCTTTGCTTTAAGCAAGCCTTGTCCATTATTTCTATGCATCTAGCTCAAAGGGTGGGAAACCTTTTTTCTGCCAAGGGCCATTTGACTATTTATAATATCATTCACTTAATATAAATTTATGTTGCTTTGAAAAAAAGCTTCTAGATTTATTGAATTTCGAGTCCAGCCTGCGGTTGCCTTCGCAGGGCCAGACCAAATGATTTTGCAGGGCTTATAAAGCCCACAGGCCAGACATAACCCACCCCTCATATAGGTTAACACATCTTTGAAATGCCTCTTTTCTGCCCTAACCGGTTTGGCTCAGTGGATAGAGCACTGGCCTGCAGACTCAAGGGTTCCAGGTTCGATTCCGGTCAAGGGTATGTACCTTGGTTACGGGCACATACCCAGTAAGGAGTGTGCAGGAGGCAGCGGATCGATGTTTAGAAACATTGATGTTCCTAACTTTCTATCCCTCTCCCTTCCTCTCTGTAAAAAATCAATAAAATATATTAAAATGAAATGCCTCTTTTCAGACCCCATAGGAGCCACCCTCAAGAGAGCACATTATCATGTTAACTATCCTGTAATCCAATCTCGACCTTGCTTTCTCCTACTTTCATGTAATCTTCCTTCCTTCCCTCCTTAATTTCAAATGCCTAAAAAAAGCTGCAAGAAGCAGTTTTCTCAGTCTGTTGAGATTTTTCTTACTTCTAGGAGTATCTATCCCCTGTCTGGCTCAAAGAAATTTTTATAAAAATTCTCTACAGGCCTGGAAGTTCTTACATCGACATTTTTTATAAGTCTAAAATTATCTATCTATCTATATAAAAGGCTAAGTGTCCTTCCTTCCCTCCGACAGGTAGCTATGACACGCACTTACCACCAGGGGGCAAACACTCAACACAGGAACTGCCATGATGCGCATTGACCATCTATAATAAAAGCGTATATGCTAATTAGACAGGAGGTCCTTCCAAACATCCTTCTAGACGACCTTCCAGATGAAGCCGCGGCGGTGGGGGCCAAGGCAGAGCCAGCCGCTGTGGCGGCAGGGGCCGAGGCAGCCACCGCAGCAGCAGCAGCGGGGGCTGAGCCCCTTGCACAAATTTCATGCATCAGGCCTCTAGCTTAAAAATAAAGAGCACCACAGACCTAGCACCACGGACCTGGCGCTGACAAACCACAGACCTGGCGCTGACAAACCAACACTCGGCTTCCTCCAAGTGGAACACAGGCCCTGCCACCACCCCGAAGTGACAGCCCACCAAATTGCAGCCAACACTGCTGAGAACCCATGGCACAAAATGCAGCCCACAGCCCAGCCCAGCCCAGCACCGGTGACTGTGGGAGCTGAGTAATGATGTCACATAGTAACACCAGGCTTCCTCTCCCTAGAGCAGGGGTGAGCAAACTTTTTGACTCGAGGGTCACAATGGGTTCTTAAACTGGACCGGAGGGCTGGAACAAAAGCATGGATGGAGTGTTTGTGTGAACTAATATAAATTCAAAGTAAACATCATTACATAAAAGGGTACGGGTTTTTGTTTTGTTTTTTTAGTTTTATTCATTTCAAACGGCCCTCGGGCCGTAGTTTGCCCACGGCTGCCCTAGAGACTAGCCTCCTTGGAGTTTCTTCAGCCCAGGAACATGACTGGCTATATAGCCAGGTGCAAACATTTTACATTCAACCAAATATTTGTGAACATTTTCCCGTGCCTCATCTCATTTGATCCTCACAGAAGTCCTGGAGTAGGTAGATAGGAGACTCAGTAGAATCCTATTTTCTTTTCATTAGCCAGAAAATGGAGATTTAGAAAGTTTAGAAACCTGACCCCACTGAAAAGAAGAAATGGTGGACCTTGAAAATGACTTCAAGCTTTCTCACCGCGCAGAATATAGTCAAACACTGCTGCAGTTAAATATTTTACCCTTTGTTCTCTGTGCGTGATCTACAATAATAATCTGCTTTGTGTTGATATTTACTGCTGTGTTGCTGACAATTATCTGAAAGAGAAGTCGGGGTGCTTCACTGGGCTGAAAAAAGGTTAGCTAAATCAGAAAGCAGGTCTAATTAAGCAACTTTATCTATATACAGGCAGTCCTCGAGTTACATCGGACTTGACTTACGTCAGACTTGACTTACGTCGTTCCATGGTTACATTGCCATCTACCATTTACAGTATTTATAAAAAAAAAAAAAAAGTTCCATCATTTCCATGTATGTACATATGTGCTTTATGTTTTTTATTATTTATTTTAAAAAAATAAAGGTCAGGAATTGTTATCTTTCTTTTACATTTTTTTTACTGTTTCACTTCATTACTGCTGTGTTTGTGCTCCATGTGAGTGACATAGGTGCTTATGAAGGTGGGATCCGACTTATAGAGAAAATCATGTTGTGTCGCACCATAGGAACGGATCTCTGACGTAACCCGAGGACTGCCTGTATACAAAAGGCTAAGCTGACTCACGCATGTGCGATACATATAAAGCTCTCGCCGGTGCCAATCGCACATGTGTGTTTTGATCTGTCACTGTCGATTGTGAATTTGGTTGACACTTCTATTATAGAGAAAGGGCAAATAGCAATATTAAAATATTTCTTCTTGCCGAACCGGTTTGGCTCAGTGGATAGAGCGTCGGCCTGTGGACTCAAGGGTCCCAGGTTCGATTCCGGTCAAGGGCATGTATGTTGGTTGCGGGCACATCCCCAGTAGGGGGTGTGCAGGAGGCAGCTGATCGATCTCTCTCATCGATGTTTCTGACTTTCTATCCCTCTCCCTTCTTCTCTGTAAAAAATCAATAAAATATATTTAAAAAAAAAATAAAAATAAAAAATAAAATATTTCTTCTAATTAATTTTCTTCCAATGTGCACAAATCTGTGTACCGGGACACTAGTTTCAAGTAATTCTCCATAGAACTGCCTATTCTGTACATTTTATATAAATGGAATCATATAATACATCATCTTTTGTGATTAGCCTCTTTCACTTAGCATAATATTTTCAAGGATCACCTTGCATAATGTAGCATATATAAAAATTGTATCCATTTTTAAGGCTGAATACTATTCCATTGTATGGATAAACTGCATTTTATTTATCCATTAACAAGTTGATGGGCATTTGTGATGTTTCCACTTTTGGGCTATTATAAATAATGCTGCTTTGAACATTCATGTAAAGTCTTTTTGTATGGACATGTGTTTCAATTCTCTTGGGTATATACCCAGGAGTGGAACTGCTGGGTCATACAGTAACTCTATTTTTAACCTTTTGAGGAACTGACGAACTGCTTTTCCAAAGTGGCTATGCTATTTTACAATCTAACTAGCAATATATGGAAGTTCCAACTCCACATACAATACTTCTTATTCTCCACCTTTTGGTTATAGTCATGCTAGTGGTATGAACTGGTATCTCATTATGGTTTTGATTTGCATTTCCCTAATGACTAATGATGCTGAGCAATTGATCATATGTTTATTAGCCATTTGTATGTCTTCCTTGGAAAATGTTTAAACATGTTGCCAATTTTAAAGTTGGATTATTTACATTTTTATTATTGACTTGTAAGTGTTCTTTATATATATGCCTTATTTGATTTATACTTTACTAATATTTTCTCATTGCCCTTTATTTGAATGTTAGGGTCTGCATTTACCTATCACTTCACCTTAAGGTTCAGAATAAGATTTTTGTTAGTATTAACTTATAACCATAATCAGCACATTAAAAACACTATACAAGAATTTGGCATCACTGACAAGTGGTTACTTGAAATCTACATTTTATAGTAAGTAAAATAACTTCATTTACATAGTATGAGGACTTGAAGTCACAGATTACTCATACGTTGTCAATGCTAAAATAGGGTACAGAATTCCCTTTGATATACAAAATGTTGGCTGGCAATTTACCAAATCACGCAAAATCATAAACACAACCTTCTAATCTCTTTATATATAAAAACATTTATATAGTAAAATAGATACCAAAATTACTTCATACGGGTAGAAATAACACATTTTAGAATCTCATTTCTGAGCATAGGAACTGGAACAAACTTCTCAGTCTGGCATACAAGGCCTTGTGTGATCCACCTCTTCCTGCCTATCTTCTGAAACTCCCTCGGTTACATTCCAGCGGGCAGGTATTTGTACACCTGTGATTAAGCCCTGGTATCATCTCATACAGGAATATTTCCTTGACTACCTCTCCACTGAAGACTAGTTTGGAAATTTCTATTCAAGTGGTTCTCAAACTTTTTGGTTTCAGGATCCATTTCCACTTTTTTTAAAAATATATATATATTTTTAATTTATTTCAGAGATGAAGGGAGAGGGGAGAGAGAGATAGAAACATCAATGATGAGAATCACTGATCAGCTGCCTCCTGCATGTTCCTACTAGGGATTGAGCCCGCAAGCCAGGCATATGGCCTTGACCAGAATCAAAGCTGGGACCCTTCCATCTGCAGGCTGGTGCTCTATCCATTGAGCCAAACCTGCCAGGGCCCTGTACACTCTTATAAAATGGTAAATAGAGGGACATGTTCACACACCCTAATTAACATAAAAGTATATGTGAATGAACCAGATTTTCCCATGGCCAATTCTTTAGCTAACAGAAATGTATAAAAGAGAATCTTATGATAAATTGATAGCAATGCCAAAAGTAGAATAAAGGATACATTTAGAGGGGGCTTAACTACACTAGATTAGACCTTTTCAAAGTTCAGCCCTGAGGCAACAAGGAAAGCAGATCCTAAAAAACATCTTAGACTGTAAACAAACACCCACAGCTCCAGTCTTCTGACTAAATAAAAGTATCCACCTCTGCAACAAGACAATTACACCACTGTTTGAAAAAATGGCAGGCTGGGGAAGAGGGAGTGTTGGTGTCAAGGTAGGGAGAGTACCAGTGACTGATAACTAGAACCAAACAGGTATTCTCAGCTTATGAATTTCTTGAATGTTGTCAATTGTAGTAGAATATTTTTTTAAAAGGTCCTAGTTTTATTTGCCTTGTTTTTCAAGTCAATGCCTCCTTTTATTTCCTTTTTTAAAATATTTTTATTTTTATTGATTTCAGAGAGGAAGGGAGAGGGAGAGAGAGAGACAGAAACATCAATGATGAGAGAGAATCATTAATTGGTTGCCTCCTACATACCCTTTACTGGGGATCGAGCCTGCAACCCAGGTATGTGCCCTTGACTGGAATCGAACCCGGGACTCTTCAGTCCGCAGGCTGATGCTCTATCCACTGAGCCAAACCAGCCAGGGCAACCTTTTATTTCTATAAATGAACAACACCCTCCCAATCCAAGTAAATACCAATATAACATTATTGAAAATAGGACGCGTTTGTCTCTCTCACTTATACCTAGTCTAGTACCTTGAAGTTCAACCAATATGTCTCGTTTGTTCATTAACTGGGTATTTATTTACTTTTTAAATATATTTTTATTGATTTCAGAGAGGAAGGGAGAGGGGAAGAGAGAGATAGAAACATCAATGATGAAAGAGAATCACTGATCGGATGCCTCCTACATGCCCCCCACTGGGGATTGAGCCTGAAATCTCGGAATGTGCTTTTTTTTTTTTAATATATTTTATTGATTTTTTACAGAAAGGAAGGGAGAGGGATAGAGAGTTAGAAACATCAATGAGAGAGAAACATCGATCAGCTGCCTCCTGCACACCTCCTATACTGGGGATGTGCCCGCAACCAAGGTACATGCCCTTGACCGGAATCGAACCTGGGACCTTTCAGTCCGCAGGCCGATGCTCTTTCCACTGAGCCAAACCGGTTAGGGCCAGGCATGTGCTCTAGACCGGAATCGAACCCTTCAGTCTGCAGGCCGACGCTCTATCCACTGAGCCAAACCAGCAAGGGCTTAACTGGGTATTTAAAGAGATACATATGCCAAGGAAAACGAAATACTTTTGCAATAAGGCCTGGGATGGGTAGGAGTGGAATGGCACTCACCAAGGGGATGAGAAAAGCTCTTGGGACAATTCCCAGGAGTGAAGGGAAAACTGAATGCAGGGCTAAAGGAGCCTGGGGTTCTAGGGCCACTGCAGCTTGCACACCCAGATCTGATAGCACCTTCCCTAGGTCTCCACTCTCAAATGTAAAATGAAGCTCTAAAATACAGAGGCTCTCTAACATGATTTTCAGGAAGTCTATGTTGCCCAGGAAAGCCCCAACCCCATGGCAGAACAAATCTGACATTCCAAAGGTCTGAATTTAGACAAGTCAGTGCACTAGCATTCCACATCATACTGGCATAGCATTTAATTACTGTAAGATAATTTACAACAAACGGGTTAATACTGTTAACAGACTTTCTAGATGAGTAAATACTAACAGAAGTAAACTGACAAGTTAGTTGACCTCTTATACAAAAAAGCCATGTGAATACTTTAGAAAATGATAATCATTAAAATAATTTTTAGCTCCTATTATGTTTTATAAAGGACCACTTAAACTTTTAGTGGTTAAAATCACATTTTTTACTGGCAGTACAACTTGTAAACATAGCACCTTACAAAGACATTCACTTTGACATACCCCAGAACAGGTGCATACAACCATAGTAATGTCATGGTTTAGAAAATAGGCTTTTCTTGTGAAACTATTATCCATTATGTTCACTAAAATGGCTCAGTGGTTGAGCATCAACCCATGAACCAGGAGGTCACCATTGGATTCCTGGTGGGGGCTCAATCCCCAGTGGGGAGGCAGCCTATTGATGATTCTCTTATTACTGATGTTTCTATCTCTCTCCCCCTCTGACTTCCTCTTTCTAAAATCAATGAAAACATTAAATTATTTTTTCACAATTTTATTTATTTCTCATGTTACCTATTAAAGAAGCCTTCTATGGCCTTTAGATTGTGTTTATTATTCTCACCAACTGTTAAGAACATCTCTACAAAGTTAAATCTGGTCATTAAATGCAAGACACACAACTCCTTAAGAATTCTTAATTTCTGCAATTTTTTCCCCAGGCATTAGGAAGTCCACTTCCTATTTTTAAAGGATTCTTCCCCTACAAAAAGAATCAGGATTTCCTTAATTAGATCAGCAGAGCAACAGTTTGTATAGATTAAGAGAAAGGTATCTTGACACACAATTATAAACACTTCAGTGGTTTGTTTATAAAAGCTTCAGTGATTTCTCAGACTTGAAAAGAAACATTACAGAGGACCATCACTGTTAAAGTCATTCAGCCACATAACTAAACATGCTCGCCAGAAGGGAGTCCCAGGAATGACTGAGTTGACAACCTACCTAGTCAAGGCTGGGACTGAAAAAAGGAGGCCCTGAATTCAGGGAACCTGAAGCCTGTTTATTCAGAATTACTCTGGAAAAAGTTACACTTGAAAAGAGACCAACAAGAGGTAAAGAGCTAGAATGGCCAGCAGAAAAATAAGCTCACATTAAGGGAATCAGAAGATGGGGGGTATTTGGGATCATCCTGGAAAACAAGTCACTGGCCAGGGATGATAGCTGCACATGGGTGAATGTTAAACTCCATTATTAAAACACAAGAAACTGGGACATCGCAGGCATCTGTAGGCAGATAATTAAATGTTTACTCTTTACAATAAACTTCTGTATTTTTAAGCTTTATACTATATACTAGAGGCCTGGTGCACGAAATTCTTGCGGGGGGGGGGGGGCGGGGGGGGCCCTCGCAATCTGGGACCGCTGGCTCCTAACTGCTCACCTGCCTCCTGCCTGATTGCCCCTAACCACTCTGCCTGCCTGCCTGCCTGATCGTCCCTAACCTCCTCTGCCTGCCTGCCTGTCTGATCTCCCCTAACTGCTTCTGCCTCGGCCCCACCACTGTGGCTTTGTCCAGAGGACATCAAGAAGACGTCTGGTCTATCTGGTCTAATTATCATATTACCCTTTTATTAGTATAGATAAGCATTCCACAGTTCCTACAGCTCTTTGTGGAAGTGCCTTCAAATACATAAATTATATTCATACATATAGATGTGTTAAACACTGTTCTTTGAATGTGAGCCATTTATCACAGTATGTCAATTTGCTTTCACTGTTTCTTTCACTGGTCATAATCCATATTTTGGATTACACAGAATCTGAACCAAACGTTTCAAAGTAAAATCTAAATCTTTTTTTTTTTTTTCAGTACAGGAGTACTTATAATAGCAAAAGTCTGTACACTAAAAGTCCATCAATAGGGGGCTGGTTAGGTACATTATGGTACATCCACATAATGTCATGTTCTGCAGCTACTTAAAAAGAAGTCTTAAAAATTTGGAAAGACCACAATAAAAAAAACTGCAACGGGAAAAACAATAGAATATGCTATTGTTTTTGTAATAAAAAAGGGGGGGAAACATAAACATATGTATTTGCTTTTATAAACACTCAGCAAATATTCACTTGAGTGTCATGCCAGTACACAGAAGTTGCGAGTTCAATCCCAGGTCAGGGCACATACAAGAATCACCCAATGAATGCATACTTAAAAAGTAGAACAACAAATGGATGTTTCTCTTTCTCTCTAAAAATCAATCAAAAAAATTTTTTTAATCTCTAAAAAAAATAAGAGAAACTCTAAGGAAACATGACAACTAACTTCAATGTGGTATCCTGCATGTGAAAAACTAAAAAAAAATCTGCCGAAACCGGTTTGGCTCAGTGGATAGAGCGTCGGCCTGCGGACTGAAAGGTCGCAGGTTCGATTCCGGTCAGGGGCATGTACCTGGGTTGCAGGCACATCCCCAGTGGGGGATGCGCAGGAGGCGGCTGATCGATGTTTCTCTCTCATCGATGTTTCTGACTCTCTATCTCTCTCCCTTCCTCTCTGTAAAAAATCAATAAAATATATTTTTTCAAAAAAACTAAAAAAAATCTGAACTGAATAAAAATATGAGCTTTAGTTACTAATAATTTTATCAAAATTGATTCACAAAATGTAATAAACATACCATATTAATGTTAATAATAGCAGAAACTACATGCAGAGCATATGGGAACTCTGGACTATCTTGGTAATGTTTCTATAAATCTAAAACAGTTCTTAAAGATTATTTTTTAACTACATCTGCCTTCAAACTTGCTTTTGTCATTTAGTAATTCACAATCAAATCTTAGCTTTTTTAAAATTACTCCTTACATCATTTTTCTCTTAAATATTATACTTTTGGGAGGGCTGAAATTTATTATCCTTTTCTATACATTTTAACCCTTGCCTTTTTAAAAAAATATATTTGATTTCAGAGAGGAAGGGAGAGGGAGAGAGAGAGAGATAGAAATATCAATGATGAGAGAGCAACACTGATCAGCTGCCTCCTACACGCCTCCCACTGGGGATAGAGCCCAAAACCTGGCCATGTGCCCTGATCGGGAATGGAACTGTGACCTCCCGGTTCATAGGTTGATGCTCAATCGCTGAGCCACACAGGTCACGCAACCCTTGTCTTTTTAGGCTTGGTTTTACATTCTTAATGTATATAAAGAACAGTTTTCTCTACTTGTTAATTGGATAATAAAATAGAAGTCAGCTCTGCCTTTTTGCTGTCCTTTAAAATTTTATCACCATTTTGCAACCATGATAATAACAGCTGATTAAGCTACCAAAAAACTCAATGCAGCCCTGACCAGTTTGGCTCAGTGGATAGAGTGTCGGACTGCAGACTCAAGGGTCCCGGGTTCGATTCCGGTCAAGGGCGTGTGCCTTGTTTGCAGGCACGTTCCCAGTGGGGAGTGTGCAGGAGGCAGCTGATCAATGTTTCTCTCTCATCGATGTTTCTAGCTCCCTGTCCCTCTCCCTTCCTCTCGGTAGAAAATCAATAAAATATATTTAAAAAAAAACAAAAAAACAACTCAATGCATGCTAAAATTGATGAACATATGATGAGGAATGGGATCTTTATTTAAACTCAAAGTGTCTTCCCACAAAAATACTTTTTAATGACAAAAGCAAAAATTTATAACTTTGAATGGAAAAATCAAGCCAACATCACTTTAATCAAGTGATCAGAGTTAAAATGACCAATAATGGCATGAGCTGCCATCTTGTGTATGCTGAGCAACACCATCCGTGGTACTCCTGCTAAAAATGCATAACCTGGATCTTAATCAGAAAGAACAGACAAACTCAAACTGAGGAGCATTTTTTTAACATAACCTGACCTGTACTTTCCAATTATATCAAAGTTATTTTTTTAAAAAGGGGGAAGGGAGGCAAAGGAATTGTTGCGGATTAAAGGAAATTCGAGAGACCTGAAGCATATGCATATGATACTGGATTGGGTGGTGGTGTAAAAAATATTGTTAGTACAACTGGTAAAACTGGAATATGGACTATTTATCAGATAATAATATCACATCAATGTTAATTTCCTAAACTTGGTAACTATACTACGACTATGTAAGAAAATGTCTACTGATATATGCAACAACTTCAATAAGCTTCAGAAGCCGAAACCGGTTTGGCTCAGTGGATAGAGCGTCGGCCTGCGGACTGAAAGGTCCCAGGTTCGATTCCGGTCAAGGGCATGTACCTGGGTTGCGGGCACATCCCCAGTAGGAGATGTGCAGGAGGCAGCTGATCGATGTTTCTCTCTCATCGATGTTTCTAACTCTCTATCTCTCTCCCTTCCTCTCTGTAAAAAATCAATAAAATCTATAAAAAAAAATGTTCTATATCTTAATTGTGGTGGTGGTTATTTAAAAAAAAAAAAAAAATAAGCTTCAGAAAATTATGCTGAGTGGGGGAAAAAATCCTTAGCCTTGGCCAGTGCTGTTCAGTGGTTAGAGTACCAGCCCCACGCACCTCAGGAACTTATTCCAAGATTTTACTTTTAATGATTTTCCTCAGCCCAGTCATTTATTACATTAATTAAAGAGTTAATACTGTCTATAATACCTACATTTTCATTATTATTTAAAAGTACAGTCATCAAAGTATGTTGCTGGAGAAGAGCTTTGCTATGGAGAGCATGAACTAATCTCTGAGGGCAACCGCAAGTCTACTTAACTAGTAAAAAGTTGATGCAGGAAGATGGAATGAAGATTCTAGTACGCTAGTAGCCCAATTCAAATCCTGATACATGGGACCTGACTTTGTGGGTTCCCATTACCCACTGCCTCCTGGGTGCACACAGCCATCCAGCCATCTCCCTCTTGGAATTCTCTTACTCAAAATGCTCCTATCTATCTATTAGATTTAACCCCTGGTTCTGATAGTCAAGTGTAAACAATGAACTAGCATCATTGAGTTCTAGCTCCACCTCATCCACTAACTGTTTAACCTTGGGAATGTTCCCTAACTTCCACTTTCTTATTTGTAAAATTGGACGGTTAAATTATATGATCTTTAACACTAGATTGCCCAAGGAAGTCATTTTGACTGCTTTTTAATTTCAATTAGAAAAACAATTATGTATATAAGGACACAATGTCTTAGAATTTTGTGACTTTTTGTACAAGATATAAATGCGTTTATTAATAATTGTAGTTACCTCCCCCTCCTTCATTTCCGGTATATATATATGTGTTATACCTATATTGCCCAAAAGCAGTCATTTTGACTGCTTGGGAAAATTTTAAATAATCAAATGACTCTTATTATTGAATTGAGTAAATTTCTTATATGACCAGTTCGGCTCTATATTGAAATAACAGTTTTCATTTTTTTTCGATTACCGGCACATGATAACATACAAGTACATGATAAATTGTCGAAAATTGATAAGTTGCAGTTGCTCAATAAGCTAAACTAGTACTTGTTATTCGAATCTTTATACAGTGATACTTGTTCTAATAAGTTGTTTATTTTATTTCTTTTGCACTCTAAATTCATGAAAGAAATGTCGAATAGAAGTGAGTTATTGGAAAAGCTAAGGAACATAAGTGAAGAGTGCTCCGATATTATTCTTTCACAATGCAGTCATTTTGACTGCTTTTGGGCAATATAAGTATATACTAAATTTCAGTCTTTCTAGTGTTAAAGTCCACTTCAACTATAAATTCAAGCAACTCTACACCTCACAAGTCCTCAGCTTTTGTTCAAGTCAAACAAATGCCCAAGCTTCTTCCTACAAGATCCTGCCTGAACTTGGACTCATCCTACACATCTCTTATCCTACACATCTTCCCCGCACCCTCTCCTCTCAAGCTATATATGGCCTCATTCAGTTTCTACAAAATGCCAGGCTTCCTCCCACCAAAGTTCCCCATGTGCTCCACCACTACATCCCACCTATCTCAGGTGTTCTCAGTCATGTCAAACCCAACGATCCCTTTTTCAAAATAACAAATATTCTACAATATCCCCTTTACCATTCTGAAATAAATTGATAGGCAGGACTAAACATAATTTTAAATAACTACATATATGTATATGTTATAGTCCTAACTATATTATAAAGGCAAAATAAAACATAATGTAGTACAAAATAATATGTACACTAATAGTAAATTCTCTAGTACAATTACTTTAGAAGGGAGTGGAGCAGCAGAATACTATTGCTTTTCATAACCATGGAGGACTATTTAACCATTCAAACAATATACATGAAAGTATAACTCTAATTTACAAAAACAACACAACACTAGGAACCAAGAAACCAGAGTTCCACTACCAGCTTTGCCAGTGACAAGGCTATAACATCACTTCTAAAAAAAATTTTTTTAAGTCACTTCACCTGTCTGGCCCTCAGTTTTAGCCTGGGTGATGAGAGCAGACAAGGCTGGCACAGTCCCTGAGTGGTGATCAAGCAGGTGGTACTCCAATCTTACTCCACCAGAACAGCAGCTCAGTTATGATTTATGTATATACTGCAGATAGCGTTTATATAAGGCTTCTCTAGTAATCCTTGTACTATTAAAAGGGACTGTTGGCAGTTTTACTTTTTTTAAATTTCTTTATTGGTTAAGGTATTACAAATGTGTCCTCATTTCCCATTAACCCCCAAAACACACCCCCCCCCCCCACACACACACACACACTCACTCATGCTCTCATCCCCCTGTTGGCAGTTTCTTATAAAACAAAACATGCAATTACCCTACGACTTAGCAATTGCACTCATGGGCATTTATCCCAAAGAAACAAAAACTTAAGTTTACACAAAAACCTGTACTCATACAAAAAAAACAAATGTTCATCCTTGCTTTATTTGTAACAGCCAAAACCTAAAAACAATCCAAATCTTTCAACAGGTGAGTGGTTAAAAAATGTGGTCCATCCATATCATGGAATTCTACTCAGCAATGGAAAGGAGCCAACTATTAATACATGCAACATTTGAAAGGCAAAATGGAGGACAAATTAGTGGTTGCCAGGGGTTAAAGACCGCAGAGGGGAATGGAAGGTGGGAGGGGTAGGTGCTAGAGGTGGGTGTGGTTATAAACATGTAACACAAGGGATCCTGGTGTTGTTAGAACTGCTCAGTATCTTGACTGTGGTGGTGCATACAAAAGCCTGGACAGGTGACATAATTGTATAAAACGTCATACACACACATAAAAGTACAAAGGAAACTGAAGAAATCTGAATAAGTTAGTGGATGATTGTATATATGTCAATATCCTGGTTGTGATACTATGCTAATTTTACAAAACATTACCACTGGGGAATACCCAGTCAAGTATACAAAGAATCTGTTGTATTATTTAATACAATTGCATATAAATCTAAAATTATATCAATCAAATTTCAATTTGCCCTGGCCAAGTGGCTCAGTTGGTTGGGGCGTCGTCCCATACACCAAAAGGTTGCAAGTTCAGCTCCCAGTCAGGGCACACATCTAGGTTTGGGTTTAATCCCCAGTCGGACACATGCAGTAGGCAACCAATCGGTTTCTCGTTTCTCTCTCACATTGATGTTTCTTTCTCTTTCTCCCTTCCTCTCTCTATAAAAATCAATAAAAACATATCCTCAGGTGAGGATAAAATTTTTTTTTTCAATTTTAAAAAAGCCTGAGGGGGCAGGGGCAGGCTAGAAGGGGTACATATTACATATGTAATACTTTCAATAATAAAGATTTTTAAAAAATAAATAAGCCTGAAAACCTAAATTCTCTGAGCTACAGGCTCCATAAAGCTGGTGCCTGGACATCTGACAGCCCTCTGTGCTTTTCAAATTGTCAGTAGTAAAGAACTAGGGGTTTTTTTTACCCCAGTTGTCATAATCCAATGCTTTCCTAAAATACAATAAAAATAATTAAATACAAAATGAAAGACAAAATACAAGTCCACATGTTATTAACTCTCAATTTCTGTGGGATATCACAGTGAACATAGCCATCAGCACAGGCTCACACTTTGAGCAATGATGCATCAAGACAACTAAACCTACTCATAAATTCTTAGCTCACCAGTTCTATCTCCCAAAAATTCAACACAGAAACACTGTCTGAATAAAGAGATATTCCCATGTTCATGGAAAAAAATCTTTAAATACTTATGTGGGGAGGAAAGACTATATATTTATTAAAAAACCCATCCAAGGCGCACGCGCGCACGCACACGCGCGCGCACACACACACACACACACACACACACAGAGCTCAAGGTGGTGTGGCTCAGTGGTTGAGCATCAACCCAGGAACCAAGAGGTCACAGTTTGATTCCTGGTCAGGGCACATGGCCAGGTTGCAGGCTCGATCCCAAGTAGGGGGTGGGCAGGAGACAGCAGATCAATGTTCCTCTCTCATAGATGTTTCTATCACTCTCTCCCTCTCCCTTCCTCTGTCTGAAACCAATAAAAACATATTTTTTTTAAAAACAACACTTCAGGAACCAATCTCGTTATAAAAGACAACATATGAGAGTTAAATGTTCCTCTAAACCTGATAGAGAAAATATTCTTTAAAATACACACACTACAAATCACACCTGAGATTAAAGTAATGCAACTCAAGGTGTTCTGTGAAACTCTGTGGGAGGCTAGACTGGACTGTTTTAGGACAGGAATGCTCTCAATATGAAACTCTTTTTTCTGACACTCCAATTCTACATCTAACTGCCTTTCTCATAAATACAGGTTCAAATGTAGATATTATAGACAGTATTAACTCAAATACATGTAATAAATAACAGGACTGAGGAAAAACATTAAAAGTAAAATCTTGGAGTAATTCCCAAGTTTCTCTTAATTTTATCCCACAGTTTCAAGCTCCTTTTAAAATAAATTTCTGGCCCTGAACAATTTGGCTCAGTGGATAGAGCGTCGGCCTACGGACTGAAAGGTCCCAGGTTCAATTCCAGTCAAGGGCATGTACGTTGGTTGTGGGCACATCCCCAGCAAGAGGCAGCTGATCAATGTTTCTCTCTCATCGATGTTTCTAACTCTCTATCCCTCTCCCTTCCTCTCTGTAAAAAATCAATAAAATATATTTTTAAAAATAATAAATAAACTTCTGCCAATGATACTAACAAACAGCTAAACTGCTTTGAAGTCCACATCTTTTCCCTCTCTATGCCATTACTCTTTGAAATTAATAAATATGCAGCAAGATATATGTAACAGTGTCAACAGTAAGAAATAAATAAATAGGCCTGGCCTATGTGAATCAGTTAGTTGGGCATCATCCCATGCCCAGAAAGGTTGCTGGTTCCATTCCCAATTAGGGCACATGCCCTATTTTGGGGCTGGATCCTGAGTAAGGGTATGCAGAAGGTAGCCAACTGATGATTCTCTCTTCTCCCTTCCTCTCTCTCTAAAAATCAATGTTATTCTTTAAATAAACATATAATAAATATTCAGCAAAATGTTAGCAACCAAGTGATACACAGAAGGCAAACCTAGGACAAGGATAATCTCCTGATTAACAGCCCTAATACTTAGCAGAACACATTTATCAATGGGATTGAAAAAGGAAACAATTACTCAGCAATAAAAAGGAAGTACTGATACATGCCACAATACGGATAAACCTTGAAAATATGCCAAGTAAAAGAAGCCAGTCACAAGAGACTGCATATTATATGATTCCATTTATATGAAATGTCCAGAATAAATATACAGAGACACAGATTAGGGCTGGGGGCAGGAATAAAACTGGACAATAAGAGCTAAAATGTTTCTTTTTGCAGTGATCAAAATTTTCTGAAATTGACTCTGGCATGGTTGCACAACTCTGAATATATTAAAAACCATTGAACTCTACACTTTATTGTTTTTATTTATTTATTTATGTATTTATTTATTTTAGAGAGAAACGTCTATTTGTTGTTCCACTTACTTATACATTAGTTTTTATTTACTGATTTGAGAGAAACACATTTTTGCTGTTCCACCCATTTATGCACCTATTGGTTGATTCTTGTATGTGCACAGACCAGAGACTGAACCCACAATCTTGGAGTGTCAGGATGATACTCTAACCAAATGAGCTACTGGCCAGGGCTAGGGGCTTAGTTTTCAAATTCAAAATGAATGCAAATGAATAGAGACGTCCACCTTATCCACCTATGCATTAATTGCAGCACAGATATAATATTAGTCAATGTAGAGGACAGAATACAAATTTTTAATGTTTTAATACTTAAACTAAACATTGTAATTAGTGTCCATTTTGTTTAATTTTGTAATATCTTAGAGGTTACTGTTTTAATTTTCAAAAATACTTGAATTTTGTTACTTTTTAATTATATGCATTTATTATATTCACCTTTTGTGGTGAATACATTATTCAGAATTCAAAAGCACAAAAGGGTATACAATAAAGCACCCTACCACTCAATTCCTTCAGTTAACCCAGGTCCCTCTTCCCAGAGGGAACCAATGTATGCTTTCAAAAATACTGCATTTATAAGCAAGCAAATACATATATCCTGTCATTTCTTTTTTTAAATAATAATGGTAAAGCCCTAACTGATGTGGCTCATTCGTTGGAGCATCATCCCATACAACGAAAGGTTGCAGGTTCGATTCCCAGTCGGGGCAAGTGCTGGAGGGCAGCCAACTGATGTTTCTCTCCTACATCAATGTTTCTGTTTCTATTTCTCTCTCCCTCCCTTCCCCTCTCTCTCAAACCGATAAGCAGGTCCTCAGGTAAGGATTAAAAAAAAAATACTAATGGTAGGATTCTACACATACTGTAGCCACACCATTTCTTTCTTTAACTTTACTCATTTATGTGAGATCAGTGCATAAAAACGTTGCTCATTCTGTTTTATAGCTACAGATCATTCAATCATGGATGTGCTACTTTTTAAAAACCAATGTTCTACTGAACTTTTAAGTTACTTCAAGAATTTTGCTATAGCCCTAACTGGTTTGGCTCAGTGGCTAGGGCGTCAGCCTGCGAATTCAAGGGTCCCAGGTTTGATTCCGGTCAAGGGCATGTACCTTGGTTGCGGGCACATCCCCAGTAGGGGATGTGCAGGAGGCAGCTGATCGATGTTTCTCTCTCATCGATGTTTCTAACTCTCTATCCCTCTCCCTTCCTCTCTGTAGAAAATCAATAAAATATATTTTTTTAAAAAGAATTTTGCTATAAATAATATTTTTAAAACCTTCAATGGCTCCCTATTACCATAATAAATCTTTTGAATGAATAATAATATAAAAAATAAACTTGTACATGCATCATTTTGCACTGTGTAAATATACTTTAGAACAATCCCAACAAAAAAAAATGAATGGATAAAAGAATATGTGCGTTCATAATTTTTTTAATCTATGATTTTTAAAAATATATATTTTATTGATTTTTTTTACAGAGAGGAAGGGGGAGGGATAGAGAGTTAGAAACATTGATGAGAAACATCGATCAGCTGCCTCCTACACACCCCCTACTGGGGATGTGTCTGCAACCAAGGTACATGGCTCTTGACTGGAATGGAACCTGGGACCCTTCAGTCCGCAGGCCAATGCTCTATCCACTGAGCCAAACCGGTTAGAGCTGCGTTCATAATTTTGATACTAAACTGCCCTTCTTAAAAGTTGTATCAATTTATACTTTCAGGAACAATGTATGAAAATATTTTTCCCCAAATCCTATTCAGAAGTATTAAAATATTTTATTTTTGCCAAGCTGATAGGTGCAAGTTATTTCAGTGTCATTTAAAATAATTTGGGTTTTTATTTTTTAATATTTTAAAGTTATTTATTTGAGAGGATGGAAGGGGAAGGGAGAAAAGAGGAAGCATCAATTTGTTGTTACACTTATTTATGCATACACTAGAGGTCCGGTGCACTGGGGGGGAGGGAGTCCCCTCAGCTTGGCCCATGTCCTCTCACAGTCTAGGACCCCTCGGGGGATGTCCAACTGCCATTTTCTTCTGACTACATTTAAGATGTTCTCTGCCTTTGTTTTTGTTTTTGTGTTTTTTGTAGATTCCTTCCAATGCACCCAGGTATCAATTTTCTTTCTCCTCGCAGTCCTTGCAAGTCCGAGACCCCTCGGGGGATGTAGCAGTGCACCAAGCGGCAGGCGGTCAAGGAGGAGCCCAAACCAGGCCAGGCACCACGCAGCTTGGATAGTGCTGCCATGGAGTTGGGAGAGGCTCCCACTGCCGCAGCTGTGCTCACCAGACGTGAGCCCGGCTTCTGGCTGAGTGGTGCTCCCCCTGTGGGAGTGCACTGACCACCATGGGGCAGCTCCTACATTGAGCGTCTGCCCCCTGATGGTCAGTGCGCATCATAGCGACAGGTCATTCTGGTCGTTTTGCCATAACGGTTACTTGGGCTTTTATATATATAGATTGGTTGATCCTTGTATGTGCCTGTCTGGGGATCAAACCCACAACCTTGATGTATCCGGACGGCCAACTGAGCTATCCAGCCAGTGAATTTGAGTTTTTCTTGGAAGTATTTCACTATATAAAGCTACCCCAAAAAATGCTACTTTTTAAGATTACATTTTAAATCAAACATTATTGGCACTGTCAATAATTTATGAAATCTTCAAAAAGAAATTGAGCTCCTTAAATATTTTCTTTCTTTACTGAAATCAGATCCCAACCTTAGCATACAAGTAAAGTGTAAAACTTCTCTAATTCATTAATAGTACATTTTCAAAATGGATAATACTTCAGTCTTTCAGTCTCCATGCACAGTAATTAAGAAATAATGAATACTTTTAATTTTATAACTACACAGACCTCTTCTATAGAAACCACTTAATTCAAAATTAGTGGTTAACTCAAAATAACCACTGTAGTGGGCTCCAGTTAGCAGAAAAACTATGCATCTATACATACTATGCATCTCCTTTTATGTGTCTGGGTACTATTAATGGTTGATGTAATGTTAATGCTCAAATTCCTTCTTCATGTGAATGAATATGGGGGAGAAAAAGGCCAAAGTAGTATAATGATTCTCTAGTCATTCTTTTAAGTTAAAGATTAATAACTACAGTTTATTGGTTCATTTATTCAAAAGTAAATGTCTTACTTCTATTCTCAATACTTTAGGATCAAGCTTAGTCACATTTTTCACTATACCACCCAAACAAATTACCTGAGCAAAAAGGAGGAAAAAAAAACATGTTGAGTTTTCTTATTTGAAAACTCTGTAAACATGCCTACACAACCTTTTAGAACATCTAGCTAGGTCATACATGAAGCACATTTGTTAGTTACACATATGTGACAGACCACAAAACCACACAGTCTTTCTAATTGTAAAGCCAAGGCAAAAGGAAAACCTTATTGTATATTCAAAACAAAGGAATACTACATCAAATAACTAATTCATTGTTTAACTCTTACTCATAAAACAGGACTATCATATAAACTTAGTTAAAAGTAGCGAAACTACTACCGCCGAGGGGGGCACGGGCGGATATACAAGTGGATCCTAGAGCAAATGAAGCCTGAAAAAAACACAACACTGGAGGAAAAGCGGCAAAACGAAAGCTGTCCTACGTCAGGCACAGCCTGAGCAGAGTGTTCTCCAGAAAAGAAAATAACGTGGGGATAAACAGAAGGCAGCAAGAAAAAGACCAAATATGAGATGGGTTGACTCCATACAAGAAGCCACAGGCATGAGTCTACAGGAGCTGAGCAAGACTGCTGAGGACGGGACATTGTAGACATCACTCATTCATAGGGTCACCAGAGTAGAGTCTGTCTACTCAATGGTATGTCACACAAATACAGGACCTACACTAAATCAACAGCTCAAGAGTAAACAATTTTAAATGACCCTATTTCAACTATTTAATAGAAATTAATGACTGTGTAACTACATGTAACTTAAAAGTAGCAGTTAGTGACCTGGCTACAAAAACTCAGCATCTCTATTTGGAATACCAGGTCTTCAGTTACAAATTCAAATTACAGTAGGTCCTCCGGTTACGTCAGAGATCCATTCCTATGGCGACGCAACATAATGCGATTTTCGCCATACATCGGAACCCACCTACACAAGCACCTACGCACATGCACATGGAGCACATACACAGCAGTAATGAAGTGAAACAGTAAAAAAAAAAAAATGTAAAAGAAAGATAACAATTCCTGACCTTTATTTGTGGTAAATAAATAATAAAAAACATAAAGCACATATGTCCATACATCGAAATGACGTAACTTTTTTTTTTTTATAAATAAATGGGAGATGGCGACGTAACCACAAAAAGACGTATGTGGAGTCCAACGTAACCGGAGGACTGTCTGTAAACTTAAAATTCAATCTGAAATCTCATTATTTAAATCACAAAAGCTCAATCAGTTATGCTAGTAAAGTGCAAATGTCTCAAAATGGAGCATGACCTCTTGTTGACGGTCACCTCAGATTCCTTCCAGTGGCTCAGCAGATAAGGAATTCATGGAATTCAGGTCTTCAAGGTCTAGTAAGCATTGTGGTTCAACCACCCAGTCAACACCACATTATGTAGGGCAATGCCTGATGGTTATCTAACTCAGTTGACTGCTCCCATCTTTTCGCTACTTCACTTCAGAGACTACCATTACTTCTAAATGGTAAATGGAGATAATAGATAGAAAATAAGTAAATATTATAAACGCAAGAAAAAACTATGGTCAGGAATGTGGGTAAAGTGCAGTTTAAATAAAGCGTCTGAACTACCCAAGGATTTCTTTTAATCCACATAATCCTCCTCCTGAAGGCATGGATAATCAGGATCACATTTCCCTTGAAGGCAAATGTGCTTTTGCTTGGTGGTCTCCCAAGAGGCCAGAGCACCAAAGAATGACAAACAACAGGGTCAGCAATGTGGCAGTCTCTCCTGGCTTTGCACTAGGGCAGCGGTTCTCAACCTGTGGGTCGCGACCACTTTAGAAGTCAAACAACCCTTTCACAGGGTTCCCCTAAGACCATTGGAAAACACATATATAATTACATATTGTTTTTGCGATTAATCACTATGCTTTAATTATGTCCAATTTGTAACAATGAAATTGGGGGTCACCTCAACATGAGGAACTGTATTAAAGGGTCGCGGCATTAGGAAGGTTGAGAACCACTGCACTAGGGGATTCTGAGCTGCAGACCTGGCTCTAGCATCGCCATGTTAGGGGATTGTTCAGATTAACATTTCAGCAAAAAATACTCCCAAAGGGTCAACTAGTAATAACCTCAGGTGATCTGCTTTGATATCCATAGCTTGGTGAAGAGGTGGGGAAAGATATATAAATCCTGAAGCCAGGATTTTTTCAGGGGAAGGATTTGTGAATTTTCTGAGTAAATGATGGAATTTCTAGATTAACTGCTTTAGGCTGGAACCAAGTTAATAGGAGAATAGAAAGCTACATTTGCAATGTACTTTAGCTGTACAGGTAACAACATATCCTCCTCCTCAACTCCTAGGAAAGTTGAATACCTGAAACTCTTAAGTGCTGGAATACAATGGATAGGCTAGCAGAAAGGGACAATGCTAGACAGACCAGGGAGAAAAGCTATAACTTCACAGCGTTATCCTTTGCAAAATTAATCTCCACTTTACCCTGTGGTAGCAGTAAATGGGAATTTTGAGTTTACTAAAGAGACATGAGAGGATATGTGATGATGTCCATTACCATTTTATAAAAGACTTAGCCCCCAAATTTCTTTGTTAGATGGTCCCTATTATAACCTGATATTATGAGATTTGCATCACTTGACAGGTTCCAAAAGGTGTAAGATAAAGACACTGGGGGGTAGGGGAGGCCAGGGGATTGTTGGGGGGGGGGGGGGAAGGAGACATACGTAATACTCTTTGTAATACTTTAAGCAATAAAATAATTAAAAACAAACAAAACAAAAAAACACTTAAGTCCACTGGCCGGCATAGCTCAATGGTTGAGCATTGACCTATGAACCAGGAGGTCATGGTTCAATTCCCAGTCAGGGCACATGCCTGGGTTGCAGGCTCGATCCCTGGTGGGGGTGTGCAGGAGGCAGCCAATCAATAATACTCTCTCATCATTGATGTTTCTATCTCTCTCTTCCTCTCTGAAATGAATAAAAAATAAATTAAAAATAAAATAAAATAAAAAACACCTAAGTCCAAGTGTCAAGAATTAGGGGGAGGTGACTACAAAGGAGTAAAACAAGGGAATTCTTTGGGGTGTTGGAATTGTTCTGAATACGGTTGCAGTAGTTACAAGAATCTATGCATGTGTCAAAATTCATAGGACTACACATGAAAAAGTGAACTTGACTGTACATAAGATTTTTTTAATTCAATGTCACTCCCCTTTTAGAAATGTCTTTTTATTAAAATCTCTTGCCCCAGCCAGCTTGGCTCAGTGGATAGAGCGTTGGCCTAAAGCAGTGGTTCTCAACCTTCCTAATGCCGCGACCCTTTAATACAGTTCATGTTGTGGTGACCCCCAACCATAAAATTATTTTCGTTGCTACTTCATAACTGTAATTTTGCTACTGTTATGAATCGCACTGTAAATATCTGATATGCAAGATGTATTTTCATTGTTACAAATTGAACATAATTAAAGCATAGTGATTAATCACAAAAACAATATGTAATTATATATGTGTTTTCTGAGGGTCTTAGCTGACCCCTGTGAAAGGGTCATTCGACCCTCAAAGAGGTCGCGACCCACAGGTTGAGAACGCTGCTCTAGAGATCAACCAAAGGACTTGTATCCATGTATATGAGCATGACCAATACACACAGACAACGGGGGGTGGGGACATGTGCTGGGGGCGGGATCAGGTGGGGAGAGGTCAATGGGGGGAAAAGGAGATGTATAAAACTTTCAACAATAAAGAATTTAAAAAAGAAGAATATAATGGAGCTGAAAAATTCCTATTGCCCAGTGACATCATAGCTGTCTTATCGTTGTGCACAACTCACTATCATGTGTTTGTGGTGATGCTGGTGTAAACAAATGTACTGCTGTACAAAAGTGTGGCACATACGATTATGTACAATGCATAATACTTGATGATAATGATAATAAACAACTATGTCACTAGTTAAAAAAAAATTATTCCTCTAATCTCGGATTTCCTCCTCCAACATATTTTTCCTATATTTCTACTTTGACAATGGAATTGTACACTTCTAATTTTTTCCATGCCCTTCTTTGTTCATAGTTTTCAGGGCTAGACTCAGTCTCAGGCAGAGGAGAAAAATACTAAGCTATCTGCCTCTTTCTACAACATGACAAAGCTGTCAAGTGAGCAGTAATAGAAACCAAATAGCCCTAGCAGGTTTGGCTCAGTGGATAGAGCATCAGCCCGCGGACTGAAAGGTCCCAGGTTCGATTCCAGTCAAAGACAAGTACCTTGATTGCAGCCTCGATCCAGTGCATGTGGGAGGTAAGCAATCGATGTCTCTCTCTCACATCCATGTTTCTCTCTGTCTCTCTCCTTCCCTTCCACTCTCTCTTAAAATCAATGAAAAAATATCCTCAGGTGAGGATTAGCAAAAAATAAAAAGAAACCAAATAATAGGAATTTATCCCCAAGATAAAGTAAGCTATGAGAACTTCAAATCAAATGGTTCCGAGAACACGTACATATATGTATGCACACACACTCACAAGAGGTGGTGGAAAAGGAGTCTCGGATTTTTTTTTAAATAGTGTAATTGAAACAAAGACATTGGCTCTTTGTAAAAATTCTAACTGCTACCCTACAGGATTTGTTATGCAATTATCAGATCAAACTACCACATTCTAGAACCAACCCCCTCCCGTCAAGACCAAAATTCATTCAATGCCTCAAAATAACAAAACAGGCTGGAAAACTTGTTTGGTTCCCTATTTGCAAAAATACTAATGACCCAGCACACAATGAACAAAATTCACATTTGTTTTGTTATCAGTGGCTTAAGGTCTAAATGCTTAGCCTTTTCAGGAAGTACAGCATGTTAACGAAGACTGCAGGAATAAGGATGTCTAGCAGAGTAACTCTAGGCCTTCTGATTTCTTCCTCATTTGCACAAATCTGGGACCAAAAAAGTGTAAAGTGTGCTCAGTACATGTTATACTTGGAATCAGAATATTTCATTTCATAACTGATTTCATTCACACGGTCATTCATCAATGTTAGTTAAATGTTCCAATCACTGTTCTAGTTACTGAAAATAGCCCAGGAAGACAGAGGTCCCTGCCATCAGATAACTTATAGCAGTTAGATGGAGGAAAAGACCATAAACAAAGAAAAAAAAATAAGATAATTAACTGATAGCGTACGTAAAGAGTTGGATTTATTTCTTAGTGTAACAAGGAGCTACTAGAACAAGAAAGTAAGTAAAGATCATGCTGATTGCTGTCTGAATATGGACTATAGGAGAGTAAGACGAGAGGCAGAGACCAGTTAGAAAGCTACTACCCAGTAAGAATTGGGATGGTGGCTATAAAAACAAACTAAACTAAAAATATTTAGCACATACTTTGGAGATAAAATTTACAGATTTTGCTGGTCATTTGTATGGTAGGCAAGGAGTGAGGCAAAAGAATGAATTAAGAATGGACACCAGATTTCTCACTTAAGTAGGATGGGGGGCGGGGGGTGCTCTTATGAAATGGAGACTGCTGGGAAAGAAATAAGTTGAGGGATGGAAATCAAGAATTCTACTTTGAACATGTTAGTTTAAGATGCCTACAGACAAAATTGGTAAAGATAGCATGTAGGCAAGTAGAAGAAATCTGAAGTTCAGGGCCTAAGATAAAAATCTTAGAGTCAACAATACATTGAGAGTATTTAAACCATAGGGCATGTTTGATCATCCAGAAAGAGTATAAATAGAAAAAAGTAGAGGGGCAAGCTTGAAAACCCTGAGGCATTAGAATGTTTGAATTCAAGAAGAGAAGATAAAGTCAACAAAAGAGAGAGAGAGAAAGAGTAAAGAGAAGGGCAAATATAATAAATATCCTGAATAGCCTTTATATGTAGAATACGATTCTCTAGTCCTCCACCATCCTCCCAATCTGCCCGTCACACACACACTCAAATTCCGTTAATTATAAAAATATATAAATAAATTGAGGTCCAGAAAAACTAAGTGACATCCCCAAATCCCCAGATATTTGGGACCCATGTCCAGGCCTAGAACCAAGATGTGACTTCTGACCCCTAGCCTTTGCACAATAGCTAACAGTACTTCTACTGTTGGGTTCACTGGTCTAAAATTAGACAACAGGGAAGATCATAATTTAGGAAGAACACAATTAGACTACAAGGAAGAACATAATTTAAATTATAAAGCTCATTTTTAATTATTTTCTATGTATTTTGTTCACATTTCACAAAGCAACTTGGATCCAAAGTCTTTATGAATGAGTCGCTAGGAAAAGCAGGAAATATAGACAAGAGGTGCAAATCGGCAATAAACCCAACTCAATTTTCTCCACTTCTAAAAAAACAACCCGAAGGTAAAGACCCTCATCAGAGTGTGAAACAGGGATGTAAAACAAAAGTTCTGTTTTTAGTCATTTTTGCTTTAGTGACTACAAAGCCCAGTTTTAAAGCTTAAGAGTTTTACTTACTTGCACACTTGCCTCCTGAAACTAGGTGAAGATCTGTAACCTGAACACCCCCTCCTATGCTACATTATCATGACTTACAGTACACAGTTCTGCTTTTTACCATAAAAATCTTAGAGCATCGCATAAAAACCCCCAAATGATTAATGAACTGCTGAGAATTCTGACTCGCTGGAGATGATTTACTTAGGAATCATCTTTCCAAACATTCATTCAGCGCTTCAAAATAAGTACTCATCTAATTTAATTATGATGACTTCACCGGGACGGTAACACTGCCCACGACGATGTTTACAAAAGCACTTGTCACTCCCTTCGGATGTAGCAATGCAGGAAGAAAAGAAAAAAAATAGTCTGTTTCCATATTCCTCGTGTGTTTATACTCTGTAACAAGTGACAGAGTTTAAGTGTCACTTAAGATTATTTACACAGCAAAGCACTTCAAGTTTGTGTGTCCCGCCATCTTCCATCCTTAAGCGAATCCTAAACTCGCTGGGCTTTTATTTCAGCAACGATTCCCCACTCGGTACAGGAGACGGGTATTCCAAGGCAACCGAAGCAAAAGACGACAGGGTTCTAGGGCGAGGCCAGCGGATTCCAATGCCGCTCCAACATCAAACAATCCCGCGGAGGTTCCTGCAACACTCGAGCGCTTCCGAAATAAGGAGCCCTCCCAGCGCACCCGCGCGGCCAGGCATCAGCAACAGCTGACCCGATGCTGCACCAGGGGTGCGCCGAACAGCCGACCCTTTACCGATCACCTGCTGTTCGGCCTCGCACATCTTTCCAGTCTGTCCTCACCACAAAGCTGTGAAGTTACGCATTATTATTATTCCCATGAACAAAGCTGGACACTTGGACCGAAGGCCCCAGGGCTGATCGGTTGGCGGCACGAGGATTGGAAAACACCACCATACACACCCCAACGGTCCAGGATCTCTGCCTCTTAAAAGACACTTCTGTGCAAAAAGGCACCCGCGAGTCGGGAGACTCCGGAGCTGGCCGCGTAGACGCGGGGGGCAAAGACACCCGCTCCACTGAGGCTCCCGTCCGGAACGCGACCCGCTGCGCCCGCGGCCCGGGGCGCCCAGCGGCGTCTCCACCGCGGGAGGCCGGGCAGCGCCGCTCACCTTGGAGAAGCCGGGAGGGCCGCAGTCGAGCGAGGCGCCGCCGCGGGCCGGCGGGCGGGAGTCCTCCGAGCCGGGAGGAACCGCGGCGCGGGCAACCCAGGCGCCGGCACCACAGGCTGCGGCCAGCAAGAGCGCGCCGCCGGCCCGCTCGGGGGAACCTCGCGGCGGCCGCCCGCCGCGCCGCCCAGCAGCCGCGCCGCATATCCGGGTCGCGCTCTACGACACTCACCTGCCTGGCGCTCCGCCGCCGCCAACGCCGCCGCCGCGGGCTCCAAGCTGGGGTGTGCGGTCAGCAGCCCAGACCACCGCGACCGTCCAGCTGCGGCGCTCCCATCCCGCCTCTCTCCGTCACCTCCCGCCGGCCCCGCGCGGCGTTACACCGTCCCGCCGCCCACTGCCATGGCCCGCCCCGTTCCTCCTCCGCCGCCGCAGCCACAGCCACTGCCGCCGCCGCCGCCGCCGCACCGACCGACGGAGCACGCGCGCGCCGCCGCCGTGGTCGCGCCCGCGCGTGCGCGCGCGCGTGACGACTCCGCCCCGCACGCCGCTCGGGCCAATCCCAGACCCCGCAGCGGCCGCCGCAGACCTACGGGACGGACGGGGCGGGGCGGGGCGGGGAGAAGGGAGGCTGCTGCCCAGTCCTCTCGGCAGCCCGCCCGTCCGGCTGCAGCGCGGGGCTTCTGCTCCAATTTGCTGCAGCCTGAGCACCGCAGGATGGGGCGTCCCCGGCCGGCAGCCTTCAGGAGACACCCGCCACCTGCCCCCCGAGGCCCCTCTGTTCCTGGGTCTCCCTTCGCAGTTGCTGGCCGTCCCTTCGCCGTTCTCTCCCGAATTCCGTTCTGCGATTTTGAACAGACGCCTCGGTTCTGGAGCGCTGGCCGCGCTTTGCTTTCACCCCTTCCCCTCGGTTTGTCGCTCTGGTTCTGGGGATGGGAACCCTTGGTCAGCTGCCCCACGGCCGGGCCTTCACTCCCTGCACTTTTATGTTAATGATCATAAAAGAAAAAGTTTAGCCTTTCAAGCCCAAGATTCTTTTCCTGTATGTTCATTGTGGCGATAACAACAGCTCACATTTGCTGCAGAGCCTTATGGTTTACCCGGCCCTTTCTCATCCCTTATCTCCTGTTATCTTTGAAATTTCATGGTCCTCTTTCTTTGTGGCACACTCGAATTTCACTTACTGAAAACCAAAAATTTAACTTATTGTAAAGCTAGTGTTTGTAAAGTTATTGTAACGTACTCCTATAATAGCTCAGGCAAATAGTTTAGTCTGGGATAGAATCTAGATAGAACCTAATATAAAGCAAAGGTGGCTTGATAAATAATCTTGGTTTAATTGACTCTGTTCCTAATAAATCAAAAATAGAACGATGCCATATTCAAAAATAAATTCCAGAAGAATTAAACATATAAAATATACAAATTAAAAACTTAGAGGAATATTTTTAAAGAATAGTAATATCACTAGTGAGGGGGGACTTTAAACAAGACAGGAAGCCCAGACTCATTAAAGAAAAAATAAAAACATTTGTCTCTATAAATATTTTTAAAGTTTTGAATGACATCACAATGACAAGACACGTTTAAAAAAAAAAGAAAAAAACAATAGACGGAATAGAAATACACAAAACATATGGCAAGCACATTGTATCTCTAACATAAAAGAGTTTCTATAAATGGATTTTTAAAAAAGCTGAATAGCTCAATGTTTTAAAAATACGGACAAAGTATATAAGCAGGCAATCAATAGAAGATTAAATCCAAATTTGAAAGATGCTTATTTCACTAATAGTCATGGAAAAGAAAATTAAGACATATAGTCCAGGTTTCTCTCATTATATTGTCAAACATTAACAAAAGCAATCACGATACATGGAAATAAGCCCTGGGACATAGCTGATGGAAATGTAAATTGACACAAAGTCTGGGAATATCTATTAAAATTTAAAATACACATACCTACTCATTGACAAAGAAGAAATAAAATAAAATAAAATAAAATAAATTAACTCTGCCCTGTAGCAAAACTACAGAAATTACCAGTTGTAAGGATATACATAACGATGCCACAGTGGATTGAATGTTGGTCCTCTAAATAAAGATATGTGCACCTGGCGCCTGTGAGCATATAGACTTATTTGGAAATATCTTTACAGATGTAATTCAGTTAAGGATCTTGAAATGAAATCATCCTAGATTTAGGGTGGGTCATAAGAGAAAGGTGTCCATATAAGAGAAAGACAAAGATTTAAGATACAGAGACGCAGAGACGAAGATGGGAAGAATGAGGCAGAGATGGGAGTTGTGCGTCTACAAGCCAAGAATGTCAAGGATTGCTGGCAGCTGCCAGAAGGTAGGAGAGGGGCATAGAAGAGATTCTCCCTCAGAGCCTCTAGAAGGAATGACACCTTGATTTCAGGCCTCTGGACTCCAGAACTGTAAGAGAATAAATTTCTGCTGTTTTAAGCCACCCAATTTGTGGTGATTTATTAAAGTAGCCAAAGGAAACGAATACAGATGCTTATTGTATTACTTGTAGTGCAAAACAAGCACAAACAAACTTGGAACAACCTGATTGTCCATAGGTAATGCAATCCATGAATCAATTGTACTGCCTCTGTACCATGGAGTATTATGCAATGATGAAAATGAGTTAGACCCAGCGGGATGTCCATAATATATCGCTAGAGTGTAAAATGCACTTTTTAGAGTGATAAAGAGTGGTACGATCCTGTTAGTATATTGCTGACCATTTTTATATATATTCATATGAACATAAAGAAAGGTGTGGAAGAATTTACAATAGGCTGATCACACTGGATTCATCAGCGTGTGAAAGAGGAGGATGTGCGTGGGAGGGAGTTCTTTTTCTTTATAGATCTTTGAATTATCTTAATTGTTATAACCAGTATATGTATTATCTTATTATTTTAATCTAATAAATGTAGTTTTAAAGGGGAAAAATTTCGTGACTAATTCTTTTAAAATATATTTTTATTGATTTCAGAGAGGAAGGGAGAGAGAGAGCAAGAGATAGAAACACCAATGATGAGAGAGAATCATTGATTGGCTGCCTCCTGCATGCTCCCCCACTGGGGATAGAGCCCAAAACCCAGGCACATGCCCTGACCGGAAATGGAACTGTGACCTCCTGGTTCATAGGTTGACACTCAACCACTGAGCCACACCTTCCAGGCTGTGACTAATTTTGTTGTTTTTGCTGTTAATCCTCACCCAAGGTTATTTTTTCCATTAATTTTTAGAGAGAGAGGAAGGGAGGGGGAGAGACAGAGAGAGAGAAACATCAATGTGAGAGAGACACATGGATTGGTTGCCTCCCACACTGGCCCCAACCAGGGATGGGGATCAAGACTGCAACCATGGTACGTGCCCTTGCCTGAATGGAACCCATAACCCTTTGGTCTGCAGGCCAATGATCTAACCACTGAACCCATTGACCAGGGCTTTCTTCAATTTTAGAAGATTCATTTGTTCCCCTTGCTCCCCCCCCCCCCCCCCCCGCACTTCCCACCACTGAGTTCTGAGCTATACTTACAATATATACTCTTTTGGCATTTCCCCCCCTCTTTCCAAATACTTCTGAGTATTTCCTAGAATTTCTTAAATGTTTTTTTTTTTTTAGAATTTGAGTGCTTTCATTTCCTTGTATAAGTAATATGTTCACGTGGTTTGAAATCCAAAATGTACAACCAAATATCCAGTAAAAGTCTCTTTCACAGACAGCTAAGAAGTTCTCCTTATAGACAACCAATGTTGTCATTTTCTTGAGTATCCTTCTAGAAGTACTGTGTGCATATATAAGCAAACACAGATATATATATTTCCCCATTTTTAAAAATATATTTTATTGATTTTTTACAGAGAGGAAGGGAGAAGGATAGAGAGAGAGAAACATCGATCAGCTGCCTCCTGCACACCTCCCACTGGGGATGTGCCCACAACCAAGGTACATGCCCTTGACCGGAATCGAATGTGGGACCTTTCAGTCTGCAGGCCGACGCTCTATCCACTGAGCCAAACCGGTTAGGGCTCCCCATTTTTAAATTAAACATTTTTTATTGATTTGAGAGAGAGAGAAATATTGATTTGTTTTCCACTTATTTATGCATTCATTGGTTGATGCTTGTATATGCTGTCACTGGGGTTTGAACCCGCAACCTTGGCATATCAGGACGATGCTCTAACCAACTGAGCTACCCAGCTAGGGCATAGTTTCCCATTTTTTTACACAAATGGCAGTGCTTAATTTATACTTTTTTTTCTATTTTTAAAATATGTTTTTATCGATTTCAGAGAGAAAGGGATAGAGACAGAGAGAAACATCAATGATGAAAATCATTGATCAGCTGTCTCCTGCACGCCCCACACTGGGGATTGAGCCTGCAACCTAAGCATGTGCCCTGACTGAGAATCAAACCATGACCTCCTGGTTTATAGGTCAACACTCAACCACTGAGCCACGCCAGCCGGTCTACACTTGTTTTTTTTCATATAATATATATCAGGTTGTTTTATATCAGTGCATATAGGTTTCCTGTATTATTTTTAAGTTTTTATTGGTGTATAGAATATATACAAAAAAAACTGCACTTCATAATTTTTCACATATCAAACACACTTGTGTAACCAGTTCCTAAATCAATAAAGAGAGCATAATGAACATCTCCGAACCCAGTCACTGCCCTGCCTCCAGGGGTAACCACTATCCCAGCTTCTAACTTCCTGTTTTTAAACTTCAATCAAATAGATTCATGCAGTGTGTGCTCTTTTTGTGTTTGGTTTCATTTGCTCTACATTTCCTCCACATTATTTGAAGAGTCATACACTACTGCAGTAACAGGGCTTTGTTCATTCTTTGCTATATAGTACTTCATTATATCTGCCTTCTATCTTATGGCGATGTAATATTTCACTGGAAAGATATTCTATAACTTATTTATCTGGTCCCTTATTGATGGATATTTAGAATGTTTCCAATCTCTTGATATACAAACCTGCAACGAACAACCTTGAATTTATATCATTCGGCACATATACCAGTATAACTACAGAATAAATTCCTGGAATTAGAATTACTGGGTCAACAGGTATAGGTATATGTAATTTTTAAGGATATTACCAAATTACCCTCCATACAGGATGGACCCTTTATACTCCTGCCAGCAGAGTATTTGAGAGCTTTCTTTCTTGGAATTTTAGAGCGTGGAGCTTGGAGACTTAAAGATCACATTGTACAGCCCACTCATCTTACACAGAGAAAAATTAAAGCCCTGAAGAGTGAAAAGTCTTGTACAAAGCCAGAGAGCAAGTTAGTTGCCATTCCCAGGTCCTGAAGGAGGAGGCCTGGATGCTGGTCTCCAGTATCAGAGAGAGCCAACAAAGCCTCACACATCCTGTCCTGCCCACAGCTACTGGCATGCTGCCCTGCTCTCCCCTCCTCTCCCAACGGTCTTCAAAGACCAGCACAAAAAGGCCACACACATCAGGGCCACCAAACATGGGAGGAAGAAAACAGAAAGGGAAAGGGAGGTGGAGGGCAGAGGAGAAGGGAAAAGGGCGAGCCGCAGACACTTGCTGACAAATAAACTCTGCAATAGAAAAGAAAACTTGGAGGAAAATGAAAACTTGGGTTAACAGATAAAGGAGGAGAGTGATATTGGAGAGAGAAGGAAAGGGAAACGCATGGATTTCTGTCTTTTCTCCCGATAAGAAAAACATTTTCACAAATGCCTGATGATCAGTAATATCGAATATAAAAAGCCTGCTTTAAGCAGGATATCTGGAGTAACATTATCTGGTCTCCTCACACTTGTTTTCTTTTATCTATTGCCTCCCCAGGACTGAGATTTATTCCTAACATATAGTAGATGCTTATGAAGTATTTTTGAATGAAGAAATTACATAGCCGGAACCGAGGCCCAGAGAGGTCAAGAGGCTTGCTCACAGTCACAGAGGCCATGGAAACCCAGATCTTTTCGGCTCCTAATTTGCTGAAGTGCTGCCAGGTGCTCCTCATAACCTATTGAAATGGCCTCATTAGGTTTCCAAGCACTACTGATGCCAACATTCCTAGCTGAATGAGAAGTTCTCTAGGAATACTGAGGAACCCTTCCTGGGCTGCTGAGACTGATGAAACCCACACAGGTTTGTCAGAAGAGTCAAGATGCATTTGTTTTGTTTTGTTAATCCTCGCTTGAGGATATTTTTCCATTGATTTTTTTAGAGAGAGTGGAAGGGAAGGGGAGAGACACAGAGAGAGAGACATCCATGTGAGACACATCAATTGGTTGCCTCCCACATGTATCCCAACCAGGGCCAGGGATTGAGCCTGCAACCAAGATACAGCCTTTGACTGGAATCAAACCTGGGACCTTTCAGTCCTTGGGCCAATACTCCATCCACTGAGCCAAACTGCCTAGGGCTCAAAGTGTATTTTTATAGGCACCAGAGAGTAGGTTTATCCCGACTGGTGACATCTTTCCTGCCTGCCTTCCTAGGGTGTACCTACTTTGGTGCTGAAGTCCCAGGGGGATTTAGGTTCAGTTGTTTTTTTGTTTTTTTGTGGGGTTGTTTTTTTTTTTTTACTAAATATTTTTATTGATTTCAGAGAGGAAGGGAGAGGGAGAGAGAGATAGAAACATCAAAGATGAGAGAAAATCATTGATCAGCTGCCTCCTGCATGTCCCCTACTAGGGATTAGGCCTGCAACCCAGGTATGTGCCCTTGACCACAATCGAACCCGGGACCCTTCAATCCACAGACCGACGCTTTAACCACTGAGCCAAACCAGCTATGGCTAGGTTATGTTTTTAAATTTTTCCCTACCACTCGCAATAATCGAAAGCCACATCTGCCTGATTATCTTGGCCAGCCCTTCTCCATGGCCTCAGCCTCAATTTCACTTCCTTGTGACTACTGGCCTCTCTCTGCTCCACTATGAGACTCTTATTTTGGTTTTGATTGGAGGCAGAAAAGTTACACTCGGAGACTGATTCTGTCTTTTCCAGCAATTTATTTAGCACAGGTTCACTGTGAGAAATATAATAATTTTACGAGCCAATAGCATACAGGATAATATATCTCTTAATAAGGCAAATAAAGAAATAACATACTCCAAACAAATGACAGATTAATCACAGGCAAGGGGAGGCAAAAGGAATAAAGTCCAAATTTAGAGGTGTACTGTTTATAGGACTTTGGTTTCTTGGGAGAGAAACTACAGGCTGACTTTCAGCTACCAGTGCAGAATGAAAGTCCCTTGTTGCTAGAGCAGGTTGCTAGGGGATGAAGATGGCCAGTGTTGGCAGTCAAGCTATGCTGCCCCGAGGGCTATCACTCCAGGGACCATTACACAGTTTAGTGCCACCACCCACCAAAGAGTGCCCTTGGCCATTGCAGGAGCAAGCATTTCAAGATCTCTGGGGAACTGTTTAAGTCGGCAAAGCATCCCCTTACCCAAACCAAAACTCTTGAACAGTCCTCACAAACTTTCCGTTTTTGTTTTTATTTAAATACACTTTACTGATTTTTTAAAAAAATATATTTTATTGAATTTTTACAGAGAGGAAGGGAGAGAGATAGTTAGAAACATCGATGAGAGAGAAACATCGATCAGCTTCCTCCTGCACATCACCTACTGGGGATGTGCCCGCAACCAAGGTACATGCCCTTGACCGGAATCGAACCTGCGACCTTTCAGTCTGCAGGCTGACGCTCTATCCACTGAGCCAAACCGGTTTCGGCCACTTTACTGATTTTTTACTGAGAGGAAGGGAGAGGGATAGAGATTTAGAAACATCGATGTGAGAGAAACATCAATCAGCTGCCTCCTGCACACCCCCTACTGGGGATGTGCCCGCAACCAAGGTACATGCCCTTGACCGGAATTGAACCTGGGACCCTTCAGTCCGCAGGCCGACGCTCTATCCACTGAGCCAAACCGGTTAGGGTACAAACTTTCCGTTTTTATAGTCTAAATGTCCTTTGGCCATAGGTGGATTAAAACAATGCTACTTGTCATAAACAAATGGATTTGAAATCATATCAAACCAATACACAGACTCCCACCTCTCTGCTGGATGATCACTGGTTTTCCTACCTGTCGCTCAGTGGGCTGCAAGAAACCTGAGGGCTAGAATGCTTTCTTGCTCCCTTTTCTATCTTCGGGTCCCAGCACAAAGGGCAGCTGGTTTTAACTGAAGGCTTTCTTTTGAAGAATCAGCTTCTCTTTTCTACTCACATTTTCAGCCATATTGTTTTAGGAAAGGGTTTAGAGTAGAGTATCTGGATACACCAGTCCTTCGGGGCTGGAGCCTGTAGAAATAGGCAGGGCATTCTGAAAAGAAGGAGAATGCCAGACATTGGGACACAAGGAGGACCAGACACTACATGCTCCTGGAAATCAAAGAGATATAGAAGGCTTTGGAGAAAAATGTAATAAAACACAATTACACACATGAGCACATGCATACATACAGACGCAGAGATTTTAGCTGAATTATATGATATTATACAACTTTAAAAATAACAAGGCACCCTGGCCTTGTTGGAGCATCGTCCCATACACTAAAAGATTGCAGGTTTGATCCCCGGTCAGGGCGCATATGGGAGATAACAATGAATGCTTCTCTCTCACATCAATGTTTTTCTCTGTGCCTTTCCCTTCCTCTCTCTCTAAAATCAATTTTAAAATATAGGCATTTCTATATGTACTGGTCTCCAAAATATTGTTTAATAAAATAGGCAAGATGCAGAACAATAAAATATGCTACTATTTGGATGTACATAGATAATCATCAGCCAGATATAAGAAGCTAAAGAGTGGTTGCCTGGAAGACAGAGAACTAAAGGCTGGAAAACAAGAATGTAAGGGAGAAAAAAAGAGTGGAAAGGACAATTAATTTTTGTGGTTGTTCTCTTTTATGCTATTTGACCTTTTTTGTTGTTGTTGTTAAATATATTTTTATAGATTTCAGAGAAGAAGGGTCAGAGAGATAGAAACATCAATGATGAGAGAGAATCATTGATCAGCTGCCTCCTGCACGCCCCACACCTAGGATAGAGCCCGAAACCTAGGCATGCGCCCTGACCAGAATCAAACCATGACCTCCTGGTTCATAGGTTGATGTGATCAACCACTGAGCCACGCCAGCCAGGCTGCTATTTGACATTTTCATCATGCTTATGTGGGATAGGGGTTTCCCCTCTTTTTCCTCATAATTCTTCTGGATGATCTAATAATCAAGTTGACATGAGACAGATTAACTGGAGGAAATAACCAAAATGAATTATATATGTACATACAGGGGTTCCGTAAGACTATAGGAACCCAGAACAAATGGGGCTTTTGAGGCTTCTGGGCCATCTTGAGCTAAGGAGAAAGGGGAATAGTAGCTTGGACTTCAAAGGGAAGGTGGGCAATTCACAGGTAGATGAGAAGGAGCAAACATTTGGTGAACAAATTCTTGCTGGGCCACCCAGAAACAATGGGACACAGTGGGGAGTCTAACAACAAGATTGCTGGTTCCTCCCTGACTGCCACACTTAGTTCATCTTAAAATACAATTATCTAAGATAATAGATCCCTTACTGAAGCAGATCCTCTATCTAAACTCTTTTAGACAGTTAGGGTAAGGTCCACGTTTCTTACTGTGTCTTTTGTTTCTTAAAAATAAAAGGTTTAAAATAATCATATCCTAATAAAGGCATATTTTGATGTGTCAAACTCTGCTCCTCCTCACTCACGTATTACTATATATATATGTGTGTGTGTGTGTGTGTGTGTATATATATATATATATATATATATATATATATATATATCATATCATATCAAAGGGCTGTAATTTAGCAAGAGGTACTACCGTCATTGAGAAAGGAGAGGCAAAAAAGCAAGAGGAAGGGGTGGAGCCGAAAGTGGGAGTGAGCCTGTGTGGCAACGAAGGCTCTAGAAGGACAGGATGTAGGCTCAGGAACCAGCCTTGCAAAGTGAGGAGGCTGATCACATTGTATTTTAAGCACAATTTCTCTTCAATCTTATTAACTTGCACCACTGGAAACCGTGTCATTCACTAAAGAAATATAAGTTGAATTTTGAAAAATAATAAATTAGGTACTTTTAAAACCAATTAGTGCTGGTATGCAGGGTTAGGTAGATCAAAGATTGTAGCCCTGGTTCCCAAGGGGTTTGGGTGTGACTCTGCCCTGTGGAATGTGAGCAATTCATCAACAAAGGCACTGCCCTGCCCTGTTTGTTGTTGTGGACAAGCCACAGAGACTCCAATTTAACCTGTTTTTGTAAATATGGAAGATAATGTAATGTCATTAAATTCACATTTTAAAGTTGAAACCGACATAATTTTATTAACCAATGTCACCCCATTGAATTCAATTAAAACAAATATTTTCTGGCTCATTAAGAAGACATCAGGGGCCGAAACCGGTTTGGCTCAGTGGATAGAGCGTCGGCCTGCGGACTGAAGGGTCCCGGGTTCGATTCCGGTCAAGGGCATGTACCTGGGTTGCGGGCACATCCCCAGTTGGGGAGTGTGCAGGAGGCGGCTGATCGATGTTTCTGACTCTCTATCTCTCTCCCTTCCTCTCTGTAAAAAATCAATAAAATATATTTAAAAAAAAAAGAAGACATCAGGGGAAGAAACGTCTCAAACTCTAGTGCCAGTGGCCTGTTGGCAGTTTCACCCTCACGCACCACATTACTGAACTTTTATTGGAGAGCCTGGATTCAGCTCCTTAGGCAGCTCACAAGGCCTTACCTTCGCAAGACAAATTCCAACTGCAAAGGGAATTCCTTTACTGGAAAAAAAAAAAAAAGTGGTCTCCATCACATCCTTTTTCTTCAAGCAAACTCAAACCAAAGAGTTGACTTTCTTTAGTTTCTGCATCTTTTTTAAAAATTTATCTTCATTGTTGAAAGTATTACAGATGTCCCCCCCTTTCTTCCCCTGTTGACTCCCTCCACCTTGCACTGCCCCCAACTTCTGCATTTTAAGTCTTTATTTCAAAACTAGGGGCCCGGTGCACGAAATTCGTGCACTGGGTGTGTGTGGGGAGGGGAGTGTCCCTCAGCCCAGCCTGCCCCCTCTCACATACTGGGAGCCCTCAGGCGTTGACCCCCATCACCCTCCAATCGCAGGATCGGCCCCTTGCCCAGGCCTGACGCCTCCGCCAGAGGTGTCAGGCTTGGACAGGGGACCCCCATCTCCCCCGGATCACTGGCTCTGGCCCCCACCCAGGCCTGAGGCCTCTGGCCCAGGAATCATGTCTGGGCAGGGGACCCCCATCTCCCTCTGATCGCTTGCTCCACCCCCCGCCCAAGCCTGACGCCTCTGACCCAGGCTTCAGGCCTGGGCAAGGGGACCATCATCTCCCCCCAATCCCCGGCCCCGCCCCCCACCCAGGCCTGAGGCCTCTGGCCCAGGAATCATGTCTGGGCAGGGGACCCCCATCTCCCTCTGATCGCTTGCTCCACCCCCCGCCCAAGCCTGACGCCTCTGACCCAGGCTTCAGGCCTGGGCAAGGGGACCATCATATCCCCCCAATCCCCAGCTCCGCCCCCAGCCCAGGCCTGATGCCTCAGCCAGAGGAGTTGACCCTCATCACCCTCCGATCACCAATCACCAGATCGGCCCCTTGACCAGGCCTGAGGCCTCTGGCAGAGGTGTCAGGCCTGGGCAGGGGACCCCCAGCTCCCCGCGGTTGCAGGCTCCGCCCCTGCCCACGCCTAACGCCTCTGGCTGAGGCGTCCGGCCCGGGCAGCGGGGACCCGCAGCTGCAGCGGCCCCGCGATCGTGGGCTCCGCTTTAGGCCCAGGCAAGGGACCCCTATCTCCCGGGACTGCCAGCTTTGACCGTGTCCAGCTCCCATCGCTGGCTCCACCCCTACTTCCTGCTATCACTGGCCAGGGTGGCAAAGGCGCCTGATTCTCTGATCATGGCTGGGGGGCAGGGCAAAGGCGGCCCTGGGGCCGCCTTTGCCCTGCCCCCCAGCTCTTAGCTCCCCCCTGGGTTTCCGATCACTGTCAGTGGCAGGGGGCTTCTTCCTGCTTTCCCTTTCGCCTCCCTGCATTGTGCCTACATATGCAAATTAACCGCCATCTTGTTGGCAGTTAACTGCCAATCATAGTTGGCAGTTAATTTGCATATAGCCCTGATTAGCCAATGAAAAGGGTATCGTCGTACGCCAATTACCATTTTTCTCTTTTATTAGATAGGATATAGGTAGACCAGAGGCCCGGTGCATGAAATTCGCCCAGCCTGCACCCTCTCGCAATCTGGGATCCCTCGGGGGATGTCTGACTGCCTGTTTAGGCCTGTGGGATCAAGCCTAAACTGGCAATTGGACATCCCTCTTACAATCAGGGACTGCTGGCCCCTAACCACTCACCTGCCTGCCTGCCTGATTGCCCCTAACCACTTCTGCCTCAGCCCCAGTGCCACGGCTTCATCCGGAAGGACATCCAGAATGATGTCCGGAAAGTCGTTCGGCTGTCTGGTCTGATTAGCACATTATGCTTTCATTATTATAGATAAGGCAGTTTAGCTTCTTGCACTAACTTTTGATTCTTAAATCAAACTGAACTCACAGTTTGAGAGCAGTCTTGAAATAACTATGCAAATGAATGAGGAAGCTGGTAGGTACAGGATAGGTCTAGACAACCAAAACCTGGATTGCTCAACACTGGTGGGGACTGGAATGAAATGTGAAATGATTTCCTCATACTCAATCCTCCAGGTGGGACCAGAGGCAGATAGATGTTTCTTTTACAAGATCAAAACTCACACTGTCAGCGGGTTCAGGGATGTTCCATTGAGAATAAACTTTCAGATTGAAATCAGCAAGTATTGGTCAAGTGTCTTCTTCTTTTTTTTCAAGTGTCTTCTCAATAGCTTTTTAGTAATTTAAGCTGGGGTTCCAGTAGAGCTAAGAGAAATTCATACAAGGCAGTGTTTCTCAAATTCCAGTAATATGAAGATTCTTTGGAGGCTAAAAAAAATTATTCCCAGAATCTGGAGAATATTCATTTCTTCGTTCACTCAGCAACAGTCCCAGGCACTGGAATTAATAGTGGAGATACAGGGGTGAACAAAACAATATGATTCCTACAGCATATGCTGCAGAGGGAAAAAGTCATTAATGAAGTCATCTCATGATTAACTGTAAATTACAGCTAAGTGCCATAAGGTGGGGCGCCGGATGCTCTGGAAGTAAATAATAATGGGGGAACTGACTGAGAAGGGAAAGCAAACTTTTCCCTAAGGAGGGGAAAACTTGGCTAAGTCTGAAGGAGGATTAAGGGAGGCAAAGAGTGGGAGTGTTACAGGAGAGGGGAGGGGCTCACCTCCCCCAGCTGCTAGTGGGAGTGGGGTTCTTGGGGTACCGCTAGCATGGAATTTGGAGGCCCCCTGGGAGGATAAGAAAGCTTTATTTCCATGGAATTACACCCCACCTCCCTTAGCCCAGTCATAGCAGTGTAGCTGGGGTTCCAGTTGAGCTTAAATCAGAGCTGCTGTCCAGAGTTTCTGCTCCATGTTGGAGCCGGGTCCAGCATCAGGCTAGCTTAGCTTGTGCTTCCCGCTGCAGTCCATTAGTCCTTGCATGTGGGGTCTGCATGGCCGTGGCTCAAAGGGGCGAATATAGTACAAGAAAGCCAAGCCCGAGCCATGCAAGCAACAAGAGTCCCAAGAGGAGCCTGGCCGACCTGGCTCAGGGGTTGAGCATCGGCCTAAGAATCAGGAGGTCATGGCTCTATTCCCGTCAGGGAACATGCCCAGGTTGTGGGCTTGATGCTCAGGTTGTGGGCTTGATCCCCAGTGTGGGGCCTGCAGGAGGCAGCTGATCAATGATTCCCTGTCATCATTGATGCTTCTATTTCTCTCTCCCTCTCCCTTCCTCTCTGAAATCAATAAAAATATGTTAAAAAAAAAAAAAAAAAGAGTCCCAAGAGTGGAAGAGAGAAAACTCCTTTGTTTAGGGGATTATGTATTCCCAAACGTTCAGTGCACTTGCCGTGGCCACACCCGTTCTGGCCAACCATCTCTGTCCCTGGGTATGATTGACAGACACCTTCCCTAGTCACCCCAACTTTCCTGGGCATGTGTCTATCTTCCCTCTATTGGATCCCTTGGGAGTTCAAAATTGCAGCTTCCTAATTAAGCTGCCCATATGACATGCCTACAAGGTCTGGCCTTCCCCCTTTGCTCCTTTCCTATTATTAATCGCTAGCTAATTACAATGCTATCAGGGTAAAAAATTTCCCAATCAGAGCAGCCAAGGCAAGGGTCCTGTGGCAGGAGGGAACATGGCCATTTGTACCTGAGTTTGTTTATTTAATTTTCCTAATAGCCAGATGAAGTAGGTCTATTATTATATGCATTTAACAGATGAGGAAACTGAGGCTCAGTCCTACCAGATTGCAAACTCCCTGGGGAGAGCATATGGGTGTTGTGTTTATTTTTATACCTCCCACAGCAGACACAGGGCCTTGCTCTGAGTGAGTCTTCAGCAAAAGTGTATTCAGTCCCTTCACCTGAATCCACGTAGCCAGCAAGTTGCTGACATAGGGACTCCAAAACCATCTGTTTAGGACAATAGCCCCTGTGCCTTCCACACCACACAACTCCTGTCTTCCAGCCTCCCTGGATTTTAGTTAATTCAGTGTGTTCTAGGGATATACAGTTTATGGCCTAACCTTACATGGCAGCATTTTTTTTTTTTAATTCTGTATTCAACTTTGAAAAAACCATTAAGTCATCTGTTATTTGAAAAAAAAAAGAAAAAACACACCTGACTCTGCATATGATTAAATGGCCTTGAGGATGTGACCCAAGCCAACCAAAGCACAAAAATCCCCAGTTCACCCTGCAACAACATCCTGAAATTGTGTCTCCACTTCCACTTCGATTCTTTGAACGAGCTTTCCAGGTGTTACTTCCCAGTGGTGACATGACTCAATATCTGGAGCTCTGGATTGCTCCGAACAGGGAGGATACTATCTTAACACACTTCAGTCCAGGCAGCTTCGTGGAGGGTCTCTGAAACAGTGAAAGATGCACGTTACACTGCAACCCAGGACAAAGGGGTGTTTGTGTGTCTGCTTTTATAAGATAAGCTGAAATCAAAATGTGATGGAATAACACCCTTATTATGTGCGATGCACTCTGATGTTTTCTAGCCCATTTCTATCTTTTATTCTATTTTATTTCATGTTTTAAGAATTGTAGTTGCAATCCACCAAGTTAATTTCACCCACCACTGAGCCTTGCAATTTGAAAAACATTGGCCCAATACATAAGCAGAAGTTGATACTCCTTGAGTACAGTAACACAAACAGTGTATGCACCTGTGACCCTAGCACCTATCACCCCTTTTTCCCTCTTGAATAAATGAGGGGGTGAATACCTTCCATGTGCAAGTGAACTACTGGTAAGAGCCAAAGCTATGAGGATCCTTGCCATGATGGAGCTTGGAGCCTACTGAGAGAGACAGACTTTCAACCAATATTAAATTAAATTAAAAAAAAATTTTAAATTACAAATTGCTATAAGAATGTCAGTCAGATAGATGTAACTTAATGTGTGGGGTCAGGGGAGGCATCTCTCAGAGTAGGAGACATCTAAGCTGAGACCTAAAGTCCAAGTAGGAGTTAGCCACGTAGGATTTGAGAGGCAAGGGAATGGGTAGAGCATTCCAGGCAGAGGAAAGAGCATTCATGTCAATGAACAGAGGCAAGGAGTTGGGCATGTGTAACCTCTCCCCTGTTTCTGTCCCCACTTTTTATTTTATTTTTATTGATTGATTTGAGAGGGAGAGAGAGGAAGGGGGAGAGAGAAAGGAACATGAGAGACATGGATTTGCTGTTTCACTTATTTATGCATTTATTAGTTGCTTCTTTAAAATATATACATATATATATATTTAGCCCTAGCTGGTTTTGCTCAGTGGATAGAGCGTTGGCCTGTGGACTGAAGGGCTCAATTTTAGTCAAGGCCACATGCCTGGGTTTCAGGCTCAATCCCCAAAATATTTTTATTGATTTCAGAGAGGAAGGGAGAAGGGAGAGAGAGATAGAAAGATCAATGATGAGAATCATTGATTGGCTGCCTCCTACATGCCCCCAATGGGGATCGAACCCACAACCCGGGCATGTGCTCTGACTGGGAATCAAACTGTGACCCCCTGGTTCATAGGTTGACGCTCAACCATCGAGCCACGCCTTGCTTCTTGTATGTGCCCTGACGGGGGATCAAACGGAAACCTTAGCATATTGGGAGGATGCCAGGGCTATGTCCCCACTTTTCGTATGGAAGCCCTAATATTCCCTGCTCCACCTCGGCCTGGGTGGAGCCAATCAGAAACCTTCATTTCCCTGGCCACCGTGATGAATGTGAGCAGTTTGGGGAGGAGCAAGTGACCTCAACTGGATCAAGTGAAGTCATCTTTGGTATGTGGAAAGGATCTCTTTTTCTCTACAGATGTAAGATTAAGTGAAGCCTGAATTCTCTTCCATTGTATAAGGAGAGCAGATCAGAAAACGAAGTTGAAATACAGAGAAAAGGAGCAATCAGCAGGAGCAAGAGAGAGAAAGAGAACATCATTTGAAACTCTGAGTCCACACAGGCCTGAAAGCCAGCAGATCAGCAACACTTCATGAGTGTTTGAGGGAATAACTTCACTCTTCCCTGGTGCGGGTTTTAGTTGGGACTACAAGTATGAAAGAAAGAGTAGAATGTCAATTAATTAATTTTTTAAAGAGAGGAACAAGCCCTGCCCTGGCTGGTGTGGCTCAGGTTAGAGCATCAGCCCTCGAACCCAAGGGTCTCAGGTTTGATTCCTGGTCAAGGGCATGCACCTGGGTTGCAGGTTCCATCACCGTCCCTGGTCCAAGTCCATGTGGGAGACAATCAATCAATGTGTCTCTCTCATATCAGTGTTTCTCTCTCATGCGCTTTCTCTCTCCCCCTTTCTCCCTCCCTTCCATTCTCTATAAAAAAAAAATCAGTGAAAAAATATCCTCAGGTGGGGATGAACAAAACAAAACAGGACAAGCCCTGGCTAAGTAGCTCAGTTGGTGAGAGCTTGGTTCCAACAAACCAAGGTAGTGGGTTTGATCAGGACACACACAAGAATTAACCAACGGCCCTAACCGGTTTGGCTCAGTGGATAGAGTGTTGGCCTGCAGACTGAAAGGTCCCAGGTTCGATTCCGGTCAAGGGCATGTACCTTGGTTGTGGGTGCATCCCCAGTAGGAGGTGTGCAGGAGGCAGCTAATCGATGTTTCTCTCTCATTGATGTTTCTAACTCTCTATCTCTCTCCCTTCCTCTCTGTAAAAAATCAATAAAATATATTTTTAAAAAAAGAATTAACCAACGAATGCATAAATAAGTGGAACTAACTAAATAAATAAATGGAACAACAAATTGATCTTTCTCTCTCGCTCCCTCAAATGAATAAATAAAAATAAGAAAAGACACAATTCTTCCATAAATGGAAAATTTGCCTGTACTATGCCAGATTTCAAAGGTTCCAATTTATGAAATTGGTGACTTTTAAGAAGTTGGTGACTTTTTTTTTCTTTTTTTACTTTATTTAAAAATAAATATTTTTATTGATTTTCATAGAAAGAGGAAGGGAGAGGGAGAGAAAGAAAGATGGATGTGAGAGCAGAACCTAGACAGCCTGCCTCCTGCACGCCCCCTATGGGGATGAAGCCTGCAACCCTGGCACGTGCCCTGACTGGAGTGGAACCAGCAACTTTTTGGTGCTCTGGATGACCGACTGAGCCACACTGGCCAGGGCTCTTTCTTAAAATAAATAAATAAATTATTGATTGATTTTAAAGAGTGAGGAAGGGAGAGAGAGAGAGAGAAATTTATTGTTCCACTTATTTATGCAGTCATTGGTTGATTTGCCCTGACAAGGGATTGAACCTGAAATCTTGGCATATTGGGATGATGCTCTAACCAACTGAGCTACCCGGCCAGGTCCCCCTTCTTTCTTTTTTCCTTTGTATCGGCTGTGTGAAGACATGTTAAAGGAGTTTATAAAGAAAGCAGGGAAGCTATGATATAGTCTTAGTTATAAATATCTAGAGGTGATGAGAAGCAGCTAATAATTCTGGTTGAGGTGCTAGGACTTGGTTTTAGATTAGATAGAGGTAAGGTGCTGAACTGTGAAGATGAATGAATAAAATGGGTAATTTAATACATGCTGAGTTCAACAGTCACGGAGCAGTTGGTACATCTTAGACACCCTGGAGCTAAGACTGCAGAGCCTAAGACAAGGCCTGACTTCAAGGAGCTTACAGCAGTGGAGATCCTACAATCAGAAAGGAAACAAACAAAACCCAAGAACCCCAGGAATAGCGAAGGGCTCACCTGGAGTTAAGAGAATTAGCTTTGTACTCCTTCTAGACATGGGGTGGGGGTGGGGGGCTGAGCCTTGCCTTTGTATAGCAGGATTTATGTTAACTGGTCATCTAGGCTCTCAGTCCCCAAGGCCATTGGGAAAGCATCTGGCAATGGGAGGGCACTAGGTGAGGGGAAGGAAAAAAGATGGGGGCAAAATGTACGCAGGATGGGAGCCTACACTGAACTTCGTTGTTATAACAAGTCAGATGGGATTTGCAGGAACAAGGGGTATGAGAGTAGGTGTTCTCCAAGCGCAGCAACCAGGCAGCTATCTCAGAGGCCACAGAACTGAAAGGCTCTCAAACCAGGCTAACTCCTCAAATCACATCCTTTAGTAAAGCACACAGGGGAAGAGCAAGGGGAAAGGGGTGGGGGAGGTTAGCTCATTTAGGGTAGGATGCAGAGGGGTGCAAGCATGACAGGACCTGAATTCTGGGGGACACCATATTTGTCTGTTGTCTCTTGGCCACATCAGCCTTCCCTGCTAATGGTGCCGTTAATAAGGACCAGAGTTGAGGTCTGAACAATGGCGTGCCCATAGATAGAAGTCTCCCTGGATCAGTAACACACCCATGCCAAAGAAATACACAGCCCAGGATACCTGGCCATTGAGGTAGCTCACCAATTAGCCAGCTGATCAGCTATAGATTTCATTTGTATATTCTGGGGAGAGGATTGGGCCAGAATGGTTGTCCTCCTCCACATTAAGACGTCATGCATGAATATTTAGGGACTCATGAATATTTAGAGTTCCAGTGCCTCATGTATATTCAGCACCTCAAAAGTAGTAGGGAACTCTTGGTCCTTCCAGCCTATGTTTATACAGAATTACTCTCTTCACTTAATAAATTTCTAAATGGCTTTGCCTTTAGTTTACAAACTATAAACGTATTCATTTTCTAAAATAAATCGAAGTCTGTGAAACATTCACACTACAGTAGGGCTTGCAGATATCCAAGTCAGAGCAACCTCTGTGAGCGGGGAAAGAAGACTGGGGAGGGCTCTTTAACACCAAAGAGGGAAAGCACTTTCTCCCCCAGGAGCTGAACCCAGGAGGGGAGAGGGGCAGCCAGATCCTTCTAAGGGGCACTCAGGGGCCAGGGGCCAGAGGCCAGCAGTGTGACAGGGAAGCAGCTAGGATAAGCAGATGCAGCCTAGCGTTCAACCCAGACAGGCAGGATTGCTGACACCCAACCTTGAAGCTAACTTTTCCCTGAGCAGCGCCCCCCCGCCCCCCCCCCCCCGCCCGCCAGCCCCAAGAAGGAGAATTCTGGGAAGAGGTGAGAGGAAGCCCAGCCAGGCCCAGCTCAGTGGAGTCTAGCCTTCTGTCCTGTGAATAAACACCAGCTCAAACCAGGACTCCCCAGGTTTCTTGCAAATCTGTAACTTCCTTAAAGTTCGTTATTTCTGTTACTCCTTATTTCCCTGCAGCTCAACTAGTAACATGAATAGGGTTTAAGCAGAGAAAGGAGGAGGTGCCAGGGGGATTGGTTACTTATTTAAAAGCTGACCTGGGGAGCTAAGAACAGCCCCTGATTGGAGGGAGCGGAGGTGGCTGTGAAGCTAGATAGCACCTGGGAGCCAGCCGGGAGAGCTAGGCTCACCGACTCCAGCCCAGTGGAGGTGTGAAAGCTGGATGGGGCTGGGGAGGGTGGGGTGGGGTGGGGCTGGGGGTGAGGGTGAGAGCTCTGACTGGCACAGTTCAGCTAAGCCCTCAGAGAATAGCTGGGCTTTTCCAAACCACTTAGCTTTGTAGTCAGAAGTAGAGAACTGACTGCGGTGGGAAGAAGCTCGGCCCCCTCCCCTCCAGGCTCCTACCCTCCTCTGGGCCGCCGCTCTAATCACTGTACATCCATTGTCTGTTCTCTGTAGGTCTCCCCAGCCAGACCGTGAGCATCCTGGGAGCAGGCACTGTGTCGGATTCACCTCTTTTTGCTTCACAATGTGGCCCAGCGTGGGGCCTGACACTTGGAAGTTTCTCAAAGAGTTACTTGTTGAATGAACGAACAAATGAATGCTTTCTCCCAACTACACTGAACTCTAGATGGGATTTACAAAGAGGGAAGAAAAGCCTGTGGGCTGCTCTCAACTCCTTCCTTACGCCACTTACCCAGGATCCCGGGAGCCGGGAGCCCCTAAGTTTTGTTTCAGTGTTTATGTGCACTTTCCTGGGGATACAATTCTGGGTAACTAACCAGATTTTCAACGGGGAGGTATGTCCCCCCAAAAGGGTTAGAATAGTCTCTGAATAAGTAGCGCCAGGACGGAGATTTTATATACATGTTCTCAGCATTGATTTTCCTGAATCGAATCACTTTTCTTCGCAACACTGCTGTTTTCTTCCTGTACATAAGCGTTTGCATTTGTTATTCTGTAACGTCAGGATCTCCTCCTGTCCACCTGCGTAAGTGATAACGACATGCTGATGGGATTCAGAACACGGTACCCTGAAATATGGCACGTTGGCATATTAAATATTTAAAGCTGAAGGAATTTTAAAAAGTGGCAGAAGCAGGAGGGTCACTCTGACCTCCCTCCCCTACTTCCCTGAAACAGGTAATAAAACTCCCGTGTGAAAGGAACTTGCTCTGTACCCGGGAAAAGGAGGACATTCATCTTCAGAGTCGGGGAATTTGGGGCCGAGGCTGTTTAAGCAAAACTTGTTCAACGAACCCTCATCTTAGTTACTTCTTCACCACTTACTACGTCTAGCCCAAGTCCCTTGTCAATTCTTCACAAATGCTCTGGTCACCACTTCAGGTCTTCATTCCCTTGTGAAGGCTCCCAGGTACGTGTAGAATGTTAATAACATCTGTATGCTTTTCTCCCGTTACTCTGTCTTGGCCAGTTTAATTTTCAGACCCAGCCAGGGGCCCTAAGACGGTGGGGTGAAACGTTTTCCTCCCTCCCAGTGCCAAAATCTTTGAATCCTCCCAGCGCCTCCCTTCACTGCCTCAGCCAAGGCACCCTTCCTGATTTCTTTCACACTTCTGGTTCGTGGGCGGTTTTTTGCAGGTGGAAAGACGGTGTGATTGGGTGTGGGGAGTGTTGGAAGTGAGACCTCAAGGAACCAGGAAGAGAGCGGCTGAGATATCCTGCTACCCAATTCAGTATTCTTCGCAGGTTTAGCAGCCTCCCCTCCCTCTGCATAACAATGGAAGGAAAGAGGAAGTGGGGAAAAAAATTAGGTCCTGTAATTGAGTTATGAGAGGTAATTACCCGGACCCAGGAGCTCCCAGAAAGGAACGCTACAGCCAGCACACAAAGATGACCGTTGGGAAAATGAGTAACACATATTCACTGGTGTGCAGAAGCGAAACAGAAAACCCCTCAGGGGTGAACTGGACAGGCACTGAGGACACCTGAGATGGGCAGCAAGGACTGGGCCAGGGCAGGTTCAGGACTGGAGGAGAGAAAGCCACCAGCCCAGGCCGGGATTTTGCCGCAGCTGCTGTGGCCTCATATTGAGTATCGGTGCCTCAAGGGAGAGATGAGTCAGTCCCAGCAGATCCAAGTTTAGGATAAAAGAGCCACTGAGAAGACACTGGGCAGATACCTTTTCAATGAGAGCGCTAGCTGGCCATTCCAATAAGGAATCCCACTACGTTGGCCTGGGCCCTGCCCCAAGGGCTCATTGCATGAAGACTGAGCACGAGGTGCTGTTTTAAACTCCCTTGCCTTCCTCTGCCAGGAGGTTTCAGCCAGATTTGCCACCCTTTGCTTCGTGCCATAGAGTTGTCTAAAGCCAAGGGTGACATAGGCAAAAGGATAAGGGACAGATTATGGTTGTGAATGTCACATCCTGAAGCAGGAGGCAGGCAAAGGTGCCTTGAAACGAAAGAATCTTCTCAGTCCTGGGCGTGGTGGGAAGTGCACGGTGAGTCTTGGTGCCTCCTGGGGGAGAGAGGAACTGGGTGGGGATCTGGCCAACTGGTGTCTGGTTCCTTTGAGGAAGGTAAGCTCCACCTCTCACTACTGACATTCGTGCCTCTTGAAAGGATGGCAGGATTAGGGTGCGTTATTCTGCCTAGGTCTACATGGAAACAGAAAGTGACCCAGAGCTGGCATTGGCCCAGTATGCAAGCTGTTAGCTCATGGTGGCTGAGCAGCCATTTGTACTGCATGTTAGAGATTTTCCTTGTTGGGAAAAAGTTTGTGATGGGGGTGACTGCCCCCCCCCCTTAAATTTTTATTTAGAGAGAGAGAGAGAGAGAGAGAGAGAGAGAGAGAGAGAGATTGACCCATTGCTCTACCTATTTACGTATTCATTGGTTGACTCCTTCCTGTACGTGCCCTGATCGGGGCTTGAATCCGCAACCTTGGCACATCTGGACAATGTTTCAACAGAATTATCCCTAGAGGGCGGGATGACTTTGATCATATGGTTTTGGGTTTGTTTTTCAAATTGTGGTAAAACATATTAACCATTTTAACCATTGTTAAATATACATTTTATTTTATTCATTTTTTTAATCCTCGCCCGAAAATGTTTTCACTGATTTCAGAGAGAGAGAGGAAGGGAGAGAGAAAGAAAGAGAAACATTGATGTGAGGGAGGAACATGGATCAGTCAACTCCCAAACATGCCCTGACTCAGGATCAAACCCAAAACCTGGGTATATGCCCTGACCAGGAATCCAACGTAGGATTCTTTGGTGCACAGGACACAGCTCCAACCAACTGAGCCACCCTGGCCAGAGCTAAATATACATTTTAATGACATTAATTACAAGCCCAATGCTGTACAAGCATCACCACTACCTATTTTCATCTAAACAGAACCTCTGTGCTCATTGTGCTTGGTTTTTTGTTGTTGTTTAAATAACTTTTTCTCTAGAACAGTGGTTCTCAACCTTCTGGACCTTTAAATACAGTTCCTCATGTTGTGACCCAAACATAAAATTATTTTCGTTGCTACTTCATAACTGTAATGTTGCTACTGTTATGAATCATAATGTAAATAACTGATATGCAGGATGGTCTTAGGCGACCCCTGTGAAAGGGTCGTTCAACCGCCAAAGGGGTTGTGACCCACGGGTTGAGAACCGCTGCTCTAGAATATGCTAGTCTCTGTGCTGGTAGGTGGGGCCCTAGTCAAGAGGTCTCTTCACTTGAGCTTCTTTCATCACAGGATTGCTGTGAGGAGTTTTTCTGTATAAACAGCATTTCTACGTCCCTTCTATCTATACACATTTGTTTTTAGCAAAGTAGATATTATATCAAACTATTCCAAAACTTAGTGCTTAAAACTACAACACTTATGCTTGCTCAAAATTCTGTGAGTCATCATTTTGGGCAGAGCTCAACTGGGCATTTGTTTTGCTGCCATCAACTAGGGTTTTCATGCCACTGCAGTCTTCTGGTGCTTCCACTGGGGCTGGCTGCTATCATACGGACTCATTCTATGAATGAGGCACTCTGTGTCTGGTGCTGGCTATGGGCTGGGTGGTATATTTTCAGCATGCTCCCCACGCAGCTGAGTTTAAAAAAAAGCAAGAGAGAAAAGTCAAGACCCGCTGTGCAAACTGTGTTCAAGCTGCTGCCTGAATCATCTTTGCTAATGTCCCAGTGACCAAAGAAAGTCCCATGGGGAAGCCCAGAGTCAATGTGAGAGGGGACTTCATGAAAGACCAGATATATGCAGGTGTGGCTCATTGGGTCCATTATGGTGACAATCTACCACACCTGCATGCTACTTTGCAATTGGCTTCCCCCACAACAAAATGTCTATTTTCCACGTTAATATGGTTATTATAATTACATTTGCAATGACTACTTAATAGTCAATCAAAGGTTTATGCCTAATTCAGCAATCCCTCTCCTGGGTATATACCCAAAGAACTTGAAAACATGGATGGACCTTGAAAATATTATGCGAAGTGAAATAAGCCAGACAGAAAAAAGCTAAGAACCATGTGATTTCACTCAAATGTGGGATATAAAACGGAAACTTGTGGAAATAAACACCAGTGTGGTGGTTGCTAGAGGGAAGGGGGTGGGAGGTGGGGGGTGAAGAGCGCCTAATATACGGTGATGCAAGATTTGACTTGGGTGGTGGGCACACAGTGTAATATACAGATCTTGTATCATAGAAATCTACACCTGAAATCTATATGATCCTCTTAATTAATGGCACCCCAACAAGTTTAATAAAGAAAAAAAAGGTCTATGCCAAAATGTACTTAATCGTTATTACGTTATTTTCCACATTTGTTTTCATTTTCACTATTTTAAATGACTCATTAATTAAACAGATATTTATTGAGTACTTACTATGTTTAAGGAATTATTCAAGGGCAGTGGGAACACTCCTCACTTAGATTCTTTCCTAGGTGTGGGGGTGGGTATGGATGAGGAAACGCAGACAAAAGCATCTTTTCACTTAAGCATGCATTTACATGTTGCTGCAACTTTCATTCATTTGGTACACATTTATTAAGTACAAGATTTGTACTAGAGGAATCAATAATAATTAGTTAGGAACCCAAATGGGTGTCCAGAGAAAGGTTCCAGGCTATAGACCTGCAGCCATGTTGTTGGTGCATAAATTGAGATCAGGGCAACGTGCTGGCCAACCCTTCTTGGTCCACTGACTTTGAACAAATAAACTCTTGTTTTACCAAACCAGAAACAAAATATACTAACTGAGCCTTCTTTATTAGGAGAATTGTATTATATTTCTGTTTGTGATAGAAAAGGTTGGAACAACAATATGTGACCTTACAGTTCTGGGCACTGAGTACACTATGTCAGCTGTGAAAAAACATGTCCCTGCATTCAACTGACAGCCTTCCTTCGGCAAGTTTATGTACCTTTGTGCTAAAGAATAAGGGGCATTTAAATATATATATATAATCTCCCTTTTTTTTTTTTTTACTGATTCTTATAGAGATCAGGAAGGAGAAAGAGAGAAAAGCACCCATTGGCTGCCTCCTGCACCCCTCTTATCAGAGATCGAGTCCACAACCCTGGCATGTGCCCTGACTGGGAACTGAACTGGCAACCTTTGGTGCACAGGACAACCCTCAACTAACTGAGCCACACCAGCCAGGGCAAAGAGCATTTATTTATTTTAAAAATATATTTTTATTGATTTTCGAGAGAGAGGAAGGAAAGGGAGGGGGAGAAAGGAAGAGAGAGAGAGAGAGAGAGAGAGAGAGAGAGAGAGAGAGAGAGAAACATTAATGGGCTGCCTTCTGTACTCACCCTGTCTTGGGATAGAGCCTGCAACCTGAGCATGTGCCCTAACTGGGTACCAAACTGGGGACCTATTGGTATACAGGACAATGTTCAACCGACTGAGCCACCCTGGTCAGGGCAAGGGAGGCATTTTTTTTTTTAAAAAAGCAAAATTCAAACTCCCTGTCCTTAGGAGCTTATAATTCAGTTGGAGTAATAAGGCTAGTCCACCTGGAGTTAAAGATCATAGAACTAAGTAATGTTTTACATTGCAGGCTGCCTGGTCTTTACATTCCCCACCAAGGTAGAATTCCCCCTACAAAGTACTCTGCAAATAGTTGTTGTTTTTCATCTTTATACAAACACTTATCTTGTAAAGAACCTACTATTAGTTTTTTTTACATTAGAAAAGCAATATATGCTTAAAGTAACACCGTGAAACAATATGGCAGAGTAGAAAAGTAAAAAGTGAAACCTCACCTCCAATCTTTCACCTCCCACCAGCTGGTGAGGACTGTTAAGGATGGTGAGGATGGCTACCTGTATTTTCTATACTTGTTCAAACACATATGAACATTTTCACCACATACTTTCAAATTGTAAGCTATTTGAAAAAGTAGATAGCGTTATGTACAATATAAAAATCAAATGGTATGATTAAAAGTCTCATTTATGCCATAAAAAATAAAATGGTAAAAAAGAATATACAATGAAGAGAAAGCCTCCCTTCTATCTCCTTCCCGCTCCCTAGAGTCTAGACCAGCGGTTCTCAACCTGTGGGTCGAGACGCCTTTGGGGGTCGAACGACCCTTTCACAGGGGTCACCTAAGACCATCGGAAAACACACATAATTACATATTGTTTTTGTGATTAATCACTATGCTTTAATTATGTTCAATTTGTAACAATGAAAATACGTCCTGCATATCAGATATTTACAGTGCGATTCATAACAGTAGCAAAATTACAGTTATGAAGTAGCAACGAAAATAATTTTGTGGTTGGGGGTCACCACAACATGAGGAACTGTATTAAAGGGTCGCGGCATTAGTAAGGTTGAAAACCATTGGTCTACCAGTGGTCGGCAAACTCATTAGTCCACAGAGCCAAATACCAACAGTACAATGATTGAAATTTCTTTTGAGAGCCAAATTTTTTAAACTTAAACTATATAGGTAGGTACATTGTTATTAATTTAATTAGGGTACTCCTAAGGCTTAGGAAGAGCCACACTCAAGGGGCCAAAGAGCCGCATGTGGCTCGCGAGCCGCAGTTTGCCGACCACAGGTCTAGACCCTCATTCTCCTCCCCAGGGTCAACCACTATTAGCAATTTTATGTGTATCCTTCCAGAGACTGAGTATGCATTTGCAAGCACGTTAACATTCTTTTTTAAATACCTGTCCTAGCATACCATATATAATACTTCCCTCTTAATGTATTCAACATCATTCCATAACCATTACTTAGAGGTGTTTTATCCCTTTTAGCAGGTGCATAGCATTTCATTGTACGGATATGTCATAATTTACTGAATCAATCTACTTACGAATATTTTGGTGTTTTCCACCTTTTGTTATTACAAACAAGGCTACAGTGGATAACTTTGACTATACATCTTCTTAATGGATGTAGACAAATTTGTACAATAAATATCTAAAAGGGTCACAGGTTTGATTCCTGGTGAAGGGTATGTACCTCGGTTGCAGGCTCAATCCCAGTGTGCGACCAGGAGGCAACCAATCGAAGTGTCTCTCTCACATTGATGTTCCCATCTTTCTCTTCCCTTCTCCCTCCCATCCCCTATCTCATTAAAAAAAAAAAAAAAAAAAAGGAAAAAGGAAAAAAAATCCTTGGGTGAGGATTTAAAAAAAATGTTTTTTAAGAATTTAAAAAAAGTTTAATAGTTGAATTTAGTAAATTTAAGTAAAATAAGCCAGTTACAGAAAGACAAATAATACTGCATGAGCTCACTTATATGTGGAATCTCAAAAAGTGGAACACATAACAGAGAGTAGAATGGTGATCATTAGTGTTTGGGGATGATGGGGGAAATGAGATGTTGGTCAAAGCATACATATTTTTAGTTACAAGATGAGTAAGTTCTGGAGCCCTACTGTATAACATGGTGACTAGAGTTAATAATAATGCATTGTCTAGTTGATATTTGCTAAGAGAGTAGATCTCAGGGGTTCTCTCTGTAATTGAGTGAAAGTTCGAACTGCTTGCCGCACAACAGCCAATAAGTGGAGTGACAAGGAGTTGGGGCAAGGAAAGTGACTTTGTTTGGAAAGCCAGCATGCTGAGAAGATGGCAGACTAGCGTCCTAAAGAACCATCTTGAGAAAGCACAGAATTCAGACTTTTTAAAATGTCAGTGTCAGGGGGAACGGGAGGGTTTTGAGGCCAGAAGGTGAATGATGACTGCAGACATCTGGACAACAACAAGGGTCTAAGGAGGATGGTGAAACATCTTTGCTTTTGTGGTCTCCACCAAGAGGTTCCTATAAATCTTTTGATAAACAATATTTTTGTATATACCTTCCTTTCCTCCTTGGGGGGTTGTTTCAATAACTCCTATGCTACGGGTTAGATTCCTTTAATGACCAGCACATTATATGCAGGATGAAGCAAACGTTGCTAACAAACATGTTATGGGAACTGGGCAGGCTCAAGCAAGATGGAGCCAGGAGGACTGATTATTTCATTCTATTACATCACCACCACCATTACCAACACCACCAAAAGAAAAGGTAACCTGTAAGGTGACAGGTATGTTAATTGGCTTGATTGTGGTAATCACAGTGTATATGTATATCAAAACATTATGTCGTACACCTTAAATATATACAATTTCATTTTTTTCATTATACTTCATTGTAGCTGGGTGGGGGAGGGAGGTGGAATTTATTAGCACTTTATTTTATAGCTTCTTTTAAATTTATTTACTTGTATGTTTGTTTTACCATGCTGAGGCAGTCTCGTCTAGCAAGATTATATACATACAGCCCTGGCCTGTGTGGCTCAGTTGGTTGGGCAGCATCCTATGCACCGAAAGTTTGCTGGTTCGATTTCCAGTCAGGGCACATGCCTGGGGTATGGGCTCAACCCTACATAGGAGACATGCAGGAGGCACCCAATCAACGTGTCTCTTTCACGTCAATGTTTCTTTCTATCTCTAACCCCACTTCCACTCTCTCTAAAAATCAATGGAAAAATGTCCTCGTTGTGAGGATTAACAACAACAAAATAATAATCCTGGTTATGTTAAATGTCAGATTAATTTATTGTAAATTGACATCTTTAGAATATTGAGTCTTCCTATTTAATAATATATATTTTCCTCCTTCCACCAGGCTATTTTTTGAGGCAACCCATTCCATTATTGGATGGTTCTGATAGTTTTTAAAGTTCTCCTTGTTTTGAAGTGCATGCCTTTTAAAAAATATATATATATATATTTTATTGACTTTTTACAGAGAGGAAGAGAGAGGAATAGACAGTTAGAAACATCGATAAGAGAGAAACATTGATCAGCTGCCTCCTGCACACCCCCTACTGGGGATGTGCCTGCAACCAAGGTACATGCCCTTGACCAGAATCAAACCTGGAACCTTTCAGTCCGCAGACTGATGCTGTATCCACTGAGCCAAAGCGGTTAGGGCAAAGCGCATGTCTTTTTGTATTTTCTAGGGCCAGCGGTTCTCAACCTGTGGGTCGCGAACAATGAAAATACATCCTGCATATCAGATATTTACATTACGATTTATAACAGTAGCAAAATTACAGTTATGAAGTAGCAACAAAAATAATTTTATGGTTGGGGGTCACCACAACATGAGGAACTGTATTAAAGGGTCACGGCATTAGGAAAGTTGAGAACCACTGTATCTAGGCACTAGTTCTAATTTTGTCCTTTGAAACTACACAGAAGTTAAATTTAAAGTGTGGGTTGTTTTTTTAAAATATATTTTTATTTATTTCAGAGATCGAGCCCGCAACCCAGGCAATGTGCCCCGTCTGGGAATTGAACCATGACCTCCTGGTTCATAGGTCGACGCTCAACCATGGAGCCACACCGGCCAGACTAAAGTGTTTAATCTGATCTACAAAAACCTACACTAGCACTTCCCACCATTCCACATCATAGAATAGGAAGGAAATTATATGTCCCTGGAACACTGGGGTAAGTAGATGGAACTTTTTGTAGTGGTGGTGATGGGAGGGAGTGGTCAGGCTGTCCCTGATCCTACTTCTGCTGCCTCGAGGGCTGAGCGGGTCACAGCTGGGACCATGTGAAACCCCTCGGGGCACATGATCAGGAAGGCTCTTGCCCCTCTGTACCCCTCTGACTTCATTTCAGGTACCAGGACCTGCTTAGCTTTCTATACCTTAAACACACCAAGCACATTCTCATTTTAGTGCCTTTGCGTTCGCTGTTCCCTCTGACTAGGTTGCTATGGCCCCAGAAGGTCGCACAGCTGACCACTCATGCTTCAGGTCGCTAGGTGACCACACCTAAAGGAGCACTCCTCTCCTGCCCCAAGTCATGCTATTTTCTGGGTAACAGCAGTTTCAGGAATTTCCATACCCTTGGTGACAGCATGGATGAACCTGGAAAATATTATGCTAAGTGAAATAAGCTAATCTGAGAAAGACAGATATCACAGGATCTCACTTATTTGTGGAATCTAATGAACAAAATGAATTGACCAACAAAATAAGACCGGAAGCATGGAGCCATGGAACAGACTGACATACCTGGATGTGGGGTTAGGGAGATGAGAAGAGATAAACCAAAGAATTTATATACTTATATGCATAGCTCATAGACATGGGCAATAGAGTGGTAAGTAGGGGTTGGGGGATGGGTAGGGGCTGGTAGGAGGAGATAAGGCCGGGGGGAGGGAATGGGAGACATCTGTAATGCTATCAACAATTTAAAAAAAAACAAATTTCCAGATAATTTGTGTGTTCATTCCCTCTCTCTCTCTCTCCTAGAATATAAGCTCTAAAAAGGCAGGAGTCTTGTCTCTTTGTTCTCTTCTAGCCCAGAGCCTTATACAATGCCCCACACAGGCACTCAATAAATATTTGCTACATAAATGAGTTGATGGGCTTCCTATTCTAGTTCTTGGAGGATATTTTTCATACCACATCAGTTCTTCTCATTCCCAGGTTAATTTCTCTGCACCTACCTACTTCCCACACTGCTTGGTCTGATCAAAGGGCTTCAGGAAAAATTGTTCAGCCAGTTACGACTCCTGCTACCCACCCTCTCTCCCACTTGGTTTGGCCATTCTGGCCACAGAGAGACCACGGGACCTTATCATCCCCCTTGCAGAATCCAGATAGACTGTGTCTGCAGTCTTCTCAGAACTTCCAGTTCAGTAACCCTATCAAAAAAACGGAAATGAGGTTAGCTTGGCAGGAAATAAGGTCAGTTTGGCAACCGATGGTGAAACACTGAACAATGTGGGAGTTGATAGTCTTGAGTTAACAATACAAGACATGCCCTGAGGCACGCAGTGGACTAGAAAGATCAACTGGACCAGGAGCCATGTAGAGCAATTTCAGCTCTGAGAGGGGAGATCCCTGCAAATTGCTGATTGGTCGCTTTCTGGGTGACTTGGACCGCTGAGTATGTAGTGGAGCACTGCAGAGTCCTCCCAACCAGGACAGGGTATCTCAGGGCATCTGTAGGAGAACGGCTTTGGCCCAAATCAGTAAGCACCATTTATTAAGCCTCCCATACTCTGTGCTAAGCATCTGTTCTCTCTACGCCTCCCAATAACCCCAAGTAAGTAATATTAAACATTTTAGAGCGAATGAAATGGAAATCAAAACGACTTACCCAAGGTCCCAGGGTGCATGACAAAGTGAGGAATCCATCCAGCCCCCATCCTCACCCCAGCTTGGGTCCTTTTTCTTTTTCTATGCTAAGTGAGGGGAAAAGGCTGCACACCTAGGGCTCCAATAAATTCTTTGGTAAGCAAACCTTGGTTTGAATCTATCTAGTGGAGTTTGCAATGCTTAACCAATTCTGAAACGCTATAATGATTATTTGGAATTATTCTTTTTAATGGACCACATAACACAGGGGTGGGGGTTGTTTTTTTGCCAAGGGCCACTTGGATATTTATAACATTACTTTTGAGCCATACAAAATCATCAACTTAAAAAATTAGCCTGCCGCCGAAACCGGTTTGGCTCAGTGGATAGAGCGTCGGCCTGCGGACTGAAGGGTCCCAGGTTCAATTCCGGTCAGGGGCATGTACCTGGGTTGAGGGCACGTCCCCAGTGGGAGATGTGCAGGAGGCAGCTGATCGATGTTTCTCTCTCATCGATGTTTCTAACTCTCTATCTCTCTCCCTTCCTCTCTGTAAAAAATCAATAAAATATATTTAAAAAAAAAATTAGCCTGTCATATTTGGTCAAACATTTAATTAACTCACTCTTAATGCCTTGGCAGGGCCAGACCCGATGATTTCTCAGGCCTTACTATATGGCCTGAGGGCCGGACGTTCCCCACCCCTGACATAACAGAAATAGAAGGTACGAGTCAATATAGAAAGAAAATATCTACAGAAAAATCTAGGATGGTATCAGAGATGATCAACTCACTCAAAATTTGCATAAGTTATAGTCTATCAAGAGCTAATAGGCATACAAGCTAATCAACAAAATATACCCATTAATGAAAATAATGATGCTGTTAATGCAGAGGAGGGATAAGATTGAGCCCCTTAATCTCCTGTTTCATCCACATCTTTCCTGAATTTGTGGAAACAGTGATGTAATTATAGTCAGAAAGAACAGAGGCCAATGAGAACCATAACTCCATGTGGAGGACATTTAATGTTATCACTGCAGGCTCATATCTTTCCATTTCTTCTGGAAAATCAAAGCCACTGGCTGCTTTCCCGCCGCCTACCTAACTCCCCCAGTCCTGCACCAGGACGTTTGAATTAGCACTAAGGGAAGGAGTAAAGTTCCTGGGTGGGGTAGTTGGAAGATGCGGTCTTAAAATTGCCAACAGCTATTCTCCCATTCACTTGTAGGAACTTGTCTGAGAGAGAGAATGAAGTTGACATTAAGAGAGATACCCAGAGAAGGAAGGGGAGGAAGAGAGTCGTCTTAGTTGCAATTGCCCTTGAGGCGCTTTCTGTGGCCGTCTAAGCTAGTAGAATTGAGTTTCTTTCACTCATAGCCAAGAATCTGACTGTTTACCTTATTCATTCCAAACACCTCAACATCATTCTATTGGTTGATTGAGATTCTTCCTCTCTGATCTAGGGAGGTTCTGTTCTCTGTGTGTGTCCCCACCCATTCTGTCCTAGGAAATCTCTCTACCTTCCAGGCTCCACCCCTACCAGCACTGTGTTCTCAAATATGTTTAGTTCTACCTTTTAAAGTCAGCCTCATCTGTTGAAAAAGAATTTTTGGATTTATCCTTCAATTTATCCCTAAAACTGGATGTGGGCAAACCTTGGAGACAATTGTGGAATAGTAAGTGAAGCATTAGTTAATAAAGCTTGAATCCTGGCCTTTTTGTCTTGGCTGTGTGAACAAGTTTTTTTGAAAGTTTGAATTTTTCCTTACCTGTTAAATGAAATGTTTTCTTAAAATATATTTTAATTGGTTTTTAGAGAGAGAGGAAGGGAGAGGAAGAGACAGAGAGAGTAACATGGAACAGTTGCCTCCTGTACATCAATCTAGGACCACAACTTGGGTATGTGCCCTCACTGGGAATTGAACCAGCAACCTTTGGTGTAAGGGACAATGCTCAACCAACTGAGCCACACCAGCTGGGGCTTAAATGAAATGGTTATGTACAAGCATCTAGTACAGTGCCTGGTACACACTCATGCTCAGTGAATGTCTGTTAAACGAATAACTTAAATGAAGGAATTGAATCCTGGTGTCCCTTTTGGAGTTTATTATATGGACAATAACTTCCCTTTTCTCTTTAGAGGTCTACTCCATTCTTTTTTTTTAAAATTAAATCTTTATTGTTCAGATTATTACATTTGTTCCTCTTTTTTCCCCCCCCATAACTCCCCTCCTCCCAGTTCCCGCCCCACCCTCCGCCCTCACTCCCCACCCACTGTCCTCATCCATAGGTGCACAATTTTTGTCCAGTCTCTTCCTGCATCTCCCACACCCCTTTCCCCCCCAAGAATAGTCAGTCCATTCCCTTTCTATATCCCTGATTCTATTATGATCACCAGATTATTTATTCACTTGATTCTTAGATTCACTTGTTGATAGATGCATGTTTGTTGTTCAAAATTTGTATCTTTACCTTTTTCTTCTTCTTCCTCTTCTTAAAGGATACCTTTCAGCATTTCATATAATACTGGTTTGGTGGTGATGAACTCCTTTAGCTTTTCCTTATCTGTGAAGCTCTTTATCTGACCTTCAGTTCTGAATGATAGCTTTGCTGGATAAAGTAATCTTGGTTGTAGGTTCTTGGTACTCATCACTTTGAATATTTCTTGCCATTCCCTTCTGGCCTGCAAAGTTTCTGTTGAGAAATCAGCTGACAGTCATATGGGTATTCCCTTGTAGGTAACTGAGTTTCTTTCTCTTGCTGCTTTTAAGACTCTCTCTTTGTCTTTTGCTCTTGGCATTTTAATTATGATGTGTGTTGGTGTGGTTCTCTTTGGATTCCTTTTGTTTGGGGTTCTCTGCGCTTCCTGGACCTGTAAGTCTATTTCTTTCACCAGGTGGGGGAAGTTTTCTGTCATTATTTCTTCAAATAGGTTTTTAATATCTTGCTCTCTCTCATCTTCTGGCACCCCTATAATTCTGATGTTGGTACGCTTGAAGCTGTCCCAGAGCCTCCTTACACTATCTTCGTATTTTCGGATTCTTTTTTCATTTTGCTTTTCTGGTTGGGTGTTTTTTGCTTCTTCGCATTTCAAATCTTTGCCTTGATTCTTGTGCTCCTCTGGTCTGCTGTTGGGAGTCTGTATAGTATTCGTTATTTCAGTCCGTGTATGCTTAATTTCTAGTTGGTTCTTTATCATAACATCGACGGTCTCATTAGATTTCTTGAGGATCTCACTACATTTATCGGCGGCTTCTAGACAGTTCTTAAGAGACCTTAAAAGTGTGGTTCTGAACTCAATATCCTCCATTGACAGTTTTGTCCTGTTTCTTTGTCTCTGCATTTTTTTATGCTTTCTTGGTGCACCCCCTAGTGGTCTTTGTGCGCAGTCTTGTTGTAGTTAAGCCTTGATTGTTGTCGGCAATACCGGGGGTGATTTGACCTCCAGGCTAACTGGCTATGAGAGTCAGCTGTGTCTGCAGTGGGAGAGCTTCTGTGCTGGATCTCTAGGGCGGTGCTAATCTAGCGTTTGCCTGAGGCTATCTGGCAAATGGCTCTGCGCAGGGCTTGGGCGGGGAGGGTCCCAGGTTATCTACAGGGTGGGCGGAGCAAGCAGTTATGGCTGCTCTCAGTTCTGTCCCTAGGGGCTCTGCCTCACAGAGTCCCAGCAACCGCTGCAAACCTCGAAGAGAAAGCTGACTTCGAGTTCCGACCCAAGCCAGACAGTCCCGCTTCTCCCGTTTGAGTCTGGGTCCCTAGAGACTCGCCCGGATCTGTAGCTCAGAGTCTGAAACTCCCTCCCGATTGAAAACCACCACCTCGCCCTCCGCCTCCAGCCTGCTCCTCATGCACTCCACACCTGAGTATTTCACTTCAGCACTGCGCCTCCTCTGAGTCTGGGTATGATATTCTCTTTCCTCCTAGTTGTAGAATTTCCACTCAGCCAGCCTTCCTGTGGTTCTGGATGATGTCCGTTCCGTCTTTTAGTTGTTTTTTGAAGTGGTTGCTCAAGGCAGCAATCTCTGGCGTTAACCTATGTCGCCATCTTGGTTTCTCTACTCCATTCTTAGTCCACTGAGACCAAAGGTCATATCCCCCCTCTCAGTTTTTTCAAATGCCAAAGCCCTAGGAGAGAGCATTTGATTGGCGGAGCTTGTGTCACATGGAGCAGGGAGTGGAAGTTCCTGTTGGTAGGATCCTCTACACTTACAGTTTCCTTAGTGAGAGGGCTGAGTCCTGTGTTAATTAATTAATTCATGCTCAGGAATTACTAATAAAATGAACAAAGGACAATTTACCATAAAAGTATCACAATATACTTCAAAATCAAATATATTCACGGATTCTTATTTGGTGTTATTGGTGCCTTTCCCACACTCCTTTGGGAGAATAATCAGATTTTACTACAGAAACACCATAGCTTTGCCATCAGCCAAAAACATGTATCAAGTTCCTCACTAAGGTAGAAGAGCTGAGGATGTAAAGAGATAGCAGGTCTGGACTTAATCAAGAAGACTGTGTCCCTTAGTAGTGTTCACATATAAATCAACAAGCATGTTTGCTAAAGGAACTTCTAGAATCTTTTAGTCTAGACTGGGAGGGCAGAGGACCATTTTGTTTTATGGAAAGAGATTTTGTATTTTTCCAGTTTTATTGAGATACTAGAGGCCCGGTGCACGAAATTTGTGCACAAGGGTGGCAGGGGAGGGGGGGGTCCCCTCAGCCTGGCCTGCACCCTCTCCAATCCGGACATCTTTCTCTCAATCTGGGACCTCTGACTCCTACCCACTCACCTGCCTGCCTGCCTGCCTGATCGCCCCTAACCACTCTGCCTGCCGGCCTGATCTCCCCAAACTGCTCTCCCCTGCCGGCCTAATTGCTCCTAACCACCTCTGCCTTGGCCCCCACCACCATGGCTTTGTCCAGAAGGACTGGACGACTGGAAGATGTCTGGTCTACCCGGTCTAATTAGCATATCACCCTCTTATTAATATAGATAAAATTGACATGTAAATATTGTCATAGTTTAAGGAGTACAACCTAATGATTTGATATGTGTTTATATTGCAAAATGAGTACTGGAAAGAGATTTAAAAACACTTCACAATCTTGGTAACTTTCCTTTTCCATTCTGTAATCAGATTCTCCGTCACTTGACTCTTGTATGTTAAATGTTTATTTCCTCTGATTATAAATTTATGCATTGATTCTAGTCCCATATGTGTAAGATCACAATTAGATTAAATTCAGATGCTCATCTAACTTGTGGCCTCTTCCCTGGAGGCAAGGGCCTGCTCATCCACTTGCAGATCTGCTTACCCCACCCCTCACCCCCACATACTCAGTTCTGCACAGCTGGGGTCTGGGAGGATGGTGCAGGCAGTTTTCTGGCTAAGACCCACTCCCAAACTTGGCCTGCCTACTACTCCTACTGGTCATTGTTTTTTAAAATTTTTTATTAATCCTCACCTGAGGATATTTTTCCATTAATTTTTGGGGAGAGTGGAAGAGAGAGGGAAAGACAGAGAAACATCGATATGAGAGAAACACATCGATTGGTTGCCTCCTGCACGTGCCCTGACCAGGGCCCAGGCCAGGGCGGAGCCTGCAACCTTTGGTCTGAAGGCCAATGATCTATCCACTGAGCCAAACCAACTGAGGGTTGGTCTTTATTTAAATCTACAGGAGCATTGTTTCAGGGTCCTTTGTAAATCAGAAGTGTGGTTTGGCTCTTGATGTCTAAGTAAACACTCTCCGCACTGAACTAAGCTCAGGTGTAAGGAATCCATACTGCAGAAGGCACTGTGCGGAAAACTCTCATTCCACCTCACCCTGCCCTGCAACCCCGATGAAAGGAGCAAAGTTCTGATTCCTGGCAGAAGCAGTGCCAAACCTCACTTGGGGGAATACTGATTTTACTGTTGTCTTTTGATTATTTCTTTTTAACAATCAAGGTCAGCTACAGCCAGGGGCTCCTTAGCCCCCTCCTTTGATCCCCAGGCTGAGTCAGCCCTGCAGCTTGGTGTGCCTTTACTTCCCACCAGCTCCCAAGCAGTCTGAAGCTCACAGCACCGGGTGGTAGGGGCTCCTGCTGAGCCACTCCTGCGCCTGCCTAGGATCTGGAGCTTCAAACCTAGCGATCCTCAGGGGAGAGTCCTCCAGAGCAAGAGGCATAACCTTTGATCCAGAGGTTAGAGCCTGAATGAAACAGTGACTTCAATGTTAGAGGGAGAATTCCAGGCTAGGTAACTTCTAGAGAAAGTTAAAGTGAAAAAAGAAAGATAAACAGACTTTAAATACCGTTCAGTCTCTATCTCAACCAGGTTATTGAGCATGGTCCTGTGCACTGAGAGATTGCTGGTTAGATTCCTGGTCAGGGAACGTGCCCGGGTTGCTGTTAGATCCCTGGTAGGGGCATGTGGAAAGCTGATCAAGGTCAATCAATGTTTCTCTCACTCCCTCTCCCTTCTTCATTCTCTCTAAAATCAATAAAAACATTTTTTTTAAAAAATATGTTTTATTGATTTTCTACAGAGAGGAAGGGAGAGGGATAGAAAGTTAGAAACATCGATGAGAGAGAAACACCGATCAGCCGCCTCCTGCACACCTCCCACTGGGGATGTGCCCGCAACCAAGGTACATGCCCTTTACTGGGATCGAACCCGGGACCCTTGAGTCCGCAGGCCGACACTCTATCCACTGAGCCAAACTGGTTCTGGCAATAAAAACATTTTTAAAAAATTAGTTATACCCAGAAAAGGAACTGGAAAGATTGACATTAAAATGTTGACAGAGGTTTTCTCTTAATAATGGGATTACAGCTGATTTTTCTTCTTTATATTATTTTGTCTTATCCTACCAGCTGGTATTACCATTTCCTTTTTTAAATTGTTTTTTAAATCACAAAAATAATCTAGATTCATTGTAAAATCTTCAAGTCATTGATAAAGGTTTATTGTTTGTGTATACATGCAAGCATGCATGCAGTTAAATAAGAATACATACATTTAAATATATAATCAGCCCAGCTGGTTTGGCTCAGTGGATGGAGCAATGGCATGCGGACTGAAGTGTCCTGGGTTCGATTCTGGTCAAGGGCACATGCCCAGGCTGCGGGCTCGGTTCCCAGTAGGGGGTGTGCAGGAGGCAGCTGATCAGTGATTCTCTTTTATATTTCTATCTCTCTCTCCCTCTCCCTTCCTCTCTGAAATTAATAAAAATATATTTTAAACAATAAAAAAATAAATATATGATCACTTTTTCTCTTAACATTATGTATTGAAGACTTTTCAATGTCAGCTCTATTTCATTCTTTCAAATTTCTGTTTAAAATTTTATAGCACAAATGTACTGTAATTTGACTAAATGTTCTCATTAGTGGGTATTTAGGTCATTTGAAATTTTCTATGATTACAAACTATACTGCATTCAAGATTATTGCATGTACTTTCCTGCATACATGTGTATTTCTTTAGGATTCATTTATTTATTAATTTAATTTATTGGGGTGATATTGGTTAATATGATCATATAGATTCAGGTGTATAGGATCAAATTAGAGAAGTAAAATTTATGGGCCAAAGATATATCCACTTACATTTTGATAGAACTTATTAAACTGCCCTTCCAAAAGATTTACCAATTTATTTTCTGCTCAGTGAGAAAAGAGAGCACTCATTCTTCCATAGCTTTGCCAATAATGCACATTACTGCATGTTTTAATGCTTGATAATTCTGTCCTCCAAAATTGTATCATTATTATTATTATTATTTTGGATTTAGAATTATTTAATAATGAGAGAGAGAGAGAGAGAGAGAGAGATTGCAGTGATATGATGAGGCCAAAAGCCAGTTTTTAAGGATTGGAAGAACCTATTTATAAATGCCAAAGTGTTTTTAGAATGAGTTATTTATTTATTTATTTTTTAAAACTAGAGGCCCGATGCACAAAATTCGAGCAAGAGTAAGCCTTTGCAGCCACGGCGGCTGCCTGGATCCCTCCCTCACAGCCATGGGTGACTGCCTGGATCCCGCAGCTGCAGCCCGCTTTGTCCTGGAAGGACGTTCAGAAGGACGTCTGGTCTAATTAGCATATTATGCTTTTTTTATTATAGATTTTATTCATTGTATTCTTCAGCTACAGAATTTCTCTTGGGTTCTTTTTTATGATTTCCATCTCTCTGTTGTACCCCTTGTTTGGTTCATATATTTTTCTGATTTCATTGAGTTGTCTGTATTTTCTTGTAGTTCACTGAGCTTTGTTATAACACTATTTTGAATTCTTTGTCAGGGAATACATAGATCTCCATTTGTGGGGGCCAGTTACTAGAAAACTGTGCTATTTTGGTGGTTAGTACTTGGATGGGAGACCACAGGGAATAAAGGGTTCTGCTTAAACAAAGAAAGGGGCAGGGATTTATACCCTAATTGAAAGATTGTCAGCACAGTGAACAAAGCAATAGGACAATGCATATCTTATGAATTTCTTGAAGAGAAAAAGGAAAAGGTATATATATATCTGTATATGAAACCATATGCATATGAACTAAAAAACACGGTCCAGAGGGATACGCACTTAACTGTCATGGGTGTTCTTTCTGGGGAGGGAAACAGTAATATAAGGGCACTATGGGGTGCTATCCAGATGTGTCTCTTTAGGACCAGGACACTTCACCCAGTTGCCAGGATGTTGTCTGCTGACAGCGTATGCAGAGTGCCCCTCCAGGCATTGCCCTCAGCTGCATGCAGCTGCTTTGCCAAGTGGAAGCCCCTCTCTGGGGACAGATTGAATCCAATGACTGGCTTTATGCAGTACAAAGGCAGGTCCCCTTTGCCTCAGTTTGGGACAGTTCTGAAGGGCCATCCCAATTTCAGAGCTCCCCAAGGGATTGCTGCAGCCTCTGTTGCAACTGCATTTGCTTTGCAACCTGCCCTCTCTACGCCTAATTTCTCTTGTCTCAGTCCTTTACAAATGCTGTTTCTGAGAATACTTCCCAATAAACCGCCTGCACACAAATTTGATGCAGTCTATTGCTTTTTTTTAACAATGGGAGATAAATTACTGGGTGGTGAAAGATAGGTGGGTGGGCATTTCACATTTTGCTCTCTTATGTAAACCTAAGTTATAAGAATTTATTATATCATTTTAAATTTGTGTTTAAATATTGCCATTAACTAGAAAATATAATAACAACATTGAGCTAACTTTTAAAAGAGAAATTCTCATGCCCTGCACATCTCCCCTGCTTCCCACCCATGAGTCTCACTACCGTAGCACGAGTCATTTCATGCCTACATACTTCCTGCCTGGGGATCACACTCAGTCATATTGTTGCATGGACTGCATTGTTGGAAAAAAAACCAAATAGTCGTGCAAATAGTTCTCATAGAGGTGGGTTTTTCACTGTTCTATAAAGATGATAAAAAAGCAAGGCACAGTTGAACCAGAATGGGCATTCAGAGAACTCGGACAGTTGTCTCAGCCTTGAGTCCAAAGCAGGTGAGTTAGCTGTATTCCTTGGAAAAGGAAATTTCTCGAGGAAGTCTGTGTAACATCACACAGCTTTGGAGCCAAAGCACCAGGACTGAAACCCAGGGCTCTGAGCTCCAGATTCCTCGTTCAGCGTTCTTTCCACCAAAGAATGTCGCCACATTCTAAAAGCTGAATGCATTCTCTGATTAGGAGCCTCCTCCAGATGGGCATAGCAGGCCTCTATTCCCTGGCGAGGGCAGAGGAATTATTTTTCTTTATAGGACTGTTTTTTAAAAACATAGTTATTGATTTCAGAGAGGAAGGAAGAGGATGAGAGATAGAAACATCAATGATGAGGGAGAGCCATTGACCGGCTGCCTCCTGCATGCCCCACACTGGGGATCAAGCCGCAACCCCGGCATGTACCCTGCCCGGGAATTGAACCGTGACCTCCTGGTTCATAGGTTGACGCTCAACCACTGACCACACCAGCTGGGCAGATTTTTTTTTTTTTAATAGGTCTGTTTTTTGGGGTGGGGGAAGGTGCAGAGGAATTCTTGTCCTGGGGACAAGGGGATAGGGAGACCTGTACAAAGGGCCTGCAGGTCTGTGGCCACCCTGAGGAAGAAGCTGTGTTCCTCTGCTGCTCAGGCGTCCCTTCCCCTCCCCCCCCCCAAAAAAAAAACTTTTCTCCTGACTTCTATTTTCAAGTTTCTCTGGAGACTGTCCTCTGGAAGCCATGGGGAAACGCTGTCACACTAGTTATTCTCACATATCAATGAAACTTCCATTTACGAGTCTGGATCTTAGGCTGGCCAATGAACAATTAACCACAGTGGTGTGGTTGGAAACTTCCCTTAAAAATGAGGAACTTAAAAATTGAAGAGTCTATGTTTGTTGATCCCAGACCATTGTGCTTTATTCTGTCCTAACAAACCTCATGCAATCCTAAGTACAGAAAAAAGCAAGTGTTAATGAAGATATGGAGAAATTGGAAGTTTTGCACATTCTTAGTTAGAATATAAAATGTTACAGCCACTGTGGGAAACAGTTCCTCAAAAAAATTAAAAATAGAAATATCATATGATCCAGTAATCCCACTTCTGAGTACCTATCCCAAAGATTTGAAAGCAGCATCTGCAAGAGGTATTTTCACTCCCATGTTTATAGTAGCATCATGGAAGCAATCCAGTGTCCATTTATGGATTAATGGATAAACAAATGTGATCTACACATAGGATGGAATATTCTTCACCCTTAACAAGGAAGCTATCCTGATACATGCTTCAGCATGGGTGAACTTTGAGGACATTGCTAGTCACATAAAGACAAACACTGTATGATCTCACTTATATAGGCATCTGAATTAAATTCATAAAAACAGAAAGGTGAATGGTGTTTGCAGAGGAGGTGATGGAATGAGGAGTTGTTGTTTAATGAGTATAAAGTTTTGCAAGATGAAAAAGTTCTGCAGATTGGTTTCCTATAAAGAATGTAGGTGTGGCTTTCCACCTGATCTCCCTCCCCCTGAGTATGCTCTGGCTGTATCACCAGTGCCGCATCCTCTCCTTCCAGCCACAGTCATGGTCATCTGACAGTGTGGGGTGTGCAGGAGGCAGCCAATCAATGATTCTCTCTCATCATTGATGTTTCTATCTCTCTCTCCCTCTCCCTTCCTCTTTGAAATCAATCAATCAATCAATATCCTATCTAATAAAAGAGAAACATGGTAATTAGCCGTACGTCCGCTACCCTTCCCATTGGCAATCAGGGCGATATGCAAATTAACTGCCAGCCAAGATGGCGGCCGGCAGCCAGGCAGCTTGAAACTAACATGAGGCTTGCTTGCTTCAGTGACGGAGGACTCCAACGTTCCCCGCCTGCCACTGCCGGCCTCTGAGCTTGCAGTTTGAAACATTGTTACAAATATAGAAGCTAAGCAAAACCCCAGAAACCTCCTTTCAGTGAGCCGGGATCTCAGAGCTGGAGTTGATACAGTGTTTTGACTATAGAACCCAAACAAACCAGATACCTGCTTTCAGCAGCAAAGGCCTCAGAGCTGGAGCCAGAGCTAAAGCTGGCCCAGAATAAAAAAGAAAAAAAGGAGCAGTTGGGAGCTTCAGTCACCCGCCAGCCTTAAAACAGCCCTCAGCCCCTCACCCAGACTGGCCAGGCACTCCAGTGGGGACCCCCACCTTGAAGGGTGTGTGACCAGCTGCAAACAGCCATCATCCCCTCACCCAGGCTGGCCAGGCACCCCAGTGGGGACCCCCACCCTGATCCAGGACACCCTTCAGGGCAAACCAGCTGGCCCCCACCCATGCACCAGGCCTCTATCCTATATAGTAAAAGGGTAATATGCCTCCCAGCACCAGAATCAGCGGAGCCGAGAGGCCTCCCAGCACCAGGATCAGCATGACAGGGGGCAGCGCCCAAACCCCCTGATCACCCTGTGGCTCTGTGTGTGACAGGGGGCGGGGCCACAACCTCCCTATCCGCCCTGCTCTGTTCGTGACAGGGGAAGGTGCCCCAACCCCCTGATCAGCCCTGCTCTGTGCCTGATAGGGGGGAGCTCCCCAACCCCCTGATCGCCCTGCGGCTCTGTGTGTGACAGGGTGCGGTGCCCCAACCCCCTGATCGGCCCTGCTCTGTGCGTGACAGGGTACAGAGCCCCAACCCCCTGATTGGCCCTGCTCTGTGCATGACAAGGGGTGGCGCCGCAACCTCCCCATTGACCCTGCCTTGAGTGTGACAGGGGGCGGTGCCCCAACCCCCCAATCAGCCCTACCCTGAGTGTGACTGAGGGTGGCATTGCAACCTCCCAATCCGCCCTGCTCTGTGCATGACAGGGGGCAGCGCCCCAACTCCCCAATTGGCCCTGCTCTGAGCCCGACCAGGGGCTGCACCTAGGAATTGGGCCTGCCCTCTGCCACCGGGAGCAGGCCTAAGCCAGCAGGTCATTATCTCCCGAGGGGTCTCAGACTGCGAGAGGGCTCAGGTCGGGCTGAGGGGCCCCCTTCTCCCCGCTGAGTGCACAAATTTTTGTGCACCAGGCCTCTAGTCTATAATAAAAGCGTAACATGGCTATTAGACTGGGCAGCCGAATGACCTTCCGGACATCCTTCTGGATGACCTTCCAGACGAAGCTGGGGCTGTGAGGGCCAGGCCCCTTGCATGAATTTTGTGCATTGGGCCTCTAATATATATATATATATATATATATATATATATATATATATATATATATATATATATATATATATAAAGAAAATGATATTTGGGGTCATACTATCCTCACAGTAGCCCCACAGAACAATCATGTTATTTGGATTTATGTTTTCACCAGTAAAGAACTGATAGACCCTGGCCAGTGAAGCTCATTTGGTTGGAGCATCCTAAAGGTGGCAGGTTTGATTCCTGGTCAGGTTGCAGGTTTCATCCCTGGTTGGGGTGCATGCAGGAACCAGTCGGGTTGTATGCAGGAAACAACTGTTTGATGTTTTTCACATTGATGCTTCTCTCTCTCTCTCTCTCTCTCTCTCTCTCTCTCTCTCTCTCTCTCATCAATCTAATAAAACATAAAACAAAAGAATTGGTAGTTTTTGAAATTACCAAGAAGATGCTTGATTTGTCCTGCACCCTGTCATAAAATTTTACGCTTTCTGGTCTCTATACTCCAAGTTTCCCTTTGATTGATTTCATGCAATCCTTGATGTATTTCTCATAGGCTTCTTTTGTGAAGCTGGTTTCCTGTAAATGAAGGTCATGACAGTATCCACACCAGTGATGACTGTGCTTACGGTCCCTTTGCCCTCCAGACCTTCAGTGGAGGCATTTCCAGCAATAAGTGAGTCATCAATGCTATCTGCTATCCTCCTGACCATTCTCCTTCACCTTGAGGCACAGCCCATCAGCAATCTCCCAGGTCTTGAAGACTTCTGAGAACACCTCATCACCGTCAGATGACCATGACGGTGGCTGGAAGGAGAGGATGCGGCACTGGTGATACAGCCAGAGCACGCTCAGGGGGAGGGAGATCAGGTGGAAAGCCACGCCTACATTCTTTATAGGAAAACTGAAAGACAGGGAGACTGTAGTAAAAGCATCCAGAGAGCAACCCAGATGAATAACCAACTACTGAAGGCAGTAGGTGAATGGGTATATACCAGTGGTACCTCAATACCATGTATACATTGTACACTATACATGGAATGTTCAGCTCTAAAAAGAAATGAGATACCAAGTCATGAAGAGATATGAAGAACACTTAAATGCATACTACTAAGTGAGAGAAGCCAATCTAAAAAGGCTATACATTATGATTCCAAGTATATGACATTCTGGAAAAATGTAAATAAATTCTTCAAAACTACGGGGCTTCTGGTTAAGATGGCGGTATAGGCAAACACAGTACTTGGAACCTCTCACAACCACATCAAAATTACAATTAAACTATAGGAGAGACTGGCAGGAGTAGAGGTGCGGGACAGGCTGTTCCCACACCCACATGTGGCAGTTAAAAACTGGGAGGGATATCTCAGCTGTGGAGGTCCCCCTGCAGAGCCAAGGTTCCTATCCCCACACCAAGCCTCCCAGCCCAGGTTCCAGTGCTGGGAAGAGAAGTCCCTATAACTTCTGGCTGTGAAGACCAGCAGGGATTGTGGCTGAGTGACATGGAGGCTGCTGGAGTCCTAGGTGTTCCTCTTAAAGGGCCCATCCACAGACTTACTCAAACTCACTTGCTCTGAACACCAGTGCTGGGGCAGCAAAGGTGTCAGCAACATATGGGGAAGGACTAAATTGTTTGGCATCAGGGTAAGAGCCAGAGAGGCAACTTCCTTCCAGACAGAGGTGCTGGCAGCAGCCATTTTTCCTTTGCTGAGCCCTCCCCTGACAGAGCCTGCAGGCAGGCTACCATATCTCAGTCTCCATCAACCTAACATTGTTGGCCCTACCATGATGATTCCCTGAGACTCTGCCCACCCAACTTGTGGGCCCACCTGTTGTTTCCAGTGGCTTTTCCATACAAACAGCCTGTCTTGGCTCATGCTGCCAACTTTCCTAAAATCTCTTAAACAAGCAGCGTCTGGCCTCGGTGTATCCTGTACCTCTTGCCAAGTGGCCCCAGGCCCAGCACTAGTGGCAGCAGGCCTTGGTTCGTAGCTTGGCCTCTCCCAGGCACTTCCAAACCCAGCAGGAGTAGCAGTCATCTGCAGATCACTTTGTAGCTCAGGCTGGGTGGCTCCCTTTTAGAGCAAAGGTGGCAGCTGACCTTGGCCTACACCTCACAGGAGGCCCCACAGACCCAACCACTTTCATGAGCAACACACTCAAGGGGTAAACTTGGTGGGCACCTAAGCCCCTCTGTTCCATGTAAGTTTTGCTCCATGGGGTCAGCCCCTTCACAGCGATCCTCCAACGTGGTTGTGGTTAGTCCTTGAAGCTGATTGGCCAGGGGGGTAAATCCTTCCCATTGATGTACCAACAGCAGTCAAGGCTCAACTACAATAGGAGGATGCATGTAGCCCACATGAGGGGTGTACCTGGAACACCCAGCTCAGATGACTGGGGAGGGGAGGCTGCACCACTGGGCCCTACAGGACACCAACTACATAAGGCCACTCTATCAAGACCTGGAGATCTAATACACAGAAACAAACACAGGGAGGCTGCCAGAATGAGGAGACAAAAAAAATATGTCCCAAATGAAAGAACAGAACTAAACTCCAGAAAAAGAACTAAACTAGAAAAGCAATCCACCAGATGCAGAATTTAAAACAATGGTTATAAGAATGCTCAGTGAACTCAGGGGAAGAGTAGAGAAATTTAATGAGAACTTCAACAAAGAGGTAGGAAATGTAAAAATGGAGATAGAAAACATAAAAAAGAACCAGTTAGCAATGGCATGAATACACTAACTGAAATGAAGAATACATTACAGGGAATAAAGAGTAGAGTACATAAAGCAGATGATCAAATCACCAAATTGGAATATAAGGAGGCAAAAACACCCAATCAAAACAGCAAAAAGAAAAAAGAATCCAAAAATCAAGGATAGTTTAAGATGCCTCTAGAACAATTTCAAGCATGCCAACATTTGCATCATGGGAGTACCAGAAGGAGCAGAGAGAGAGCAAAACAGTGAAAACCTATTTGAAAAAATAATGACAGTAGCCCTGGCCAGTGTGGTTTCAGTTGGTTGGGCGTCACCATCACCAATTCAATTCCTGGTTGGAGCACATGCCTAGGTTATGGGCTCAGTCCCCGGTAGAGGCATGCAGGAGTCAGCCAATCAATGTTTCTCTGTCATTGATGTTTCTCTTTCTCCCTCTCCCTCTTCTTTCTCTAAAATCAATAAAAACATATTTTAAAAAATAATGACAGTAAACTTCCCTAACCTGGTGAAGAAAATAGGCATACATGTCCAGGAAGTACAGAGTCCCAAACAAAATATCCCAAAGAGGCCCACACCAAGACACATCATAATCTTATATAATGAAAGCATAATAAGCATTCAACCGTTTAACTGGTCACTATGACATGCACTGACCACCAGGGGGAAGACACTCTGACTGGTAGGTTAGGTTGCTGCTGGGGTCTGGCCAATCAGGACTGGGCCAGATGGGCTGGACATGCCCTGGAGCCCTCCCGTGGCCCCCCCCCCCCCGCCCTAGCCCTGATTGTACACCGGTGGGGTCCCTCGGCCTGGCCTGCGCCCTCTCGCAATCCGGCTCCCCTTGGGGGATGTCATAGAGCTGGTTTCGGCCTGATCCCTGCAGGCCAGGCCGAGAGACCCCACTGGTGCACGAATCTGTGCACCAGGCCTCTAGTTAAAATATAAAAGGTTAAAGACAAAGGGAGAATCTTAAAAGTAGCAAGAGAAAAGCAGTTAGTTACCGACAAGTGAGCTCCCATAAGACTATCAGCTGATTTCTCAACAGAAACTTTGTAGGCCAGAAGGGATTGACAAAAAATATTCAGTGATGAAAAGCAAGGACTACTCTATCCAGCAAAGCTATCATTTAGAATCAAAGGACAGGTAAAAGGCTTCCCACCCTGGCTGGTGTTTCTGTGGTTGGAGCATCGTACTGTGTATCAGAAATTGGTGGGCTTGCCCTGACCGGTTTGGCTCAGTGGATAGAGTGTCGGCCTGCGGACTGAAAGGTCCCAGGTTCGATTCTGGTCAAGTGCATGTAACTTGGTTGTGGGCACATCCCCAGTGGGAGGTGTGCAGGAGGCAGCTGATGGATGTTTTTAACTCTCTATCCCTCTCCCTTTCTCTCTGTAAAAAAATCAATAAAATATATTAATTAAAAAAAAAATTGGTGGGCTTGATTCCTGGTCAGGACACATATCCAGGTTGTGATTTCAATCGCTGGTCAGGGCACATGTGGGAGGCAGCTAATTGATGTTTCTCTCACATCAATGCTTCTCTCTCTCTCTCTCTCTCTCTCTCTCTCTCTCTCTCTCTCTCTCTCCCTTTTTCTCTTCAAGATCAATTAAAAAAAAGAAGAAAAAAACTTCCCAGACAAAAAACCACTAAAGGCGTTCATCACCACTAAGAAATGTTAAAGAGGCTTCTTTAAGAAAAAAGATAAAATATGAATAATAAAATGGTAATAAATACATATCTATCAATGCTTACTTTACTTATTTATTTTATTTTGTTAATCGTCACCTGAGGATATTTTTTCCATTGATTTTTAGAGAGAGTGGAAGGGAGGAGGAGAGACAGACTGAGAGAAACATCGATGTGAGAGAGATACATCGATTGGTTGCCTCCCACATGGCCCTTGAGTCTGCAACCAAGGTACATGCTCTTGACCAAAACTTAACCTGGGCTCCCTCAGTCCACAGGCCAATGCTGCATCCACTGAGCCAAATGGGCTAGGGCTCAACAAAGACTCTAAATGCAAATGGATCGAATGTTCCAATTAAAAGACATATGGTAACTGAATAGATAAGAAAACAAGACCCTTACTATCTATAAGACTCACTTCAGATTGAATGGCACACACATACTAAAAGAAAAAGGATAGGAAAAGATATTGCATGCAAATGGAAATGGGGAAAAAGAAGCTGAGTTAGTAATACTCAGACAAAATAGCCTTAATTTTTTTTTTTTTAGAAAGAGAAGAGAGAGAGAGAGCGACACAGAGAGAGAAACATTGATTTGTTGTTCCACTTATTTATGCATTCATTGTGCCCTGACTGGGGATTGAACCCACAATCTTGGTGTATTGGGAAAAAGCTCAAATCAACTGAGCTACCTGGCCAGAGCCAAAATAAACCTAAAACAAAGGCTATAACAGGAGACAAAGAAGGACCCAACAATTCCACTTCTGGGTATTTATCCAAAGAAACCAAAAATGTTAAATCAGGAAATGACATATGCATACATATGTTTACTGCAGAATTATTTATAACTAGTGACCCAGTGCATGAGTTCGTGCACACTGAAAGGAAATTAATTACAAGAAATATTTTAATATCACTATTTGCCCTTTCTCTATAATAGAAGTGTCAACCAAATTCACAATCGACAATGACAGATGGAAAAACACACGTGTGATTGGCGCCAGTGAGAGCTTTATATATATCGCGCATGTGCAAGTCAACGTTTATTTTTAAATTACCAGTGCGCATCATATGTACCAGCCGGTCAGTCGGTCAGATGGACGGACGGTCAGTCACTTAGCTTTTTATATATATAGATAGCCAAGCTATAGAAGCAACCTTTGTCCATCGCTATAAGAATGGATAAAGAGATGGTGTATATATACAATGAAATGTGATTCAGTCATTTAAGAGAATGAAATCTTGCCATCTGCAACAACACTGATGGACCTCGAGGATATTGTGCTGATTAAAATAAGTCAGACAGAGAAAGACAAATGCCAGATGATTTCACTTATATGTGGAATCTCAACAAAATAAACAAACAAGCAGAACAGAAATAGACTCCTATATAGAACTGGAGGCCTGGTGCACAAAAATCATGCACAGGTAGGGTCCCTAGGCCTGGCCGGCAATCAGGGCCGATCAGGTTCCCGCCTCCCGGCCTCCCTGCCTCTCCTTCCCTCACTCCCTCAGCACCCCGCCACTGCCACTGGTCGCCCACCATGTTCCGCACCGCCCCCTGGTGGTCAGTGCATCTCATAGCGAGTGATTGAACTCCCGGCCTGCTGGTGGAACTCTCGAGGGGACAATTTGCACATTAGCCTTTTATTATATAGGATATTTTGACAGTTGCCAGATGTGAGGGGAGATAGGAAGATGGGTGCAAAAGGTGAAAGGATTTAGAAGTACAAATTGGTAGCTACAGAATAGTCATGGGGATGTAGAGTACATCACAGAGAATATAGTCAATAATATTGTAATAACTATGTATGGTTTCAGATAGGTATGAGATTTATCAGGGTGATCCCTTCATATGTTATACTAGAGGCCCAGTGCACAAAATTCATGCATGGGGGGTGGGTCCCTCAGCCCGGCCAGCACCCTCTCCAATCCAGGACATCCCTCTCGCAATCCGGGACCGCTGGCTCCTAACCACTCACCTGCTTGCCAGCCTGATTCCCCTAACTGCTCTCCCCTGCCAGCCTGATCCCCCTAACTGCTCTCCCCTGCCAGCCTGATCCCCCTAACTGCTCTCCCCTGCCAGCCTGATCCCCCTAACTGCTCTCCCCTGCCAGCCTGATTCCCCCTAACTGCTCTCCCCTGCTGACCTGACCATCCCTAACTGCCTCTGCCTCGGCCCGACCACCATGGCTTTGTCCAGAAGGACATCCGGAAGGTCATCTGGAAGATGTCCAGTCTAATTAGCATATTACCCTTTTATTGGTATAGATAATGTCTATTCGTGGAGTTGTGCACCTGAAACTAATATAATATTGTACATCAATTGTAATTTAAAATTTAATTTTTTTTTTTTTAAAAAAAGGAATACAAAAGCTGCAAAACTATGAAGATGGTAAAAAGATCAGTGGTTGGCAAGGGTTATGGGGGAGGGAGGGATAAGTAGGCAGAGCCCAGGATTTTAGGGTAGTGAAACTTACTATAATGGTAAATGGTAATGGTTAATGGTAAATATGTGGCATTATACATTTGTCCAAACCCATAGAATGTATAACACCAAGAGTGAACTCTGATGTAAACTAAGTGATAACAATGTGCTAATATAAATGCATCAGTTGCAACAAATGTAGCACTCTGGTGAAGGATGTTGATAGTGAGAGAGACGGTGTGTCAGGAGATAAATAGGCACTCTTTACTTTCCACTTGATTTTGTTGTAAATCTAAAACTACTCCAAAAAAAAGTCAATAAAAAAAGGGGGGGGGACCACACCCAAACATCCAGAGAGATAAGACAAATGACAAACAAAACAACAATAATCACACTGGCAGCAAACATCTCAAAACAAAACAACAAATTTTTAAAAATTAAAGAAATACACATAACAAGAGATTTAACGTTAGTTATTGCTGGGTATGGTCATGCCCTATTCCCTTGTTCCCCTCTGTCTGTTTGCTTGCATTAAATGCATGGCAGCTTTACTTTGTAAGAAGGGATAGGCCAATGTGATGGAAGGGAGGAGAAAAGAAGTTTATTGGAGGAGGGGAGGGTATTTGGTTTTTAATAGTGATATTGGCCCCGGGAGGGAAGGGATCTCGAAAGGCCGTTGGTCTATTGGCATTTTAGGGGGGTAAGATAATTCCCACATCAGTCTCTATGGGGCAGGGGACTACTGCAGACACTTTCAATGATGGTGCCCATATGGAGAGGCGCTTAGAAGCTCTAAAGTGTACTTAGATACATTATCTCATTTAGTCTCTGAGAGAAGTCATTCTCTAACTCTTTCAGGCAATGCCAACCACAACACTTCTAGATCTCTTGGTTAATTTTATACTTCCTGATATTTGTTGGTTGAAATTCTGCAGGCTCCCTCTGATTCCAATGTTTCTTTTTGCTTATGCGTTGAGAAAGACAGGCTAAGGTTTTGAACATTTTTATCTCCAGACTGGACCTTGCCCAGGAATCCAGACTGCTAACTGAATATTGCCACTGGAATGCTATATAAGCACCTCAAACTTAATATGTCCAAAAATCAAGCTCTTGATTTAGTTCTTTCAACGTGCTTGTCTTGTAGTCTTTCCTATCTCAGAAAATAGCAACACCACCCTTCTAGATGCTTAGGCCCAAAACCTGGAAGCATCTTCCTCTTCTTCTTCACATCTCATGTCCAATCCATCAGGGAATCCTATCGGTTCCACCTTTCGAAATATATCCAGCATCCAATCACTTATCATCTCCATTACTACCATACTGCTCCAAGTATCATCATCTCTCACTTGGATTACTGCAATAGCCTCCTTAACAACCACGCTGCGGGAGCTCAATACATAATTATTGAATGAACAGATGAAATAATGCGCAGGCATGAGTTATATTGGCTCTTTGGGGGCTCATAGTTAAACTTGACACCCCTCGCTATACTTTGGGGAGAGAGTGGGGAGAAGTAGTATTTGAACAGTAAGTACTATGGGTCTGCAGAGGAGACAACAGAGAGGAAAGCTGAAGCAAACATGAAAAATACAGGAGAGAAGAGTCGGTGGAATTAGGACTCTGTGTTGACATGGGAACCAGCAAAGGAACTCTGGGTCACTGAGTGCCTTGTCCCTCTATTGGGATTGCCCATCCTTTGTCCACTACCCTGCTCCCCTCTGTTGATCAGTCCAACTCAGGGTCCTGTAAGGGGATCTCCAGGAAGCCTGGACAGGTGAATGAATAATCCTTGCTGGAGACCAGGTGAAGAGAGCAGTTTCCTTGTGAGCTTTGGGGTGCATCTGATGGGGAAAATGAGACATTTTGGGGGGCTAGCAATCTGAATCTAGCCACTGCCCCTTTAACTGTCTGGTCTTGCAAGATCTGTTTATAAACCTTCCCCAGGTGAAGTTATCAGTGCTGGAGCCAGGTCAGGCCTTTAGATGAGGTCTCAAAGCCCCAGCACATAGGGCTCTTTAAGAACTTGCAAAGGGGACTGGAAAACCCCATATTTGGGAGACAATGGACTGAAAAAGATATAAAAAGGGACAACTTCCTCCAGGTTGTTGCTCAGAATTTGACAGACATTTTTCTCTGGGCCCCCGCGTAATAATAAAAAAGTGTAACTCCATTTCTCTAAGCGTTGCTTGGTTTTTCTCTGGTCTTCTGTAACACATCCTGCAGAGGGAGGGTTTGGGGGATTGGGCAAGCTCCTTGAACTGGTGCTGGAAAATAAAGGTAAGAAGGCATGTAGGTGTGGCCTGGCCTAGGCTCCCTTTCTCTCCTCTTGGGCCACACCATCTCCCTCTTTCTCCCTTTCCCCATTGGCAATCTGGGAGTTGCTTCCAACAGCCCAGGTCTGCCTGCTATGAAAGTCCTTACAGAAGTTCACAGCTCTTCCCCCAACACATTTCAGCCATTCTTTCAGTGAGCACCTAGGCCTGGTTCCTTCCTCGTGGTCACACAGGGACTCTCCTCCAGACTGGCTAATAAAGTATGGTTTGGGGGAAGTGCTTGGCTGGGTCCCCTAGTGTTGAGTTCAGTTTCCTCCTTTGGGTGTGTTTTAGCTTCCAACTGGGATCTTTGCCATAGTAATTGTAACAATCACAGTCTGCATGCAGACTCTTAAAGCTATACAGGCAAAGAAATAGAAAGGACTTTTTAAGCCACGCAGCTATTAAAATCCACACTCCTACCAGACCCAGACGCTCTGTACAGCCTGCTAAGCGCTTAGTAAGAACTATTTCATCAGCTTGAATTCTTTCTATAACCACACAGAAATTGTATATCCCAAGGGAATGGGATGTTTTCCCCACCCCCATCCTGCTCCTCCCCAAGCCTTCCCCATCCAGCCAGTAGCCCTGTTACTCACCTGGTTGTTTGAGAGAAAAACCTAGAAGTTTGCCTTTATTTTTCTTTATCCTTAACCCCTCATTCTATCTATCGGCAAGGCCTGTTGACTCTATACAATGCCCAGAATCGATCTTCTTTTTTTCACCACTTTGTGACAATCGGGTTCACCCCAGACAACTGCAGTGGTCTGCTAACTGGTCTCCCTGCTTCCACTCATGTCCTGCTCCCGATCACCCTCCTCACAGCGGCCAGAGCCGTCTTTCAAGGACAGGCCATAGCCCCTGCTCATATTCCTCCAAAGGCTCCCACTGAACTTCAGATGCATTTCAAACTTCTGATCATGGCTCAGGAGGCTCTGCTTCTGTGGCTACAGCCTTTCTCTGAAGTCACATGACTTACTGCTTCCCCCTTCAGCCGCGTGGCCTTGTCGGTTCATTCAGTTTGCCAAGCTTGTTCCTGCCATAGAGCCCTGGGACTGTTGTTGGCAATGCTTAAGATGCTGTGAAGATTTCCTTGTGGCTGGCTCCTTGGTATTTAGGCCTCAGCTCAGTACTCTGTTTCATAATAAAACCTTCCAAAGTTCAGTGGCTCCAAAACAGCAGTCATCTGTATTGCTTATGTATCTGTAATGTGAGCAGGGTTTGATGGGGGAAGATGCGTTTTTGCTCCATGCAGCATCAACTGGGGCAAGTCCACCAAGAACTGAGGATGTGCTCAACTCCCATGGCTGGCAAGCTGGTGCGGAGAGTCATTTATGAGCAACGCCGGGGCTGAAGCCTGAGAGCTTTGGTTGTTCATGAAGCTGGGTTTCTAGGAAAAGGCCCCCAAAGACCCAGGTGTAAGCTTTATTGTCTTTCATGACCTACCCTCAGAAGTCACAAAGCATCACGTCTGTTGTACTTCTTTAGTTGAGCAAGTCACAAGTCTCAAGAACAGACTCTACCGCTTGAATGGGGAGTGGCGGGGTTCTGCAACAGCACACTAAAATGGAAATATTGCTTTTCTGGACAATTCTGGGTAATACTATCTGCCATAGCTTCCTCTTCAATGAGACCATCACTGACTGTCCTATATCAATCAGCTCCTTCTTCTCACCCCAAATAGTAATTCTATACCATTTCAGCCTCTGGATCCTTCATAGCACCTGTCACTAACTTATCTTGTCCACTTATTTATTTGCTCACTTGCAGCCTTATTCAAAAACTAGAGGCCCAGTGCACGAGATTTGTGCACTGGGGGTGGGACCCTCAGCCCAGCCTGCGCCCTCTTGCAGTCCGGGAGTCCTTGGGGAATATCCAACTGACAGCTTAGGCCAGGGGTGGGCAAACTTTTTGACTCAAGGGCCACAATGGGTTCTTAAACTGGACTGGAGGGCCGGAACAAAAGCATGGATGGAGTGTTTGTGTGAACTAATATAAATTCAAAGTAAACATCATTACATAAAAGGGTACGGTCTTTTTTTTTAGTTTTATTCATTTCAAACGGGCCAGTAGTTTGCCCACGGCTGGCTTAGGCCCACTCCCAAGCTGTCAGTCAGACAGCCTTAGCGCTGCTGTGGAGGCGGGAGAGGCTCCCACCACCGCTGCGCTCACCAGCCATGAGCCGGCTTCTGGCTGAGCGCACTGACCACCAGGGGGCAACTCCTGCGTTGAGCATCTGCCCCCTGGTGGTCAGTGCGTGTCATAGCAACCGGTCGTCCACTGTTCAGTTGATTTGCATGTTACGCTTTTATTATATAGGATATAAGCCCCCTGAGAGCAGGAGCCTTGCATGAAGGGAGGCCATGTGGAAGGCTGATGCACTAAGATCTGCCAGTTGCAGTCAGAGAGATGATTGCTATTTAAAGATATGTAAGGGTGGAGACAATGGTATTTGGTGATTGACTGGCTGTGAGGCATGAGGGGAGAAAGGAAGACACTGGGTTGTTGGTCCACCTCAGACCAAGGAATAGCATGGGACTAAGGGTGTTGCATGGCTCAGGATTCTCTGGCCAAGGCCATGCTGAGACCTACACTAGTGGAGGGTAAATGGTGTTACATGTGTGATGAGACTGGCTAGATGCTCACCAAACACCATTCCTCTTTTTCCCAAGCTTCCAGCTGCATTTCCCAGCCCTCTTCAGTTAGGTAGGGGCCTGATGAAGTTATGGCCAAAGAAATACAAGTGGAAGCTGATGTATACCACCTATTAAAAGCCATCCTGCAAGATCCCGCACACTCCCTTTCCCTTCCTTATAGGTATGTTAGCGTTGGCAGCATCACAGACGAGAGAGGCATGAGCATCGCTATGTGAAATGAACTCTCCCTCCCAATCTTCTTAATTGCATGACACAGAATTTTTAAAGTCACTTGTAGACTGTTCCGACATTTAGGATTTGTCTCCATATTTCTTCATATTATTGAACTTCTTCCTCTATTTTTGCATTTCATTTCCTGTAAACTGAAAGTCTGATCTATAGCTTGATTAGATTCCGTTTGACTTTCCCGGTAAGATAGATTTCAAAGGTGTTGTTGCACTTCACCTAACATCTTATCAGGAGGGGACGTCAATAGCAGGTTGTCCCATCATTAGTGATCTTATGGTTGAAGACTGAGTTCAGATGGTGGTTGCCAGATTCCTCCATTGTAAAGGCACTTCCTCCTTTTGCAATTAGAATGTAAACCATGGGGTGAGCCTTGTAACACCCTGTTCCTGAACAACATTTCACCTAATTTTTTTAAAATTTTAAAAATACGTTCTTATTGATTTTCAAGAGAGAGGACGGGAGAGGGAGATAGAAAGAGAAAGAGAAACATCGATAGAAACATCGATCAACTGCCTCCTGCATACTCCTTACTGGGGATCAAGCCTACAACCCAGGCATGTACCCTGGCCAGGATTCAAACTGGTGACCAACTGAGCCACACAGGCCAGGGACCTAATGTTTTTAGCACCTATTGTGGTTCCTTCCCTCAATTATTTATATTTATTATTTTTCTAGCATTTATTGAGCAATTTACTATATATGGGCACTCTTCGAAGGGCTTTACCTATATTTTCTCTTTTAATCCTTACAATAACCCGATGAGATCATTGTTTTTGCTATTTGATGAGGAAACTGAGGCATAGAGAAGGTGGATTAGCTTTCTCTATGCATACAAATTGTTTGGTTGCTCTCGTCCCCCTGAGATTCATCAGTCTGTTCCATGCTTCTATGTCTCTGGGTCTATTTTGTTCATCAGTTTATTTTGTTCATTAGATTCCACATATGAGTGAGATCATGTGATACTTGTAAAGACAAGTATCTCTGACTGGCTTATTTCTTTCAGCATAATACTCTCCAAGTCCCTCCATGCTGTCTCATGTTTTATCATCTTTAATTTTTTTTTTTAAATTGACTAGTTTTCAGAATAGTTTTAGACTTATATAAAAAAAATTTAGACTAATATAAAAATTGAGGAGCTAGCCCTAGCCAGTTTAGCTCAGTGGATAGAGCGTCAACCCAAGGACTGAAGGGTCCTGGATTCGATTACAGTCAAGGGCACATACCTTGGTTGCAGGCTTGATCACCAATTGATGTGTCTCTCTCACATTGATGCTTCTCTCACCCTGTCTCTCCTCATTCCATCCACTCTCTAAAAATCAATGGAAAAATATCTTCAGTGAAGATTAACAAAACATAAGTAAAATTGAGGCGATAGAACCAAGTTCCCATATATCCCACTCCTACTTCCCTCTATTATTATCTTAGGTTAGTATGATACATTTGTTCCAATTAATGAATTAATATTGATAAATAATCATGAACTAAAATCCATGCTTTATTCAGATTTCCCTAATTTTTACCTAATGTCCTCTTTTCTCACCCAGGACCCATTCAGGACACCTCCACCACATTATATTGAGTGGTCATGTCTCCTTAGGGTCTTCTTGGCTGTGAGAGTTCATCAGGCTTTCCATGGTTTTGATGACATTGACAATTTTTAGGAGTACTAGCCCCTTTTGTACAATGCTCCTCCATTGGAATTTGTCGGGTGTTTTTCTCATGGTTAGGGGTTATAGGTTTTTTGGAGGAAGGCAACAAAGATAAAGTCCCAAATTCATCACATCATACCAAGGTACACACTATCATCATGAGTCGTTGCTGTTGATACTAACCTTGATCACCTGTCTGAGACAGTCCCTCCACTATAAAGTTATTCCCGGACGAAGCCGGGGCCAGAGCAAAGCCTGGGTCCTGGATGCCTGTGGGCTTCGTCCGGAAGGACGTCCGGAATGACGTCCAGTCTGATTCGCATATTATTCTTTCATTATTATAGGTTGGAGCCCACCCTAATGACCTCATCTTAACTCTTTCTGCAAAGGCATTATTTTCAAAATAACCTCACAAGTACCAGGGTTTAGGATTTTAACGTTAAATTATTTGGAATTCTTCTGCATAGGAAATTTATTACTTCTCCCTATTTATTTATTTAACCATTTATTTATATCAGGATGAACTGCCACTTTGCTATACTTGTTTATCAGCTCCAGAAGTTATTTTTGGATTTTCTACATAAACAATCATGTAATCTGTAACTGCGTCCCGATCTGTTTACCTTTTATTTCCTTTTCTTGTCTTAACGTAGCAGCGAGGCCTTCTAGCACAATGCTGAATAAGAGTGTTGAGAGAAGACATCCTTGCCTGAGACTTGCTGCCAATTCTGAAGGGAAAGCATGCAGGTTCTCACTACTGAGGTCAAAGTTATCTGTCAATTATTTTTGCCCATTTGAACAATCTCTCTCAGTCTGTATATTTAGACCAAACACATTTTTTAACTACTTAAAAAATTTTTTAGAGCAGTTTTAGGATGACAGCAAAATTGAGCAGAAAGTATACAGAGTGCCAATATTTTCTCCCAGTTTGTGGCTTGTCTTCTTATTCTCATGAGACAATTCACATTTAAAAGGATTATTGATATCATTGGATTTATATCCGCCATGCTTGTAACTGTTTTTTTATTTTTTAAGTTTCTTTTTTTTTTTTAACTCAAAAAAAAATTGATTTGAGAGAGAGAGGCAGGGGGGAGAGAGAGAGAAACACCGAACAGTTGCCTCTGCATGTGACCTGTCCGGGTATTGAACCTGCAACATGGGTATGTGCCCTCACCGGGACCGAATGGGCCACATTCTTGTGTATGGGAGGATGCTCCAACCAACTGAGCCACACCAGCCAGGGCTACATTTAGTCTCTTTATGAAGAAAAATTTTGCTGCTGTTGTTTACATTAGCGGCTCTCAACTGAGAGAGATTTTGCTCCCTCGGCGACTTCTGGCAATGTCTAGAGACATGTTTGGTTGTCACGACTGTGGGAGCATCACTGGTATCTGGAGGGTAGAGGCCAGTGATGCTGCTAGACATCCTACAATGCACAGGACTGTCTTCCACAGCAAAGAATGATCCGACCCATGCTGCTAACAGTGCTGCTATTGGCAAACACTGAGTAAGAGATAAAGAACCAACATATATTACTCAGGAAAGGCTAGGTTAGGGTTATAAAAAGGATCCCCCAAATCTTAGTGACTTAGCAGTGGTTCTCAACCTTCTGGCCCTTTAAATACAGTTCCTCATGTTGGGACCCAACCATAAAATTATTTTCGTTGCTACTTCGTAACTGTAATGTTGCTACTGTTATGAATCGTAATGTAAATATCTGATATGCAGGATGGTCTTAGGCGACCCCTGTGAAAGGGTCGTTCGACCGCCAAAGGGGTCTCGACCCACAGGTTGAGAATCTCTGACTTAGAGCAATTAAACTCAAGGAAGCACTCTTAACAATGTGCGTGGAAGTGTGTGTGTGGGGGGGGGGGGGGGGGCGGGGCGGGGGGGAGACTAAAGGTACTTGGTGAAGAGCACTAATGACTACCATACAATATTCCAATTTTTTCTTGTGATGCCAGGAAGCTCAGGACTAAGTTTTATACAGAATGGCAATAGCTTTAGCCTTAGTTCAGGTCTTCCAAAAAGTGGACACCAGATGGGGTTGGACCGCAAGAAATTTACAGGGAAAAGACCTGGGAGGGAAAATGACTTCCTGGTCCACTGCAGGTCACCTTCTTCTCTGGCTTAGCTGGCCTGTTATCTCTTGGCAGTCAGCACCTCGTCTCACTGTGCAGCTCTCCTGTCTTGTCTCTTAACTCAGTCTCCAGCTTGAATTAGTTCTGTCTCCTCCAGTTGCCTCTAAGCTCCTGTCACCAGGGCCCACCCAGCAGGAGCTCAGGAAGTTCAGATCAGCGCCTAAGACCTTAGGTCTAGTGTTACTAACTGCCTCCCAGCTCTTTGCTCAGACAACATGTCCTGAGACAATACACATCACAAGAATAGGGCAGACTTTTACAGGAGGGACCCTCATAGCCGAGTTTCTTCCTGTCTAATCTTGTTCTGTTAATGCTTTGGTTAGAGTATGGTATTTTGATAGGAAATACTGGCTATTTCTTGTGTTGTTTGTTTTGAATGGGTAATTAGTCACAGGGTTCAAAATTCAAAAGACATAAAACAGTATTCAATGAAATGTTTTCCTCCTACCTCTATTTTCCAGCCACCCAAGTCCCCACTTTTAGGCACAACAAATGTTTTCAGCCCAGCTGGTGTAGCTCAGTGGTTGTGCATCAATCTATGAACTACAGTGATGGCGAACCTTTTGAGCTCGGCGTGTCAGCATTTTGAAAACCCTAACTTAACTCTGGTGCCGTGTCACATATAGAAATTTTTTTATATTTGCAACCATAGTAAAACAAAGACTTATATTTTTTATATTTATTTTATATATTTAAATGCCATTTAACAAAGAAAAATCAACCAAAAAAGTGAGTTTGTGTGTCACCTCTGACACACGTGTCATAGGTTTGCCATCAATGAACTAGGAGGTCATGGTTCGAGTCCCAGTCAGGGCACATGCCAGGTTGCAGGCTCAATCCTGTGCGGGGCACGCAGGAGGCAGCCGATCATTGATTCTCTCTCATCACTAGTGTTTCTATATCTCTCTTCCTCTCCCTTCCTCTCTGAAATCAATTTAAAAAATTGGCTCCTTAAAAAAAAAAATTGTTTTTCCAAGTCATTATAACACACACCTTTATATTTGTTTATCCAGATGGTAACATACTGTACATAATGTTCGGAACCTTGTGTGCACAGTTTTAAAAATTCTATCAGTGTATCTTAGAGATCATTTAAAATCAATACTTAAAGAGAATCCTCATTCTATTTTTACTAATGCTTTGTTGCGCGTATGTATCAACGTACCATAATTTATCTAGCCAGTGTACCAACCGATGGGCATTTAGTTTTTTCTAATTGTTTGAAATTACATTGTTGTAGTAAATAACTGTATATCTAGGTATGTGAGTACCTATGTAGAATTGTTTTGCAGCAGAATCGCTGAATCAAAGCATATTTACATTTGTCATTTGAGAGGCAACTGTCAAATCGCCTTCCATATATATAAGTTAGCATTCTGCCCTCAATGTCCCTGTTTCCCCAGAGTTTTGCCAACACAAGATGTTGGCAAACCTTTTAATCTTTATCAATACGAAAGGACAAAACCAGTATCTCAATGTTGTTTTAATTTGTATTAGCATTAGCCATATGAAGTTGCTGTTTTTTAGGTCAAGGTAATTGTTGAGTATCAGCAATTTTATGTGGTTTTACTTCTCTCATTGTGAGACCAAGGATTTTTTAATCTTAACCGTCATTTTATTACCCTGTCTGGTGAGGCTCAGTTGGTTGGAAGGTCATGGGTTCGATTCCTGATCAGAACACATACCTAAGTTGTGAATTCAATTCCCGGTCAGGGTGTGTGCAGAAGGCAACCAATCAATGTATCTCTCTCACATTGGTGTCTCTCCCCCCGCCCCCTTACTCCCTCTCTAGAACCAATTTTTTTAAAAAAATATACTTTATTGATTTCTCTACAGAGAGGAAGGGAGAGGGATAGAGAGTTAGAAACATCGATGAGAGAGAAACATCGATCAGCTGCCTCCTGCACACCCCCTACTGGGGATATGCCTGAAACCAAGGTACATGCCCCCGACCCGAACTGAACCCGGGACCCTTCAGTCTGCAGGCCGACGCTGTATCCACTGAGCCAAACCGGCTAGGGCTAGAACCAATTTTTTAAAGAAGTCATTTATCTATAACTTTCTTTTCACAGCTTCCGTCATTTTTTTTTTTAATTGGGAGGTTGGTCTTTGTTGATTTATAGGATAAATTAAACTATTATTCTATTACATGAATTGAAAAATGTGTTCCCAGTTCATTGTCTTCTGAATTTGCTTACAATGGTTTCCACAATCAAGTATTTTAGAAATGTTTATTTAGTTGAATTTAACAATCTTACTTTACGGCTCCTGGATTTAGGACATAGTTAGAAAGGCCTTCTCTTTCCCCTCCAAGGTTACGTAGGAATTCTGCTGTAATTTCCTTATGCTGGGGCAGGTATAACAGGTGAGGTCAGGCCAGCTATCCGTCATTCAGGAACGGGCTGCTCTGGGACTGCAAACCTCAGCAGCAAGGGATCTGCCCCTTCACTTAAACTCTACGGACTCTAGGATTCAAGGGGGGAGGTTCTGGTGTTTGAGATAAGGGTGATCCTTGGCATGAAGATGGGCTGAGGGCCAAGATTTATAGGAACCAGATGAGAAGCCTCAAAAGTTGATTGTGATGGGACAAAACCAGGAAGTCCTTGGGCTCCGCTAGCCATGAGATAATCAGTTCGCCTCACTAGGCCACCTCCAAACGCTTGTGTTTGAAATTGTCCGGAACAAGCTCCTTGAACACAGCCTGGAGCACTAGCAGGGATCACGTGATGGGAGCCCTGGGTTCTGCACATCCAACCACCTTGCAGACCCACAGAGCTCACCGCCCGCCTCCCCCACCTCCCCCGCCAGCTGTGACTTACACCACTCCAAGGGGCTGCTCCGTCACAGTCTGGTCCTTTCTGCTTGCTGTGAGCTTCAGAGGGACTGTCCCATCATCTCCCCCTCCTCTGTGGTGCCCGGGAAATGCTTGTTGCGCTTTGTACTGCCCTGGGCACTGAGGCTGGAGAGGAGAACAAAGCAGAGTCCGGAGGGGCTGTGCCTCCAGGAGCTCACTCCCCTCGATGGAGGGCATCCCTTTCTGAGGCCCCCAGAGCAGCCTCCTCCCCTCTCAACTGTTTCAGGACACTTATTGTGAGGACTTGGGCTTTTACTTCTTTTCTTCTTATTCTTTTTCTGTTTTTTAATTGAGGAACATTTTACATACAATAAAATACACAAATCAAGGGTGTTCTGACTTTTGGTGATGCCTACACCCTTACAGCCCAAATAAACACCAATCAAGACATGGCCTTGGTCAGTCACCACAGAAAATTCCCTGGTAACTCTGAGCTTTAGGTATTATTAGTAGATTAATTTCACAGATGTGAAAGCTTGGGCATACCAGGTTAATACTATTTCTGGATCCTAGAGCTGATAAGGGATGGGGCTGGTTAAAACCCAATCAATTTAGCTCCAGTCAGTGGTCCTGGCCCCCATGCCAAAATGCCTGGTCTGGAGTCCCAGGCTGAGGCTTTTGGATCAAACGGTGACCGCATTTAAAAGTGCGATGCTATTGCCCTGGCCGGTGTGGCTCGGTTAGTTGGAGTGTTGTCCCATACATCAAAAGGTTTGATGCCTGGCCGGTGTGGTTCAGTGGTTGGGCATCAACCTATGAACCAGGAAGTCAGGGTTTGATTCCCAGTCAGGGCACATGCCAGGTTGCGGGCTCGATCACCAGAGTGGGGCATGCAGGAGGCAGCCGATCAGTGATTCTCTCTCATCATTGGTGTTTCTATCTCTCTCTCCCTCTTCCTTCCTCTCTGAAGTCAATAAAAATATATTAAAAAAAAAAAAAAAAAGGTCTGATTCCCGGTCAGGTCACATACCCCGATCCCAGCATGTGCAGGAGGCAACCCAATCAATGTTTCTCTCTCCCAACGATGTTTCTCTTTCTCTCTCCTTCTAAAATAAATAAAAACACATCAAAAATATTTGGTGACGCCGAAACCAGTTTGGCTCAGTGGATGGAGCGTCGGCCTGCGGACTGAAGGGTCCCAGGTTCGATTCCGGTCAAGGGCATGTACCTGGGTTGTGGGCATATCCCCAGTAGGAGATGTGCAGGAGGCGGCTGATCGATGTTTCTCTCCCATCGATGTTTCTAACTCTCTATCTCTCTCCCTTCCTCTCTGTAAAAAATCAATAAAATATATTAAAAAAAATATTTGGTGACTAGGGGCTATGTGAAAAGGATAAAGGGACTAAGAAAAAAAAAAGAAAACAAAATTCATAGACAGACAAATGTATGGTGATTACCAGAGGGAAAGGAGGGTGAGGGGTGCAGAAGAGGATATAGTGGGGATAAATGGTGGTGGGGAAAGGTTTGGCTTGGGGTGGTGAACACACAATACAACATACAAGATAATGTATTACAGGATTGTACGAATTGTACACCGGAACCTATACATTTTATTAACCAATGTCACCGCAATACATTCAATTTAAAAATATAAAAATCTGGTGACTATGTGGCCTATTTAGTCACTGTTTCCAGGAACTGGGTGGTGCTGCAGCCGGCGGGACAGAAAACCTGCCCTCGGGGCCTTTGCGAATCCCGCCCAGGGGTAGGAGCCAGGAGTGTTGCCCCCCCACCCCCGCCCCCGCCCCCAGCGCGGGGCCCCAGGTCGCTTGGCCCGTCTCCAAGTCGAACCGGGCAGCGACCGCTTTCCCGCGGCGCCGCCCGCCCCACAGCGCCCCCTGGCGGGCCTCGCGCCCCTGCGGCCGGAGTCGGCGCTGCGCGGGCGAGCCCTCCCTCCTTCGCTCCCTCCCTCCCTCCCTCGCTCCCGGGGCGCTGGGAACCCCGGGAGTCGGCCCTCGCACACTTCTGCTTTTGCCCCTTTGCCCCGGGCGGGAAGAGGAAGGAGGCTGGGGGAGGGCGGAGCGAGGGGCAAGCTCGGCGGGGAAGCGGGGAGGAGGGCGGGGTTCTGGAGCCTTCTCCACAAGACCTGCTTTCTCCAGGGCGAGGTCCCCACCTTTTTGGACGTCTGGCTTCCGGCCCCTCTCTGGTCTCACCTTCCGCGCCGTCTCCTCCCCGCTCCGCGCCCTCCCCGAGGCGAGGGGCTGCGAGGTCGGACGGTGGCGGCGAGGGCCGTGCCAATGGCCTCCCTGCAGCCAGGCGTCCCTCGGGCCCTCTACGAGGGGTTTGGGGTCAAACCGCGCGGTACCTGCGTGTTGGGGTCCCGGGCGCTAGGCGCGCCCCCTTGGGACCTGCGGGGAGGGCAACGCTGGCGCCGCGCGCGCTGAGGTCAGGGCGCCCCCTGGCGGCCGGTGGGCCAGACGCTCCTCGGGGTCGGGAGTGTCTTCCCAGGCCCGTAACACAGGATCCATCCATTTCACCCAGTGCGTGGGGGCCTTTGTCATGGGAGATGGGCACCACGATACGATGGAATCAGTTTTTGCAGAGCTGAGGGATGACAAAACTGGGATGATTCTTGGGGTTGGCGCTCTCGAATTTCCTGTTTTCCTGGGTGGTGTAAGGGCTCCAAGTGGTCCTCCCTTCGCTCTACTTCCCCCACCCCATCTATATTATTCTTTTTATTCTGGCTTTGATAAGATGTGCAGTGTGATTATAAAAGGAATGCACAGTCTTTTTTTATTTTTTTAAAGGAGAAAATATCACCCGGCCGGCGTAGATCAGTGGTTGAGCATGGGCCTAGGAAACCGGGAGGTCACGGCTAGGTTCCTGGTCAGGGCACTTGCCCTGGTGGCGGCTCCATCCCTGGTAGGGGGCGTGCAGGAAGCAGCCCATTAATGATTCTCTCTCATCATCGATGTTCCTCTCTCTCTCTCTCTCTCTCTCTCTCTCTCTCTCTCTCTCTCTCCCCCTCCCTCTCTGAAATCAATAAAAAATATTTTTTTTTTTTTAAAAAGGAGAAAACAGCTTGTGGTTTTTGTTGGAAGTCCTTCCTTCACTGGAACATAGGTCTGTGCTCTGTGAAAGTGCATGTTTGCTGGTTCTTTTTCCTTGATCCTGGCAGCACCATGGCCAGGCCCATCCCCTACCTGATGCTGGCAGGACTGGCCCATCCACTTCCAAGGCTGGGACCACAGAGGCAGCTCTAGATGGTAGAGTCTGAGGGCAGAGGGGAAGCAAGGGGCACCCCCCCCCCCACACACAAGGTTTCTCACTTTTCTTGTTGCATAACTTCATTATAAATTTTTGGTCCTTGTCAGGTTCTTGCCCACTCAAAGACAATTTTATTTTGTTCTAGGCACTCAGGGGAGCCCTTTCCTCAGCTGATCTGAGTTGCTTCCAAAGGGCCACATCAATGAGGAGCCAGTACCCCAGGTCTGGGGGCAGAAAACAAGGTTTGTGGTCCACTCTCCCAGATTAGCCAGGGATGTCCAGTCCCAGAAGTCCAGGTTCTAGTCGAAGCAAAGTTAAGGTGGCCTCATTTTCTCCTTTAATTACTACAAAATTGTATTTATTTGTTTCTAATAAATACCTGGAAATATAAAGTTTAACAATTCTGCTGATATCATGCTCCAAAACATAGAGGTCCTCTTCAAAGAACTGGCAGTCTGTGGGTATCCTGTGGTTTATCCAGGCAGCCAGTGGGAGGACAGAGTGGGAACAGTCTGAGTGCAGAAGCTGAGGTTCCAGAAATTTCCGCTCATACGAAGCCCCAGACCATTGTCTAGTAGGGTAGTTGTTAGGCTCTCGCAGTTCATGAACCCATAAAGTAGCCCCCATAGTTAATGAGAAAACAACACAGACTTGCCAATCGTTGCTTTGACACATCACGACATCAGCAAAACCAAATTCTATGATCAGTTTAGAAAAGAAGGGACATTTTAACACCAAAGGCTTCTCAATGGAAGTTTTCTCATTTCACCAAGGACTAGTGGAAGAGGAAAGGACAGCCCGGGTCCCAGGGGGCATCTGGGAGTCCTGGCTGATTCCCTTCAGAGGAGCTGGCTGCCACAGCATCCCCGGGGCCTCGATGACCAAGGGGGGACTTCCCCTCAGGGTGTGAGTCTCTGAAAACACAGACTTCAAAGTATCAAACCTGGGTCCCCTGCCCGTTCTGTGGCTGGTCGTCACCTCTGGACTCTAGTACCTTTGGGCCAGGTCTCTGTCATTGCGGTCCCCGCCTTGTCTGGTGGCTCTCACTCCCCACTGAACAGCTAGCTGGCCAGAGACGGGAGCCTCCAAGAGCTGGCTGCCGGCTGCCCGGCACAGTGCCCAACGCCCAGCAGGTGCTCACCAAATACTTGTTGCCCGAATGAATTATACTCAACTTCATTCTTTTGCATTTCCAATTAAATAATTAAGGAAGTACTCGCTGTACGCTACTTCAGAGTGAGAGGGGAAATGGCTAATTTCATGCTGAGAGAGAAAATATGTTTGCTGGTTTTCTCATAGGCGACGTTACAGCTGCTTGATTTCCTTTTGGTTGTGTATGTTCTGTTGGGCAATCCACACTCCGCAAAGGAGAAGTACTCATGCCGTTCAGCGCCCCACCTTCTAGAACAGGGGTTCTCTCAGCCTCGTGTCACATTAGAATCACTTGGGAGAGGTTACAGTCCTGACGCTGAAATGCTGAGGCCTCCCCCCCCCCCCCCCCGTTGGGGGTAGGATCTGAACATTGTTTTTTGTTTGTCTGTTTTTTAAATCTGTTTTTCCCAGTGATCTTAATGTGCATCAGTGACCAAGAACCTGTACCCTAGAAAAAAAACACACTTTCTTTTTTTCCCTAGCAGCTGAGCAAGAGGAAGTGGTGAGGTAGGGGGAAGTCATGGACCGGAGGGGAAACTGAGGTTCTAGGCTTGGGTCACAACTTCCTGTGGGTTTAAGCCCTTCGCTTTGTCTTCCATAAAATGAGGAGGAGGATGGCTGCCTCATATGGTGCTGCTGAACTTATCGGAGTGCCTGGCACAAAGCAAGTGCTTGCGACGGTTAGTTTTATGTGCTGCTTGTCTAGGCAGTGGTACCCAGTTGTTTGGTCAAACACTAGTCTAGACGTTAATATGAAGTTATTTTTGAGATGTGTGGGGAGGGGAAAAATTTTCCTCTAACTTTTCTAAGTTCTTCTGGCTGGACTAATAAACATGAGATAGATTAACAGGAGAAAATGACCAAAATTATTATACATATACATACAGGAGTTCTACAAGAGTATGGGATCCAGGGCAGATCTGGCAGGTAAGGCTGATAGGTCATTTTTTAAAAAATGTTTTAAAAATGATTTTAGAGGGAGAAGGGGAGAGAGAGAAACATTGATCGGTTGCCTCCCTCAAGCACCCCAACCACACCCTGACCTCTGACCGGAGATCTAACCCAAAACCTGGGCATGTCTCCTGACCAGGGATCGAACTGGCAACCTTTTGGCACATGGGACAACACTCAACCAACGGAGCCACACCGGCATTATATGTCATCTTGAGCTAAGGAGAGAGCGGTGGTTTGGGACATCAAAGGGCACGGAGATGGAAAAGAAAATGTTTGGTAAATGTTTGCTGGACTCTCTTTAACAATGGGATGCAGAGAGTTCTTTGATCAAGCGGGCCTCGTTAGGTTCCTCCTGTCCATCACACACTAGATCATATTAAACTTTAGTTATTAATGATAAGGCTCTGTTCCGGGAGCAGGTCTTCTACACCAGTGGTTCTCAACCTTGGCTGCACATTAGAATCACCCGGGAATCTTTTTAAAATCCTGATTCCTGGGCCTCATCCTCCGGAAATTCTGTTTCTTTGTTACTAATGTTGTGGCCTCACCCCATAACAAAGAAACAGAATTTCTGGAGGATGAGGCCCAGGAATCAGGATTTTAAAAAGATTCCCGGGTGATTCTAAGGTGCAGCCAAGGTTGAGAACCACTGCTCTACACTCTTTTAGGCAGGTAGGAGGAAGGTTAAAGGTGTTTCCTGAGTCATTTTTTTTTTCTCTTGAAAATAATAAGCTTAAAATCATCAATATCCCAAAAGTCATGTTTTGGGGTGGCAACTCTGCTTCCCCTCAGATATAATTAGCATTTAAATCAGTGGACTTTTTTTTTTTAATATATTTTATTGATTTTTTACAGAGAGGAAGGGAGAGAGATAGAGAGTTAGAAACATCGGTGAGAGAGAAACATCGATCAGCTGCCTCCTGCACACCCCCTACTGGGGATGTGCCCACAACCCAGGTTCATGCCCTTGACCGGAATCGAACCTGGGACCTTTCAGTCCGCAGGCCGACGCTCTATCCACTGAGCCAAACCGGTTTTGGCAAATCAGTGGACTTTAAGTACAGATATTATCTTCCAATATTGTGCGTGAGCTTCATCCAAACAGTTGAAGGTCTTAGAGGAAGATTGAGGTCCCCGAAGAGGAAGGACTTCTACCTGTTGACTGCCTTTGGACTCGAGACTGCAACATGGACGCCTGCTGGAGTTTCCAGCCTACCAACATGCCTTGCAGATTGCAGGATTTCAGACTTGCCAGCACTGTAATCATGTTAGCCAATCCCTTAAAATAAATCTCTCCTCTCCTCTCCTCCCCGCTTCCTCCTCCTCCTCCTTCTCTTCTCCTCCTCCTCCTTCTCCTTCTCCTCCCCTCCTCCTCCTCCTCCTCCTTCTTCTTCTTCTTCTTCTTCTTCTTCTTCTTCTTCTTCTTCTTCTTCTTCTTCTTCTTCTTCTCCTTCTCCTTCTCCTTCTCCTTCTTCTCCTTCTTCTTCTCCTTCTTCTTCTTCTTCTTCTTCTTCTTCTTCTTCTTCTTCTTCTTCTTCTTCTTCTTCTTCTTCTTCTTCTTCAACTCTAACACTCTCTCTCTCTCTCTCTCTCTCTCTCTCTCTCTCTCTCTCTCTCTCTCCTGCCCAAATACAGTGTTCATAAATGATGGCTACTGTTGTTCCCATCTATTCAGTAGTAGCTGGGGCTGATTTGGGGCAATAAATAAGGCTGGAGCTTTATGGGTTGGGGCAATGGGATTACCTCCCACTATAAAATTCCAGAGCGTGAAGTCCAGGTGCGAAGATCACAGCATGGCACAGAAATCCTTATCCCTTCCTTCATCTGAAACATGGACATTTCCCTCAGAACAGGGGCCCTGCAGCACAGGGCTCAGAGCCCCCAGACCTGGCTTTGGCTCTGGCTGTGTCACCAACTCACTGTGTGACCTTGGGCAAGTCCCCTGTTTTCTCCGGTTTGGGGCTTCCTGATGGGGTTGGGCTGGGTGATATGTGAGGAGCGTTCCTCTCAGAACCTCTGAGCTTAGAGTTTTCCTCTGATGCTTCCACTTGCAAAACAGGTTTTTCCCAGTCTGTTCACTTGGAGTTTGTTTTCTGCTCTTGGTTGGGGCATTTGTATTTCGCTCAGGAGAGGCCACATGGCTGAATCGTGGCTGCCCCCTCCTGGCTTAAAAAGATGCCTCAGACCTCATCCCTAGCTGCAGCCAGGCTCTTAGGGACAGAGGCCCTGGGACAGGGAAGATCCAGGCTCCTACAGGTCTCTGCTGCTGGGATTCCCTTCCCAAGTCTGCTTGGGCACCTGGGGACCTTTCCTTCCCTTCCAGCCTGCCCTGGAGAGAGCAGAGACCACACATAGAAGAGTTAATGCTGTTCTACAGACTCAGGTGTGAAAGAAATAGCACAAGCTACAAGCTATGGTCCTCTCCAAATGACCCTAATTCTGACTATCCCCCCATCCTGTCTGATGTCACGGGCCTCGGGACATTAGTCCTCAGACACTACCGCCAAGTTTTTGCTGTCCCAGGCGGCATGGCCCCTTGGGCCTGGCATCTCTGCTGTTTCGGTGCCAGGCTGGTGCAGCTGGAACCCCAGTGTCCAGGTCACAGGTGTAGCCTGTGGTCATCCCCTCTGAGCACCTGCCACCTCCCCAGGGCACCTTCAGGAAAACTTTCTGAAACTTGGATCCACGGAGCCTTTCTTGTCTGCGGGTGCTAACGGTAGCCAGCTCTAATCCCAACTTCAGTGGCTTCAGTCTCCATCTGGGGAATGCAAGACCTCAACTTGCTGTAAAACTGCCTACCCCCCTACCCCCCAGTGCTTCTGGAGTTTCCAGGAATGTTGAGTGAGAGCTCACAAACCTTTCTCCCACCTTCTACGCGGGACTGCCCCGCCCCCTTGTGGAATCTGGCTGCCTGTGAAACAGCTTGAGGTGGGAACTGTTCATGGCCATTGCTACCCAGGCCTGTGATGGCTATGAGGCTGTCCTCCTGTCCAGAGGGCACTTGCCAGTCTCTCGGAGCTGCAGTCCTCGAGCATCCAGAGGGCCACCCAGTTGTGGTCTCCCTGTGGCCAGGCTGTGGCCTCAGCAGGGGTGGGAGGAAGCCCCCTCTCTGGCTCAGGATTGCATCTGGTGACCTGGGCATTCAGGGCTGCCTGTGAGCTGGGGCTCTTGGGACCTTCCTGACGAGGACTCTTCTGCCTCAGCCTGTGGTTCCAGATGACCCTGACACACATCCATGATGATCTAACTCCTAGACGGGTCCCACGTATTAGGAGTCTGCTGTTTGCAGGTGATAAAAACAACTTAGCTGCCTGTGATTTAAAAAAAAAAAAGGATTTTATTGGTTTATATCACTGACAGCTCGTGGTAAGTCTCAAGGTATGATTGGAACCAGGAGCTCCTATAAGGTCAGAACCCAGCCTCTCTGTCATGCTTTCCTTTGTGTTGGCTTCACTCTCAGGCAGACCTTTCCCTCTTGGGTGCCCCCAAAAGTTCCAGGCTTATGTCTTCCCTACGTCTACCAGTCTGGGTGGAAAGAGAGCTTCTCTTTGCCTTTTCTTCCTACAAAAGTTCTAGAATTGGGTCTCCTCGACTTACTTAATGTGCCTGTTTTGGAACTAATCCCCATGGACAATGGGGGGTGAAATATACATCCCTTCCCACAAGCATGGAGATGAGGGTATGTATGGCTCCATCTGAATTACTAGAAAATCAAAGTTCTCTTAGGACAGTGGTTCTCAGCCTCGGCTGCACATTAGAATCACCTGGGAATCTTTTTTAAAATCCTGATATCTTGCCGAAACCGGTTTAGCTCAGTGGATAGAGCGTCGGCCTGCGGACTGAAGGGTCCCAGGTTTGATTCTGGTCAAGGGCATGTACCTGGTTGCGGGCATATCCCCAGTAGGAGATGTGCAGGAGGCAGCTGATCGGTGTTTCTCATCGATGTTTCTGGCTCTCTATCTCTCTCCCTTCCTCTCTGTAAAAAAATCAATAAAATATATTAAAAAATAAAATAAAATCCTGATATCTGGGTCTCATCCTCCGGAAATTCTGTTTCTTTGTTACTAATGTTGTGGCCTCACCCCATAACAAAGAAACAGAATTTCCGGAGGATGAGGCCCAGAAATCAGGATTTTAAAAAGATTCCCAGGTGATTCTAATGTGCAGCCAAGGTTGAGAACCACTGTCTTAGGAGAAGAAAGGAGAATTGATGCCAGGTGGGAACAAAACCTCAACTATGTGCCCCATCCAGGCACATTTGCATCCCTGCATTGAGAACAAGCAAGGCCCAAGTTAGGAGCCCAGCTTACAGCCAAATGTCAGTACAGAAGGGGTATGAGAACCAGTTAAATGAAAGCAAGGGCTGTGAGAATTGAGAGGACAGAGTGAATGTTTGGATTGAAGCTGTTTCACAGAGCAATGCTTCTCAAATTCTAATGTGTTTGTGAACCACCTAGGATCTTGTTCATGGATTCTATTTCAAGGTCTTAGAGCCGTGGTTCTCAACCAGGGTCTATCCAACAGGGGAAAGGGGTGAGACTTTTAAAAATATTCTCTTGCCCTAGCCGGTTTGGCTCAGTGAATAGAGCTTTGACCTGTGTGGACTGAAGGCTCCCGGGTTGATTCCAGTCAAAGGCACATGCCTGGGTTTCGGGCTTGATCCCCAGTAGGGGGCGTGCAAGAAGCAGCCGATCCATGATTCTCTCTCATCATTGATGTTTCTATCTTCCTGTCCCTTCCTCTCTGAAATCAATAGAAATACATTTAAAAAATATATTTAAATATATACATTATCTTTATTCTTTATGATTTGTGAAATTGGTACCAAGCCAAGAGAAAAACAGGGGTACCATGTTTCTCTGAGCCACTGTGAGGGGCCCAGTTTCAGGTGCTGTGTAAACAAGTGAACGGAAAACATTTTCCTCTTCCGTTCTAGGGAGTCCCTGTGATGCTCTCCTCCTCAGGCGCTTCTTTTTAAACAAAAAAAAAAAAAATAAATTTTTTTTTTATTGATTTCAGAGAGGAAGGGAGAGGGCGAGAGAGAAATAGAAACATCAGTGATGAGACTGAATCATTAATCGGCTGCCTCCTGCAGGCCCCACACTGGGGATCAATTCTGTAACCCGGGCATGTGCCCTGACCGGGAATTGAATCCTGACTCCCTCGTTTATAGGTTGATGCTCAACCGCTGAGCCTGGCTGGCCAGCCTAGGCGCTTCTTTTATAGGCCCAGAGCCCTGTGAACTGGCTTCCACTGCAGGGATAGGGCCTATGCGTGCCCGTGGGACAGAACCTGAGCGCAAGGAGCGCGCTAACACCGGAATGGCAGGCACCTTGGCAGCCAAGCAGCGGAGGTGAGCTTTTTGGACCACCAGGGCTGGTTCCAGCAAACCCAGCCCCGCTTCTCTGGGGGGCTACCTGTACCAGGGCGGGCAGGTGTGGGTCTCTGGGTGTCCCGGTGCAGAGGCGGCCAGAGGCGTCCCCTCTGGCCCCGCGCGGGGCAGGCGAATAATGGGGACCATGCCCGAGCTAATGGGAAGCAGCCGCAGCGCCCCTGTCCACCCTCCTCCTCCCACTCGGCCCCAGAATGGCCGAGATAAAACGGAAGCGCCGCGAGAGGCGCTTTGATTCCAATACGAAACAAATTATTTCTCCCGGAAAAAGGAACAAAGTAAGTCAGAGAGAAGTCGCAGGGCCGCCCTGACTCCCGCCAGGCCACTGCCGGCGGCCCCAGGCCTCCAGACCCCGCGGCGCTGGGCAGGAACAGTGCACTTGCTCACTGGGGGGGGGGGGGGGGGGGGGGGCGGGATGAGTTTGGAGTCCCTACCAGCTGTGGGCAAACTACGGCCCGCTGGCCGGATCCGGCCCGTTTGAAATGAATAAAACTATTGAAAAAAAAGACCGTACCCTTTTATGTAATGATGTTTACTTTGAATTTATATTAGTTCACACAAACACTCCATCCATGCTTTTGTTCCGGCCCTCCGGTCCAGTTTAAGAACCCATTGTGGCCCTCGAGTCAAAAAGTTTGCCCACCCCTGCTACATCCTAGCCTCTGGGACAACCACCCACGGGGCCCTAATCCTTTAAGGCAGTTGGGTACCCCGCTGCTGGGCGGGCTCAAGTCGAAGTCACCTCCATGCCTGTGGTTCTCAAACTTGGTCAGGAAGCTTCAAAATCTCCAAGAGGACTTGTTAAAGCTCAAATTGCTGAGCTCCACCCCCAGACTTTTTTATTCTGTTGGGGCCTGATAATTTACATTTATTTATATTGATTTCAGAGAGGAAGGGAGAGGGAGAGAGAATCATTGATCTGATCGGCTGCCTCCTGCACTCCCCACACTGGGGATGAAGCCCGCAATCCCGGCATGTGCCCTGACCGGGAATTGAACCATGACCTCCTGGTTCACAGGTTAATGCTCAACCACTGAGCCAGTCCAGGCGGATAATTTACATTTCCCAGGTAATGCTGGCGCTGCTGGGTCAGGAATACGGCTTTGAGAACCACCTGACAAATACGGAGCAGGAGCAAGCTTGGTCTCCCGGCCTGACATTCAAATGGCAGAGCCCCAGGGAGGTCTGCAGGCCGTACACTCTGCAGTAACTGCTCAAAGGACCCATCAACTGATGAACAGGCCTATCCCCACTTCCCTTTGGATCCTGTTCTTGATTGATTACCTCTGTCCAATAGTGAACCAATCCAGTCTCATTCCAAAGCTCAGGGGCTGGAATTTCCCAGCAGCACTGGTTGTCCCAATGTAGCCTCTCTAGGTATTTCTTCTGTTCTAGATTCTTGGCCCTAAAGAAGTCCCTGGCTCTGTGTCACTCTGCCTGGGCCAGAAGTCACTCCTGGCAGGGAACTCGTGTGTGTGTGTGTGTGTGTGTGTGTGTGTGTAGAAGTGTAGTAGGAACTTGCTTAGGGATCTAAGAACCTGGAAGAGTTAGACTTACTATGTGTTTTAGGCGTGGGATGTCTCAGGTGAGTGCCTCCCCTTCTTGTATTCCCTAGAGTAGACTATTGGTTCACAAATTTGGGTGTGAATCAGAATGATCTGGAGGCTTTGGATTGCTGTCTCCACCCCTAGAGTTACTGATTTAGTGGGTCTGAGAATTTGTATTTTTAACAAGGTGATGGTCTGGGTTCCACACTTTGAAAAACCCAACCTAGGCTGTATTGGGCATCTCCAAGCCCTTGCTTTAGCCTCAAAGTGGTCATGGTATGTGTGCCCATCCTACCCTCGGTACATTCTCCATTCGGTCACTGGCCTTTTTGTTGACTGCCCTTCCCAGCCTTCAGAAGGCAGTTTGGTTTTGCTGTCTGTGCCACCTGGTTCTGAGAGAAGGGAACAGCTCTCAGGGTGGTTCAGGCTTGGGGAAAGCAGCATCCCCCAAACCCTAATCCCCATTCTGCATGCAGCCAGACATACATCTCCCTTCTTCTTCCTGACATCCCTCACCCTCTGCGTTTGCTTGGGACTCAGCCCTGGGCCAGGCTAGAAAAAACAGGAAGCCGAGGAAGGGATCCCTTTAATATGCTCCTTACAATCCACACAAGGCCAGACCTAGAGGGGTTGCTGCTGCCCTTCTACCAGTGACGGTCTCTCTGGGGTAATGCTTCTATTTTTAGTCTGTGCCTTATACATCATAGCTATTTTTGAAGTATTTGCTGATTGGCTGATTGTTTGGTGTAAGGTTACCAGAAAAAGAAACAAAACAAGACAACAAAACAAAATGAAGACTCCTCAAGCCTGCCATGGATGAGGGCAAGGGTTAGTGTTAGCCAGCTTGGCTGAGGAGGCAGGGTCTCCTCTTTGGTCTTCTGTGTCCAAGGCTCCTGGGTAGGAACCTCTGCATGCAAGCAAGTGAGGTCAGTGTAATTCAGGGTTGGGAGCTTTGAGGCTGCCCCCAACAAGCTGGAGATCTTGGAAAAGAAGGGGCAGGTGGTCCATGGGGGGGCTGGGGTCAACCAAGGCCACGGGGAACCATCCTTTGTTCTAGTGCCTCGGGATTTCCAGAAAACGCAAGTTTCTTTAGGAATTTAACTGAATATTTATTTACACCAAGAGGTTTAGAAAATATCAAGTGTGAATAATCATGGCATATTTTTTTTTTTTGGATTGGATTAGTCTCCAATTTAGATGAAAAGGAACCATGTGCAACCCATTAGGTTTTCATAATTTTCCTCTTAATTGGTTATACTTTGAGATTGCGTATGTAGGAAATGGCTAAATTGGCTGTAGACTCCCTATTTGGTTATTGCTATGATTCTCAACTCTAGCTGCATATTGGAATTACCAGGTTTGCTTGGAAAAACCCTGATGCCCTGGCTACATCCAAGATGTGGAGCCTGAGCACAATATTTTAAAACACTCCCCAAGTGATTAAACATTTTTATTTATTTGTTTACTGATTTTAGAGAGAGGAGGGGAGAGAGGGAAACATCAATTTGTTGTTCCACTTATTTATGCATTCATTGGTTGCTCCTTGTATGTGTCCTCGCCTTGGCGTATTGGGAGGATGCTCCAACAAACTAAGCTAGCCGACTAGGACCCCAGGTGATTTTTGGAATGCAGTTGGCATAAAATACCTCTGGACTACGGACTAAGTGGTTGGAAGGGGCCAAAGTGAAGCAAATCAGACTTTCGGGGGAATCTGTTTGCCGTCAACGATTGCTTTGACTGCTCTCTCCACACAGGAAGAGACCATCAGAAGCCACTACCAGGCCCTCCTCCTTACCAACAGCTCTAGTTGACAGGACCAGGGATGGGTTCCTGACCCAGGTGGGCCAGTTTCTCTCTCACAGGAAAATGGAATTGGGACGCATAGATTATAGCTATCACTGGGCTCCTCCCTTGAGCAGAGCGGAGGGGAGGCCTGGTCAGAGCAGCAAGAAAAGTTGGTCTGTAGAGGGAAGCTACCGGGGTTCTTGCCGTCCCTTCAGCCCCCGGTCCAGCCCTTCATAGGGTCTGGTTGCCACCCTGCTGGGGCTTCAGGGCTTCAGGGGTCACCTACAAATCCTTATAACAATCTCCCCCAACTCCACTGTTTGGTTTAAGCCAGCTCTAGTGGATTTATGTTACTTATGACCAAAGAGGCCTGACACGTGTACAGACCACAGCGAAACAAAAGCACGCAAAAATAAACATGTATTCACCCCCATACACACACATCCGGTGTTTGAACCAGGCTCTTTGTAACTCCATGTGGTCCCAATGGAAGATTCTTTGGAATCTGTGTTTTCCGGAATCCAGTTGGAGAAACCTCAGCTTTCAATTCAATTGGGAACAGCAGTGGTTCCCTAATGTGGCTCCATGGCTTCATCAGAATCACCCGGAGGAACTGACTTACATACATAGCTTGCCACGCACCCACCCCAGAGAGTCTGAAGCTATCCAGTTTGAAGAGAATCTTGAAATCTGTACTTTAGAAACTTCCTCCTTGATATTTTCACGTGTAGTTGAGTCTATTGCAGTGATAGCGAACCTTTTGAGCTCGGCGTGTCAGCATTTTGAAAAACCCTAACTTAACTCTGGTGCCGTGTCACATATAGAATTTTTTTGATATTTACAACCATAGTAAAAGAAAGACTTATATTTTTGATGTTTATTTTATATATTTAAATGCCATTTAACTAAGAAAAATCAACCAAAAAAATAAGTTCACGTGTCACCTCTGACACGCGTGTCATAGGTTCGCCATCACTGGTCTATTGCAGTAAGATGGGCTGAACTAATGGAATTTCTTATTAGCCATTTTTTTTTTTTAGATGGAGGTAATGTTCTTAACAAGTCTGGGAGATGGGTAAGAGCCTACTCTGTGGACACACAAAATACAACCCAGTGAAACTCGGGCTTGTTGGAGCACATACTGTAAACAAACAATCAGGCTAAAGGACCTTTGCAGGTTGGCTGCTTGAGCTGAACAAATGAACCAGATCATATGCCCTGCCTTCTTAGCGCACGCTCCCCCTCCACCCTCCGCAAAAAAAAGTGTGTGTGAAGTAGCAAATGTACCTTTTATTTTAGAAACAAAAATATCATATCTGATCCAACAATAGCCGGATCCCTGTGAATGAAGGGTTTGCATATTTTCCTGTTTTAACGGTTCTAGTATAAACAGCCCAAGCCCAGGCCTGATTGTCAGTAGGTCCTGAGCAGCCCAACCAGAGTGCTGGAAACGACTCCTTCAGGTCTGAGAACCTGGATCCGGCTTAGTGCCAGGGTTCAGGCTTGTGTTCAACCAGAGCAATGGGGTCAGGAGTTGAGGGAGAGGGCAACTGCAGTGTTCCCCTCAACGCTAATGCCAGAAGCAACAGCAGTAGCAGCTGCAGAGGCAGTAGGGGCAGTAGCTACCATGTATTGAGGATTTCTTTGTATAGGCACCAGGCTAAGTGATGTAATTATTTATTTGAATACTTTAAAAAGCTCGATGTAGTCGCATTGTTATTCCAATTTTTAGAATAAGGTTCAGAGAGGTTTAGCAACTTTTCTGAGGTCACACAGCTTCTAAGGGGGAAGACCCAGGATTCAAATAAAGGCATGTTTGACTCCTAAGTATTATAAGATACAGCACACACAAACCCAAGTCACAGACACCATTTTGTGTACCAGCTGGGGATACAGGGCTTTGTGTCGAGAAGCAGGCAAGCACTTTGCTTTCTTTCAAGACATTTTTTCTCAGTGCCAGACCCCACTGGCCTCCAACAAAGGGAGATAGCTGTCAGCAGGGGCGGGAAGGCCTTCTCCAAGCTCAAAGCAATCCCAAATGTCTGGGTGGATCCTTTGTGCCTTGAGAGTGGAACCATAACTCTCCTTTGGGGGCCAGCAAAAGACTCAAGATTTATTGATAAACTACTGATTATATATTTGGTGACTCAGAGACTTTCCTGGACCTGAAACAAAGAGAATCGTGCTGGTATATAAAAAAAGTTATGATTCACCCATATGATGGATTGTTAAGCATTCACTGAAAGTCATGTTTCAAAGAATAAAATATGGAGAAGCCATCATGGTGTAAGGTTAAAAGAAACAGGAGACAAAATTGCCAATTCTATATAAAATATATTATTTTAAGTATGGAAATTAGCCTTACTTTCGTTAAAATATACACGTAAAAATCCAGAGAGGAAAGCCACCAAAATGTTAACCATGGTTACTTCTTGGGGATGGGGTGGGATTACCTGTAATTTTTGTTTTCTTTGTACATCTTAATGTTTTCCCCCAACTTCTTCCATTTGAATTATCTTTGTAAATAGGGAAAGGGTGAGCATGTAAAAAGTCTTCAGATATAGCAATGGAGGTGCACAGGGGTGACTACTGGTTAATTTTTACCCCACCTTGGATTTTAGCAGGTGGAAGGGTCTTTCAGTCGCACTGTTAAGAGCAAGTATGGAGGCGTCTTGAACCAGTCCTGACCCATTGGGCAGAACCTGAGCGAGGCCCTATGCGGTGCGGGGTCGGAAACCGGCCCCTTCCGGTCTTTGAGGCGCTTTTAATTCGGTTGGGGCGACAAGTGCATTGCAACCAACAGTGATAGCATGCTCCCCGGCGACTATTACGGAGGGTGGGAAGTCGATCCGAGGGGTGGGCAGGGTTTTCTGGGGGTAAGCCATGGCCAATGGGATGCCAATCAAGGCTATGGTACAGCGAATATAGGGGCCTGAGCATGGCCTTGGGCTCTCCCCGGGGTCCCCAGAGTCCACCGGATGCGCCTGGAGGACGTCGGTGGGTTGAGGCTTCCCCTGCCGCTCCTCCCCAGGGCCTGCCAGCGGGGAACCCGGCGGAAGCCACAGAGCAGCCGGGTAGCCAGCGCAGAGCTTCGTCTCCCCGTCTGAGAGCCCTGAATTCGCAGTGTTGGCAGGGTAGGGGTAAGGGGGGGGGGGGGCGGGGGCGCGCAGGAGCCAGAGCCTGAGAAATACAGAAGGGTTTCAGCAGCGGTTGAAGGTGCGGCGGCCACTCCCAGGACCCTGAGAGAGTGTGGTCACCCACTCTGCGCTGTGGTGTCGCCTCGCCCTGCGCGAGCCCCTCTGGTGGGCGCAGCTCCCGGGCCACCGAAAGAGACGGCGATGAAGTTGCTTAGTGCCAGCAGAGGGCAGCCTCGAGGCTGTGTAGCAGCAAGGTGACCTCGCTCAGCGGCCGGCTCCCTTCCAGAGCCCCGGTTCTGCCGGGTGGGGGCGGCCTTGGAGCCTGTGACCTCAGTCTGCAGGAGCCCAGCCCTGTGGCCCAAGGGCAACTGGTGAGATGTGGTAAAGCTACAGCCCTAAGGCAACTTCAGTCTGGGGGTAACCAAATAAATGCCTCAGTAGAGGAAGCAAGAAGCAAAACTCAACACACGATGGAATGTATATAATATTTAAGCAACAGATTCCAAGAGTGTAGAAACTTTTTAAATGATGTTGGTGGGGAGCTAGGATCGCCTTCGTGTCTTTGGTGAGGGAATGAAGAGACCGGGAGCCCGAAGCTCTGAGCAGCAAGCAGATGGGGAGGTGCAAGCAGGGACCTGGCCATCATGTGAGGGGCAGAGGGCCCTGTGGTTAGGGATCCAGGGCCCCTTCGACTGTGCTTTTCTCCGCAGAGGCACTCAGGGGACTGGGGATTCCAGCCCCGACCTTGGGCACTTCCTGGCTGTTGAATTTGGGGCAACTCACTGAACGGCTGTCGCCTCCGACTAATCACTTCTGTCAAATGGGCATGGTGGGCTCCAGTCTCTAGCGATGCCAGGCGATAGAAGTTCAATGAATTCAAGTTTTGCCACTCCTCCAGCTCTGGCAGGACACCGCGCTCCTGGCTTTTTGCTAGGGTGAAAGGATCCTGTCACCAGCCTCTGACAGCCGGCCGGGAGGGATGTAGCTGACTTGGAGACAAAGGCCCGCCGGCTTTGGGACCAAGTTGTACGTGGCCGGCCACAGCCCTGGAACCTTCCGGTGCTCTTTCGGGGCATTTGGGCGAGCCCTGAGCTCCTTGTCCTGGGCAACCGGGTCACCGAGCTCCGGAAGAGTGCACTTATCAGCGAACGAATTGAAACCTGGCACTCGCCTTGGCTCTCTGGGGAAGCCTGGCAAAGGGCCAAGGCCCTCTACACAGACGGACGTGGGGTCGCGTGGGCCGCCTAACAGGCCAACCTCGGAGCATGCTGGCAAGCACATCCATGTTCAACAGCCGGTGGGAACTTCGGCAAGCCTCGGTCTCTCACAAACTGTATGCAAACAGGCACCTGTTAAATTATCTTAGTTTGTTTCCATCTTCTAAAACTTCAAAGGAGAGCACTTCCCAGGGTAAGTGTGAAAACCGTGATGGAAAACTGTAAATGTGAGATGGTGTAATTACTATTCATGAGCCACCAGCTCCATCAGTGCTTGCCCAGCGTGGGAACAGGACAGATGCAAGAGCCATGTACAAATGTGTGCACATGCATATCACAGGCATATAAATGTGTGTGCCCGTCTTTCTAGATGTATGACAAGTGTACACACATGTGCATGTATGTGCGCATGGATACGGGACATCCTCGTACAGACGTGTGCATGCACAAAAACATGACTATTTGTTCTTGAAGGTAGAGTGTGCACACTGCTCAGCCAACCCCTTTCTCTCGAACTGAGTCAGTGCCCCCGGGGAAGCAGGGCCTCACCTGGGCCTCCAGGGTGCGGGGAAACCCGGATCCAGCCTGCGCCTGGGCACTGCCGGCTCCTTTATCTTTCATCGGCCCAGCGGCCCGGCCCGTGGTGGACTTCTCCAGTTTCAGGGGGGGCCAACGTCCCCAAGTCAGTTGTTGGCGGCAAAGGAGAGTGAAGGAAGAGGTGGAGGGCGCTCCAGGCACGAGAGACTACAGCGCCTCACTCCCTAGGTCTGTCGCTTCTTTGCCTCCCCAGGTCGCGTCCCCAAGGAAAAGAGAGGCCCTGATCGGTTCTGGAAAGGCGGCCCTTGTCCCCTACCCTCAGAAGCCATCACGAAGCAGGCGACCCGAGGGTTCCCCCTCGGCTTGGGAAAAGTCGCGGCTGCTGCAGGGGCCAGGGCACCACATGGAAGTCCCTGCATTTCTGCACCCGCAGGTGGCCCGACTGGTCCGCTCTCTCTTCCTTAAGAAGGGTTCTTAGCGGCGCAGCACTCACATCACCTGGGTGCCTCTGCGGGGAAGGGCGCTCCCGGGTCCCCTGGGAAGCTCAAGGACGCCGGGGGCGAAGGCAGTGCGGAGTTTCCAAAGGACAGAAAGCGAGAAGGTCGGCTCGCAGATGGCCTCCCGCCGCCCCAGCCGACCCGTCCCGCCGACTAGAGAGCGAGAGCGTTACGCAGAGAATCGGAGGCCGAGAGCTGCAGGAGTCTCGGCGAGAAGGCGCAGAGGCGCAGCGGTGACCGACGCGGCGCGAGTTCGGATCCTGTTGGCCAGCCGCGCGAGCCCCGCGGCCAAGCAAGAGTTGCGCACGACTCCACTCCGGGGACTAAGTCTGGCCAGGGTCGGCGGGGAGTCGCGGTCCCTCGCGCCCCAGGAGCCCTGAAGGAGGAAAGCGTAATACTGTGGGAGCTGGGTCCAGGGAATTCAGTGAGGGAAGACTCTCAGGCCAAGTCGGCACCCGTGGGTCGGTGGCCTCGATTGGGTCTGCGGGTGGGGGAGCAGCGCCCGGCCTCGGCGCCCCGATCCAGCCAGGCCGGCCCGTAGGAATCGGTGGCGGGACAGCCCCGCTCCCCCTCCCTCGGGAATCCGCGGGCCCTGACCCGGCCCTTATCTCTGCGCGGCCAGCAGCCGGGGGGCTTCAGGAAAGAGGACAAAGGCCCGGTGTCCCTGCGGGCGGGGGCTCGGCTTCCTGACGCCGCTCACACTCGCTGGATTGCTGGGGGGAGACATTTTAAAAAGCCGAATTTCCTCCCCGCTCCCTACACACACACACACACACACACACACACACACGCACGCACGCACGCACGCACGCACGCACGCACGCACAATGTACATTCCCCTTTCCTCCCCGTCCCTAGAGACGAACATTTCCTGGGATCGTGCCCTTCCCGTTCTTTGTCTGCCTGGAGAAGTCATTTCCCTCCGCGCAGAGCGGAGAATCCGGGAAAGGCTTTGTTGTATTCGGTTGGATGGTACCCTCACCAAGGACAGCGAGGAGGGGCCGACCTCCCGGCTTGGGGAGCCCGAGCTGGCTTCCCGACGGGGCGGGGACTCCGGCGGCCTCCGCCCGGGGCGCTCAGCACCTTTCGGGACCGCCGCGGCCCCCCGCGCTTCCTCCGCCTGCCCCGCCGAGGGGAGCAGCCTGCGCTCGGACAGGAACAGTTCCCCTCGCCGAATTTTGTTCAGAGCTGCCCGGGGGCGCCGCGTCCCCGCCGGAGAGAGGATCTGCGCTTGCAGCGCCGCCAACAGTCTGCGTGCGGCGGTCCGGCGGCTCCGGCGGGTCCTCCGAGCGCCGACCCCGCACCCGCCCCGCTCCCACCCTCGGGCGGCGCCTCCGCCCGCCGCAGCTCGGCCCAACCCGCTTCCTGCGTTTGCCCCTCACGTTTCCCGTTTCTCCACGAAGACCGAGGGGAGCCTCTCCCACCAGCTGACCTCCGAAGCCTCCCGCCCCGCGGCTGCTCACTGCTCTTCTGAAAAGGTGGGGCGGGAGGGAGTTCCCACAGCCCCGCGGTCCGGAGGGGTGCTCCCCAGGCGGAGGCCGCAGCCCGCGAGCTGGGAGTGGCGGCCGGCGTGCCTGGCCCCCAGCTCCCGGGTCCGTGTCACTTCGCAGGTCAGCCGGGTCTTTCTCAAAGAAAACCTTGCATATCGGTGAGGACAGCCTTGGGAGAAGTGCGAGGGCGGTTGGAGAGCCCGGGGCTGCGCTGGCGACAAAACGAACCTTATTACCCCGCAGGTCAAGGGGCTGGGTCAGGGTGGACGCAGTTGCCTGGGGAAGAGTACAAAGGAGTGGCCATGGCCACTAGGTTAGGATGTCAGACCCTGCAGGGTTACTATGAAAGGTTCTTTCCTTCCTTTCTTCCTCTCTTCCTTCCTCCCTTCCTCCCTCCCTCCCTCCCTCCCTCCCTCCCTCCCTCCCTCCCTCCCTCCCTCCCTCCCTTCCTTCCTTCCTTCCTTCCTTCCTTCCTTCCTTCCTTCCTTCCTTCCTTCCTTCCTTCCCTCCTCCCTCCCTTTCTCCCTCACTTCCTTCTTTCTTCCTTCCTTCAAAAGGGGAAGAAAAACCACCTACTATAAACCAAGCATTTCGACATTAGGACATGTAATTATTGTACTAACCCTGCACGGTATTGTAATTTGTTCTATTTAATAGGTGAGAGAATGAAAATCCAGCCGGGGTGCTTTGCCCAAGGTCACACAGTTATTAAAGGAGGTTCCTGGGCTCCACACCAGTTCTTTCCAACGGAACAGCCTGCTGTCCGTGCCCCATCCCACAAAGGCACGTCCCTGGGGTGACCACGTCCCAGAACAAACTGGCCAGAGCTTCTTACCAAGCTGAGACAGTGCAGCGAACAGCCAGCCAACAGAAGTTCTCGGGTACAGTCTGCCCACCTGTGCTCCCTTCATCTCCGGGTGGCTCCCCCTTCATCCACGGAGCTCCCCCAACATTGAGTGGCAGGGCCCGTGCCACTGGGAGAGCCCAGGTGGGCAGCTGGGCTCAGCACTTACAGGTCTCTCCTTAAAATTTCTAAGGCTGTTTGCCTCACAGATAGCTAGGTGACCTCTTTGCAGGACTCCAGTTTCCTTAAATGTAAATGAAGAGATTGGGGTTCTGGGGCCCAGACACCCTTTTGTGACAGAATGGAGCCGTCTCCCCAGAGAAGCAGAATGTTGCTAAGACTGCTTAGTTTCAAGAATCCTTAATTTCTGGTTGTCCCCATGAGAGAACTGGGGACATGAAGGTTTTCCCCAGCTACTCCATGCCTCTGGTCCCTGTCACATAGGGGAGGTGTGGGACCCTAGTCCCCTCCCTTCCCATAGGTTCCATAGGCTACTCCAAGAACCAGGGCCTGCCCCGTGGGGGCAGCAGGAATGACAAGACATGGTCACCACTAGACTAGCTCGTCAGAGGGAGGGCAGCCCAAGGCTCCTGAGCCTGGCCCAGTGGTTACGGTGCTCCAACCCTCCATTAAGGAAAGAGCTCATTCATGGGCAGACTTTCTTGGGTCTGACCTAGTTTCTTGGGTCTGGCCCATCCTCTCCTGCCCCCCTGCCTGCAAGAAGCCCTGGTCCTCCCCTGATTTCCACCTACCACCAGGGGGCTCCTTGCATCCTGGAGCTCCAGCCTCTGCTAGTGGCAGACCCAGGCAAGGGCTGACAGACCCTAATCTCAGGAGAAAGATGCCAGCCTTCATGCCCACCCAAACTGGACATGCAGGGCAGTGAACTCTTATGCAAGGAGGAAGCAGACCCAGAACACCTCTGGAGTAGGGTATGGTGTCATTCCAGAGAATCCCCACAGTCCCTTGGTGCATGTACTGCACTGGCAAAGATTTCTCCAGGGTCCCCCTGAGAACAGGCCACCCTAAAAAAAACAAGTATTCTGGCTGGACAGTCTTAGGGTGCAGGGGTGGCCAAGAATGGGTGTGTAAATGTGAGGATGTTTACATGCATATAAGCACACACATACTTCTCATTCAGTACCATGCGTAGCAACTCATTATGCAGGGCATGCAGAAGTTGGCAGGGTATATGTATCAAACTCTATTTATGTTGTATCTACACTACACCCTGGCAAACATATATACATACACCCATGTGCTCTGAGCCATCTAGATTAGACTGTATAAGCTGCGGCATAATTGCTACATATCAGGAATTCTCTTAAATACTTTTGCCCTTACTTAGGGAATTCCTGAAGTCATCTTCTGTAACAGACACTCAAAAGTGCAGAGGAAGAAGAGAAAGAGGAAATGAGAGACCAGGAAAGTCAGCCATTGCCCTGAACTTTTAGCACTGGGGGGAAATGAGAAAACTACAGGGTTTTGAGAAACCCTAGGGCTGGAATTCGGGACCGATGTCTTCCTGTGGGCATCTGTGGGGAGGTGGGGTATGATTTGGCCCCCTTCTCTCACTTCCCCAATCCCTGTGAAGACCAGGAATCCCACACGGATTCCTTAATTTCATCATTTGTACTCGGTGAGGCTGCTGCTCTCCCCAGCCTAGGGTGCCTTCTTTCTGCCTTTTAGTTACTGGGAGCAGAGAGAGGTCCTGTCCTCCGGTGCTGGCCTAGGTGAACTTCCCTACCTCACTGAAGGCTCTGCCTCCTTTACTTTACCTGCTTGGGATAGCGGCTGGGAGGTGCTGAGAGCCAGCTTCCGAACAGAGAGCCTCGACCCGCTGAAGCCAAGGATCTGTATGTATTCTCTGTTATCATTCAGCAAACCAGGATGATAAACACATAACATAACGGCACACATTGCCAGTGACTTATAAATACAACACACACTGTGGTTTCAGTAAGCCACTCTCTGAGTGCTAGCCATCGGATTAGTACAATGCCCTTTCCAGAGGTGAACGACAGACATATACACCTCCCACCCTGTCACCGGGATCCTGACTTAGACTGTATGCACATATTTGCAGCAGGCACAGACTTGGGAGTATTAGTCCGACTGTGTAAGAAAATACACACTTGCATGGGTGCAAAACCCACAACAAATCCTACCTACAGCCACGCCGTGTGAATGAACCACTGCAGATAAATTCTCTGATGAGGTTAAACAGCCACAACAGACTACCCACTGCCCACGGGATACATTTCACACCACAGAAAGCACAAACAGGCAGGCACACAGCAGTCCACGTTCTTTTCCGCAACTCCCCTTAGTCATCTAGACAACGGTGCAGCAGGTTGCCAGAGGCGCCCAGACACCAGGCCTGACTGCCTCTTGGGCATCCCGCCCCAGCTGAGAGTCTCTCTCCAGCCAATTTTTCACAGCTCCCCCGGCCCAGGCAGGCTCCAGTCCCCGTCTCAGGGTGATGATACTCAGAACCACCATGGCTTCATCCTCTCCCTTCTAGCCTCCCCAGGGAAGCCTGAGGGAGGAGGGGGCTATCCTGAGCCAGAGCCACATCCCCTTGGGCCCAACTACTCCTAACAAGGATCCCACCCTGATGGCCCCGTGGAGTGACCACCAACCAGTATAGGTTGAAGTGGAAGGCCTCCAGGCTCATTTCCTACAGCTGCAGCGTGCAGCCACTCCCAGTCCACTAGATCACCAGGACCTTTGGCCACTGTTGTCAGGTTCAGAGTGGGGGGGGAGTGAGGGATACTTGTCTGGATGCAGGATCCAACCTGAGTTTCACGCGAGCTGTAGCGAGAGCTGGCTGATACTGGTCATCCGATGGGGAGGAGGACTGAAGGTGCACCATCCCTAATCCTGCCTCCTGCCTCAGGCCCCCAGACTGCAACAGGGTCAAAGGGGCTGGTGTCCCTCAGCGGAATTAATGGTTTTAATTCGTTATTTGAAGAGTCTCAGTAAAGGGAAAGAAAGAAAAAAAGATTAGGTTTCTACAGCCACACAATATGTTCATCATTTCCTAATGCTCCCAAATCTCTTACACATCTCAAGGTAAATGAGTTATGATTATTAATAATAAGCCATTCATTATATGTGTATAGAGGTTTTCAGCTTACCGAGCATTTTTTGCAAACAGGGTTTTACCTATTTGGAATAAACTTATCTAGCTGTTATATTTGACTGGAAAAAAAATATAAAGTATGAGGACAATCTAAGGAAAACAGTCCCACACACCTAGTCCGACTGTTACGAAAATACAAACTTGCATGGGTGCAAAAACCACAACAAATCCTACCTACAGCCACGCTGTATGAACGAACCACCGCAGATAAAGTCTCTGATGAGGTTAAACAGCCACAACAGACCAGTGATGACACAGAAAACAAACAATCCCCCGAGTAAACAAACTGGTATCGGCAACCAAAACTGCTCCCCTCCCGGCCAGCCACCCTCCACCCGTGTTTATCTGAAAAAGGATAAAATTTTGCCGAAAACCTCCTTTTAACTAGCTGCTGAACAAACGTAGGCATGACAGAAATAACATAAGCCCGTGTTAAAAGAAAGAACAAGAAATTTATTCGAGTATTGACAAAACAACAACAAAACAACAAAAGTGCTCTAGTTCTCTCTAGAAAATTTGGTCCTCCAAACAACACACTACAGAACAACCAGGAATTTCGGGCAGGCCGGCTCTGGGCCACCAGCCATCTGGTCCGACTGCTGCCCAAGGTGCCAGAAGCAAGACATTTGAAAAACACAAATCAGGGAGAGGATGAGTCGTCCGGCCCTGCAAGTCGGCCAGGCAGCCTGTGATCTTCCCGGCACTCAGGGCTTGCATCGGAAGATCCGGGAAAATTTGTTTTTGATTTTATTTTAAATAGAGAGGGGGGGGGGGAAGATACTCCAAATTTGTAGAGGAAAACATCTTTTACCGAGCGTATTCTCCTACCTCTGAACACAGCTTTTTGAAGGCCCGACAGGAATTCTACTTCAAATCTCCTGGAAGGGAAGATTTTCATGTTTTGCTTTAGCGAACTCCAAGGCCACAATTACTTCGCCGATTTTCCCGGGGAGTTTTCTTCCTTAACAAATATTTTAAAATGGTATCTAAAATAGCCCTCTCTCCCGATCTTTTCAGCAAAACCTAGCCAGCCGCGCGGTGGTGTAAACCCGGGCGCAGGCGGCCCAGCGAGGCAGCCCTGCTCGCTGCTCGGGGGCCCAAACCCCGCCCTGCCCAGTGGGCCCTGTCGAGCGACTTCTGAGCAGCTTCTAGAGAGGGTACGGAGCAAACACACTTTCGTCCCTTTTCCCGGCGGCGCGGGGATCGATGTCGGCCCAGACCTGTGCCTCTTAGGCAAGGGTTGCCCGGCAGCCAGGCGGGCAAAGCGCACCGACCTGGAGACATTGTCAAGCGGTCCGCGCCGCGGACGCCGGGCTGAGCCTGGGCCGGGGCAGTTCCTCTCCGCCTTGAATTTTGGGATGGGGTGTCCAGCCGGCCGCTGGGGCGCCGGGAGGAGACGGGGCCCGCAGAAAGCGCGAGGAGAGGCGGCCTGCAGGCGGCAGGAGCAAAAGGGCATAGAGGGCAGGGAGGCGAGCACAGGAGGAGAAGCCAAGGAGACAAAGACGAACGAGAGGAGCCGAGGGGAGCGAGGACGCACGGAGGAGCCCCGGACGCTGGCTCAGGAGGCCGCCCCGGCGGGCGCGCGGTCCGACTGGCGACCGTGGCTGCGGCCCAGGCCGGCATCGCACGTCCCTGCATCCTCGCAGCCGGCGGGCGTGCGCCGTGGACTCTCAGAGATCGAGGCGCGAGTGCAGCGCACCGGTCTTGCTGTCGTGGTCCCAGTAAGAGCAATGCATCATGGCGAGCTCGGGCTGCCGGGCGCAGGCGAACTGCAGGCCGGGCGCGTTGGTGGGCGCCGGCGCCGGGGGCGCGGCGGTGGCCGGGCTGGCCGGGCTGAGCTGGCCCGGGGGCGGTGCGGCGGCCCCGTGGTGCGGCGGGGCTGGCGGGGGTGCGGCGGCCGCGTGGAGATGGTGTGCGTGCGGATGCGAGTGGGGGTGCGGCGGCGGCGGGGGCGCGGCCGGCGGGCCCCCCAGGCCGTTGTAGGAGTTCACCACGCCGGGAGGCAGCGCCATGCTCTGCACGCGTGAGTACGGCCCGTACGAGGCGGCCGGGCCCGCCAGCCCCTTGACCACCGCGGCCGCGCCCGGACTTCCCGGGCCCGCGGCCGCCGCCGCCGCCGCCGCCGCTGCTGCGGCCGCCGCCATCTGGCAGGAGGCGTAGGGCATGGGCGAGGGCGGCTGCGGGAGCGGCCACGAGTTGTTGAGGAAACCGGACTGCAGGTACTTGGGGGGCGCCAGGTAGCCGTAGCCGTCGGCCCCCGCGCCCGCCACGCCGCAGCCGCCCGCGGCGCCTCCGGCCCCAAAGAGCCCCTTGCCCGGCTGGAAGTGCGCGGGCGGCGGCCGGAAGGGCCGCTTCATGCGGCGGCGGCGCCGGTAGTTGCCCTTCTCGAACATGTCCTCGCAGGCCGGGTCCAGCGTCCAGTAGTTGCCCTTGCGCTCGCCGCCGCCCTCGCGCGGCACCTTGATAAAGCACTCGTTGAGGCTGAGGTTGTGGCGGATGCTATTCTGCCAGCCCTTCTTGTTCTTCTCGTAGAACGGAAACTTGGCGATGATGTACTGGTAGATGCCGGACAGCGTGAGCCTCTTCTCGGCGCTCTCGCGGATCGCCATGGCGATGAGCGCCACATAGGAGTACGGGGGCTTCTGCGCCGGGTCGGGCTTCTCCGGGGCGGTCCCGGCGCCGCCGCCGCCGCCCTTGCTCGGGCTCGGCGGCGCCGGCGCCTCGGGCTCTTTGGCTGCACGGGCGGTCTCCGGGGCCAGCAGGGCCCCCGCGGCGTCCTCGGGCTCGGGGTAGCTGGCCATCGCGGCGGAGTCGGCGCGCCGCGGCCGGGCAGCCCTCACTCCTTCCCGGTGGCGCAGGCGCGGCCGAGAGTCCGGGCGCACCAGTCCGCTCGAGGCCGAATAGCGAACTCCTGCAGTCGGCCGGCGCCGCTGGCGGGAGGCCTCTCGCTCTTCTCCACTCGGTCCCCCCTTCTCCTGCGGAGCGGCCGGCGGGAGTGGAGCTCAGCTTCTGGCCATGGTGAGTCCGCCCAACAGAGAGGGGCTCCGGCCCCGCCGCCCCTCCCCGCCCGGCCAGTCCCCGCCTGGGTGGGTTTCTGCGCTGCGCTCCTCCCCTCCCCCACCCTCCGGTTTCTCGAAGCGGGACCCGCGTCTCCGGCGGAGCTGCCGCCCGGAGTCCCTAGTGCGCCAGGAGCCTCTCTCTGTTCTGATTCGTATGGGCTCCGCCGAGTTCCGCTTGCGTCAGGCGCCTTCGCCCCTATAGCTGGGCGGCCAGTCGCGCACGGGCGAGTTCATCTCCAAGTCACTTTTTGGTAAACGCCCCGCACAGCCCGGACTGGCCGGCCCCCCTCCCTGCTTGCTCGGGGGCTCGGCGGACGGCGGGGCTCACGCTCTGGCCAGCCCTGGTGGTCGGCCGCTGCTCGCTCTGCGGGTCCGGCCGCCCTCGACCCGCGTCCGGGGAGCTCGGGCCCTATCGACGAGAGGCGAGCTTTCAGGTGAAAGAAAACGACTTCTTTGCTCTGCCCTTTGCTGCTGTCTTGGGACTAAACTTCTGGCTCGGAGCTGGGGGAGGGGCGGGACGGCGAGGGGGGCGGACGGGGGTGGGGTGGAGAGAGCTGCGCGGTGGCTTTGGGAAAAGTCAGCCCAGAAACGCGTGTCACTGAAGGAAGAAACCTCGGCTTGGTCTGCTCCTCGCGCTCGCAGTGCGCCTGGGCCGGGCTGGGCGAGGGCGAGGATCGCCGGGGAGAGGTGTCGGGGGCTCCGCCTGAAGCCCCTCCGCCTTTTCTGGAGCCGTCCCTGGACCTGGGAACCAGACCCTCCTCAGATTGCGAGTGGCACTCTTACCGCTGGGACGCGTGCTTTAGACTCCATTCTGCTCCTGCTGTGTCACAGAGGCACGGAGGTGGCCGCCGTGGGGCTCGGGGGAACTGTGTGTACGGGCACTGGTATTACATTAGAAGGCAGGGGAGGGTCTGTGCTTGAGACACGTGAGATACCAGCTGCCCAGGTGCGCATGTGCTGGTGCAAACCACAGGTACGCACGTGTGCAAGCTGTGAGCGTTAGGAGGTAAAACGTACAGATATGTAACGATGTGTGTATCACATATCAGACTGAATGTGGCTCAAGGATATTGCTTCTTCTTTCCTTTTCCTCTCTCCACCCCTCTCTTTTCTTCATCCGTTCCTCCCTTCTTCCCCCTTGCCCTGCTTTCTTTTCTTTCTCAATTCTTCCTGCCTCCATTGCTGCCAGTGTTTATATTCTATCACAGGAAGAAAAACAGGCTGTGAGGGAGACACTTATTTAATTCTCCCCCCTGACATTTATTCTGATCTTTCTCCAGGGTTGAGGGGTTCTCACCTCCATTCAGCAGAAGTCTGATTGGGACCAGTTACATCTGTACGTGCGGACATTGTCTCAGGGGAAGTTCGCGCTGGCAAAAAAGAAAGCCAGGCATGCCTGACTTTTACTAGTTAACAGCCTTAACAAAAATTCTGTCCTTAGACGCGTGAATTCTCCTGCCCCAAACTCCTGGGCGCGGAGGGGGCAGGGATTCTTTGTAGAGGAAGGTGGAGGAATGGATGTTCTGCAGGTGTGTGTTAGTGATTGGCATGTCTGGATTGGTTGGCCCAATGCCTGTCACCACCTCGTCCTCTCTGGCTGCCCAGTCTCTGAGGAAGTCACAGCCCACCTGCATGAGCTGCTACCTCCCACTGGCCTCTGAAGCTGCATTCTAAGGTTGAAGGAAAGGAGGACAGGGTGATGGGGCTCTTGGAATTCAGCATCCTAAAGGTGAGGTTCCTCCAGAGAGGTCAGCAGAAGCGCCCAGTCTGACCACCACAGTAAGCGGGTGCAGGGCTCTCTGAACTCATCTCAGTAGATACGCTTCCACCCAGCATCGAAAACATCTCATCAAAGCTGGGTGGGTGTCTCCCACTGCTCCCAGCATACAGCCGGGCAAAGCGGCACTCCTTCACATCCTCTGTGCCTGCTTCCTGAGCAGGCGTGCGTGTTTTTCTCCGTCCTTACTCCATGAGCGCCTAGGTTCGGAGTGGGAACTCAGTTTGGGCTGCTGAAGAATGCATGCCCGTCATCCCGTAGCATAGGGCCTGGGGGCAGGGGGGGGCAGGCCCCCACCCTGGATACTGCTGTCTCCTTTCTTTTTCTCTGACCACCCAGGCTGGCTCTCTGCCCCTCTTTCCCCCCGGCAGGCATTTCCGCTTCTGGCCAGCAGCAGCCAGGTGTAACAGCATTGTTGTGTGTGTCATCACTTCCCCGGATTCCAAACCCGGCTCCCTTTTCAGCCTTTTAAGGCGTGTGTGTGTGTGTGTGTGTGTGTGTGTGTGTGTGTGTCCGGGGTGGGGGTAAAGGGAGGAGAGCCTCTAAAGGATTTTCTGAGTGTGAGAAAGAGGAGTCCTGCTCTCCCCAGGTACTGATCCCTCCAGGAGGCGGCGAGGCGCGCCTGCATTTGCTTCTGCACCTTCTGGGGCAGGCTGGGCAGGGCCGCTTCCCAGCGAGGTCAGGATCCCTTGTCGGACGGGCCGTGCCAAGGCTTGAGCGGGGCTCCAGGCCTGGGCTCTCTCCCCGCGGCGTCTTGGCGACTCAGGACCCTATCTCCTTGACCTCGGGCGGTGCCCACCTCCAGGGATCCGGCGGGAGCTCCTAGCCTCCGCAACTCGGTTTCCCGGAGGCACCGGCGCCTCCCTCCCGTCTTCCTGCCCGAAGATGAAGAAGCCGGGCCAGACCCGCCGGACGGAGCGCGGCCTCTGCTCCCGCACCTCCGAGGCCCCGCGCCCGCCCTGCGCCCCGACGCCCGGATGGCCGGCGCGAGCAAAGCGCTGGGCTCTGATAGCAGGAGGTGGTGACAGGCATCGGGCCAGCCACCCCAGACGCGCCAATCACACACACTGTAGCTGAGCTCCAGGCCGGACCGGCGACCGGCAGGGCAGCGGCCCGCGCCTCGGGACCTGCTGTCCGTCCCGCCAGGTGAGGGGCCCGCGGCCCGGAGGCAGGCAGCGCTGACCTGGCGCGGCTCCTATGGTCCCGCGGCCTCCAGCCACCGGCACCAGGTCCTGTGGCCCCCTTTCCTGGCGGCGCTCTGAACCCCACCCTGAGGTGAGGCACCGAAGCCCCTACAGGCCTCTCCTGTGGGTACAGCCTCTGTGGCGTGCACGCGGGAAAAGGGAAGCGTTTGTACCCACACAACTCCACAGCTCAATTGGCTACCCTACCCTAGCCCCCTGCGGCCCTCCCCTATTCCTTCCATCCCTCCATACATTTTTCTCAGTCAACCTGGGATCCCCTCCCCTACTTTCCCCCACTCTCACCTGCTATATACACTAGCTCAGATACTGCACATCTTGGGTGAAATGTCAATCTGATGATGCCTGGACTCAAGCCATGCTCGCCACCCAGCTATCTTATGACAGTGACGTCTTGGCCCCATGCCTGCAAGTCTGAGTCTCAGAACCTCTTGATTCTCTGATGCCTTTGGCCTGTGGTTAGGGTGACTGGGTGGCCACCTGGATGTTCCCATGGTGAGCTCAGACTTTTTTTTTGAGAAGCTGAGGTACAGAGCACACCCCTGATGTACTTTAACACACTCACAGGCCACTCAGCACAGGCTTCGTCTCTGTTTTGTAGCTGAGCTCGCTGCTGCACTGACAGTCTGCAGCCTGAGATGGCTGCACAGTTCTCGTGCACACACCCACACCCACACAGCCCGGCCCGAGGCCAGCCAGAATTATTCTGCCTGGATGGGATTAGCAGGGTCACTTACCCAAATGTGTGCTTGGGAGAGAGAGTAGGGGAGGAGAGAGAGAAAGAGAGAGAGGCAGGCAGGCATCGCCACTGCCCATTCTGGAGAAGGACGCACAGATGACAGCTGTTTCCAGTTGGTAAGCATCCTTTTGAATCCCACACCCCTGACCCTGTGATGGCTGGGCTGGGAGGCAGCAGGCCAGAGTTCTGGGCTCCTCCGTACCTCTCTGAGGTTGGGACTCAAGTCCACCAGCACCTCTTTGTCCTAAGGATTGTGTGCCCTGCCCTCTGTAAGGCAGACTACAGGCCAGTTGTAGACCTTTCTCCTGGTTGAACATAACTCAGGGAGAAAAGGCAGAGGGGGCTGGTTTCTGTGCCTTGTGAGGACTTCCCCTCTCCGCAGACCCCTGGGATGCTCCAGAATTCTAGGGTGGCAGGAGCTGCTGGCCAGCTTCCTTTCGTGTCCCATAGCTATGACTCCCATGGCCCATGGATACCCTGCCACGAGGCCCCAACCATGCTGGAGAGAGGGATGTTGTTGTTTAATGTTGCCTTTCTCCACACCCAGACTGTAAGCCTTGACGGGCAAAGATTCTTTCCTCCGCTTCTCACTCAGCGCCTCCCACCAACGGGCTCAATACATTCTAATGGAATTGGAAAATGACTGCTCCTTAGAGAAAACTGAGAAATGTCACTTTCCTTGTAATGAAGCTGGAATTTCTAAGAAAGGGACTGCAAGTGAGACACAATGGCTGGACCATGGAGGGCCAGCTCAGGATTGAGAGTTTTCTGTGATTGGGGCTCTCTCTTCATTATGGCTGCACAGTCATGCTGCTGAACCTTAGGCAAGGACACAGGACACCTTCTCGGTTCCCTGGTCATGGGGAAGACCTGTCTGAAACATTCAAACGGAACTTTCTTAGACATGGAGAGGCCTCTGCACCTGTGGCAGCTGGCTTGCAAGGTGTAAGACCTGCTCTCTGGAGCCCCAGGCAGGCCCATGAAGGGATGCCTGAGAGAGCTCTTCCTTTTGGTCCTCATTCCCACCTCGAGTTTCTCTCCACAAATGGAGAGAAAAAGCCTCCACGTTGGAGGGCAGTTTTATTTTTATTTTTAAATATATTTTTATTTATTTCAGAGAAGAAGGGAGAGGGAGAGAGAGATAGGAACATCAATGATGAGAGAGAATCATTGATTGGCTGCCTCTGCATGCCCCCTACTGGGGATCGAACCAGCAACCTGGGCCTGTGACCTTAACGGGAATGGAACCTGGGACTCTTCAGTCCTCAGGCCAATGCTCTATCCACTGAGACAAACTGGCTAGTGCTGGAGGGCAGTTTTAGATGCCTAGCTTTGAAGAAACCCAGAGGAAGGGAGGGAGAAGGGCTGAGTTTTGTGTTTTGTTTTACTGGCCTTCTGAAGATTTCCCTCATACCAAATACCAAAATGATGTGTGTGTGTGTGTGTGTGTGTGTGTGTGCTGTACAATTTATATATGGTAAACAATATGCACTTCAAGTGTACAAGCCTGATGTATTTTTACATATAATGCACCATGAAACCATTGCCATGTAACCATTATCCAGATCTGAGACCTTACCATTTCTGTCACCTCAGAAGGTTCCCTTATATCTTTTCCTCATCAATAACTACTGTATTCCCAAAGGTAACGCATATTCTGATTTCTATCGCCATAGATTAATTTTTCCTGCCTGCTTTGAGCATCATATAAACTGGATATATAACACATACTTTTATGTTTATGGTTTCTTCAGCTGAACATGTTTTGAACATTCATCCATCTTGTTACATATGTCAGACGTTCATTTCTCTTTGTAATTACTGTGTAATATTCCAAAATATGCTTGACACTTCACCTGTATCATCTGATGGACATTTGTGTTGCTTTCAGTTTTGGGATATGATAAATAAAGTTGCTGTCAACATTTTTGTACATGTCTTTTTGTGAAGGGCATTTCTTTACTCCTGAGCAAGCACCTAGGAGAATAGGCATATGTTTAGTTTTAGTAGATACTGCCAAACAGTTTTCCAAAGTGGAAGAACAAACTATAGTGCTACACAGACAGATAGACAGGCATATACTGTAACAGGGCCTTTTCTGTATAGATAGCATTCTCTAAAGACCACTGTGTACTTCCAGCTGTTGTTGTTGTTGTTATTATTATTATTTAAAAAGCATTTTATTTATTGAAATTTTAAGGGGGAGAGAGAGAGAAACATTGATTTGTTGTTTCATTTGTTTATGCATTCATTGATTGTTTCTTGTATGTGTCCTGACCGGGGATCAAACCTTGGCATATCGGGACGATGCTCTAACCAACTGAGCTTCATGGCCACGACTCCAGCTGTTATCATCATCATCATCATCATCATCATCATCATCAAGGAACAGAATAGCTATCCTTTATTAAGCACTTATTTTGTGCCAGGGATTTTACATGTATTCTCTCGTTTCAGTTTTTTCGGACAAACCTAAGGGGTTGGTAGTATTCTTATTTTATAGTTGAAGAAACCGAGGCTCAGAGAAATTAACTAACTTGCTGAAGGCCCTCAGCCAATAAATGGCGGTTTGACTTTGGAGCCCTGAGTTTCACCTCTGCATGTGTGCCTCTGTTTGTCCCTGCACGGGCAGGAAGTCCTTCCTTCCATCTGACCAAATCTAGCTGCTATTTATGAGACCTGTTTCCTATAACCTCTGGTCCTCCCCACATGTGCTGTCACACCCAGGCTTGAGATTTGTGTACACACATACTAGTATGCACACAGTCTCACAGTCACATACACTCACTGGGAAGAAGAAGAAGAAGAAGGAGGGAGAGGGGGAGGAGGAGGAGGGCATGGGGGCCAATTTCGTGAAAACCTCAAAGCTTGCCAAGCACTGGGCTCAGCAATAGTGTTCTTCTCAGGGAATTTGCTGAAGAATAAGGGACCAATTTGTTTTTGGATGCTGCAGAGAAGAATTCAGAGGAGATGGGCATTTGGTCATCCCCCAACAAGCTGAGCCAAGCCCGTGACAATGATGCTTTAGAGGCAGCCTGGGGAATCCCTCTATCTGCAGGGCTCATGCAGGGGTGCTCATCTTCTCCTTACCACTTCATCCTGCTGGGGAGAGTGGCAAGCCGTGAGGATGTGTGTGGTCTGAGCAGGGAGAGAGCATGAAGTCTACAGAAATGCACGTTAGGACAGAGCACTTGAGCAGGCCCCGCAGGGAAGGGTCACTCGGAGAAGGAAAGTCAGTAGCCGTCTCCTCAGGATGTCCTGGGATGTTGTTACCAAGTGTCCAAGCCCCTGGGCTTGCCTGAGAGGATTATGCTGCCTGGTGGGTAGAGGCGCTATGTGGGCACTATACTCTGTGCAGCTGGCCCCTCCTCAGGCCCCGTTTTAGACTAATTGAGGCCTTGCTGGCTCTGGGTTTGTAATTGGGTGTAATTGCTGACAGGCTGCTGTGGTGGTACAAGCAGGCTTTTGTTGGGGAAACAGTGGTCAGGATTCTGGGACTTCGGGTGGGAACAGTTCAGGATTCTGGTGTGCTCTGTTCCAGGGACCTCTTGGCCCTAGTTTCCGCTAGGAGGCGGCACTGCTGAGGACTACAGAGGGGGCTAGTAGCATGTTTGCATAGGAAGGGACCCCTCACCTGGGTGATGGAACTCAGGCCCAGACATATACAAGGTCAACTCTAGGCCACAGAGATAGTGCAGATGGACTGGGAATCCTGGTGCGTGGTACTGTCACTGATGCACAGTCCCCTTAGGCTGTCAGTGCCGCAGTGGAGTGGTTAAACAGGCATCTGTCCTGATACTTACTGATATCAGCCTGGGAAATGATGGAACCTTGCTGAGTTTCAGAGTTTTAAAATTTTGTCATTCTTTCAATCAGCAATATATTCACATATACCAAAATTGAAAAATATAGAAGGCTTAGGGCAAAAAATCTCCCTCCCATTTCTGTTCCCAAGCCATCCTTCTCACAGACAGTGACCTTGCTTTCACATCTATCCCACTGGGCATGTTTCATGCATATACACACATGCTATGGGCATTGCCCTGCCTTTCCTCACTTTTTGCACATGGCAGCATCGAATGCACAGTATTCCACATCTTAGAGATCTTTCCATGCCTGTGCATTTTTTAAAAAAAATATGTTTTTATTGATTTTTTTAGGGAGAGAGGAAGGGAGAGATAGAAACATTGATGAGAGAGAGACATAAATCGGCTGCCTTCTGCATGCCCCCTACTGAGGATGGAGGTCGCAATCCGGTATGTGCCCTAATCAGAAATTGAACCAGTGACCTCTTGGTTCATGGGTTGATGCTCAACCACTGAGCAACATTGGCTGGGCTGTGCATTCTTCTTCTTCTTTTTTTTTTTTAGGGCTGCATGGTATTGTTTCCAATCCTTAGCTTTTATAAACAACTAGAGGCCTGGTGCACGAAATTCATGCACTTGGGGATGGGGTGGGGGTGTTCCTCAGCCTGGCCTGTGCCCTCTCACAGTCTGGGAGCCCTTGGGGGATGTCCAATTGAGTGGGCCTAAGCCATCAGTCGGACATCCTTACTGCAGCTGGGCTCACCAGCTGTGAGCCTGGCTTCTGGCTGAGCAGCACTCCCCCTGTGGGAGCACACTGACCACCAGGGGGCAGCTCCTGCATTGAGCATCTGCCCCATGGTGGTCAGTGCACATCATAGCTACTGGTCGACCGGTCAACTGTCTGCTCCTGGTGGTTAGTATACATCATAGTGAGTGGTTGAGAGGCCTTAGCATATCATTAGTATATTACTCTTTGATTGGCTGAATGGATGACTGGACGACCAGACACTTAGCATATTAGGCTTTTATTATATAGGATGCTGTAATGTATAATCTTGTATATATCTAATTTTGTAGGTGTGTGAATATCTCTGTACTAAAATTTCTAAAAGTATAGAGTTGGGTCAAAGGATATGCACTTTTGAAACTTTGATAGATGTTACCAAATTACCCTCCTATGGATTGAAGCCATGTACACTCCCACTAAAAGGCTGCAGGATGCCTGTTTCTCCACAGCCTCACTAACACACATATTTCTTTTTTAAAAATAAATTTTACAGATATACCCCTCTGCACCCTTTCTTGATGCCTTTCTGTCTCTCTCTCTTCTAAGGTGATCACATTGGTAAATTTGGTGCCAACTCTTCCCATGGTTGCTTTTATACTTGTCCTACATATACACCCACTCCTAGGTGGTACTTAATATTGTTTTGTGTTTCATAACTTTAGATAATTGATATCCTGCTGTTGCAGAAAGACACTTGCTTGCCTTTTCATTCAACCTGGTCATTGTGGACAGCTCCTGGTTGATATACAGACAAACTCCATTCATTTTCACTGTGTTGCACCATTCCATTGGATGAACACACCACGGGTTATATATTCATGTTTGTTGAGGGATGTTGGGTAGTCTTGCTATGGATGTTCTTATATATGTCTGCTGGGGCTCATGTGCTACAGTTTACCCAGAAGTGGGGCACTGCTGGAACTGACATCTTCAACTTTACTAGTTATTGTTGAGCAGAAGCTCAGCCTCTTCATCTGTAAAACAGAGAGTGATGCCTGTACCCTAGGGAGTCAGTGTCAGTGAGTGTGAGATGGTGAGGGCAGAGAACATGGGCTCTGCTGCCTGCAGATATAGACTTAAATCCTGGTGCTACATTCTACTTGCTGTATGACTTTGGTCCTGTTATCCAGCCTCTCTGTGCCTCAGTTTCCTCATCTGCAAAACAATGATGATAGTATCTAGGTTTCAGGGTTCTTGAGAAGATTAAATAAGATATTATGTGAAAAGTATTGAATAGAGGAAGCACTAAAAAACCCTAGCAGTCATTATTAGTAATACTAGGGGCCCAGTGCATGAATTTGTGCACCTTGAAAGGAACTGTGGGCTGAGAGGCTGGGGTAGGTACGGGGGGGGGGGGTCTTGGCCCATCCTCCACACCCCCGCCCAGCCCCTCCTGCCGTGGCCTCCCTCTCCTACCTCCCCACCCCCCTGTCCCCTGTCTGCTGGCAGCCCCACTATTGCTGCTCTCACACACTGACGGCGCAAAGAATTTTCAGTAGCCACCAGAGGCTCACCCCCGATGATAGCAATGGTGCCCTGCCTTGGTCTGGTACCCGCTCACCTGGTCCACCATCCTGCTGTGGCCAATGCCCACCATGTTCTGCACACGCCCCCTGGTGGTCAGCGCATGCCATAGTGACCAGTTGTTCGGTTGTTTGGTTGTTCTGGTTGAGGCCCACCAGCCAGAAGTAGCGGCCAGTGGTTGGGGCCAGGACCGGGGCACTGACAGGGTCCTGATTTAGGCAGGAGAGTGTTTTCTTTCCCCTGGGCCAGGCAGAAAGTCCGCAGGGAGCCTGCCGAGCTCAGGGCGCAGGGCCACCAGGCTCGTGAACGCAGACACACACCCAGGCTAGCTGGAGTCAGCTAGAGTCCTGCACCCCAGTAGCCTTGCCCTCTTTCTATCTTCTTGATGTTCTCAGGGGGCCACCATGGCTGCTGGTTTTCCCACGCAAGCTCTCACTGCCTGCCCCTAAGCCCTGCCTCGGATGCCTGCCCCAGGAAGGGAATAAAGGGCTCCTTGAAATGGTGGAAACAACTACGATTTCCCTGGGGCTGAGGCGTGGCTGAGGCACTGGAGACAAGGTAAAGTCCAGATGGAGGGAACACCTGTGTGGGGAGGCACTTCATTAAGGACAGGTTAGACTGCCTTGGGTCTATTTTTCTATGAGAAATGGGTGCCTATGTTTTTTGGGACTTGGCAAGGGTTTCTGGGACATTAGTTTATGTCAAGGGATGGTTGGTCTTTCCTTAATCTGAAGAGTCTATGAATAGAGTGCCTATTATACTAGTATATGGCAGTCTGTGCTTCCCAAACGCTTCCTGGTACTTCTCCGTTTTTCAGTTTGGGGAAGGAGATTTTTTGTTAAAGATCCCACCCGATTTTCTTTGGCTCCTGGGACTTTTGGGATAAAATTGTTTACAAACTTTAAACTTTATGACTCTCACTAGGTGTTGCGTAAGTGGATTATCTCATTTAATCTTCAAACAACTCTTTGCAGAGGAGATATTAGTCCGCCTACTTTACAAATGAGACAACTGGCTCCCAGAGGTTAGGTGTCTTGCCCAAGGTCACACAGCTAGTTAGAACTGGGATGTGGAGTCAGGTCTTTTTTGCTTTCCATATACCAAGGTTTTTGTTTTTTACTGTAGCATGCTTCTCCTCCCATTAGCATACGTTCGGCGGCGGCTGCCTCCTGGATCGGCGTCTGAGCCTGGCCTGGCCTGACTTGCCCACACCCTCCGGGCCTCTAGGCCACGGGGACTTCAGAGGAGACCTGGATCCCAGATTAGCCCTAAAGACAACATGCTCCCGAAGAAGAAAGAGGAGGTCTGGGCACAGCTGAGGCCTGTGTTGGGAAGGGCTTCCCGAGAACCAGTGGGGAACTTCCTCTTGGGAAAGCCGCGAGAGGGGCAGTTCCTCTCCGGGGCCAGGCATCAGGGAGTCAGGCCCCAGCTGTTCCTGCTCAGCCGCCTGCAGCCCTGGGCGCCTACCGGAGACAGAAGGCCCTGCCCGCTCACTGCCCATTGTCCCTGCACCACAGTGCTGCTTCCCACGTGCCTCCTGTTTATACAGGAAGCCCCTGCTCTGGATGCCACCTCCCTCTCCTGAGGGCTGGCCCCGAGCTGGAATTCTTCACAGGGAGCCTCAGTGACCAGAGTAGGTTATCACTGCTCAGCGACTTTAGGAATTAGTACAGCAGCGTGGGTAAAAGCATGGACTTTACCACGTGGCTGCCCTGGATTTGAAGCTGGCCACTCATTAGCTGTATGACCTTGGGCATTCACGCCAACTCTGTGAGGGCCGGTTCCCCCTCTGTAAGATGGGGAATAGTATTTCTCCCTATCTTACAGGTTTTGATGTAAGGATACATGAAAGTGTCTGGGACACGGTATATGCTCAATAAATTATAGATCTCGTTATTGTTGTTATTTGTTCTTTACCTCCCACTTTTTTTTTAAAAAAAAAATATGTATTTTATTGATTTTTTACGGAGAGGAAGGGAGAGGGATATAGAGTTTAGAAACATCGATCAGCTGCCTCCTGCACACCCCCTACTGGGGATGTGCCTGCAACCAAGGTACATGCCCTTGACCGGAATCGAACCTGGGATCCTTCAGTCTGCAGGCCGACGCTCTACCCACTGAGCCAACCCGGTCAGGGCTATCTCCCACTTTTAGTTGCACCAAATTTTAGCTGTGTCCCAATTGCAGGGGATATTTGTAAAATATGGCCTCAAAATTCTGTGACACTCCTCCCATTGTGAGGTGGGGTCATGTCCCCTCCCCGTGAGTCTGGATGAGATTGTAACTATCTTGACCAACATGATGCAGCAGCAGTGACACTGGGTGTGTGACTTCTCAGGCTTTGTTTAGGTTTCTGGAACACTTATACTTGGCAGGCAATGAGGATCATTCTTCCTCGGTTCACTACCAGAGAGGTGGGAATAATTGTTCCCAGTTCAATAGAAAATGTATTGAATGTAGTTTCAAAGTGGTAGATCAAACTCAAACTGGAATTCTATCCTTTACCAACAAGAGATGGCTAGAATAAATACGGAGTTGCACTTAAATTATGAAGGGATACTCTTTTTTAAGAGTAATTTTTTTTGCAAGAAGTAACATTTTATTGAACACTTAGTATGTGCCAGGCAATGTTCTATTTTTTTTTTTAACATTCAGTAGTATTTTGTATTGGTTTCAGGTGTACAGCATCGTGGTTAAACAATCATATACTTTACAAAGTGGTTCCCCAATATTTCCAGCACCCACCTGCCACCAAACATAGTTATCACAATTCTAGAAGCCTGATGCACAAAATTTGTGCAAGGGCCTTGGCCCTGGCCCCCGCCCGCCACCCTTGCTGCAGCCGGGGGGCCTCTGCCACCTCTGCCTCAGCCCCGCCCGCTGCGGCTTTGTCCGGAAGGAAGGACATCTAGAAGGATGTCTGGTTTAATTAGCATATTATGCTTTCATTATTATTGATTACTGACTATATTCCTTATATCCTACTTTACATCCCCATGTCTATTCTGTAACTACCAATTTATACTTCTCAATCCTATGAAAAGATACTCTTTTTTTTAAAAGATTGTTTTATTGTTGACAGTATTACAGATGTCTCCCATTTTCTGAAGGGATACTGTTGGTAGACCAGAAATGATAAACATTCCTGGAATAAAAAAGTAAATCAAATGTGACAGCCATATGCCCCAAACATATGCAGACTTATGTCTCAGAAAAGGTGCACAAATCAAGAATCACTGATCAAAAAACAGTTGTCATGCACTTACTATGTGCTAAGCCTTTGCCACTATTTATCTGTATACTAGAGGCCTGGTACATGAATTTGTGCATGGATGGGGTCCCTCAGGGTGGCCTGCAGGGATCAGGCCCCAGCTCCTGCTCCCAGGCTCACAGCCCTGCCTGGCACCCTGCCGTGGCTTGGTGCCACCAGCAGCCCAGCCTCCCACCACTGCTGGTCACTGTCTGTGGGGCGATCGGGCCCCTGCTTGCACCCACCTTGGCCTGGCACCACCCGCTTACCTGCTACACCATCCTGCTGCGGTCCTGCTGTCATCAGGGCTCATTAAAGGCGGCAGCTCCTCCATTGCTGCCCACTGCCAGTGCCACATTGCCATTGCCCGCCATGTTCCACACTGCACCCTGGTGGTCAGTGCATGTCATAGCGAGCGATCGAACTCCCAGTAGAACTCCTGGTTGAACTACCTCCTGAGGGGACAATTTGCGTATTAGGTTTTTATTATATAGGATTTTTATGGTCGATGCTTGTTTAGAGGTTTTCACATGTTCACATTTTCTTGCGCCCCCATTTCTTCCTTTTGAGTTCAGTTTCCTTCTTCCTGAAGTATATAGTTTCATAGTGCTTTCACCAAAAGTCTGTGAGAAGTCTTTTGCTGAAATTTAAAAATTTCATTCTCTCGCTTAAGTTAATATAGCTGGATGTAGAACACTGAAGTTGACAGTAATTTTCCCTCAGCACATGGGAGACACTTGGGATATTCTATTACTTTCTGGAATCTGGGGTTGCTATTGAGGAGTCTGTGGTAAGCCTAATAGTTCTTTTGTAGGTATTGTATCTGTTCTCGCTAGTTGCTTTTACGATTTTATTTTGGTATTCTGCAGTTTTAATATATTTCTAGGCATGGAATTATCTATATATATAAAAGCCTAAGCGACCATTACGATGGAACTACCGGAACGACTGGAACAACTGGTCGACCAGTTGTTGTGATGCACACTGACCACTAGGGGGCAGAAGCTGCCCCCTGGTGGTCAGTGCGCTACCCCAGGGGGAGTGCTGCTCAGCCAGAAGCCGGGCTCACAGCTGGTGAGCACAGCTGCGGCGGTGGGAGCCTCTCCTGACTCTGTGGCAGCACTACTGAGCAGTGGCAGCAGGCTCACTGGGCTGGGATGAGCACAAGTGGTGCGGTGCCCGGCGGTTCTGGCTCCTCCCTGGCCACCTGCCACTTGGCACACTGCTACATCCCTTGAGGGGTCCCTGACTGTGAGAGCGTGTAGGCTGGGCTGAGGGACCCTCCCCTCAGTGCACAAATTTTATGCACTGGGCCTCTAGTTTTTATATAATCTGCTTGGGGACTGGAGTTATTCTTCCTTATGGAGATTCATAGTTTTCATAATTATTGAGAATGCTTGGCTCTTACAGCTTTTGATATTTCCTCCTCCCCATTATTTTTGTTCTTTCTTATTACAAACTTGTTGAACCTCTTCATTCCCTCTTTTCTCTTAATTATCTTTTATACTTTTCATTGCTTTGCCTCTCTGTGCAGTCGTATTGGTGATTTCCTCATAGCTATTGTCTTTCAATAATTCTCTTTTCAGCTTCATCTATTCTACAATTTTACCCATTCACGAAAATTTCAATTTTGATGACTATATTTTTTCATTTCTAGAAATTTTATTTGGTTCTTTTAAAAAAGCCTACCTAGGATTTCATTATTCTTCTCCCTTTCTCTTTCATTATTTAAAATATACATACAGTCTTTCAGAATGTTCAATTATCAGAAGCTCTTGGGATGCCACTTCTCCTATTTGTTGTTTCTGAAAACTCTTGCTCATGGTAAACTTTTCTCTGTATGGTTTGCCATTCGCTTGGTGGTTTCTTTCCCTGTGGGAATCCTGTACTGCCTGAGTTGTTGGAATGACCCTACAGAAAGGTTTTATTTTGGTTTTGCCAGGTGCCCTGGAGTTATCACCAGCTTGAGATCTATTTTTTGTATATTTGTTAATTTTTTGACTTGGTTTTGCTGCACGATGTGGTTGGTATACGTCAGTGGTTCTCAACCTTCCTAATGCCGCGACCCTTTAATACAGTTCCTCATGTTGTGGTGACCCCCAGCCATAAAATTATTTTCGTTGCTACTTCATAACTGTAATGTTGCTACTGTTATGAATCGTAATGTAAATATCTGATATGCAGGATGTATTTTCATTGTTCACGACCCACAGGTTGAGAACCCCTGGTTCTAATTCTAAACCATCACCTGATACAAAGTTGGTGTTTTGATTTCTAATGGGAGACCAGGAAGAGACAAACTTTATTGCTATGTTTCTGGGCTGGTGGGGGAGTTTTTCTAACCTTCTTTTCACTAAGGGTGTGTCTCTTCAAAATTCCTGACTTTATGCAGGATCCTCACTCCTAATTTAACTTGAGTGACCCCAAAGCCCTGTCTCTTGTCCCTGTGAGAGGGTTAGAACTGGAGTTTCTCACCTACAGAGATATTTTCCAGTCTGTAAGCCTTCTGCCCCCGGTCTGGGGTTTCTTCAGTGTCAGCTCATGAGCTTTCAGTTCCCTCTATTGCTGGTATGTCCGGATGACTTTTTTTGGAGAGCTAGAAGTTGAAAACAACGGATATTTATTAGTTATTTTTGAATATAGGATTTCTGTGAGTTTGTAATGGAAGACTCGTTTTATTTTGCTTTATAGCTTCAGGTCACAATGAACCTTTCCAAGCCCTTGGCATATGTTCTTTCATATCATCCTCACAAGAACTCTATGACACAGATGTTTTTTTAAATCAGCTTCTTTTTATGCACTATGATATTGAGACTTGGCAAATTTAAATCTTGTCCCTGATCAAACAGGTAGGAAATGGCCTTGTCAATATTAGAACCCAGGTTTCTTTAATTTCATTTCATGTTATATTTAGGACGTTATTGATAATGATTCCTTCCCCCTGTCATTTCATTATGAAAAACTTCAAACATAATACATGTACTATCCACCCAGAATTTACAATTATGTTGGTATATTTGCTTTATTATATATCTATCCACTCACCCAGCCCTCTGTTCATCCATCTATCCATCTTATATTTTGATACATTTCAAAATAAGTTGAAGACATTAGTATACACCATCCCTAAACAATTCAGCATGTATATTACTAATTTAAGTATTTATGGTTCTTTTTCCTCTCTAGGTACAAACATTAACTCTGCCATCCGTGAGTTTTGATGATTGCATACACTGTGTAATGCCAATCTATATCAAGACAGAGAACAGTGATGGCGAATCTATGACACGCGTGTCAGAGGTGACATACGAAGTCATTTTTTTGGTTGATTTTTCTTTGTTCAATGGCATTTAAATATATAAAATAAATATCAAAAATATAAGTCTTTGTTTTACTATGGTTGCAAACATCAAAAAATGTCTATATGTGACACGGCACCAGAGTTAAGTTAGGGTTTCTCAAAATGCTGACACGCCGAGCTCACAAGGTTCGCCATCACTGCTGTAGAACTTCATCTTCTCCGTAGAAGTTCCCTCTGGCTCCTTCCCAGTCAATCTCTGCCCTCACGCAGAGGCAATCACTCTTTTGATGTTTCCCCCATGGACTAGTCTGCCCATTTTAAAAATTCATGTGATTGGGTTCTTACCAGGTGTACTATTTTGGGTATGTTTTTTTTTTCTTTCTTTTCTTTTCTTTTTTGTTAATCCTCACCTGAGGATATTTTTCCATTGATTTTTAGAGAGTGGAAGGGAGGAGACAGAGAGAGAAACATTCATGTAAGCAAGACATCAATATGATGTCTTTGATTGGTTGCCTCCTGCACATGCCCCGACTAGGACCAGGATGGAACCTGCAACCGAGGTATGTGCCCTTGACCAGTATCAAACCCAGGAGCCTTCAGTCTTTGGGCCGACGCTCTATCCACTGAGCCAAACTGGCTAGGGCTGAGTAAATTTTCTTTCAGTTAGCACAGTGCTCTTGAGATTCATCCATGCTGTGTGTGTATCAGTAGTTTGCTCATATTTATTGCTGAGTAGCATTTCATTGTTTGGCTATCACACAGTTTATCCATCCTCTTATTGTTAGACATCTGAACTGTATTAAGTTTTTGCATATTATGATAAAGCCGCTCTGAACATTTTTATAAATATTGTTATTTTTTAACAGTATCTATGACATGGGGTGAGGGGATTAGTGTAGCAGGCAGATTGGAGTTAGTTGAAGGAGATGAGGAAGTGCAGAAAATAACACAGACAATTTTCTTTTTCTTTTTTAAAAAATATATTTTATTGATTTTTTACAGAGAGGAAGGGAGAGAGATAGAGAGTTAGAAACATCGATGAGAGAGAAACATCGATCAGCTGCCTCCTGCACATCTCCTACTGGGGATATGCCCGAAACCAAGGTACATGCCCTTGACCAGAATCGAACCCGGGACCTTTCAGTCCGCAGGCCGACGCTCTACCCACTGAGCCAAACCGGTTTCGGCCAGACAATTTTCTTAATATAAGTAGGTGAAAAGTGGGGAGATAAAGAGTAAAAACTAAAGAGATGTTCAGGGGTCAGAACCATATATAGATATATACCATATAGATTACATAATATCAGTATATATTTAATATTACATAGAATATATTATCATGAAATAATACAATGTACCTATTTATAAATAGATATATATTTACACATATATAAATTAAACATATATGTGTATATAAATATAGATATTTCTATTTAATGAGAATAATATAAGCATGTTTCCACAGGGGAAGAGGGGGAGGAGAGGAGAGAGGGGATGGTAATCTTTGCTTCTAGGGACAGCCCATGGCTGCCTTCCTCTGGGCCCTGGGGCTTAGATGCTGGGCACAACCCTAGACTCTGTGGCCACTCCGTGGCTTTATTGGCAGAGTCTCAAGTCCTGAATCTTTTCCTCTGATGTCCACATTGGTACCAGCCATTCTGACAACTGAAGGGGCAGCAGACCTTTGTCTTGGCCGTCGGCTCAGGCTGTTGAAATTCTGGGGGCCACAGCAAGTGTCAGTGAGAGATGGGATAGTGGCTTCGGCTGGGCAGTGGGGAAGAATCTGCTCGGAATGATTGGGCCACCTCTCACAGTGATGATTGCATGGCCTTTGCCATGGGAGAACCACTAAGATTCCTTCCAGGTCTAAGAAGCTGTGACTTGAAGCAGTTGCTCATTCAAGTTCCTGGACCAGAAATCACCTCCTGACAGACACATAAGAGTCAGCCTCGGGGGCCAACCCATGCTTTCACTTCAACCCACATTTAGTTCTCAAGACAGTTGGATTCGTGAAAGAAAGCCCGCTTCTTAAAGTGACCGGGGCTTAATTGTGTGCAGGCCGGCAGATGGGACCAGGGAGATCTTGTGGTTATTCATCGAACCATCCCTTTCTGCATGATGTCGAGTTTGTTATGAAATACCTTCCTCATTAGGCTCTCAATACTGGGTTTTCGTTACTTTAAAAACTCTATGTTTATTGATTTATATAACAGACGTATATTTTTCTCTGAAAAAACACACACACACACAACTCTACCGATATAATTTTCATGCAAAAAATGCACCCATTTAAAGTGCATATTTTGATGAGTTTGACACATTTAAACACCCATGTAATGACCACGTCAATCAAAACATAGAACACTTCCATCACCCCCAAAAGTTCCTTTGTGCCGCTTCCTGGTCAATCCCCCACCCCACCTCCAGCCCCAGGCAACCACTGACAGGTTAGATTGATCTTTCTGGAACTGCATGTAAGTGGAATTAGACTGGGTGTTATCTTTTGTATCTGGCTTTTCTTGCACAGCATATTATCTTGTAGATTTTTAAAACATATATTTTTACTTGATTTCAGAGAGGAAGGGAGAGGGAGAGAGATAGAAGCATCAATGATGAGAGAGAATCATTGATTGGCTGCCTCCTGCATGCCCCCTACTGGGGATCGAGCCCGCAACCCAGGCATGTGCCCTTGACCGGAATCAAACCTGGGACCCTTCAGTCCACAGGCCGACACTCTATCCACTGAGCCAAACCAGCTAGGGCTTATCTTATAGATTTATCCATGTTGTTGAGTGATTCCCTAGTTCACTCAAGTTTTTTTCTGAGTAGTATTCCATTGCACACATATGGCCTAATTTATTGAGTAGGTAATAAGACACATGGTTCAAAATTTAAGAAGTACATGTCTTTCCCACTCCATTGTCTAACCAGTCAGTCCCTTTTCACGGGCATCAAATACTACCAGCTTCTTGTGAATCCTTTTGAGCTATTTAGAAACAGATGTGTAGGCAGGATCGTCCTCCAGTCCTCCAAGAAATATACCTAATTTTGCATGTATGTGAGTATAATCTTAGAATTGTAATTGCCTTATTATTAAAGGGTTTGTACACATGTAATTTTGATAGATGTTGCCAAATTGCCCTCCATAGAGATAATACAGTTTCCTTAACTTTTTTGGGGGGAGATTTAAAGATAGTACAGACTTTTGATGGAGCTGCAAGTCAATTGATTTGAAGAAGATGGAGACATTCATTTAAATCTGCAGGAAAACGTAAACCAGCAAGATTGTTACTTTGCATACATGGCAGGTTTTCAGCCTCACACTTGGTGACCCTCGAGGGTACCTGCTTTCAGTCACAGGGCTATCTGCACTCCAGCCACTTCGGCTTTTCAGTTCTTTCCCCTGTTCTCTGCGTCAGGACACACTCCCTTATGCCCACCTCCCCTAGTTAACATTGTTTCATCTTTCGGATCTGACCTAGGCCAGAGCCTCTACAGTTCTTCTACAGCATTTATGACCATCTCTGCTTCAAAATGTCTCCCTCTGCCCTGGCCGGTGTGGCTCAGTTGATTGGGTATTGTCCCGTTCACCGAAAGGGCACTGGTTCCGTTCCCGGTCAGGGCACATGCCCTGGTGGCAGAGCCCTGGTAGTGTGCAGGAGACAGCCGATCAATGTTTCTTTCTCTATCTCCCTCTCCCTTCCTTTCTCTCTCTAAAAAAAAAATTCTTTAAAAAGTAATTTCTCTCATCTGATCCTTAGTGTTTATTTCTCCTCTTAATCTATTAGTGTCATGCGAGCAGGGATCATATCTGTTCTGTGCATACGTTTATTCTCTGTGCTCTAACATAGTAGGTGCTCAGTAAAAGTTTGTGAAGTGAACATATAAGGAATTTTGATAGCACAAGCATGTAGCTAATAGTCAGAACTGGGGGTGAATTTCATTTTTGCACCTTGGCAAGTTGCCTAACCTCCCTGAGCTGCAGTTTCCCTGCCTGAAAGGTGGGTATAATAACATGGCCTCTCGGAGTTGTTGGAAGTACTTGGAAAGTGCCAGGCAAACAGCAGGTGGCTGAGCCCTGGTGACTATCGTAGTAGCATCTTTGATACGAAGCCAGTGAGCACACTTGTTCATGGGCAGCTTGTGCTCCTGGTGACTGGCGACAGCTGGCCTCAGTGTCTGGGGTCAGGCTGGGCCACAGGTGGGGCTCAGTGCCCCCTTACCCCAGGAGGTGAGAGTGACGCTGGAGCTGGGGGTTGAGGAGGTCACAGTGCCATTTGGCAGCTGCCACCGAGACCTTGGAGGGAAGGCAGGCCTGGGGCACCTCCAGTCACTGGCCTCTGCCAGGGCAGCGGAGAGGAGCAACAGGGAGCCATGGGAACAGAGGAGGGCGGGGAAGCTGGGTGGTCTCAGGAAGCTGTGGGCCTGGCTGGCAGGCGGGAACGGAGCTGATGAGAATGTCAGGGCTCTGGAGGGGATAGGGTTTCTGCCGCCTCCAGCTGCCCTAAGCTGCCTCTGCTGTTTTCCAGAGGGACCCAATTACCACCCCCTTGTGGAGCCAGGGCCGCCAGAGATCCCAGGGAGATAGGAGGCGGCTCCCAGCAGGGCAGCAGGGCCTTTTAAGCTCCCCTTACGTATACCTGCTCCTGATCATCTGAGATTAGGGGTCTGGTTTGGGGAAAATGTTAGGACTTCTGAACGTGGTGCCTCAGGTTTCCACAGAACCTCAGGCTTTCAAAGTGTTCTCATAAGCACCGACTCCTTTGATCCTCTTCACAGCTTGGGAGCTGCCTTGGGAGGGTTTGAAGGCCTCTTTGGACAAACAGCGTCCCAGTGGTCCAGAGAGAGGGGGAGGCAGTTGGCCACAGTCACCTGATGAGCTAGTGATCCAAGACTTTTGTCTTTATAGAGACTCTTCCCTGTCCCACTTCTGTCAACACACAGGAAAGCTGTCCAGCTTGCCACAGGCCCCACCATGCCCCACTGTTTGCCAGTAGGCTTGCACCCCTCATCCACGTACCCGCCTGGCTCTGGAAGAGATTTGAGCAGCAGCTCCTGCCCCTCATGTAGCTTGTTCCCAGTGTTGTCCTGGGTGCTGTGGAGGGTACCAGGGAAGGTGGTGTGTTTTCTGTCCCCAAGGAGTGGACAGCCAGACACGCCCTCTGAGAGAGCAGCCTATAACGTTGGGTACACTATTAGGAAGCCATGTGATGTCAGGCCTGAGGATGCTGACCCGAGCCTTGAGCTGGGCCTCTCTGGGGTTGGGGTTAGCCTACACCAGCAAGTGTGGAGAGGAAAGAAGGGACCAGGGTGTCACAGGATGGACAGAAGACCTTCCTGTGTATAATGGGAGACGTTTGAAGGTTACATGGCTTTGAATCCATTCATACCACAACTGTTTCCTGGGAACCTACTATGTGTCAGATGCCTACTAGGCACTCTACACACCTCATCTAATTTCATCCTCACTGTAGCCATGGAGGTAGATATTTTCCCCACTTCACAGATGAGCAAGTATGAGGATGCAGATGAGATATATTGAAGTTAAAGGACTTGCTCAAAGCCAGTCTGACTTCAAAACCTATGCCTTTTCTTTCCAGAAGGCTTCTGGGGGGAGGGGGGAGGTGAGTTTTGGGTATGAATGAGGGCAGATGAGGGGCTAAGCCTTAGGAGGCATTAGAGGTGGTAGGAATGCACCAGTAAAGGCAAGGAGGCAGGACCAAGTTGGGTGTGCACCGCGGTCAGCGAGGTAAAAGTTTTGATTGATGCATAACTTCCTGGTCAAGACCCTCATTCTTCCGTCCAGGGCCTTGTTTGGCCCACTTGAGGGCCCCGCTGCCTGATCTGCTGTCTCCTCCAACAAGCTCACCTCTCCTCCAGTTGGGCCCTCTGCAGACTTTCCGCGACTGCCGGGCTCTCTTCTGGTCTCCACCTTTGCATTTGCTGTTCCCCTCCCTGAAATTCACCCCTTACCGTCCCCACCTATCCCAGCCCTGCCTCTCCCTGCCTGCTCCACAAGAAGTTTCAGCTCTTCCAGGAAGCCCTGTCTGACCTGGAATGTAATCTCTTTCTCTTCTCTGAACTCCATCTGTCCTGGTTCTTAGCTGAGGGTGCCTGGGTCCCTTTCAAAAACCTGCCTTGTCTCGCCAGTTTATAAACTCCCCATGTTCTGGCAGGAGCCACAACTCTAACCCACTCCCGGCCTGCCCAGCAAGCCTCATGGGCAAGGGTAGACCACTGATAAAAGATGTGCTGCAGGCTGGGCTAGAGGCCAGCACTTCTCACAAATTTCCTGGTTTAGTCCTCACAGCAAGCCCTGGGTCCTGACTAGCCTGAGGGTAGAGGTCACTTGAATTAGGCCCCTGCTCACAGGAGTCCAGAGTAAGAGAAGGGAATGCAAGATAGTGTGGCCCCAGCAGGTGGCTGGCTCCTTTGCAGATGCCTTATAGCACAGCCCCTCTTATTTTTTCTGATTTTTCTTTTGTATGCTGGTGGGGTGTGTGTCTCCCCAAATCCCACTTCTGCCTTTAATCAATTTCCATTTGGAAAGTGAGCCTAAGTGGCCACGGTTTGAGATAGTACCTACCTCTTGAGAGAAATAAACCCATCTAGGGTGATGGTGAGGGGATTGAGGGGCCCCTTCACCAACCCCAGCTGCCACGGCTCAGGGGTGCAGTCCCCACCCTCCCGCCCAGGCAGGGTGGACCAGCCTGGAGGCAGCAGAACAGGAATGCAGCCTCTGGCCAGCTCCTGACAGGGCATCTCTGGGAGGCCCCCAGCTCCTCCAGGCCATGGCTCTGCCGGGGAAGCCGGGGATTAGAAGCCTAATTCCGCCGAGAAATCCTGTTTTTCTTAGCCTCACACAGATTGCTCTTTAGGAAAGGCCCTCATCTAATTAGTCTGAGTCAACAGCTCCATTTATTTGGACACGTGATGTTACGGAACGGGCTGCTGCCGGTGTGTTTTTGTACTGCATATCTGGGCTGCCCCTCCAGGATGGCACCGGGAGGGAGGCACCTCGGGCCACCGGGCTGGGGTGAGAGCCCAGACCCAGAGGGGCTCCAGCCGAGGCTGGAACGGCAGCCACAGGTTTGCTAGCTGGGCAGGAACTGCTCCCTCTCAGGTTTCATAACAAGAAAGTGACCCATGGAGTGTCCACATATCCAGCTTCCTCTCCCGTTGGTGTTTCTGAACCAAAATAAAGAGGGGATTAGGGGCCCTTTGTCTAAAACTCCTTCCTCTGTCCCCTGTCAGAATCAAAAGGGACTTCTACAGGAGGCGTTAGAGCAGCGGTTCTCAACCTGTGGGTCGCGACCCCTTTGGCGGTCGAACGACCCTTTCACAGGGGTCGCCTAAGACCATCCTGCATATCAGATATTTACATGACGATTCATAACAGTAGCAACATTACAGTTATGAAGTAGCAACGAAAATAATTTTATGGTTGGGTCACAACATGAGGAGCTGTATTTAAAGGGCCAGAAGGTTGAGAACCACTGCTTTCGATGGTGACAGGCCCTTTACCACCGGCATGACTACCTAGGACTTTCTGAGAGAGAAAAATAGAATAATAGTTATCATTTACTACACATTTATTATGTGCAGTGTGCTAGACATATTATAAAATAAGTCACCTGTGCGTGCACGCACACATAGACACACGAGTACAGACACACACACACACACACACATATTTCTTCTTCTTTCTCTCTTCCCTCACAATGTTATTTCTTTTTCTTTCTCTTTTTGTTTAAAATATGTTTTTATTGACTTCAGAGAGGAAGGGACAGAGATAGAGGTAGAGAGATATAGATAGATAGATAGATAGATAGATAGATAGATAGATAGAGACATCAATGATGAGAATCATTGATCAGCTGCCTCCTGCACGCCCCCTACTGGGGATTGAGCCTGCAACCTGGGCATGTGCCCTCAGCAGGAATCGAGCCGTGACCTCCTGGTTCATAGGTTGATACTCAACCACTGAGTCACACCGGCTGGGCTACACTGTTGTCCTTACCTACCTGGTGGAAGTGGAAGCCTCCCTCCCTCTCTTCCACATTCAGTCCCCCCCCCATCCTCCACGCACACCTTTGGTGTTTATCCTTCCATATTCTTTTCTGTGCATTCATATACATATACATCACATATTATTCCTAACTGTAAAAACAGTCCTTCAAGGAAAGTACCGTTGTACTCATTTCATAGGTGAGAAAACTGAAGCGAAGAGAGGCTGAGCCACTTGCCCGAGGTCACATAGCCAGGAAGGAGTGGAGCTGGGTTTCACTGTGATTCCAGAGATAGACAGGCAAATCCTTTTCCTCTGGCACTGCCCTGACCCCCAGCGGGTCACAGGCTTTGGACTCAGGGATTTGTCGTGTGCTTCTCACCTGGTCTCCACCTTGCCATTCCTTCTCTGTGCTGCTATTATTTTTGCCAAATGTGGGCGTTCGATACATTGGGCCACATGGAAGCCGCCCTGAATAAATGGGGCCGGAACTCTGTCTTGCTGCCTCCTTCCTGCCCCCCGGATCTGGAATTGCTGCCAACCTATGCTTACCTGGACCACTTCTGCCCTGTGCACACAAGAGGCAAAAGGAAATAAGTACCAACGAAGGTGACATCGCCGCCCTTTCCCCAGCGTACGGCTGATCAGCTCACACATAGCCAGACCACAGAGCACTTGGGGCTGAGTTTCTCCCCTTGCCGACCAAATAGAACATTGTGTGAACAGCAGCAGTTCAGGGGTTCAGGGTGCTTGCCACATGTGGGGAGTCTGGGAAAGCAGCTGGTTGTGGCTACTTCTGTCTGGGAGATGAACCCAGTGGGAGGAACAGGCTCCTCAACATTTTCCTCTTTATAATGGGGTTTCTCTTGGCTGGAGAGGCAGGGATCAAAGAGATATTACGTGATGGATTGAAAAAACTAAATTCAATCCCGTAAATTGCTAGATTCACTTACTAGTTTTAGTAAGTGATTTGTAGCATCCTTTGAGTTTTTCTGTATAAACAATCATATCATGTACAAATAGAATAGTTTTATTTCTTCTAAAAAAAAACCCCACACAAACCACACACACACAAAAACAAACCCCAAATTCCAAAGCTGGGCCTGGAAGTTTCTTTAAAAGGTAATGGGACTTTTTCCTGTTGAACTTTCAAACCTCTCTGACCCTGCACTGTGTGCTCTGCAGTTTATCAGGGCCACCAGGGGCCAGGAGTGGAGCATGACTAAAGTTACTGGGGCAAAGCTGGAGGCAGGTCAGCCCTCCACAGGGGAGTCCCAAGGGCCTGCAGGCAGCCACCGCCACCAAGAACTTCTAAGGCCAAGAAAGGGAAGCCTCGAAACCAAACATCCCTGCACGGTCCCAGGCAAATGTGTTCCTCATCAAGGCAGATACAAACAAAGTTTATTAAAAAGCCTTCCAACGGACATTCCAAATCACCAGCAGGCCTCTGCGAGGCCACCGTCCATTCTCCTGTGGACTCATTCCAGCCTCGTTGGGGCTTTTCAAACACCGAGTCACCAATGTGTCCAGAAAGGAAAATAAACAGGGGCTCCAGCGGGCGGCCCTGGGGCGCAGGGTGACTTGGCTCGCAGTGCAGGCTTGCACTTTCTGACACCACAGCCAGTGGGGTTGATAGGCATGATCCGGGAATCGAGTACAAACAGGGCAGTGAGGCCTCTTGGACTGTGTGGCGGGTGCCCACCCCTCGCAACCCCATGTATTAATGGTAGCCCACCAGGCAGAGGAAGGGCCCCTGTGGTTGCAAACATGGTGGCTTGGTACCGTGGACTAGGAAAGCCATGTGTCTTTTGCATTCCTGGAGGAAAGGAGACTTCTGCCTCCAGGTTTCCTCATCTGTAAAATTGGTGGTTTTTCCAGTAGATGGGGGTGGGTTGTTCTCATTAAGGTCAGCGCTGGAGGTCTCAGAGCTGGTCCACGTGTTCTCCAAAACATGTCAGGGTATCCCATGGAACCCTAGGGTCCTGTGGTGGGAACATACGTTTTTTGTTTTGTTTTGTTTTTTAAATATGTTTTTATTGATTTCAGAGAGAGGAAGGGAGAGGGATAGAGAGATAGAAATATCAATGATGAGAGAGATTCATTGATCGGCTGCCTCCTGCACGCCCCCTACTGTGGGCTGAGCCTGAAACCCAGGCATGTGCCCTGATTGGGAATTGAATTGTCGACTTCTTGGTTCCTTGGTCAACATTCAACAGCTGAACCACACCAGCCGGACAGGGAGCATAGTTTAACATCCCCCTCCTGGCATTTAAGCTAAGATTCTATAACTTTAAAATAATTTGAGTATACAAGTGAAGCAATAAGCAAATTGTGAGCCACAGTATATTGCAGTACAAGGGACAGGGGAGAACTCTGTCTCCAGAGTCAGACAGGCTTGCATTGTCACAACCTACTGTGTCACTGTGGGCAACGCCATTGCTCAAACTCCCAGGGCCTCATGAAGAGGGACCATAGTACTTGTCTCATGACGTTGATGTGAGCATCTGTGTCGAAACCAGTGATTTGCAACCTTTCTCATCTCATGGCACACATAAACTAATTACTAACATCCTGCATTTCACCCCCAAAAATCGATTTTTTTGCCAATCTGACAAAAAAAATAGGTATAATTTTGATTCATGCACACCGAGTGGCTATTTGTTGTGTTGGCTGTTATCATTTTTAAAATTTGACAGTCTACCTGCAAAGAGGTCAGTGCCCCTGACTAAATAGTCAGGTATGACATGTTTAAAAATTTCTTGTGACACACCTGTTGAAAATCAATGGTCTAAATCCTCAGCAGAGATTCTGACACATAGCTGGTACTTCATAAGTGGTAGCTATTGTTATCTTTATTTGTTGGGCATGTCCTATGGCCCTCGTTCTGTTCAACATTTTGGAGAGACAAAGGGATATCCAGGGAATAAAGGAGGGGAGGAGAAAGAGAGAGAGCGAAAGCCCATGGGAAGTAGGAGGAACTTTGATGCTGATGGAAACGAACTCCTGTAATGATTTATTGATAGATTTCTGTGAGTGGTTACTGTGTATGGAGATTATAGTAAGTCCCACCTGTGACGATCCCCCATTGCAAGTTAGTATGATCCTTTCCTAACAGGGGAGGAATCGGAAACTCAGAAATCTTCGTGATTTCCCAAATGCCAAGACCTGTGCTTTAGGTTGAATGTCTGTGCCCCCAATTTATATGCTGAAAACTTAATGCCCAATGTGATGGTATTAGGAAGTGGGGTCTTTAGGAGGTGTTAGGTCATGAGGGCAGAGCCCCTATGAATGGAATTAGTGCCCTTATAAAAGGGGACCGGGAAAGCTCCCTTATACCTTCCACCATGTGAGGACACAGTGAGAAAGTTCAAGCTATGAACCAGGAAGTGGGTTCCCACCAGATACCAAAGCAGCTGGTGCCTTGATCTCAGACTTCCCAATTTCCAGAACTGTGAGAAAGAAATGCTTGTTGTTGTTAAGCTTCCCAGTTTATGGTATTTTGTTATAACAGGCTGAATGGGCTAAGCCCACAAGACAAAGAGCTGGGACTGATACCGAAGTCTAGGCTCTTGGTCACAGACCCTCAGTTCTGAGGTGAGGAGAGCCCTCCTCTTAAGTCAAAGATGGTCAAGGTCTTGAAAGACAGGCGCCCAATCAGAGCTGCCAATCGCGATGCTTGGGAAACCCTTCCTGTCAAGGTGTTGTGTACAAGGCCAGGGGATGATTTCACCAGTTGTGGCTATCCCAGCTTTCTTGGTTCTAAATTAGTGATTCTCAACCTTGGTTGCACATGACATCACCTGGGGAGCTTTGAAAAATTCACACCACTTAGGTTACCCGGACCAATTACGGTGTCTCTGGGTGGGGCTGGGCATCAGTGTCCTGTTAATCTCCCTGTGGTTCCAAAGAGCATCCAGGCTTGAGGACCCCTGTGAAGGGAAACTGCTGGGTTGGAGCTCTCATTCCCTCCACCGAGGAGCCAGGAGTAGGGGCCGGGACCAGAGGCTTTGAGGTAGAGATCAGGCATCAGGTGCGAGGCAGTAAAAGGGGAGAGACCAAAGGCTGAGAAGGAATGTGTGGAGTGTGGACACAGAGGCCCACGCAGGTTAAGTAAGTGAATTCAGGTTACACACAAGGTAAGTGGCAGAGCTGGGAATCACACCATTGAAGTTGTGGCAAAATGACTGGAATCTCTTGTTACTGGGGAGACTCCAAGGGTAGCTCAGTGGTAGAGGTCCCCAAGACCTAGTTTTGCATCCCATTCTCTTCTCAACCCATCCTTTCTACTCAAGCAGCCTCATCCACACCCAGGGTGTCATCATCACTTGACTCCCAACTGTCTATACTGCAGCGACTCATCTGACATCTGTCTCAGATGATTCCAAGGCACCTAGGACTTTACATGCCCAAGACTAACTCATAACCACCTCCATCCCCAGGCTGGGCTGGCCTCTTGCAGGGTCCCCAGCCTGGTGAATGGCACAGGAATTGTGCTCAGCTCCTGCCTTGCTCATGTGCATCACCAGCACTCTCAGTTGAACCTTCTAGCTACCCGTCCATCCTGTCCTCTCCTCTCTATCTCCATTACTGCTCCGTTCGCCAAGTCACCATCATCTTTGGTAATTTATTATTTTTATTTTTAATATTTTGGTCATTTACTCTTGCTTACCTGATCATTTGATTTATGTCTGCCTCTGCTAGTCACTTATACACTGTGTAAGGGCAAGGACTAGCTTTTTTGGTGACTTTTGTATCCTCAGCACCTAGTACCTTACCTGTGACTTAATAAACACTTGCTGATTCCTAAGTGAGTGAATAAATTCATTTCAAATATTTAATTCCTTCGGTGGGCTGTTGCTATAATGACCGCTTCATTAGAGCTCGCTGCTTTTCAGGCTGAAATCAGGGATAATGTGCTCAGACGACTGTGCATTCTATGAAGTCCAGGGGCAAAAGGTCTTGCCTATGGAGGCTGAACAGAGGGTCTGAGGGGACCACAAGCTCCGAGATGAGACGCAGCCACACAGTGAACACACACACACACACACACACACACACACACACACACACACACACGTATCTATCCTTTGGCAGCTCTTGCCTGCTTACTCCACAGACGTTACCTTTATTTGGAGAATTGATTATGAAACCAGTCCCTCACTATTTCTCCAATAACGTAGTTAATAAAAAGAAAAGCTATTTTGAGGGTGTCTGCTTTTCAGCTAAAAGGAGGGTCAAACAGCAGTTTTATCAGCTGCCCTTTGAAAGTGCTTCTCGGTCCCAGCAGTTCGCTGGGGGAAACCCGATGACTCCAGCCTCATTCTTGATGTTGGCTCCTGCCCGAGGTGACAGATTGTGTTACTCCGGACCAGGACATCGGTGGGTAAACAGCAAGATCAAGTCGAGGTCACATCATGCTTGCTCTGTCATTAGAACATGGCCCACTCCTCCCTCCCATTGCACACACATACACACTGCCTGTTCCAGTGAAATACAGTAAAAATGGCGGCTCTCTGAGATTCTGGCAGAAATGAGCCATCGGAAGAAGTCCTGGTCTCTTGGTGCAAGCTCCTCTTTCAGAACCTCTCCTAAGATTCTTCTCCAAGAAAACAATCCCAGCCTCACAGTGGCAACTCTGACTGTTGTTCTTGCCCCGTATGGTTGGAAAGGCCCCCGAGGGCAGAGACCATGGTCTTTCCACTCCCCAACCTCACTGTCGGGGCCTTCATGGGTGCTTAGGGGTTCCTTGGGCGGCAGGACAGGTACGACTAAGAAGTTGTTAGAAATTAGGTACTGGAGTCAGGAAATTAAGTCTGCCTCCTGGACTTGCCACTTCCTGGATGAGAACTTGGGGCATGTTACTTGATGTCATTAAACCTCAGTTTTCTCATCTGTAAGATGGGGACCAAAATAGTAGCTATGTGACTTGCATGAGGTTTTGTGAGGAGGGGTCGATCAGATAATGCATATAAAGCACAGTAAATGCCAGTTGTGGAATGAATGAGGGTGGGGTGCCCCTCCTTCTCGTGTCAGTGGGTCTGAGGAGATGCTGGCACACACTACAGCCCATAGGAGGTGGAGTCTCAGGCCTTCTAAGGCCACCACTCCTTTGGACTTAGTTTCCACTAAATAGAAAATAGTGACCACTGCCTCTTACGACTAAGGCCCAGACTTAGAACCGAATGTTTTGCAGGTTAAATGTCACCAGGAGACATCAACAGATTGCAGTCTCCCTAGCCAGCAGCTTCCTTATTTACATATGCGTCATAGATACAAGTAGTTAATTTTGTTTTTCCTTTTACTAACTCTTGTAATTTAAGTACATTCTTCATCCATTCAAGAAGCATTTAAAAGAAACTCATCAATTGTTCGTGGGCACCAAACAGTAAAGAAGAGCACAATTCCTCACTGTCTCAGGGTGAAAACTCTAACCACTGAGCGTTTAAGATACATTTTTATTGATCTCAGAGAGGAAGGGAGAGGGAGAGAGAGATAGAAACATCAATGATGAGAGAATCATTGATCAGCTGCCTCATGCTTGCCCCCCCCCCCCCCCCCCGCCACTGGGGATTGAGCAGCAACGTGGGCATGTGCCCTAGGCCGGAATCGAACCTCATTGCTCAACACAGCCATGCCGGCCAGGCCACCGAGCTTTGATGTGCTCACAATCCCTAGTGAGGCCAGGAAAGCAGTGACCACCTCAGCAGTGCTTTAAAGACTTTTTTGTGTGCGTGCACAGTCCAACCTTCCTGTCGCTGGTGTGAACACAGCTGGGTGAGACCCCTTCTGACTGAGAAGCTGAGGGAGTGGCCTGGCTTGGAACAGCTGTGCCAATTTATAGCTACTTCTTAGGTTGCCACCTTGTGGCAGTTGCTCTGAGGTGAGTCTGCCTGTGGGTACCCGACTTCCTAACTTTTCAAAGACATGTTTCTTTCTCCCTTGTGATTTATTTTTTTTTAAATATATTTTTTATTGATTTCAGAGAGGAAGGGAGAGGGAGACAGATAGAAACAGCAATGATGAGAGAGAACCAATGATTGGCTGCCTCCTGCACGTCCCCCACTGGGGATCGAGCCCGCAACCAGGACATGTGACCTTACCCTGAATTAAACCCGTGACTCATCAGTCCCCAGGCCGATGCTCTATCCACTGAGCCAAAGCAGCCAGGGCTTCCTTGTGTTTATATAGCACTTGCACACATTTGTATACGGGGCTCTGGGGTTCTAACTCCAGGTGTGGGAAACAGGGAAATTAGCAAGATGATCTCAGAATGGGACCTTCTCCAATTGGGACATCCAGGCCAGCCCTGGGTGGCAGGTGTCCAGGTGATATATACGTCCAGGGCGGTGTGGTAGCAGGGCGATTACGAGCTACTATTTGTGGGGTGCCAGCTATAGCTTAGCATTTCCTATCTTATTTCATTTAAAACTAACAACAACTCTCTGAGCTAAGCCCTGCTCGCTCCTAATTGTACAGATGAAGAAACTAAAGTGCCCAGTGGTGAAGGCACCTCCAAAAGTTACGGAGTCAGTATGGTAGAGTTGGGACTCAAAACAAGGCCTTTCTGACCCCCAAACGTGTGCTCTAACCCTCCCACTTGGTGCAGGGGTGGGCTGTAGAGCCCAGAGCCCTGAGATTCCGTCCTGGCTTAGCCACTTGGGTTATGTGAGCTGGGCTCAGTCACTTAGCCTCTCCCACCACTGTCTCCCCTCTGCACAGTGAAGCCTCCTCACAGGGTAATGGCAAGGATTCAGTCGGATAGTTGATAGTTAGCACAGTGCCCAGCACAAGTGGAGGCTCAGAAATGTGTTTCTTTCTTCCCGCTTCAGAAGGGGAGAGCTAGAAGGCGCCACTTCCCTAGTTGGTCCCCCTACTGTTTCAGCCTCCTCTCCCTCCCTGGACTCCACAGGACGCTTTGCACCGATACCAGAAGGGTTTTGATTCCGGACAGTTTGATCCATTGATCAGTTTAATCGCCTTGGCTGCATGGGAAAGGCAGCACTGGACAGTGTAAACAGCCCTTGACTAGCGTTTTGGAGACCTTGGTTCTAGTCTAGTCCTGGGTCTGAGACTTGGGCAATATCTGTCTTTTCTTGGGTTTCAGTTTCCCCATCAATAAAATGGAGGGTTTATCTATATGCAGGACCAGCGTGGACATGTAGTCCATGTGCAGCCGCTCCCTGGTCCTGCACCCACTGTAGACGTGGCTAAGGAATTGCAGCATCTCTGTCAGTGATCCTGGATATGACTGCAGAGCCCTCCCCACGATTGGAGGGAATCATTGTTAGGTGATTAGAGTTGAAATGACAATGAAAATCTCTTGCATGTTCCTGGAACAGTTAGTTGTCTGCGAAGGGTCCTTCCAGCTCTGACTCTCCCACTGGAGTCTTTAATGCTCGGAGGGGCAGGGCAAGGGCATGGGTCTGAACTGAGGGGAGCGATTCTAACTCTAGCCATATCACCTAGCAGCCGTGTGACCTTGGGCAAGTTGCTTACACTCTCTGAGCTCTAGGTCTGAGCTGTGGGCACGCTGAACTCACAGGCTTTCTCATTTGTAAAAAGGGAGTCCTCACACATGCTCTGGCTGTCGGCATCGTTCTGACACTGAAGTCACCATAGCCTCCCTGAAGGCAGGGCCTGGGTCCCTGTCAGCCCTGCACCCCCTGTGCCTAGAACAGGGTCTGGTCTGGAGCAGGCTCTCCATAAATTTTGTTGAATTGAAGCACAGTCCAATATGAGACCTGAAGAAATGGAAGAAGCTGCACCCAGGTGGAGTGAATACATCTCTAGGGAAGTGGTTCCCAGCCTTTATGGAGCGTAAGGCTGATCAGGGAGCCCTTTCAACATGCAGATTCCTGCACCCCACCACAGGGAGCCGGTCCAGGTTCAAAAGGCTTTCCTGGGAATGCTGCTGCAGGTGGTCCGGCACCCACTGCGGAGTTGGGAGGCTCAGAGTGGAAGTTAAAATAAACAGGGAGCTCTCAGTTTGCGGCCAGTTGTTCTCCAGGAGTTGAGTTTCCACTTTGGAGTTCCCGGAGCCACTGCATCTGGGAGGGAGTCCGCCGGAAGAACGGCTCCTTCCACCCCTCACTGGCTGCCTCCAGGGGAGGCTTGATCCTCAGCTGACGGATGCTCTTAGGGCTCTGTGCTCTGATCTGCGAGGCCCACATGGAAAGCAGCCAGGTCAGGGGCATTTCCCCTTTTATCTCCAATAAAATGGGAGTGTTGCGGAGAGGTAGGGTGGAGGGGTCTAGGTTGCCAGTGCTGCTCATCAGCAATTGTCCTGTGTGGAACACGTGTGTCACTCACCCCAACTCCACCTACAGCCTTAGATCAGGAGTCTCCAGGAAGGGTAACCAGGAGGCAGGTTGGTTGAGGCTTAGCTGGGGTACTCTTGTTTCGGTGGTGGTGGTGGTTGTGTGTGTGTGTGTGTGTGTGTGTGTGTGTGTGTGTGAGAGAGAGAGAGAGAGAGAGAGAGAGAGAGAGAGAGAGAGAGAGAGATTTTTGATGCTGGTTGTCTACAGGTTCCCAAAACAACTGAGTGGGGGAAAAATGTCAGATATTTGGCTTTTTTCCCCCTGCATGTTGCTAAACATGGAGATCTTCTCAAATACCCACATATTAGCTGGAAATTGAAATTTTCATTCCATATGTTTCAGGGTGCAATAGTGCAGCTTGCATGTAGATGACTGATTAAAACATATTTTTGGATTTTTTTACTTTAAGGTCATATTCGTCATTTATGGCATCATCATCATTCAGGCTGAATTCATGAATTATTAAGAGATAGTTGGATTTTTGAGCTCTTATTAAATATTCAAGATAAAATCCAGTTTGAAAAATTATAATTCTTTCCTTTTCTTCCCAGGACTTTTCCCCACAGCTAACAAGTTCTGTTAACTTCATGGGCTTCTTATAAGGACTAAACAAATTAACATGTGAAATGTGCTTATAATAGTGCCTGGTAAATTCTCATAAAATGATGCCCACTTTTCTTTATTCCTACTGCCACTACGGATACAATGCTGCTAACATTAATCTAACCAGAGCACCCTCAATGATCCCAAATCAATAAGCAATGATCCGTCCTATAGATATTACGTTCTCAGCCCCGGAACTCATGCTTTAAGAGAGGAGATCTCTGTACCTTTTGCCACCCGGGACGGGGAGGCCACGCCGAACTCACTTGCCTGTACAAGTAAAGCTCCCTGGGTGTGGGCTAATTTTTCTCTGGGCTCCTGGGCTCAGGATTCCGAACATCAGCTGGTGATTGTCAGGCCACTGCCTGGCCCACAGCGAGTGCTTCTTGAGGCGTTTTCCTCCTTGCTTTTCATGGTGCCCCCTTCCCATCCGGACAGTCAACTGTCTTTGCTTCAGGGAATCTTTCTTTTCTACTTTCCCTTCTAACTTGCTGTAGCAAATCTGTCAGGCCCTAGGGAAAAGCAAGATAGATAATGCTGTTAAACTTGGTGAAAAATAAGAGTGAATGTATCCAATGCCAGCGGCCTGCTTTTGCTTAATCCGAGGTCGTTATCGAAGTTCCCGAGAGTTATGACTGGCATGCAAACATCCTCCAGAGAAGGGAAGTGTGACCTGGACATCACACTCCACTGGGATACAGAAGACCCTCTGAGTCCAGTGTCAGGGCCAGTTCTATATACTCAGTCATCCCTGACTACACCCAGCCTGGTCAGAGACGCTAAGCAGGCTCCTGGCTTGGGCTCCCTGCTGCCCTCGCTTGCTCAGCCTGTCTCAGAAGTGAAACCAGATGGGCAGGGTGGGTAGTGAGGGAGACCCACAAGGAGACCCGAGGGAAAACTGAGCTCCCGGTCCCACCCACTGCCCCAAACGGCTTCTGAATTGGTTCATCCATGAACAATCCCCCCAATTCCTTTTATCTCCCAATCACCAAGAATCTGATCCTTTATTTAGTCCCAAAACTTGGAAACTAATCTTTTATTTATCTCGACTGTAATCCCACTTCAGGCTGTGTGTGGAATACACTGCTTGGGAACAAACCTCTAGGATTTCAGAAGGGCGCTCAGTCAGGGAAGCACAGGGGCTTAGGAGGGAAAGTAAAACCAGGGCCAGGATGTTTTGGTTCCATGTGCGAATTGGAGGAAGAATGTGGCTCACTTGGGCTTTTGTGATGGAGAATGAGCCACAGGCAAGCTCCCTCATCACCAGACCATAGTAGAGGGCAGGAAAACAGGCCGGCATGATGGCAGGCCCCAGAAGGGCAAGCTGGTTGCAACAATTTCCCAAGCTTCCTTTAAGGCTGCCGGCCCAGTCCTCAAACCAGGGCAGAGAATCACTGACATGCTGCTTGGAGTGTGCTGAGCGGTCCCAGGCAGCTGTGGTCCCACCCTCTCCCGGTGGATCTGTGGCCAAACTGCATGGCCAACGTGTCAGGGGCTGCCAGCCTACCTGCCGGTCCCCATCCATCCATCCTTAGCAGGTGACTTCCACCGGGGCCCTGAGAGGCCTGCCTTGCCCCCAGAGGTTTCCCAAACACCATTCTTCCGTTCATTCTTGTATTCAACAACTATTTCCTGAGTGCCCGCCATGTGCCAGGCCCAGGGCTGGGGCCGGGGCTGGCCATTCAGTGGTTAACAGGGCACTGCCTCTGTGTTCTCAAAGCTAACAGACCCTGTGGGGAAAAGCAATCGGATACTGAATAGTCATTTAACTAAAATTATGGTAGCAGGAGGGGGCGGAGCCACACTGGGGGTTTGGGGATCAGAGGCTAGTAATATGAGCAGGAGTTAGTAAGGTACCGAGTTGGGGCTGGGGGTCAAGAAGTGTCTTCACGAACTCCTCCACTCTCTTTGGCGTTTCTGCTTCCTCATGCCTCCTTCCAAACCTCAGCTCCCGACTCGGTGCACTTAGCATGCATTCAAAACTCTGTTTCTAGAAACTGCCTCTGGCATCACCCCAGTACCAGCCAGCTAGTCTGTCCCTTCCCAATTCCCTTTCGGGGGAGGCAGCTTTCCCGGCTAGGTCCTTCTTTCTCCAGTTCACTCATGTATTCACACATCATTGGTTCACATGCCAGCTCAATCCTAGGGGGCTTTCCTAGCACCGCTGGCCCCACAGAGAAGGCAGCACACTTTGTTCACATATTCTCTCCCTCAGAACTTCGTTTCTTCACTTCCCTAACGTTCACTCAGCCAGGGCCCGGCCTTGACCTGGTCCCTAGCTGAGTACTAAAGGGGAGCCTGAAAGAGGGCCATAGGGGTGGGGGTCAGGGTAGGCTTCCTGAGAAGGTGACACTGGGGAGAGTCAGACTGAGGAGGAGTTTGTTAGGTGACATTGCCCCTCTTTCTCCTTCTTCTACCTTTCTTGCTCTTGTCCGTGCATTGTCCGCTCTCTGTTGTTACCTGTCATGTATATTTCTGGGTTTCAGGCTCAAGCGATAGAGCTGGGAGGGCCCTTGGAGATCTAGTCTGACACCTGCCCATCTTACAGATGGGGACAGTGAGGTTCTAAGTGGGATTGATTGATTTGTAGATATTGAGCCATCCTTTCATCCCTGAAATAAATTCCACTTGATCATGGTGTATGATCCTTTCATTGTATTGTTGAATTTGGTTTGGTAATGTTTTGCTGAGGATTTTTGCCTCTATGTTCATTGGGGATATAGGCCTGTAATTTTGTTTTCTTGTGGCATCCTTGTCTGGTTTTGGCATCAGGGTAATGCTGGCCTCAGAAAATGAGTTTGGAAGTATTTCCTCTTCTTCTACTTTAGAAGAGTTTGAGAAAGATTTGTATTAATTCTTCGTTAAATGTTTGGTAGAATTCACCAGTGAAGCCACCTGGTTCTGGACTTTTGTTTGTTGGGAAGTTTTTGATTACTAACTTAGTCTCCTTACTAGTAATTGATCTCTTCAGATTTTCTGTTTCTTCATGATTCAGTATTCATAGGTTGTATATTTCTAGGAATTTATCCTTTTCTTCTAGATTGTCCAATTTTTTTGGCTTATGGTTATTCATAGTGATCTCTTATGCTCCTTTGTATTTCTGTGGTATCAGTTGTAATGTCTCCTGTTTCATTTCTGATTTTATTATTTAAGTCCTTTCTCTTTTTTTCTTGGTGAGTCTAGTTAAGGGTTTGCCAATTTTGTTTATCTTTTTTTAAAAACATCTTTCTGTTTCTTTTTTTTAAATTGCTTCAAGTATTACAAAGGGTATTACATATGTGTCCTTCCCCCCCCCCCCGCCCTTGACAATCCCCTGGCCTCCCCCCCTACCCCCCAGTGTCTTATGTCCATTGGTTATGCTTATATGCATGCATACAAGTCCTTCGCTTGATCTCTTACCCACCCCCCTCCCTCCTGCCCCCCAACCCTCCCCGGCCTTCCCGCTGCAGTTTGACAATCTGTTTGAGGCAGCTCTGCCTCTGTATCTATTATTCTTCAAAAGTTTATAATGGTCTCTTTTATCCATGAATGAGTGAGATCATGTGGTATTTTTCCTTCATTGACTGCCTTATTTCACTTAGCATAATGCTCTCCAGTTCCATCCATGCTGTTGCAAATGGTAAGAGTTCCTTCTTTTTTTACAGCAGCATAGTATTCCATCGTGTAGATGTACCACAGTTTTCTAATCCATTCATCTACTGATGGGCACTTAGGCTGTTTCCAGATCTTAGCTATGGTGAATTGTGCTGCTATGAACATAGGGGTGCATATATCCTTTCTGATTGGTGTTTCTGGTTTCTTGGGATATATTCCTAGAAGTGGGATCACAGGGTCAAATGGGAGTTCCATTTTCAGTTTTTTGAGGAAACTCCATACTGTCTTCCATAGTGGCTGCACCAGTCTGCATTCCCACCTGCAGTGCACGAGTGTTCCTTTTTCTCCACATCCTCTCCAGCACTTGTCGTTTGTTGATTTGTTGATGATAGCCAGTCTGACAGGTGTGAGATGGTACCTCATTATCATTTTGATTTGCATCTCTCAGATGATTAGTGACTTTGAGCATGTTTTCATATGTCTCTTGGCTTTCTGAATGTACATCTTTTTGTTTCATTAATTTTTGTCTAGTATCATTTAAGTCTCTATTTCATTAATTTCTGCTCTGATCTTTATTTCATTCCTTTGACTAACTTTGGGCTTAGTTTGTTCTTCTTTTTTCTGGTTCCTTGAGGTATAAAGTGAGATTGTTTACTTGAAATTTTTCTTGTTTCTTTTTTTAAAAAAATATATTTTATTGATTTTTTTACAGAGAGAAAGGAAGAAGGATAGAGAGTTAGAAACATCAATGAGAGAGAAACGTCGATCAGCTGCCTCCTGCACACTCCCCACTGGGGATGTGCCCACAATCAAGGTACATGCCCTTGACCGGAATCGAACCTGGGACCCTTCAGTCCGCAGGCTGACGCTCTATCCACTGAGCCAGACCGGTTAGGGCGAAATTTTTCTTGTTTCTTAATGTAAGCATTTATCACTCTGAACTTCCCTCTTAGAACTGCTTTGTTTTCTTGCTGTTGAGTTTTGGGAGTTACTTCTATAATTTTGGCTAATAATTCTTTATCAGATATATATTTTACAAATATTTTCTCCCAGTCTGAGCTTGTCTTCTCATTCTCTTGATGGTTGGTATATGTTTTACTCTTATCTTTGTTTTGTTTTTATCATCTTAAGACATTATTAATCTTTTAGTCAGCCATTATTCATTTAGGTTCATTACTGATGTATATAGTACTCTGCTTATTCTTATTTCCTGCCCTACTTCTCAGAACTTCCACCTTGACATCACTATTCTTCTGTTTGGAGTATATCATTTAGGATTTCCTTTAGAGAGGGTTTACTAGTGGCAAAGTAATTCAGTTTTATGTTTATTTAAAACTGTCTTTAGTTTATTATCATGGTGGAATTTTGCATAGAACTGAATTGGCATTATAAATGGTAAAGGATGAATGATTCAGTAATTGATTATAATACTGAAAGCTGGAAGCACAAATATCTATTATTAAATTAGTGAATAAAATATGGTATATTCTTATAATGGAAACTTAAATATTTAGGAGAAATGAACCATATATATTTATTATTTATGATTTCAAAAATAAAGTTGAGGAAAAAAACTGAAGAATACGATGCCAGTTATATAAAATTAATTGTCAATGAAACAACATAAATATTGATTATTTATATCTGGAAACAGTATATGTAGCATTCATATAGTGACTAGGATGATATCCACAAAATTCATAACATGATGAGAATCCTCTGGCAATGGTGAGGAGGGGACAGGGAATGGGGAGCAAAGGATATGATTACATTATCTGTAAAAAATTAGTGAAACCAACATTATGAAAGTAGTACTAAGGAATAACACCCAAGAATTCTGGATGGTTGGCTAATGAGCATGAAAAAATGCTCAATAATAAATATCCATGCTGTGAAGCCGAGTGCATCCGAGTGAGCAGCTGTTCTTCCTGTCATTCTGAGGGGAAGTCAGGGGAAGCCTAGACGGCCATGATTAAGAACACCCACTTGATTGATTGGTAAAGCGCAGGAGAACATGGCACTGTATATGCTTCTGTAACAAATCAACATCCTAGCTTCCTCCTTTCATTAAATATTGCTTTACTAACTTTATGTTCTAATTTTAGAAATATCCCCCGAGGTCCAAGGCATCACACTTGTGTGTCATTTATTCATTTACTTCTTCGATATGCATTTATCTTGATCGACCAGGTCCAGGGAAAGGTGTTAGAAAAGCAAGAACAAAGTTGGATAAAGAAAATTGGCGATCAGACTTTATCCAAATATTCAAAGCTTACGTAAGTAATATTACAATCACTTCACTGCTAGTCATAATTAAAGGGAGGAATAAATGGAGATGGACATCAAGGTAAAAAGAAATCAATATCATCACTGCGAGGCGTCCTATGGACAGAAAGCTTCCAGCTGCCATCCCCTTTAGAAATGGTCTCAGCTGAAGAAAGCTGCCTTGACCAGGACCAGGGCCCCTCCCTGGTGTCTCACACCCAGGGGCTGATGAATGAGGGAACTGGCCTATTTCTGCCTACCATGGGACAACTCTGGCCAGCCATGCTCACTCCAGAGCTCCCAACGAGGTGGGCTGGAGCTGTTACTGGACCTGTAGCACCTCAACTTCTCCCTCTGACCACTGCTGTTTACTTTGCTTCTCTTTCGCAAGGCTCTTCTTAATAAATTCTGTGCATGCAAAAACAAAAAATGCTGATCAGAAGATCCTCAGACAACATTAGGGAAATATACAGACCTATTCATAGCTACAAAAAGGCAAAACAACAACAACCTGGAATGGAGAGAAAGGAGAGATGCATGGAGGAGGTGTTGGGGGAAAAAGATAAATTTGGGGAAAAATTGAGATGAGTTTGAGGCAACAGTAGGGGTGAAACAAAAATGGATTTGCCTGAAGGTGAAAGAGAGGTGGAAAAAGCTGCTCATGCAACAGAGACAAGGAACCTAAAAATCCATGCTTAGCTCTCTGTGGCTCTTTGCTAAAGGACCTTACAAGAATCTGCTTTTTAAAAATGGCCTTGCCTGCTACGGAGCAAGGCCTTTTCTAAAAAAACTAACAAAACAAACAAAAACCGCAGCTGCCCACTGTCTACGAATGAAGATGCTCCATCTCTGAGTAATGGTAAGAGCTCACAGCGAGTCTTGGTAGATCACCAGCGCCAGAGGCCGGTGGCAAGGAATTGGGAGGCAGTTCATCCCTGGAACAGGCCTCTCCCGGCCATGCGCGCAGGACCCAGAGGGCGCTGGGGGCCGGCGTGGGGACCTGGACTGGAAGGCGGAGGTAGAGGTTGGAGGTAGAGATGGGGAAGGGCTCCAGAAAGTGGAAGTCCGGGTTGAAGTAGGGACCAGGGGACTAGCCGTGGGGGCCTGAGGCCACGCTCTGATGGGACCTAGCGGAGGTGCCTAACACCATTCTAGCGGAGGGGCGGAACCCCGCGACCCAGCCGGCTGCAGCGACCATCCTCTCTTTCAGGAACCTGGGGGCCGCGTCCTGGTCCTGGTGGTGGGCCTCTTCTGGGACGGCGATGAGTGGGCAAATGCGCAGAAGAATCCCCGCTGGATGGCGACGCCTCCCGCGGGAGCGCCCAGGAGAGCGCCGGGTTGCGGGCCGACGGGCGGGTGCGCCCCCGCTCCCGGGCCCAAGAGCGCCTCGGGGACCAGCACGAGGGTGTGCCCTCCCAGAGACACTTGCAGGACCGACGTGGGCTCGGGCTGCAGCACCAGGTCGACGCCGCCGTCCAGAGGCAGCTGCAGGGCACAGCCTGCAGCCAGGACGAGCACGGAGGTGAGCGCGTCGGCGGCCCGGGGTCCCGCCGGGCCTTGCAGGCTGGGCGCCATCCGGTCTTCAGGGCCCGCGGGCTCCTCAATTCGGCGGCGCTTGGCGGGGCCGGGTCCCCCGGACTGGGGTTCCCCCCAGGGCGCAGCATGGAAGCTGGGGCTGGGGAGGCGGCTGCCTGTCATCCGAGTGGCGCTGCGGGGGCCTGGCAGAGGGCGAGTGTCACTCAGCGTCGGCGACAGGTGAGGCGGGCTGGGGGCGGGCTGGGCGAAGGGTCGGGCATCGCTGAGCGAGTCCTGGGACCTCGGGGGGTGCCTCCCGGGAGGCCCGCAGCCCCAGATTCTAGGAAAGCCTTGCGGGGCTTAGGTCTTGCCCTCCAGCGCACTGAGTGACAAAGTGGGATGTCAGGTGACCTGCGTCTCACTATAAGCCCCGCCTCCTGGCACTTGAAACAACACATTAAACATGGAACATACCTTTTTTTCTCTCTATCTGCTCAAGGACCTTCCAATCTCAGAAAATAATAGTTCCATCCTTTTTGTGCTCAGGCCCCAAACTCTTAATTTATCCTTGACTCTCTCACAGCTTTCACAAGAAATCCTGTTTTCTCTATCTTCAAAATATATCCAACTACGTGCAGCTTCATATCTCTCCTCTTGCTCCTACTTTAATGTAAGGCAGCATTCTTTATTGGGTGAATTATTGCACTCCATGAAGGTAGTGGTTTCTAAATGTTTTGTTCTTGCCTGTATTGTTGGAGTTTGGAAAAGTGCCTGGTACGTAGTAGGCACTTAATACATGTTTGTTAAATATGGCAGCTTTAAAAAGGAGCTAATGATAAAGTACAGCATAGGGCAGTGGTTCTCAACCTTGGCTGCACATTAGAATCACCTGGGACTCTTTTTTAAAATCCTGATTTCTGGGCCTCATCCTCCGGAAATTGTTTCTTTGTTATGGGGTGGGGCCACAACATTAGTAACAAAGAAACAGAATTTCCGGAGGATGAGGCCCAGAAATCAGGATTTTAAAAAGATTCCCAGGTGATTCTAGTGTGCAGCCAAGGTTGAGAACCACTGGCATAGGGAATATAGTCAATAATATTGTAATAACGATGTTGGTGCCAGGTACTGGACTTATCAGGGTGATTGTAAGGAATATAAATATCTAATTGCTATATTGTACACATGAACTAATAGGTCAGCTGTAACTAAAAAAGGGAACTAAAAGGGAACTAAAAAAAAACACTTCTAGGGATTAAATATGGAAACATGGAAGCAAGAAATTCAATGAATGGGTTAAACAAAAGTTTGGACAGAATTGAAACTGGAAATACTGAACTAGAAATAGTATGCATGGAGCTAAGAAGGTTAAAAACATATGAAATAAGAAAAGCAAACTAAAAGACATTATCAGAGAGAAAGCAGTTCTACATGACTATTGGAGATGGAAAGGGAGAACACTGAGAATAGGGAAGTACCATTACTCACAGAGATAATGAATAAGAATTCTTCAGATGTGATGATAGGAAAAAAATCATTTGTTCATTCATTTAACAAATCCAACATATACTATTTAATTTTGTAAAATTTCCTTCTCTCCTCTGAGCTTCACCAATGAGGACTGAATAAACTAATTTTTAAGGACTCAATGTAATACAAGTAAGATAGAAAGTTTGAATACAAAAAGTTAACCTTATGTTAAATTTTTACTATTATTATTCAATACCACAGCCTGATCTCTAACAAAAAACTGCAGCTTCACTTGAATATTTTAAAACCTTTTTTATTTAAAGAAAAAAATGTCAAGAATCATTTGCATAAGGAGTGGTCAGAGATGGGGTAAAGGCTTCCCATAGCCTGCAGGAAAATCTTAGAGACTTTAGACATAGGCAGTTGTAAAAGTAAGCAAGTGGTTTATGAGATTGTATTTTGGCTAATTTTCCCCTCACGAATAAATGCCATGGGGCCCCCAAGGAGCATTCCCCTACACTTTCCAGAAACCTGCCCTGCCATTGCACTGTACCAAACCTGATGCTCTCTCCAGTCCTCACTGGTGAAGCTCAGAGGAGAGAAGGAAATTTTATGAAATTAAATAGTATGTCTTGGATTTGTTTAACTTGAGTCTATAGGCCGACGCTCTATCCACTGAGCCAAACCAGTCAGGGCTGATTTGCTTAACTTAAAACAGAGATCTTTGACTTTTATCTCTATGCTTAGGGCAAAACATCTAGATGTGGAATTGCTGGGTAGCAGTGTGTGGCACCCTAACAGTAATAGATAAGGTCAAACTTCTTTCTTAAATATTTACCCTGTATCTGTGTTCCCTTTGTACCACATCCTTGACAACACTTAATATAGTTAGATTTGTAAGCATTTTCAATCTGATGGTGTAAATTGTATCCCATCATGTATTTGTGTTGTATTTCTCTGATTACTCATGAGGTTTTCATATATGTATTGGCCATTCATGTAACATCTGTGTAATAGGCCTTTTCATTGTGGTTGTCTTTTCTTTTTGTATATAACACTGTTCTCTTTAAATTTGGTGTTTGGTGGGTTTACAGTAATCTGTCTAAATGTGCATATTTAAATTTATCAGTCTTGGAAGTTGTGCTTCTTGAATGAAGATACTATAATATGTTCCAGAACTATTGGTTGATGCTCAACCACTGAGCAACACCGGCCAGGTTTGATATTTTTTTCTTAGCTACATTTAGGTTGCCCTCTTTTATGTTCTCAATCAAATTAAATTTATTTAAAAATATTTTATATCTGATAATTCATCAATTCTCCTTTTTCTTGTTTTGAATGTCTCTCACTTATTCTCACTTTATTTTGGTTTGTTTCCTTTTATGTTTTTTAAAATTTGAATTATGAATTTATAATCAGTGGAAGATTATCACTGAGAAGATACTTAGCCTTGGGCAGAAGGTGTATTCTCCTTGGAGAAATTTTGTTCTGCTTTTGCCAGGCTCACCATCAACCAGAGACTATCTTAAACTAAGCTCTCAGCTCCCCTCATCACCCCCCAACAGATTTGGTTTCATTTTACCTGGAGTCAGAGCCCAGATACATTTAAGTCCCATCTCCTTTTGTATTATGATTTTTTTCCTTTGCTTGTTAGATTATCTATTGGAGGCATTATGTTTGGGAAGCCTAGGACTTTTTTCAGGGCTGTGTGACAACTAAATAGTATTTTCTCTCTCTCATAAATGGACCATTAAAACTAAAGCTCTAGGTTGCCACAGGATGTTAGGAACCCCTATGTGTCCTCTTGTTTCAGCACCTACTTTCCTCTCTGGATTTGTGGCATGTCATCATTTTTGTTGTTGGAGGACTTCTCTTACATTTACAAGCTAAGATACACCTTTCAAAAATGTTAGAATAACATTTTATTCATCAGTTTCAAGAGTGTTGTTCTTGAGGATTTTTTGACTATTTGGTTCACATATTGCTAAAAATGGATGTTCTTAGTGATTTCTAGTATAGATTATGAAGCTTTTGCAGTAGAAGACAGTTTTGCAAACAGGGCCATCTTCTCTCTTCAAAATAACCAGATAATTTGGCTGATTAATTGATATGTTATGGGGAGAAGGAGGAAGGATGGTTGAGTGTGGTAGAAATTGTGGACAAGATGGTAGTACAGGGGAAATCCCTCCTACTGGAAGCAGAGATAGAAAATATTAAGTCATATTAAATATAGACATCTACTACTACTTTCAGGGACCAGAAATAGAGTAGAAAATCCAGTCTCTGATGGACAGCTGATATGGTGTATTTGTGGTACTGAGACTAATGGAATTTCTGCTCTTTTGAGAGGGCTGAATATCGGCCTATTGTCAATCATCAGAGTTTGAAGAGGCACTTACCACTATTTTATGGCAGTGCCTGTGGTTGATCAAAGAAAGAGGTTGAAACTGGGAATGGTCACTGTATGATTGCTTGGGGATTCGACCTGTGAGTTTTCACAGAGACAAGTTACAAGAGTCCTGCCTTAGTTCTGAGTTGTGGTCCACTTGGAAGTGGAAACTATAGAAATTATAACTGTGGAAGCAGAAGATGAATTCCCACTCAAAATGTGCCCGCTCATAAAAATTACTGAGCACATGAGAGATTCCAATGGGATTAAAAACAAATAATAGGTTTTACCTGTGAGGAAATTGAATTAATTGAGCTATTAATTCATGTTTTAAAAATTTCAGAATATAAAGGATGGAATACCACCCATGAAACAAAAATGGGAGTTTATAACACTAACTGGAGAAGTTTGAAACAAGATGAAGGAAGTAAAAATCTTGAAAAGAAAACAATATAGCCCTAACTGGTTTGGCTCAGTGGATAGAGCGTCAGCCTGCAGACTGAAGTGTCCCAGGTTTGATTCTGGTCAAGGGCATGTACCTTGGTTGCGGGCACATCCCCAGTAGGGGGTGTGCAAGAGGCAGCTGATCAATATTTCTCTCTCATTGATGTTTCTAACTATCTCTCTCCCTTCCTCTCTGTAAAGAAAAAAAAAGAAAAAAAATTAAAAAAAGAAAACAATATAATTTTTGAAATGAAAACTTTCTTATAGAAATATAAACAGAATACTGGAAACAGTTAATGAAACAGTTAGTTGGGTTAAAGAATAAAGAAAACTGGAATTAAGGCACACATACATATAACAAAATGTTAAGAGTCATGGAAGATTGAGCACTATATCTGATTGGATTTCCAGAGATGGGGATATGTGGGATATTCTAAGATATAGGGCCTACGATTTTGTGGGATTTCAGTTAAGAGATAATTCCCCATATTGATAAATTCCACTCAGCCAAATAAAAATAGAATTTACCCCAGAGACATTACAATAAAACTCTAGAACACCAAAGGAAAAGAAACATTAAAAAATATGCTAAAATTAATAGCAGAATTAAATACAGAAGGAATAACAAACTGATTAGCAGAAGACTTCTTGCTTTCAAAAACAACAAAATGGCAGAACAATGGACTAACATCTTTAGTTAAACATCACGTTAGAATTAGTGAATATGCAATAAAACATAAGAGTAAGAGAGCTTACCACACAAAAACATGTTCAGGTTTACAAAACCAAGATAGTTTATCATACATAGGACATAGTGGAAAGAACTATTAAAGGATAGTCTTCAGCAAGAAGAAAATTGTGGCTAGACTTTAAGAGTGGAACATAAGAAGAAAGAGGCAGAGAAGAATTGGTAAAGTATGTGGTAAACCTATTAGTATCGATGTTTAAAAAAATAAAATCATGTTGCCCTAGTGCCTGTGGTCGGCAAACTGCGGCTCGGGAGCCACATGCGGCTTTTTGGCCCCTTGAGTGTGGCTCTTCCTAAGCCTTAGGAGTACCCTAATTAAGTTAATAACAATGTACCTACTTATATAGTTTAAGTTTAAAAAATTTGGCTCTCAAAAAAGAAATTTCAATCGTTGTACTGTTGCTATTTGGCTCTGTTGACTAATGTGTTTGCCGACCACTGGGCCTAGCTGGTTTTGCTCAGTGGATAGTGTCAGCCTGTGGACTGAAAGGTCCGGAGTTCACTTCTATCCGGGGTTATATGCCCAGGTTGCAGGCTCATCCCTAGTAGGGGCCGTGCAGGAGGCAGCCCATCAATGATTCTCTCATCATTGATGTTTCTCTCCCTCTCCCTTCCTCTCTGAAATCAATAAAAATATATTTAAGAAATCATGTTGACTTCAGGGCCTGATCAATAATATTTTATTTCTTTAATAAAAATGTGAAGCAAATATGATAAATAAAATTTTAAATGTTAAAGTTTGATTTACATAGTAAAAAGGTCAGGGTAAAATTAAAAAGGTATGAAATGATGTGGACTAGCAGAAATGCAAACATTTTACATCAGTCTATAGGTCAAAACCACCGGGGGAACAGATTTAAAAATCCCAATGCATGCTGGAAACATCTGATAAAATCCAACAGTTACCATTATGCTGTTTTGCAGTTTTCCAGAAGGGCATCTGGACACACCAAGAAAGAGAAAACCAGTGGCTAAGAGTATACATTCATGAGAAAACCTACAAGAAAAAAACCCACGAGAAATCCCGTGAACTCTTGGTTTGGGGAGAAATGGGAGTAACTGTATGGGGCTGATCCAGTTTGAGAGAAAATAACTGATACGAAACGAAGGGGATGGAGGGGCCTGAGAATGATCTTGTAAAAAAGCCCAGCCCTGAGAAAAACATTGTCTCATATCCCTGGGCAGATTTTCCATTTCAGTGATGAGGTCCAGAATTTGCTTTCTCTTCCTACCATCTTATCTGCTTACTAGAGCCAGTCTGCACATGAAGCGCTCAGTTTCCAGGTTGTAGGATATTTAGTATAACTCTGGGGGGAGGGGCAGTTCATTCCTGGAACAGGCGTTTCCGGGCCTTGGGAGCAGGCCCCAGAGGGCGCCGGGGGCGCACCTGCGGACCTGGACTGGGGGACGGAGGTAGAGCTTGGAGCGGTGAGCTGGGGAAGCGCTCCCACAGGTGGAAGTTCAGGTTGAAGTCGGGCCCAGGCGGGCGTCTCTCTGGACTAGGCGTGGGGGCCCGAGGCCATGGCTGTCTGCCGGGGCCGTGCGGGTGGGGGCCTAACGCCGTTCCAGCGACCGAGCCGGCTGCAGGGACCATGCAGGGAGTCAGGAACCCGGGGGCCGCGTCTTCGTCCTGGTGGTGGGCCTCTACTGGGACGGCGATGTGTGGGGCAAATGCGCAGAAGAATCCCTGCTGGATGGCGACGCCTCCCGCGGGAGCGCCCAGGAGAGCGCCGGGTTGCGGGCCGACGGGCGGGTGCGCCCCCGCTCCCGGGCCCCAGAGCGCCTCGGGGACCAGCACGAGGGTGTGCCCCCCCAGAGACACTTGCAGGACCGACGTGGGCTCCGGCTGCAGCACCAGGTCGACGCCGCCGTCCAGAGGCAGCTGCAGGGCACAGCCTGCAGCCAGGACGAGCACGGAGGTGAGCGCGTCGGCGGCCCGGGGTCCCGCCGGGCCTTGCAGGCTGGGCGCCATCCCGTCTTCAGGGCCCGCGGGCTCCTCAATTCGGCGGCGCTTGGCGGGGCCGGGTCCCCCGGACTGGGGTCCCCCCCACGGCGCAGCATGGAAGCTGGGGCTGGGGAGGCGGCTGCCTATCATCCGAGTGGCGCTGCGGGCGGTGCTGCGGGGGCCTGGCAGAGGGCGAGTGTCACTCAGCGTCGGCGACAGGTGAGGCGGGCTGGGGGCGGGCTGGGCGAAGGACCGCGCGTTGCGGGGGGAGTTCTCGGAGCTCCTGGGTCACCTGTCCGGAGGCCGGCCGTCCAGCTTGTGGGGAGCCCGCGCCTTGGCTTTGAATCTTTGGCTCCTCGTGCTGACCTGTGCGCGTAGGGAGGACCGAGGAAGTTGCAATAGAGGCCCCGGGAACCAAACTCTCACTTCTCACTAAGCTCCACCCCTTCCGAGGCCCCGCCCCCAAGAGATCCAGCCCAGTATCCGTGTCTGTGGTTGGTGGGTCACTATGAGGAAATACTTCCATAGTCCTCTAGGGGGCAGAGTACTGGTCTAGGGAAAAAATGATATCCCAGTAACAACTTGAAACCGCTTACTTTTGGGACTGATGTTTTCCTTTGATTTCAGGCATTCTAGAAAAAAAGACCACTCCACTAGACCACTCAGTTCCCAGCATCAAACGGACCCACCCAAATACTCCTTGAAATTTCTTTTTTTATATATAGATTTTTAAAATATTTTTATTGATTTTTTACAGAGAGGAAGGGAGAGAGATAGAGAGTCTGAAACATCGATGAGAGAGAAACATCGATCAGCTGCCTCCTGCACATCTCCCACTGGGGATGTGCCCGCAACCCAGGTACATGCCCTTGACCAGAATCGAACCCGGAACCCTTGAATCTGCAGGCGGATGCTCTATCCACCAAGCCAAACCAGCCAGGGCTGTTTGTTTTCTTTAAAGATTGTCTTTGGGATATTGATATGGATGGCATTGAACCTGGAGCTCACTTAGGATACTATGGAAATTTTAACATTAGTTTTTCCAATCCGTAATCATGGGGCATCTTTCTATTTGTCTTCTTTAATTTCTTTCATCAATATTTTATACTATTTACTTATTTTTTTATATTTTTTATTGATTTTTTACAGAGAGGAAGGGAGAGAGATAGAGAGTTAGAAACATCGATGAGAGAGAAACATCGATCAGCTGCCTCCTGCACATCTCCTACTGGGGATATGCCCGCAACCCAGGTACATGCCCTTGACCGGAATCGAACCTGGGACCTTTCAGTCCGCAGGCCGACGCTCTATCCACTGAGCCAAACCGGTTTTGGCAATATTTTATACTATTTAATGTATAAGCCTTTCACCTCCTTTGTTAAGTTTATTCCTAAGTATTTTTTTTTCTATCATTTGAATTGTTTTCTTAAACTTTTTCATGTAGTTTGCTGTTTGTGTATAGTAATGACACTGATTTTTGTATTCTGCAACTTCAATGAATTTATTATTGCTAATGGTTTTGTTGTTGTTGTGGAGTCTTTAGGGTTTTGTACACATACAATCATATAATCTGCAGATAGAGATGTTACTTCTTCCTTTCTGATTTTGGATGGGGAAATGGGATCTGAGAGGCTGAATATACAAAACAATGGCCAGACCACATATGACAACAGAATTCTGACCCACACCTTTGTAGCAAGCAGCCCAGAAGGAAAACCATAACCTCTGCAGCAACTGGCCCCAAATGTTCAGGACTTGGTCAGCTTTTCTAATTTCCACCCCGACTTCCAACTCGGGGCCAACTTGAGAAAGCCAAACCTGCTATGCCTAAGACTCAAAGCACACAAGCCAATCCAATTACATAGGATATCCTGCTTCTAGTTAGCCTGCCTCCAGCTTTCCCCGGCCAACAACCTCCAAACATACCCGAAGCCCTCTCCTTTCTCCACCATAAAGCTTTCCTACTCCCTGGCTTACCTATAAGTTTGTCAAATGCAAGCAAGTGACAGGGCTGACACCGTTGCTCTAACAAGCTCTGAGTAAATAGCCTCTGCTTGTTCTAATTCAGTGGTTCTCAACCTTCCTAATGCCGCGACCCTTTAATACAGTTCCTCATGTTGTGGTGACCCCCAACCATAAAATTATTTTCGTTGCTACTTCATAACTGTAATTTTGCTACTGTTTTGTATCGTCATGTAAATATCTGATATGCAGGATGTATTTTCATTGTGACAAATTGAACATAATTAAAGCATAGTGATTAATCACAAAAACAATATGTAATTATATAAGTGTTTTCCGATGGTCTTAGGCGACCCCTGTGAAAGGGTCGTTCGACCTCCAAAGGGGTCATGACCCACAGGTTGAGAACTGCTGTTCTAATTGAAGTGGGCTTTCTTTATTTTCAGTTTTCCTGGAGGTCCCTGTGTGATAGAGTCAGCACTGCCCATCCCCGTGGACCTCAGCCTTCAAAGAGGTACAGCACCCATGGAGGCACCTTTTGCCTTGATACTCTCAGTTTATGGAGTCTGGGCCAATGTGCTGAGCAGTAGCTTCTTGGCTATTTACTCTTAGTTCGGTATCAGGTTTGTGTGTGTGTGTGTGTGTGTGTTTTAAGATTTCAAAATTGATTTTCAGAGAGAAATATCAATATGAGAGTAGAACATCGATCTGCCTCCTGCACACCCCATATCGGGGATTGAGCCCACAACCCGGGCATGTACTCTGACTGGAAATCAAAATAGCAACTTTTTGGTGCATGGGACAACCCCCGTCAACTGAGCCACACCAGTCAGACCTGGTACCAGGTTTTGTTACTGGTTCCATTTATTTGGCATCCTTGGTGGAATCAAGCCATTTTTTCTCATCTCCTTGTGCTCTCTGTCATGTTCCCATTTTGCATTTGCTGACTCAAAGTGTTGTTTGTCACAAGAACGAGAAACTTAGGGTATATGACACAGTAATAGGTCCTCCGAGCCTGTTGCTCAGGCCAGCATCACAGTCTGGTCAGTTTGCAGTTCTCACCAGACTGGTATCCATTTGGAGAAACTTTGCTGTGGCTTATCAATAAAACCAAGAGGTTCTCCTCTCCGGATTTTCTTTTTGTCCTGAAAGTTTGGAATTGACTCAGAAAGAGTGTTTTCTCTGGTTTTCCTCCTGCTAGGGGGTGTAGACTGTCAGTTGTGCATTCAGAGGCAGCCAACCATCATGTTGGGGGCCTAAGACATAAGGTGCACAGGTATCATGTTTTACCCACCTTTCACAGCTCTTATGGGGTAATCTAAGTCTAAATCCTCTCCTCTTCCAGGAAAAATGCCTGCTTCTTATATGTAGTCTTTTTTTACAATCCTAATCCTTGTGCCTATCTTTTGAAATGACATAACTTCACCAAGGATGATTTGACTTGAACAAAACTGTTTATTTGAAAGGTGCATTAGAAAAGAAAGGGAATATTTCTAAGGTTCAAATTATATGAGCTCCATATAGGTGGTTCTGAATTCTGGATTTTATTTATTTTTTTAAATATACTTTTATTGATTTCAGAGAGGAAGGGAGAGGGAGATAGAGATAGAAACATCAATGATGCAGTTCTCACCAGACTGGTATCCATTTGGAGTAACTTTGCTGTGGCTTATCAATAAAACCAAGAGGTTCTCCTCTCCTGATTTTCTTTTTGTCCTGAAAGTTTGGAATTGACTCAGAAAGAGTGTTTTCTCTGGTGTTCCTCCTGCTAGGGGGTGTAGACTGTCAGTTGTGCATTCAGAGGCAGCCAACCATCATGTTGGGGGCCTACGACATAAGGTGCACAGGTATCATGTTTTACCACCTTTCACAGCTCTTATGGGGTAATCAAAGTCTAAATCCTCTCCTCTTCCAGGAAAAATGCCTGCTTCTTATATGTAGTCTTTTTTACAATCCTAATCCTTGTGCCTATCTTTTGAAATGACATAACTTCACCAAGGATGATTTGACTTGAACAAAACTGTTTATTTGAAAGGTGCATTAGAAAAGAAAGGGAATATTTCTAAGGTTCAAATTATATGAGCTCCGTATAGGTGGTTCTGAATTTTATTTTATTTATTTTTAAAATATATTTTTATTGATTTCAGAGAGGAAGGGAGAGGGAGATAGAGATAGAAACATCAATGATGAGGGAGAACCATTGATTGGCTGCCTCCTGCATGCCCTCTACTGGGGATGGAGGCCACAACTGGAGTATGTGCCCTTGACTGGAATTGAACCTGGGACCCTCCAGTCTGCAGGCCAATGCTCTATCCACTGAGACAAACCAGCTAGGGCCTGAGTTCTGGCTTTTAGGGAACCAGGAAGAAGCAATGAAAAATTCAAATGTGGAGCAGAAAATGTATTCCCATTCAAAGTATGTCCACAAAACAAATTTCTTTGCCCAGGAGAAAATCAGTCTTATTTCATGTTGCCAAATAATTGGAGATTTTATGCCAGAGGAAGTTGAATTATTGAGCTAATTGATATAGAAATTGAAAAGAGAGATAAGGCTAGGGACATTAGTTAAGCAGCTCCAACATTTCTCTATTAGAAGTCCCACAGATTGGAGAGGGGTTTTAATAGCCCAAGAGATACTGACTCATTCTTTTTTGAGATTTTAAGAAAATAGTCAATTCTTCAGATTTAGAAAGCTCACTGAGTTGCAGCAGGCAACATTTTTACTGCTAAACACATCAGGTTGAAACTGTGGAACATCAAAGTCAAGAAAAATACTGAAGTAAATAGCCTAATCTCCTACAAAGGAATGGCAATACAAATGACAGAAGACTTCCGAACTGTGACAGTAAATGGCAGGGAAAACAACAGAGCAGCCTTTAAAGTAGTGAGAGAGTATAGGCATTATTTTAGAATTCCAAACCAAGCTAGAATTATACAAGTCTGAAGGTTTAATTGAAATATGTGCAGGCATATAAAACTAAGATTTCTACACAGGCCACAGCTGAAGGAATTTGAAAGAGTATTCCTTGGTAAGAAAAAAAATGAGGACAGAATGGAGTGGAATGCAAGAACAGAAGGTGAGCAAAGATACTGGCAAAGCATGTTGGTAAGTCTAAATAATTATTAATGTTCAACAGAAAAAAGCTAGTATCTTGATATTAGCTTTATCACTAATAATTTATTTCATTGTAAAATAGGAGGCAAACCTAGAAAAATAATTTAAAAATTAGGAATGGTGGGTATATGGTTGCAATAAACAAAGAAAAAAAACAAAGAAGAACCAAGGGTGGAATTAGAATCATATAAAATAATGTAAAATAACCAAAATGCGAAGATACTGTTAGAAGGTCTGTCAGTGTAAATGACCACATGAATAGATTTAAAAAGGAACTACAATAAGTCATCTTATACATACAGAAAAATTAGTTTCAAAATTTAACATTTAAAACCTTTAAAGTGACCCTGCAGTTACTGCCTTTCCCTTCCACATTCTCTTCTGAAGTCAGAAGGGCATGCAATTTTTAAAATCCCTGAAGCCCCAAGCTTGGTCTCATTTGCTCTGTTGCCAGCTTTCTGTATGTACCCAAAGACTCAAAGAATGAATGTAGCTACTTTATGTATACACACAAACAATAAAATTCCAACATGCAGAATAATCTGAGAAAGTCTTTGTAGTCAGCCCCAAACAACACAAAAATCCAAAATTTTTAATGACTAGAAAGACCGAAAACTAATTTCTTTAGTAGGGTAAGGGTTATCTACCAAGCATGTACAGAAAAGATTACAATTTATGGTAAAATTTAGAAGCACCTACATTTACACAAGTTATAAGACAGGATGCCCCTATTACTGTTCAACCTGGACTTGAAGTGATGTCTAATAAAGGAGACTAAGGAATAACATGTAAGAGGCTTGTCAAAAAAGACAATTTCTCATGCTAGCCGGTTTACTCGGTGTTTAGAGTACTGGCCTGTGGAGTGAAGGGTCTCAGGTTCAATTCTGGTCAAGGGCAGGAGCCTCGGTCACAGGCTTGGTCCCAGCCGTGGTCTGGGCACATGTGGGAGGCAACCAATCGATGTGTCTCACATCGATGTTTCTCTCTGTCTCTCCCCCTCCCTTCCATTCTCTCTAAAAAAAAAAATCAATGGAAAAAATATCCTCAGGTGAGGTTTAACAACAACAACAACAAGACAATTTCTCACTATTTGGAAATAGTATTGTTTTTATCAGTCAAGCAAGAGAATCTACAAATAAGCCATTAAAGAAATTAAATAATTTTTCTGGATACCAGATCAATATGAGAATAAATTATTTCCATATGCCAGTACCAATGTACAAAATATATCTGGGATCTTAGAACTATAAAAATACAGTCTTTAGAACTACATTTCCAGGACAGGAAAATTATATTAAAAATATAAGAAAATACTGGAAAAGAGTTGATACTTTGGGGGAAAAAACCTCCACAAACCCAGCAATATAGTTAAATCATTTGCTTACCTAGTCATTAAGAAGAGAGGAGGGAGCACGGTCATTGGTCCCCATTCTGTTTGTTTTGTACCCAACTGACATTTGCCCACATGTAGCTATTTGCTAGATCCTCCCCAGGGGCTGGTGGCATGGATATTAGGGCCCAAACCCATTAAACAAAAGAAATTTAGTAATTACTCTAATTTGGGAGAAAAGAGGTATAGTGGTAGGTTACTGGGGAAGGGAAGTATTTTTAGAGCAAAGTACTGGTGTCAAGGTTTGAAGCAAAACTAAGGGGAATGGAACTGCTTAAAGGTGACCTATATAAAGAAAACAACCTAAGTAGCAATCTGAATGTACACTGTATTTTAAAAATATTTCTTAAATAGTATACTCATTGGGGGACACTAGTTAATAAATTACATACGTTTCAAGTGCACAATTTTATATAATACATCCTCTGTATATAGCATTGTGTGCTCACCACCCAAAGTCAAGTATCCTGTGTTTGAAGCAGCATTTCTCTGCTACTTTGTGATCTTTCTTCCCAATGTTTTAGTCTACCATTGATGGAAAATTCTGCAAAGCGTCCTGCATCAAGAGTATCTGTCTTTATCCATTCTTGTAGGATGTGCACTATCCACACAAGCGCTATCAGAATCCCTTCTCCTGGTCCTCAGCCCCGTGGGGCGGGACTGCAGCAGCTCATTCCCAGAACAGGCGTTTCCGGGCCTTGGGAGCAGGCCCCAGAGGGCGCCGGGGGCGCACCTGCGGACCTGGACTGGGGGACGGAGGTAGAGCTTGGAGCGGTGAGCTGGGGAAGCGCTCCCACAGGTGGAAGTTCAGGTTGAAGTCGGGCCCAGGCGGGCGTCTCTCTGGACTAGGCGTGGGGGCCCGAGGCCATGGCTGTCTGCCGGGGCCATGCGGGTGGGGGCCTAACGCCGTTCCAGCGACCGAGCCGGCTGCAGGGACCATGCAGGGAGTCAGGAACCCGGGGGCCGCGTCCTCGTCCTGGTGGTGGGCCTCTACTGGGACGGCGATGTGTGGGGCAAATGCGCAGAAGAATCCCTGCTGGATGGCGACGCCTCCCGCGGGAGCGCCCAGGAGAGCGCCGGGTTCCGGGACGACGGGCGGGTGCGCCCCCGCTCCCGGGCCCAAGAGCGTCTCGGGGACCAGCACGAGGGTGTGCCCTCCCAGAGACACTTGCAGGACCGACGTGGGCTCCGGCTGCAGCACCAGGTCGACGCCGCCGTCCAGAGGCAGCTGCAGGGCACAGCCTGCAGCCAGGACGAGCACGGAGGTGAGCGCGTCGGCGGCCCGGGGTCCCGCCGGGCCTTGCAGGCTGGGCGCCATCTCGTCTTCAGGGCCCGCGGGCTCCTCAATTCGGCGGCGCTTGGCGGGGCCGGGTCCCCCGGACTGGGGTCCCCCCCAGGGCGCAGCATGGAAGCTGGGGCTGGGGAGGCGGCTGCCTATCATCCTAATGGCGCTGCGGGGGCCTGGCAGAGGGCGAGTGTCACTCAGCGTTGGCGACAGGTGAGGCGGGCTGGGGGCGGGCTGGGCGAAGAGCCGCGCGTCGCGTCGCGTCACGGGGCAAGTCCTCGGAGCTCCTGGGCGTCCTACCTGGGGGCCTGCAGTCTGGCTGGTGGGAACCTGCGTCTGGGCTTCGAATCTTTATACGCCCCGCTGGCCCAGGCGTGCGTGCCCCGTACGCCCGGATCCAGCCTATCACAGGTTCTGGCTAAGCCCCGCCCCTTCCGAGGCTCCGTCCCGCGGAGATGGTGGCAACTTGGGCGCCCAATATCCGCGGCTGTGGTTGGTAAGTCACGGTAAGGAGGCCCCAAAGGGCCGAACAACCGTGATGCTCTAGGCTTGATGTCCAGTGTAGTTCCTGTTGGTTTTGGATTTGACCTCGGATGCGGAGGACATTATCACCCGGACACCGATTAGGTTTCTAGTCTCACCAACAGAACGCTGTCCCAGGACACCGACAGGTAAGACCATCTTCCCCCAGGCCCATCCCCTAGTGACCTGCGCGTGTCTCTTTTGGAGCAATAGTGGGGTGCGTTTTTTGGGTTACATCATTATTTTCTGTTTGCCTAAATTGTAAATTACTGTCAGGTCCTTTCAGTCGTGTTAGAATGGAGTGTGTTAATAGCAGCCTCCATACAATCAACTTACGACTATATATACATATCAGTGTAGTACTATCGTCATTATTATGCTACCATGAGCAGAAAAGTTTGACCTAAACTACAGCGGCGAAGTGTATCTGTTTTGAGCCCAGTGTACAGATAAACATGCCACGCAGAAGGATTTTGTCCCGGAGCCCGGAACCAGCAGAGCTGGGCGGAAACGGGAAACGGCACTTTAAGATGATGCAGGATCGGGGCTTTAGTCGGAATGTCGGTTAAAGGTGTGTCTGCGTGGTGTGCGTGGTGTGCGTGGCGTGCGTGGCGTACGTGGCTGCAAAAGCGAAGGTGTGGCTCAATGCGTTAGCTGGTGTTGACAGGAGTAAACGCCCAACACTGACTTTGTAACATGTAACTCTTTCATGTGGTGACGGAGGAGAAGGAAATATTTCCTTCTACCCCTGTCAGGTTCCAGGGGTGGTTTATGCTTTTGGTCAGGGCCCTGCTTGTTAGTGACGAAGTCGTAAGGGAACTCAGACTTTCCGGGCTGCACTGGGGGATTTTGCCAGCACTACAGGCTGCATCTGCCCTTACGGCCTGATTTCCTGTCTCCCTGTCCGTGCGGGCGGAAATTCCCCGTAGGTGGCACGACCCTGTGGCGGTCCCCGCCGGGCAAAGGTGCACGCGGTTGGTACCTACACCCAGGCTGCCAGGCGATGGGAACAGCTGCTGTGTTTCCGGTGTCTGGGTAGAGGGCGCCGTGGTGGGAGGAGCTGGCAGGAAAGAATCGCTTTGGCCCTGGAGAATTCTGTCTTCCATCCGTGAACATTCCACGTTCGATGACTAATGGGGGCAACATTCAGGAGAGGGAGGGTGAAGGTGCCATGGTGTAACAGGCAGATGGACGAGTTGAAAGCTGGCCAGGACTCCAGGCGGAGCTCTAGGCTCCTGGCCTGGCCAGTAGTGGGGTTCTGAACCCAGTGGCGCTGCTAGCCTGACCTCAGCACCTCACCTGTGAGCTCATCCTTGCCCTGTGCCCTGTGAATCCTCCCTGTGAACTCCCTGTCCGCTGAGTCAAACCAGCTAGGGCTGGACTTAGCTTTGTGGGAAGATTTTAAATGGCTAATTCAATTAAAAAAATATTGTTAGGTCTATTCAAACATTCTATTTCTTCTGAAGTCAGTTTTGGTAATTTGTGTTTTTATAGGAATGTGTCCATTTTTATTTTATAATCCTCACACGAGAATATATTTTTACTGACTTTAGAGCAGTGGTTCTCAACCTGTGGGTCGCGACCCCTTGGGGCAGGGGTCCTCAAACTTTTTAAACAGGGGGCCAGTTCACTGTCCCTCAGACCGTTGGAGGGCCGGACTATAGTTTTTTTTAAAAAAACTATGAACAAATTCCTATGCACACTGCACATATCTTATTTTGAAGTAAAAAACCAAAACAGGAACAAATACAATATTTGTATTTGCATGTGGCCCGCGGGCCGTAGTTTGAGGACCCCTGCCTTTGGGGGTCGAACGACCCTTTCACAGGGGTCACCTAAGACCATCGGAAAACACTTATATAATTACATATTGTTTTTGTGATTAATCACTATGCTTTAATTATGTTCAGTTTGTAACAATGAAAATACATCCTGCATATCAGATATTTACATTATGATTCATAACAGTAGCAAAATTACAGTTAGGAAGTAGCAACGAAAATAATTTTATGATTGGGGGTCACCACAACATGAGGAACTGTATTAAAGGGTCGTGGCATTAGGAAGGTTGAGAACCACTGCTTTAGAGAAAGAGGGAGAGAGAGAGAGAGGAGAAAGAGAGAAACATTTATGTGAGAGAGAAACGTTGATATGCCCTGTCCGGAGATCAAACCTGCAACCTAGGTATGAACTGAATCCACCAACTTTTTGATGCACAGGGTGAGGCTCCAACCAACTGAGCCACCTGGCCAGGGCTAGGAATTTGCCCATTTTATCTAACTCATCTTTTGTTGACATACAGATGGGTTTTTGTTTTTTTTAAAATATATATATTTTTTTAGCAAGAGGAAGGGAGATAGAGGGACAGAAACATCAGTGATGAGAGAGAATCATGGATCAGCATGGGATCGAGTCTGCAACTGGGGCATATGCCCTGACCAGGAATTGAACTGTGTGACCTCCTGGCTCATAGGTCAGCACTCAACCACTGAGCCACACCAGCCAGGCACATAAAGATGTTTATAATATTTTCTTTTTCTTTTTTTAAAATATATTTTATTGATTTTTTACAGAGAGGAAGGGAGAGAGCCAGAGAGCCAGAAACATCGATGAGAGAGAAACATCGATCAGCTGCCTCCCGCACATCCCCCACTGGGGAAGTGCCCGCAACCCAGGCACATGCCCCTGACCGGAATCGAACCCGGGACCCCTCAGTCCGCAGGCCGACGCTCCATCCGCTGAGCCAAACCGGCTTTGGCTATAATATTTTCTTATAATCCTTTTTACCCAGTTCAAAATATTTTCCAATTTCCTTGTGGATTCTTCTTTGGATTATATAGAAATGTGTTGCTTAATTTACAAATATTTTGAAAATTTCCAGAGTTTTGTTTTTGTTGACTTATAGCTTAATTCTATTGCATTCAGAGAACAAAATTTAGTGAAACTGATTTTTTGGCCCAGAATGTGGTCTGTTCTGTGCATTTTAAAAGAATATATATTCTGCAGTTTTTGGATGGAGTGTTTCATATATGTCAAATTGAGTTAGTTAATAGTGGTGTTTAAATGTTCTCTATTTTTGATGATTTTCTTTCTAATTGTTCTGCCAATTTTTGAGAGTGAAGTATTAAGACCTCCGGTTATACTTGTTGAATTGCCTATTCTGTCTTTAATCCTGTCCTTTTTCTTCATATATTTTAGGGCTCTGTTGTTATAGGTGAATGTACATTTACAATTATTATATAGTCCCAGTTTATTTACCTTTTTATCATCATAAAATAGCTCTTTTCTAATAATAATAATAAATCCTGCCTTAAAGTTTACTTTCTTCCAATATTAATATAGCCACTCCAGCTCTCTTACCTATGGTTACTTTGAATCTTGAGGATGTCTCTCTCTCTCTCTCTTTGCTGCAAAAAGCTTTATTGTTTCATTTGGTCCAGTGCATGGGAGAGGGCTTCAGGGTGGTTAAAAGAATGACTAGTAGTTTCGGGAAGAGGCTCAGGTAAAAGCCAGACACCAGGGGAATGCAGAGGAGCCTCTCAAAGGCCTCTGGGCTCCAAAGTCCTTGAGTGTGAGCCTCTCGGAAGAGATACTCGCCCAGCCCAGCCTGGGGCCAACCAGCCTGTGGATGGATGTTGGTCAGGTGTAGCCTATCTTCTTGATGAGTTTCACCTCCTCACCCAGGAAGTGGTTCTCCAGGAATCACAGAGCTGCGGGTCTGTGCGGGTAGAACCAGGGCCTGCAGCTCCAAAAGGGCCTGGTTCAGGTTCCTCTCCAATGCCAGGGCGGCTTCCATGGCGTCCTGAGTTTTGCCCACTCATCTGGGGAGGCTTCAGCACGTCCTGGAAAAGAATGCGGCCACCACTGCGCTGGTTTTACAACTTTGAGATGCTCAGCGCCCTCTCGATTTTTCTCTGCCAACTCGCAGAAGAAGCGGCCCACGCCCTCGAGAGCCACATCGTCCCTATCGAAATGGAAGCCCAGAGAGAGGTAGGTGTGGGAGGCCCGCAGATGCAGGCTGGCCAGGTGGTTGGCCTCAGCCTCCACCTCGGTGGAATAATTCTGACGTATATGGGAGCACATGGTTGTTTGGCAATAAGGAGTTAAGGTAGAAAAACCCCCCGGTGTGTTGGTTGGTCCAGGAGGTGGTTCTGAAGGTGGTGACTGGATGAGACCCAGGAGAGTGGCTGGAGGCTGGAAGAAGGGGCGTCCTGGGGTCTGTTCTATCCAAAACTATTGAAGCAAGAGACAGATCCGGGACCGCTGAGGGCACTGCTTGAGGATGTCTCTTATAGACAGCACACAATTGGATCTTGCTTTTTATTTTATTTTATTTTATTTTTTAAATATATATTTTATTGATTTTTTACAGAGAGGAAGGGAGAGAGATAGAGAGTTAGAAACATCGATGAGAGAGAATCATTGATCAGCTGCCTCCTGCACATCTCCCACTGGGGATATGCCCGCAACCCAGGTATATGCCCTTGACCGGAATCGAACCTGGGACCTCTCAGTCCACAGGCCGACGCTCTATCCACTGAGCCAAACCGGTTTCGCCTGGATCTTGCTTTTTAAATCCATTCTAACAATTCCTACTTTCTACCATGAGGATCGAAAGGTTGGTAACTGCTGGTTAGATCATGTGTATTTATGGTAGTTATTGATATCGTTGCATTTGCACTTGCCATTTTAATATTTGTTTTCTAATTGTCCTGTCTTTTTTTTGTTCCTCTGTTGCTCCTTGAAAGGAGAAAATAATTTTTCTTTTGTAAAATAAATATTTTGTGTGTGTATCATTATAAATTTCTCTGTTGATTTTTTTAAACCATATTATTTTGAGCTGTTCTCTTTGTGGTGGGGATCTAAGAATCACAATATGCATCTTATAAAAATTTACTTAAGATAATATTAACTTAATTTCAATAATATATAGAAATTTTGCTCCAGTAGAACTCCATTCCCTCTTCTTTGTTCTATATTCTCATCTATATTATACTTATGTTATGAATCCAGTAATATAGTGTTTAATTATTGCATTATACAGACATGTCTTTTAAGGAACTTAAGAGAAGACATGAGAGACTATATTTATAGCATTTAAAAATAATAGATTTTACTTTTCAGCATAGTTTTAGGTTCACACATGTGTAGTTTCTCCAACTGTCACATCCTGCACCAGCATGGTACATTTGTTGCAACTGATGAACCTAATTGACACATCATCACCCAAAGCCCATAGTGTACATTAGGGTTCACTCTTGGTGTTGTACATTCTATGATTTTGATGAAAGCAAAATGACATGTATTCATCATTATGGTATACAGAATAATTTTATTGCCTTAAAAATGCTCTGCTCTCCCTATTCATTCTTTCCCTGTCCATAACCCCTTGCAATCACTAATCTTTTTACTGTATCCATAATATTGCCTTTTCTGGAATGCCATGTAGTTGCAGTCATACAGTTGCAGCCTTTTCAGATTGGTTTTTTAACCGAGTAACATGCACTTAAGGTCTCTTTATGGCTGATAACTGATTTATTTTTGTATTGAATGATATTCCATTGTCTGCACTCACCACAGTTTACTTATTCACCTATAGGACATCTTACTTGCTTCCACGTTTCGGCAATTATGAGTAAGCCTGCTATAAACACTTGAGTGTAGGTTTTACTCCTTTGGGTAAATACCAAAGAACACAGTGTGGGGCAGATGGTAAGAGTATATTTAATTTTGTAAGAAACTGCCAAACTGTCTTCCAAAGTGGCTGGCAGTGCCACTTTGCATCCTCACTCTCATTGAATGAATGTTCCTGTTTCTCCTCATCTTTGTTAGCATTTGGTGTTGTCGTCCGTGTTTTAGATTTTTGCCATTTTAATAGACATAATATTGGTAGCTCATTGTTTTAATTTTCATTTCTCTGATGACACATGATGTGGAGGCACCTTTCCAGGTGCTTATTTGCCATCTTTATAGTTTTCTTTGGTGAGGTGTCTGTTCAGCTCTTTTGCCCATTTTAAATATATTTTTATTGATTTCAGAGAGGAAGGGAAAGGGAGAGAGAGAGAAACATCAATGATGAGAGAACCATTGATCGACTGCCTCCTGCACTCTCTCTACTGGGGATTGAGCCCACAACTTGGCTATGTGCCCTGGCCAGGAATTGAACTGGAGACTCCTTCATGTATGGGACAATGCTCAATCGACTGAGCCACACCATCTTGACTAACCATTCAGTTTTTAAAAATATAAAAGTCTTAAAGCTTTCTCCATGTAGGTCTTGGGAATTTCTTTTTAGGTTCATTCTTATGGTTTAACTAGAGGCCCGAAATGCATGAACGGGTAGGGTCCCTAGGCTTGGTTGGGGATCAGGGCTGATCTGTGGGGTGACCAACGGGGTGATCGGGGCCCCCGCTTGCACCCGCCTTGGCCTGGCACTGCCCGCTCATCTGCTCCACCATCCTGCCGCGATTAAGTTCTGGTCGTTGGGATCATTGGGGCCAGCAGCCCCTCCACTGTCACCAGCTGCCAGCACAGCATCGTGGATGCCCATCATGTTTCATGCTGCCCCCTGGTGGTCAGTGCACATCTAACTCCCAGTAGGTTGAACTCTCGCCAGTGGGGACAGTTTGCATACTAGCCTTTTATTATATAGGATTTTACTGTTTTGTTGCTCTTGTGCATAGGATATTTTCTTTTTCTATTACATTTTCTAATTATTTATTGCAGGTGTAAAGGAAAGGTGTCTCTTGCATTACTTTCCTTTCCTTTTCCCTTTCCCTTTCCCTTGCTTGAGGCTAAGTTAGCCTGTGGTTGCTGTGTTTTGTAACTGCACCCTGTGGGTATGTGGGGAGAGGGTGCTGTTTGGGAGATGTGTCACTTGTTTGTTTCTGGCTGTGAGAGCTCCCTGTTCTTCCTGTGGGCTGCCCTCCGTCTGTCGTCTCCCTCACTGACCCCTCCTGGGCCAGATATCATTGTCTGATACTAGCAGGTAAGAGATGAAGGAGAGGATGACCTATTTGGCTGCTCTTCCTGTGGTCTCCCTGACCAGTTACCCAGCTGATTGCCTCAGGACCTCTCTATTAAGAGCTGGGAAGGTCTGAGGTTTTACCTGACTTGCAAGCTTTTAAGTGAGCCTGCCACAATCTCATGGATGCCAGCAGAAGGCACGAGACTCCAGGATCAGAGACAAATGATTTGGTTACTTGGGATTCAGAAGCAGCATGAGCTTTATTGTCATGTCAGTTCCCCTTGCCTCTTCCCCACAAGTCTCATGGGGGTGACACAGCTGGCTCAGATGGATATAGCCTAAGCAATGGATTGCTAAGGGATCCTGTGCTTAGGAAACCCCAATCTTTTATAATGGCCTCAAGCAAATTTACTCATCATTTGCCCCCGAGGGTGACTTTATTTTTATTGTACTGGACAGCAATCAAACTTGCTCCCTGCTTCTGGAGGGAGATACTATCGCTGTCTTCTAAGGCTGTTCTCTATTCAGACACCCTTGAAAGGATAGTCTGCAACAGAACCTGTCTGTGCTTCTGTCTATAAGACATACAGAAATGTGGGAGACCCCTGGAGAATTCTCTCCCAATACTTTACTGCTCTTGGAATCCACTGCCTCTGAGATTTGAGTAGTTTTGGGATCCTGCCTGCTTTTATGCACCAAGTTCTTTTGAGCTTTAGTTTTGACTGTGATTTTTCTCTTTCAAACCAAATCTTCTCTCTATTTTATCTCTCAGAGATTCCCGAAATTTCTGATTTGTAAAGAGCACTTTGTCCAATTTTCTAGTGCTTTTAAAGTAGGGGAACAATGACTGTGGAGGCCAGATGGGTGGCAATAAAAATTATTATGGGGCCCCAAGAGGCAGTGATCTCAGACTTCTCTCCGGTTCCAATGGGTCAGCTAGCCATTTCTTTGTAGCATGAGTCTCTCAAGTCCATCCACTTCTCTCTCTAGTGCCATTCGTTAAGACCCTCATGATCTCTCACTAAGATTATTCCGTTGGAATGTCATCTCCATGAGGGCAGGGATTTGTGCCTGATTTGTTCACTCTTTTCTCACTGCCTACAACAGTGCTGGGCGATTTATTTATTAAATGAATGATTTTTATGTTTTAGTAAAAGCTTCCTTGAAATATATCGTTAACACTGGAACAATGCAGAGGCTGAGGGTGTGAATGACCCAGGCAGTCGAAACTCTGCTGGCCCTCCACCCAGACAGATGGAAAATGCAGCTGACCCTTGAACAGTTTGGGCCCAGTTCAAACCCGCATTGCTCCAGGGCCAACTGTAATTCACATATCATAGAGTCCACTCTTTTGGAGTGTACAACTCAATGGTTTTTCGTATAGTCACAAAATTGTGCATTGATCGCCACTATCTAATTCCAGAACATTTCCCACCCCACCCCCCACTGCAAAAACTCCATCCCTGTTAGCAGGTACTCCACTCTCCCTCCTCTCTGAGCCCCTGACAATCACTAATCTATTTTCTGTCTCTGTAGATTTGCCTATTCCGGAAATTCCTATCAATTGGATCCTACAATATGTGCCCTATTGTGATAGGCTTCTTCTACTTAGAATTATGTCTTCAACATTCATCCATGTGGTAGCATGTATTAGTATTTCATTATTTTTTACGGCTGAATAATATTTTATTATATGACATATCACATTTTATTTACCAAATTGATGCACATTTGGATTGTCTCCACTCTGCCAGTGTGAATAGTGATACTATGAACATTTCTGTGTGGGTTTCTGTGTGAAAATATGCTTTCAGTTCTCTTGGGTGGAATGGAGTGAAATTACTGAATTATATGGTAACTCTATGTTTAACTTTTTGAAGCCCTGCCAAACAGCTTTACAAAGTGGCCGCACAATTTAACATTTCCACCAGCAATGTATGAGGGTTCCAATTACTCCATATTCTCACCAACACTTGTCTGTCTTTATTATTCTAAACACCCTAATAGGTATGAAGTGGAATCTCATACCTATTTTGATTTTCATTTCCCTAATGACTAATGATGTTTAACATCTTTTTATGTGCTTATTGGTCATTTGTATATCTTTTGAGAAATGTCCATCCATATTATTTGCCTAGTTTTTAATGGGGTGACTTATATTTTTACTGTTGAGTTGTAAGGATTCTTTTTATATTCTTGAGGCAAGTTTCTTATCAGATATATGATTTACAAATATTTTCTTCCATTCTGTGGGTTCTCTTCATTTTCTTTAGGTTGTCATTTGAAGCACAAAAGTTGAATTTTGATGATGTTCAATTTCTTTATTTTTTATTTTATTGCTTGGTTGTTTTTGTTTTGGTTTTGGTCTAAATCTAAATTGGATAAGCATTTAAATAGTTTCTTTTTATGTTTAGAAATTATTAGTAAATATTTTGAAAACACAATCTGAAATACTTCATTTATTCAAGCTCTATTTTTTTTAAAAAATTAATATTCTTTTTCTTTTTAATTTAAAAATTAATTTTGACATGTAACTGTGTAAATTTAAGGTGTACAGCATGTTACTTTGACACCTTTATATATTGTAACACGGTTGCTATTTGGAAGATCTTTATCACATCACAACAGTACAATATTACTGTCTATTGAATAGTTTCTTAACTACTCTTCCTTACCTGCCACTTTGCATATGTCTTTTCCATTATAACTGAAATGAGCATTCTAAAAAGAAAATTTACCAGTTGCTTCCTATTTTAAATCCCGAGCTGACTCTCAGTGGATTCCTATTGCTCTCAGGAAAAGTCCAAACACTGTTCCATGGCTAGAAGTTCTCAGTGATATGGACTTGTCTGCCATTTGTACTGGTGCCCTGCTTCTAGCCCTTATTGAACCAATGACTCTTGTTCATTTTCTCTCTTTCTCTTTTCCTTTCTCATCAGGGCCTGTGACTCTATACACATGAAAGAGAGTAACGTTGTAGAGAGATGAAATTACATAGGACTCTGACAGCATGAAAAAATGTCTTCAAAATGGGCTTTGTGTCATAGAAATAATAATAGTCAGTCCTGGAAATCCCAAGCGTGTGCTAATAAGGAATGAGTTTATTTCAAAGGCTAAAGCTGCGTTAGATGGTGATCCGAATGACTTCTTATCAAGTTGAGTGCCTTTTCCTGAGCAGTGTGCAGTTACTCTCAGGGTGAAAACTTCTGAACTCCCTGGGAGAGCTGAAGGCGTCTCTGGTTTCAGTATAATTCAATTTAAGCAACGCTGTCATAGCATCTGCAGCCCGGAGCTGTTTCCCACCCAGATATCACAGTTCAGGGTAGACATGGAGGAGGCAGGGAGAGGGATTATACGTCCTGTCCTGAGTCTTTCTCCTTGGGAGGTGGAGGAATGGGAGAAGGGAGAGAAGAGCATGTATGTTATGCCTGGTAAGGTCCTTTCCATATATTACAACACTTAGTTCTCACAACAGTCTAGTGAGGTAGGTATTATACCCATTTATACAGAAGCTTATCTCTTCTGGCTACCCAGATTCTGCTCTCTTTGACCGCTAGTTGGCCCATCTGAGAGCAGGAGAACATTAAAAATGCTCCCATCTTGGCCCTAGCTGGTTTGGCTCAATGGATAGAGCGTCGGCCTGCAGACTGAAGGGTCCCAGGTTCGATTCCGGTCAAGGGCACATGCCCGGGTTGTGGGCTCGATCCCCAGTGGGGGGCATGTAGGAGGCAACCAATTAATGATTCTCTCTCATCTTTGATTTTTTTTCTCTCTCTCTTTCTCTCTGAAATTAATAAAAATATATTTTAAAAAATGCTCCCATCTTGGCCCCACACTCCTGGAGCCCAAGGTGTTATCTTAAATGTGGACTTGCAGATGTGGGGAAAGTTGACAGGTTTGGGGGGCGGGGGGAGGGGGCGCGGGGGTCTGTCCTGCAGCTGACTTCCAGGGCTTCTCTCCATCCTGGAATGTTACTCTTTTCATCCCTTGGTACTGCAGTTTGCTTTGCGATGCTGGCCAGCCTTGTGATTCAGTGTCTGTACCTCTTTCTTGCTTCCCTGGAGCTCCAGAGGGGCTTGTCGTAGGCCCAGACCCATGGGGATTTCTGACACGGCTGTAGGAGGGTCTCTGCCACCATTCCCTCAACAAATCCTTGGTCTTGGTGAGTCTGCTGTGTGGGAGGTGCTGAGTCGGTGCTGGGGTGTGGTCGTGAAAAAACAACAACCAAACACAGTTCCTACCCTCATAGAACTTATGTTCTTATGTGGAGGCCATTAACCAAAAAATAAACAGACATAAGAAGTGTCGTTACACATTTTTATAGGAACTAGGAATGAAACAATTGGGGGACTATGCTTTAGATTAGATTAAGTGGTTGGGGACAGATCTTCCAGTGGACGTGAAAAAGAGAAACGGTTCGGGTGGAGTACCTTTGTTAGGAGTGGTAGAAAGGTCCTGAGGACAGGAAGGAGCTTGTTGTGTTTGGGGAGCTGAGAAGACTTATGAATTTATATGTTGCTTTGGGTAGTATGGACATTTTAATGATGTTGCTATCGTAACAATATTGAGATTTCTAATCCATGAATATAGGATATCTCCTCATTTATTTAGGTCTTATCTTCTATTTTTATTGTAAATGTCCATAGATTTTTGGTTTTGCTAATTAAATACTTCCTGTTTTTAATGGGGATCTGAGAAAATTAAAGAAATATGCTGTCACCTTGCTGCCATCAAATTTCTTTTACTAACTACCAGATTTCTTGAAAACAGTGCTGAGTTCATGAATTTTAGTTACAAACAGGCATTAGTGGCTATAAAATTTCCTCTAAGCACTGAATTAGCTGTATCTGACAAATTCTTCTGCATAGTATTTTTGTTATCATGCAGGTCAGAATTTTTCTACTTCCCTTGGGACTTCTTTGATCCACTAGTTATTTCAAAATACGTTCCTGAATTTCCAAACATATTAGTATTTTTTTAGGGTTTGTTGTTACTGATTTTAATTTAATTGCATGTAGTTGGAGAACATACTGTTATGATTTCAATACTTTTCAGTTTGTTAAGACTTATTTCATGGTTTAGTATATGTTAATTTTGGCATTGTTCTATGTGAACTTGAAAAAATTTTTTATTCTGTAGATGTTGGGTGTAGTGTTCTATAATTTTCCATTAGTTCAATGTTGTTAAAATATTCTTTACCCTTACTGATTTTTTAATCTGCATCTTTTAACATATACTGATTATTAAAGCTCTCATTTTGAGACTTCATCTCTTTTCCTTGTAGACTTGCCCATATTTGCTTTATATGTTTTGAAGGCACATTAGTATCTGCATACACATTTAGAATTGTTTATCTTCCTGATGAACTGGACCTTCTCTTGCCATGAACTGGCTGTCCTGTTTTCCAGTAATGCCTTTTGCTTTAAAGTTTTCACTGACTGATAATAGTGTAGCCCAGTGGACGGCAAACTGTGGCTCGTGAGCCACATGTGGCTCATTGACCCCTTGAGTGTGGCTCTTCCTAAGCCTTAGGAGTACCCTGATTAAGTTAATAACAATGTACCTACCTATATAGTTTAAGTTTAAAAAATTTGGCTCTCAAAAGAAATTTTAATCGTTGTACTGTTGATATTTGGCTCTGTTGACTAATGAGTTTGCTGACCACTGGTGTAGCCACATTGCTTCTTTAGGTTATTGATTGCATGGTATATCTTTTTCTAGCCTTTTACTCATAACCTTTCTGTCTTGGTTTGCTTGGGCTGCTATAACAAAATATCATAGACTGGCTGGCTTATAAATAACAGAAATGTATTTTTCATAGTTCTGGAGGCTGGGGAGTTCATTATAACTGAAAGGAGCATTCTAAAAAGAAAATTTACCAGTTGCTTCCTATTTTAAATCCTGAGTTGACTTTCAGTGGACTCCTATTGCTTATAGGAAAAGTCCAAACACTGTTCCATGGCTAGAAGTTGGGTTACATGGCACCGGCAGATTAGGTGTTTGGTGAGGGCCTGCTTCCTCATAGCTGTCTGTATTGTAAAGGTAACCTCACATAGTGAGGGATCTCTATGGAGTCTCCTCTATGAGGGCACTAAAGCCCCACCCCCTAGTACCTTTCAACATATGAATTTTGGGGGAAACATTCATATCATAGAACCTTCCTATATACTTATGTTCTATATATTTCTCTTTTTTTAAAAAATTCTTTTATATATATATTTTATTGATTTTTTACAGAGAGGAAGGGAGAGAGATAGAGAGTTAGAAACATCGATGAGAGAGATGCATCGATCAGCTGCTTCCTGCATACCTCCTACTGGGGATGTGCCCGCAACCCAGGTACATGCCCTTGACCGGAATCGAACCTGGGACCTTTTAGTCCGCAGGCCGACGCTCTATCCACTGAGCCAAACCGGTTTCGGCTATATTTCTCTTTTTAAATAAATGTGTTTAAGTTAAAAGTATTTCTGCTAACCTTTCGTTGGAGTTTTTTAAGTGGAGCATTTAGTCCTTTTACATTCAATATAGTACATCTTCCATTTTTACTATATGCTTTCTTTCTGTCCACATGAGGTTTCTCTTTTCTTTTTTCTTGTCTTCCTCTTTTGGACTTAATTATTTCGTTTTCTGTTAGTTTGGAAATCACATACTCTTGTACTGCCCTTTTAATGGTTCTTCTATAGATAGATGCAATGTGTAGTGTGCATGTTTCTGCTCCCCAGAGCAGAGGCTAAGTTCTCCATCAGCTCTCTGTGTTTGCTTGCTGTGTGTGTGTTTTGTGCTTTTTCTTTTTCATGTCATTTGATGGACATGCTCCAATCATCTCACCCCTCCAACTCTACTTCCCAAGAGATTGTGTATGTGCAGATTTTATTGAAGGATTTAGGCAGTAGAGGAGAATTACATATTGAGGAAGCAAACAGCTTAAAGGGGAATTTTAGACACCTTGATTCTTGAAAATCCTTAATCATTTTAACCACAGGGGTGTTTTCTCTGGTTGCCTGAACAATATTGTTTTTTTCTCATCCCAAATCCAGAAACCATGCCTGCATCTTCATTATCAAACATGCCCACTTGTGAGAACTCATAAACAAATGGTAAAAATAACAGTTATTACTGAGTGCTTACAATGTGCAAATCAATCTTTCAGTCAATCAGATGTTGATTGGTTTCATACTTTATGCTTGGTACATTCTGGGCTCTAGCAGGGTAGCCTTCCCTCAGCACTGTGCCTAGTGTAGCCACATATTATCTAATTTAATTCTCACAGCAGCTAATTGAGATAGGTGTGATTATGATTCCCTTTTGTGCTGAGGACACTGAGAACATGAGGCTTAGGGAGTTAGGTCACTTACTGAGAATTAGTTTCAAAAACAAGTGAGTTTGGCCCTGACCGGGAATTGAACCGTGATCTTCTGATTCATAGGTTCATAGATGCCCAACCACTGAGCCATGCCGGCCAGGCCAAACTCACTTGTTTGTGAAACTAATTTTCTAAAGTCAGACTCATCATTGCCCTCTTCATCTTTTTTTTTTAAAAAATACATATTTTATTGATTTTCTACAGAGAGGAAGAGAGAGGGATAGAGAGTTAGAAACATCGATGAGAAAGATGCATCGATCAGCTGCTTCCTGCACACCTCCTACTGGGGATGTGCCCACAACCAAGGTACATGCACTTGACCGGAATCGAACCTGGGACCTTTCAGTCTACAGGCCGATGCTCTATCCATTGAGCCAAACCGGTTAGGGCTGCCCTCTTCATCTTTTCACCAGTCAGCTAGTAGACTGGCTACTCTTGGGCCAGTTTCCCCCCTGTTTGGATCAGCTGGGATTGGGCTGGTGGAGTCATGTGGCCCACACTATGGCAGCCCAGACAGCAGAGTCCTGCAGAAGGGAGCTGGGAGCAGGCAGACTCATGGGTCTGCATCTCTAACCCACTGACAGCCTCAGCACATGGACGCAGGGCTATTCATTTGTCTTCTCTCACCTGCCCAAACTCTGCGGTATGGGGCCCACATCTCATTAACACCTGCATCTCCAGTGCTTAGCACAGGGCCAGACCCACAGCAACAGCCAGTGACCTGAGAACCATGGTGGTGATGTTGATTCCCATCAGGATGGACTGCAGGCTCCCCAAGGCCCCGATTGTTGCTGTTTTACTATGTCCACCTGAATGTAAGCACTGATCCACTGGGCCTGGGTCTGGGGAGGTTTTAGACGTGGCAGCTCTTGTTCAGGAAAATCTCATTGCTTGTACATTGCACCAGTTCTCAGCCTGCACAGCATTGTGAGTGTCTCCCAGTTCCTCCCCTGCCCTGGCGCTGGGGAGCACAGAGGATAAATAGTGGAGCCACCAACATTGCTCACCTTCCATGCGGGGCTCATAACAAAGCATGCTTGGTGGCAGCCTGTCTTCTCACAGACACTGCCCCTTTGGCCCTGAGAGGTTGCCTGGGAACTGGTCGTTTCTGCCTGCCACCTGCAGGAGAGGAAGGGAGTGTCTGCACCTGGATGGGCTGCCTCCGCAGACATTTTTGCTGTGCCCTCATCACCACCCCCCCCCCTCCTAGGAAGCTTTTTGGGAGACCTTCCCAAGCACTTGCAGCTGCTGGGCAGTTCTCTGGTGAGATAATGCCTCTGGGATGGACCTGGGTAGACCTGGAAGAGGATCTGAAGCAGGTGTCCCCTTGGGGCTGAGGGTGGTTGTGATCCCCTGCCAGGGGATTTGGATGGAGGGGGATGGCAGGGTGCAGTGAATGGGCCAGAACAGCTCAGCTAGGGCTTGAACCTGGGCTCTGGGTGACTGGAACACATCCCTCTTGGAGTCTCAGTTTCCTCACTTAAGCATCTCCATCCTGAGAACACGGAGGTGTTTTAAGTCTTGAATGGCTCTGTCCCAAGGTAGAGTTGGGGGTGAACTGCTCTGTGCTGTCGAGGCTCAGAAGTCAGTGTGTAAGGCTGGGAAATTGGGAGGTGGGTTTCCTCTTGCTTGGAAAATGCAGGAGGGACTGGACCCAGGGCGGATTAGTAGGTGCTCTGTGAGCACCCACTGTGGGAATGGCTCCTGCTGGGATTTTACAGACTCCAGGAGCTGCGGATGAAATCTAGAAAGAAAAGGGGATCCCAGTGACATTAACCAAATGTACAAAAGTATTTATCATCAACGTGCATCTATTGAGCACCTGTGTACAGCAGGTGGTGGTGTGAGTATAGTTACAGAAGCTATGAACTGTATCAGGTAGTTGGCGAGGGAAGGAGGTACAGAAGGATGCAAAGCCAGGGTGGGGGTGTGGGTGGGTTGGGGGAGGATAAGCATGTTGGCATTCCTCAGACACTGGTTTCCATGGGGGCATTTGGGAGAGGTGGAAATCTAGAATGTGCAAGGTCAGGAGGGTGCTTGCCGTGACCCAAGGATCAGGTGAGAGTTGGACAAGGTTGGCAACAGTGGGGAAAGGAAGGTGAGAGGGAGGCAAGGAATCTGAGAATAGGAAACCGGTCATGGTTGCTTGAGCAGAGAGGAGCAAAGTGAGGACAACCAGAAAGAAAATTCCCACATGTTGTGTCTGGGTGTTGGGTGAGGGGCAGAGCTGACAGGACCAGGTGGCTGGCCCTCAAGTGAGAGGATGGGGCAGGAGTGCTGAGAGAGCTTGCTCGTGGGCCAGTCGCTGGTTCATATCAGTGCCCTCACGGGGCCTGAGTGAATGAACACGGAGCCCCCAGGGATGGGAGACAGTGTGGCAGAGTGGGGCCAGGTGGGCCATGGTCCAGCCTCACCATGCCCCTCTTAGCTGTGTGACCTCAGGGACTGTCCCTAACCTTCCTGAGCCTGACCACCACGTATCAGCTCCCTCCACCGGCCTGGAGGCAGTAATTATAGCGACTGCACTCCAGTTTACCAGAAGAGGGCCAATAGAAGGAAGCCACAGATGAATGGATAAGAAATTATGGTATGAATACAATGGAATATTATTCAGCCTTAGGAAAGAAGGAGATCTTGCTATTTGCAATAACATGGATGAACCTAAGTGAGATAAGCCAGTCACAGAAAGAAAAATACAGTATTGCATGATCTCACTATTATGTGGTATCTAAAAATGTCAAAGTCATGGAAGCAGAGACTAGAACAGTGGTTATCTGGGCAGAGGGGTAGAGGGCATGGGAAGGTGCTGGTCAGGATGTACAAAGTGGCAGTTATGTCGGATAAGCCTAGAGGTCTAAGGTGCAGCATGATGACTATAATTAATATTACTGTATTAAATGCTGGACATTTGCTAACAGAACAGATTTCAGATGCTCTTACCATGCACACACACACAAAGGTAACTATGTGAGGGGATGGTTTATTAATTAGCTTGATTATGATAACCATTTCACTGTAAACATGTATATCAGATCATCATGTTGTGTACCTTGCGTATATATAATTATTAGTTAAAAAAGAAAGAGAAAAAGAAAGGAGCCAGGCCAGACTGAGACCAAACTGAGCAGTCCATTTCACAGGCTGGAGAACAGGCCTTTGAAAAGCCTCCCTTACCTGCTGGACCACTGGGGTCTGCTTGGCCCCTGCTTGTGGACCTTCATGTCATGTGGTTCGCAGTGTCTGGCGGCCTTGTGGTGGCTGCTCCTACCCCTTATCATCTGTTGACATACAATTGCCCTGGTAAGGAAAATATTTTCATTCTTTTATAACAGCATTCTTGGGCCTGGTTAATCCTATTTTTCTTTGTTTTTGAAAACAAGCTCCTGTGTGGTTTTCTATTTTCTTGCTGCTCTTCTATGGACATTCTAGAACTGAGCTTCACTGTTTGGCACTTAAGGCCTTTTCAGTGTGTCACAGCTCTCTGGCTACTCGAGGGGGGTTTAGGGTGGGCAGGTACTGAGTCCTTCCAAGTGTCTCACACTACACTTGATACTACATCCATGGGCCTCTTGTCAATCTCACTTCTACTCTGGGAGAAAGATGTTACCTCATTTTGCAGAAGAAGCGGATGATCAGAGAGATGAAATACCCTGCCCAAGGTCACACAGCCTTAAGTGGAAAATAAAGCCAGAGTTTGAAATGGGATTCAAGCCAATTTGGGTTATTCTGTTAATAAACTTGCTCTGCTGCCTCCCTGGTCCAGTCTCTGGCACCAGCCTGCTGTGGTGACTTCATGCAAGTTTTGGGAAGTCTCTGTGTTCTTATCACATCCTCTGGTGTGACAGTCCATCACGAAAACAGGGGAATGAGGTTGAGAATGATTGTCGATTGACTATATGAGCCATGAGTCAATATTTTGGGCAGATGTTTATTGAGGGCCTACTCTGTGCCTACTGAAGCCATAGTCTCCTCAGTCAAATTGTGAATATGATACCCCCCACTGCGGCATCCTCACTGACTTGGCACACACAGAGGCTCAATAAGTTGTGCTGTATATCAGACCTCAATCCCATATGCCAGGGTCAAGTTGGGACTTAAGGAAGAATCCATAGAAATGCTTTCCAGAAGCCCAGAGATTGTGTGGATGGGGTGGGAAGAGATTGTTCACAGCAAGGAAGAGGAGGAGCTTGTCCTGAAGGAGGCTGACTGAGTGCTAGCTGCACATGGGCCTGTTTCATCCTTCCCACCGTCCTCCAAGGGAGGCACTGTCACTGCCCCCATTTCACAGATGAGGACTCAGAGCTGAGGTGACAAGAGCAGCGAGCCAGCAGGTATGGAGCCTAAGTACAGGTCTGCACACTGACAGAGCCTGGTCTTTCTCCACCCCTCCTGTGGCCCACCATTTGTTCTCTCTCCATGCCCAAGAAATGGGGATGGGGGTGGCTCCTCTCAGGGACTCAGGGGACCTGGCTTCCATCCATGACCACATCCATGAGGGGAGGGAGGAGGTAAATCACAGTTCACAGGGTGAAAGAGAAGCAAGTCTGGGGCCTGCTGGTCTAGGTCCCATGGATACCTTCTTCAGCCCGGTTCCGCTCAGTTGATTCTGCCCAGTCCCCAGTGGGCTTGGGGTCAGAGAGGAACAGTTTTCAGAGCGGTGTGGAGGAATCCAGGCCTGGAGCCCACCCCAATACAGCCCGCCCTCACGCTGTGGCCCTGAGCAAAGCCCTTCCCTGTCTGGCCTTGGTCTCCTGCCGTGAAACGTGGGTCTGGCTCGCCAGCCACCGTGCAGTACTGTCCCTGGGTTGATTTCCCTGAGCCCCAGCTTCTCAGGCATCCCACCTGCTGCCCCTGCATTCTCACAGCCCTGCAGGGACCCCAGGCCTGGCCTGTCTCCCCACCAAACACTCCTGTCTGGAGACGGGAAGGACAGTAGAGTTACCCTGTCTTGTTGCTGCCCCACCTGCTAGAACCCCCTCTGTGTGGCTCAGGTGTGTGGGAGGAGACATGTGTTCTGTAGAGGGAGTGGAAGGGAAGTGGCTGTTATTTGCTGCACCAAGTTTCTCTCGACTGCGTTCTCTCTCTGACCAATGGAGCCCCCAGGCCCTGCCCTCTACTTTGGGGTCTCCCCTAGGTTCTTTGGTTTTAACATGGCTCATGACCAGTACTGCCCCTGACCCAGCTGGGAAGAAGAGTGATGAAAAGTGTGGGACTTCCCTACTATCTTCAGCCCTGCCCCTATTTTCAAGGTCCTTTGTTTGTGAAGCAAGGCCTGGGACCTTGACTGGCAAGATTACCACTGGAGATGGTGGCTCCCTCCTGCTGCCTGTGGTGAAAGCCAAGCATACGTTCCTTCAGTCAGTCTCAGAAGCTGTGCTATAGCCTGTCATTACTGACACGAGACTCCCCACATGCAGAGCCTGGACAGGGCCTGTGATGGAGGCAGCCCTGAGCCCGGGATGGGTTGGGTGTCAGTGGGCCCGTATGTGGACCCAGGGCCTGCCTTCTAATGAGCTGTGCTTCCTTGGCCCCTCTGGCCCCAGCTGTCTCCCCTGTAAAACGGGATAATACTGCTCACCTTTCAGAGGAGCGAAACTTTAAGATGAGAAGGAATTGGCCAGGCAGGGAAGATGTCCTGGCTTGGGGCCTTCCTGGGCTCTGTGACACTCCTGCATTGCCGGTACCTCCGGTCCTGCCCACAAGGTACCCCTCAGGGAGCCCTCACAGTTTACACCTTGGCCCAAGTCTGCAAGACTCTGGGGTTAATGCCCAAATTCCTGGTGCTGCTGCTGACTCACTAGACACAGTGGAGCAGACCTCCCTAGGTCTCCAGGCTGCACATTCTGCCCTGGCCTGCTCACGACCTGGCCCAGCAGATGTCCCTAATGCTTCAGAGGAAGAACGATTCATCCTCTACTCACCCAGGGGTTTTTACATACTTCTGTCTGACATCAGATGCCTGGCTTTGATTGCTGTCCTATATACCCAGATTCCATTCGGAGATCAAACCTCTTCATTCAAGCCAAAATGGAAATATTTTAGACGACAGACTCATTATTTGAAAATAATGTCTTCATCACAGCCATCTTAGCCAGGGAGTCTCTGAGGCTGAGATGTCTCTCTCAGAGTCAGGCTGCCTGCCACCTTTGCACACATTCTTCCTTCTGCTCATCTGCCACAGCCTGTGGCCACATCACCTCTTCCAGGAGGTCTTCCAGGGTCCTCCCTATCCTTGTTTATGTTGCCTGTAGGCTACTCTTTAAAGTACCACTCTGATTGTTTACCATACCCTCTTCAAGCCTTTGTTAGTCCTTATGTCTGAGTGGATAATTTGGTACTTAAAGCCAGATCTGGGTTCAAATTTTATCTTGACCACTCACTAGCCTTAGAACTGGTAGAAGTGGGTGACCATATACTTCATCATCTCAACTGGAACACTTTCAAGAGTGAACTGAGCAGGGACAACAGGTGTAAACCACACTGCTGTTCACCCTTTTTCATACACACGAAGGAGCAGCAGCTTTCCAAGGTAGATTTTGTTGGGGGCAGGAGCTGCTCTGGTCTGGTCTAGCCATGGCCACTTCCTAACTCCCTGTGCTGGTCACTGGGGCTCTGGGTTGAGTGGGACTGGGCCCCAGCCCTCTTTTTCACTCAGTGGGATCTGGCCGTGCCTGCGTGAGCCGAGAGGAAGAAGGTGGAGTTGCTGACCTGAGCAGGCTCCATTTGGGGACCCAGCATGTGAGGCAGCATCCAAATGAACTCCCAAGTGCTGCTTTCTGCTGCTAGGGGAGGAGGTAGGAGAAGGACGCGAGCTGAGTTAACAGATGTGCCAGTTGAGGCTGGTTTAGGGAGAGTCCGATGCTGCAGAGAAAGCCTTGGAGGCCTGGTAGTGCCTGCAGATAAGAGCCTGTGATCTTTTCCATTTCCAGAGGTCAGCTGAAAGCCAGGCTGGCCCGGGTTCCTGACTGGGGGAGGAGGGTCTAAAGCTGTCCTGCCCCCACCTTCTAATGCAGTGAGGCTCCATTGGTTTCCCATCCTATAGAGTGATATTCTCAAGGCCGAGGACAGGCAGGAGGCCGGGCCTCGGTCTGCATTTCAACCTGCCCAACATCTGAGGGCTGTGCCCAAGGCCTAGAGCTCACTCTGACCCCATGTCCAAAGGCAGGGCAGACTGAACCTGTTCTGGGGGAGTTATCAATGGTAGAAGCTGCTGTCCAAGATTGTGGGAGCCAGAAGTGTGGGGGCAGGGGCAACAGGCGCAGCTGACTTCTCTCAAGTCATTGGTCACTGTGAAAACTTTTGGCCTGGGGGCTGGAGGAGGGGAGGCTCAGCACTGTTCCGGGCAGCCCTGCCTGCTTTCTCTTTGTCAGGTGGCATTTCAGATCTGAAGATCCACCTCAGAGGACTCTCAGAGATGAGAACCCACCAGGGAATAAACTAGGGGAGATGAAACGTTGCTCATTCCTGCTCCCCTGCAAGGCAAGCCCTTTGTCCTGCTGTGGCCATCCTCTGACATGCCTTGTTTATTCCACCTCCAAGTCTTAGCGCTGGCTGTACCACCTGCCTTAAATGCCTTCCCCTTTTCTGTTTCTCTTTTAAGGACCTACTCCAGGCCTGTCTCTCTGGAAAGCCTTTATGCCTTTTCCAGCTCACTGGACCTTTTTTCACTCAGAGTTCCTCCTGTAAATTTATGGACATCAGGGACACTCCATTCAGGTCTATGGCCTGTGTAATTCCCTCACCATTTCACATGAAGGTCCAGTCTCTACCACCAGGCAGGAACCTGTACTACCAAGGTCACTTCCTCCCCACCAGCCTACAGTGGTGAGCAGGCACCAGCCCAGCACTGGGTGGAGGCGTACAGGAAGCCCCAGCATCAGAGGGGCCATAGGCAGAGCTGTGGTCTGGGGTTGTCTTCAAATGGGGGCAAGGTACCCCATGTGACCTCAGGCCCCAAAGCCTGGAGGTGCCAGATTGTCTTTATTCTACTTGACAGTGCCACTCAGCCAGTTGGCTTGTGGGATAGCAAACACAATCCCTACACTGAGGAATGAGCCCACCCTTTCTCAGTGCTTCAAAGGGGCGATTTGTCTTCCTGGTCCTGTGTTTGCATTGTCTTCAGTATGGTGACAGTGACACCAAGCTGTCCAGTTGCTCTGCCCTCGAGATGCTGGTCAGATCACAGGGACAAAACAGCCTTGGAGAGTGATGCTCTGGTTTTTAGATTTCAGGGTTTCTTAGTACAATTCAAGGAAATGAGATTACCCCATATAGGACAAATCTACGCATATTCTCATGATTCCTATATTTTTTCCTGGCATTTATCAGCTGCCTTTTATTCATTGCCTTGATTTCTTTCCAAAAGACAACTACATTCATTCCAGAATTCTACGCTGGGTCCAAAATGTCAAAAGATTGGGCTCTGCCATGTGCCAAGCCATATGCCTGCATCTTTGATCATTCAACAGGCTACCCTTACGATGTCCAGCAGGGGTACAGCCAGAATGCAGAGGAGCTCCTGAGCCCCTCATGTCAGAGTGCGTGTGAAATGTGTTCGTTCCTGAGAGGAGCGCTCTGCGGAGGAGCTGTTATTAGCAGGGCTGCCAGAAGCATTTTCTAGATTAAGTACTTTGGGGCCATCTAGAGCTCAGACCATTTGTCTCCTGGTCTCTAGCACCCCCTCCTCTCATGAGAATGGTCTCCTTTACAACTTGCCTCAGGTGTCTAACTGCCAGGCAAGCCAGGAATCTGGTGTGATCCATCTGGACAACAGCCTTCTCCCAGGCCTCACTTTATCGTAGTTGATGGTGGTGATGGAAATACCTTTTTAAAGCCCGGCCGGCGTGGCTCAGTGGTTGAGTGTCAGCCTCTGAACCAAGAGGTCATGGTTCAATTCCCTGGGTCAGGGCACATGCCCAGGTTGCATGCTTAGTCCCTAGTAGGGGGCGAACAGGAGGCAGACAATCAATGATTCTCTCTCATCATTGATGTTTCTATCTCTCTCCCTTTCCCTTCCTCTCTGAAATCAATATATATATATTTAAAAAGGGTATGTCCAGAGTGGTGATTTTGCTCTGTCCACCTCTGATGTTGGTCCTTCAGGAATCCCAGAGTATTCTTTCAACACTTGCACACCCAGACCGCTTAGAGGACCACTGTGGACTGCTTTTGGAAGAAGGGGAGAAGAGCACATTCCAGAGGACACATGCCACTCTCAATATCAAAGTCTCTCTAGAGGAAGGTTGACTTGGTTAGATTTCAGCTGCAGAGTTGAAGACATTTCACTCTGCAATGTTGTTAAAAAGCTTCAAAAATCCTCCTGTGGTATGTTTCTAATTTAAGATTGAAAAAATATTTCTATTGTGGCATATATAGAGTAACTTAAAACCCAATAAAAGCTCTGAATTAGGGCCGGACAGAATGGTTTGAATTAAACTCAGGTAGAGGCAAGGACACTGTGTCTGTCAGCTGGGGCTGCTGGCTCTTAGGCCAAAAGGCAGGTTCAAGCTGGGAGGCTAGACCTCCTGCCAGATGCTCTTGGCCACTGGCCCGTGAGCCCGGATACTGTCATCACCTGCCCCCGCCAGGAAGGGCCTATTGCCCTTAGTGTTATTCTGGTTGCTCTGCAGGTTTCTCACTGGGGCTTGGCGTATTTGATTTGTTAGCTATTTATTTTTTTCTTTTCTAGAGGTACCTGCTGGCCTTTGCCTAGCCCTTCCCTTGGAGATGCTGTCTGTGGCTTGGTCCTCTATCCAGGTAGTGACTGTGTTTTACTGAGCTGAGGCTAGACTTCCTTGCCTCAGGGTCCAGCGTTCCATTCACAGTCTGAAAAGTAGCGCGTGCTAAGTGAATGCATAGCGAGTTAATAACTGAGTGAACCAGTGGGTGAGAAATGTGATTTTTTTGTTATAAATAATACTGTATGAAACATTTTCACATCTCTGCATATTATACACATACAGGAGGTGCTTGGATAAGTTGGTTTCATTTAAAGTCATTTCATTATAATGTTGATGAGATGCTGTGGGAATTTAACTCTTGTTTATATTGATTGGCCTATGGTAAACTGGCTTTGTTATACATTGTTTCACCACAGTTCCAAGAACCCATCTAGGACCTTAAAGAAGGACTTAATATTTGTGTGTGTGTGTACACATATATACATATACATACGTTCACATAAACATACATATATTTGATATATATATCATATTTCTTATGCACCCAATTTCTTTTCACATCACACATTTCAGTTGCTCTGCTTATACCACGTGACCCAACCCTAACTACCCTCTTCATCCCAACTGCCTGGGGCCAGCTCACAGCTGACTGGATAGGAAGGCCATCTGACTCCAGAGGATCCAAATCATAGGCTAGATTAAACCAGTCAGATTTTTCTCTTGAGATTTAAGATAATACACAGAGAAAGGTGTGGGGTGCTTAAGCTGGTAGGACACAACTCAAGAGCTGAGGCTAGATTCTGGTTGGTCATGATGTGGCCATGTGTGAGCAGGTGAGTGAGTAGAAAAAGTTGAGGGAGGAGTGAGAGAGAAGAAGAGAGAAGAGAGAGAGAAGAGAGAGAGAGAGAGAGAGAGAGAGAGAGAGAGAGAGAGAGAGAGAGAGAGAGTGTTGGGTGATGCTGGGAGTTCTGACCTTGTCATGGGGCCAGAGGTGGTTTAGTGTGAGCAGTAAGAGGGGGAGATTGGGGGTGATTTGATTTGTAAAGCACCATTCTCCCCCAACCTCTGCCCAAACCAGAGATCATTAAATTATAACAGATTGTCCTACAGATTCTAAAAAGGCAAAGAGGGGTCCTCTTGGCAAGAGTCTGTGTTATATTTAATTATTTAAAATGATGGTGTTGCCCGGCTGGGGTGGCTCAATGGTTGAGCTCCACCCATGAACCAAGAGGTCACAGGATTGATTCCTGGTTGGGGTGCATGCCCGGGTTGTGGGCTCAGTCCCTGGTGGGGGGCATGCAGGAGGCAGCCTATTGATGTTTGTTTCTCATTGATGTTTCTATCTCTCTATCCCTCTCCCTTCCTGTCTCTGGAATCAATAAAAACATATTAAAAAAATAAATAAAATGATAGTGTCCTACCCCCCACTGAAGAGTCCCTAGCAGGGGAGCAGAGGGACTGTCCAGGTACTCTCAGCCCCTATAGGAATGAGTCCTACCCTGACTCTAGCAGATGGCCTTCCCAACCACCTTGAGCCATGACCTTCCTGGGTGCTGCTGGGCTCTTTGAAACATCATGGACACAGCAGCCCAGTCAGGAAGGCATTATTCTTCTTCCATTATATAGAAGAGTAAACTGAGTTTCAGAGGCAGGAAACGGGAATAACTGAGGCAGAATCTGGCTGGAGCCTTGCCCATATTTGTGTGTCTGAGTGCTGGGGTAGAAGTGCCTGTAGCAGGAACTTGAACTTGGTCTGTGCCCTTAAATCCTGCACTGCACCATCTCTCAGGAGCACAGACATTTCTTGGCTTGGGTGAATGCGATGTGCTCTTTTCCCACTCCCTACAGAACTGTTCCCATATGAGTTTCCTGCAGTTCATGTGGAGAGCTTGTCATCTCTGTCGGGTGCAGGGTTTGACAGGGCTATGAGCATTTGGATGTGTAGGTATGGGGGTCACTTAGCACCCGTGGAGGTAGGAATTTAGTGGGGTGATGAGAGGTCCCAAGATAGTCTCATCGCTTCTTTTGTATCCTTCTCCGTAAGACACAGCCACAGCCTTCATGGCCCTGAATCTAGAGACCATCCCTCTGGGGTTCAGTGGGGAAACCTCTGAGGGCAAGACAGCCCCGGCCCCCACTAGATGGCACTGTTGCAGGTTGTTTCCACCCAGAAGCCCATCTTAGGGTGTATGTGTGAGGGTGTGCATGCATGAATATCTGAGCTGATTGGGGAGTCTATGTGTGTGTGTGTGCACACGTGTGTGCGCGCACGCATGTTTTAGGCATCCCTGGCTTGGGTCTTGCAATGCCCCAGCCCATCCTTTGTGCCTCTGCTTCTCTGGAATTGTTCCTTAAGATAGAAGTTACTGCTTCTGAGACATCTCCTATGAGCCCTGGGAAGTGAGCACCTGACCCCAGGGAGTTGCTGAGTGACCAGGGCAGGTCCAGCTCTCCTAATAGCCCACCTCTGTGGGAGGCTGGCGAGTTCTCCTGAAATCCAAGCCCAGAGACAGTGCAGAGCCCCAGCATGCCCCACACTCTGGGTGGGCAGTTTGGGGGATTTGGATTGGGGGGAAGTTTTCAGGGGCTCGGATGTTTCTAATGCAAATACATTTTATTTTGCATCTTAACCCCGGATGGGTGGTAGTAGCTGCTGGAGTGCTATGTTGAGAAGACTTCTGAGGCTGGGTCTAGCTTAAGAGGAAGGAAGGCTGCTGCCAATCAGTGGTGTCTGCCCAAGGCTTGGGGTCAGAGTAGCACTCATAACATATTTTTTCTTAACTTATCTATGAGGATGCACCTGTAAGTCAAGAGAATCCTAGATATTTAGGACTTTAGAAATTATCTAAATCACTCATTTATTTCATAGATGTAGAAACTGAGGCACATATAGGCAAAATGAGGTGCCCATGGACCCAGGACTAGTGGCAGTGATTGGAATTTGGGTCTCTGACCACCAGTGGCCACGCCTTTCTGAACAAACCTTGCCTTTCCAGATGACCTAGTTCTCTGTTCAAACAAGGACAGTCCTCAACACCACCCCAACTTCCTTTGTCTGGTGTTTTAGGGTATTTTGACATGGCTGCCAAGAGAAAGCTCCAAATTAATGCTCCTCTTTGTGTCTCTGTATTCCAGTTAGATTCTGGCTAGGAAGATTGTAAGTCTAGATATTGGAAAATAAATCTTACGAGAGAGTTATTTGAAAGAATACAGGGCAGCAAATTACACAAGGCCTTGGCCAAGACTGGTGACTCCGGTTAAACCCCAGTTGGCAGACTGAAAGAGTGCAAGAGTGTCTTAGGTGAGCCACAAGGAAGGATTGCCTGAGGGTGGGTGGAACTGCCAGGTAGTTGCCTAAGGGCTGGGTCCGCACTGGCTGCCTCTGTGGCCTATCTGCTCAAGTGGAACCAGTCGGAACCAGCAGAGCCCTAGGGAGTAGAGCCAGGAGTTGCAGGTTTTCGGCAGCTCCATCACCAAATTAAGTATATCCCATGCTGTCCCTTTGCTTCACTGTTTCCACCTAGCATATGGACTAAGCTACTCAGTACCCCACAATCTAGAGAAAATCAAAGAACATAATGGCTGTCAGTTTCTGTGGCTACAAGGAGTTGATTTAAAAGCAAGGTCAGCGTTTTCTCCTGAGACCTTCATGAAGTGAACTATGAGCTCTGCTTAATAGTCTTTGTGTGTATAAATATGAAGGTGGGAACATGTATGCATCCTGTGAGTGAGAATAATATTCAGTTATTGGGAATGCTCTATTGGGAGTGGCCAGGAGCTGTGTTGGGCACTCCATCTTGTTGACAGTGACCCTATGAGACAGGCACTGTTATTAGTCCCATTTCCATAAGAAGGAGCTGAGGCCAAAGAGGTCAGATCCCATGTCTAAGAAGATCTACTCAGTAAGAGGCAGAGTGCTTGGTCAGCCCCTGCCTGCCCTCAAGGAGGTTGCCATCGGTAAACTAGTCTAAGGGAGGGCTGGCTTGGGCATCCATTTCCACCTGTATATGTTGTATGGATGTATCACAGGTGTCTTGGAATGAATAGGGTTTAGAGTAGCCAGATAGGGTGGAGGTATTGCGTGTGCATACATGTATATGTGTGTGTATACCAATGTGCATATGCATTTTAGAAATTAGACCCAAGGTAGAATCCAGAAGGTGGTGGCCTTTCCATGAATGCAGCACCATCTCTACATGGTACCCAAGCTGGAGACCAGGTCTCCATCACCTTTGATGTATTATATTAGTCAGGGTTCTCTAGAGAAGCCAACAGGGGATGGATGTGTGTGTGTTTGTGTGTGTGTGTGTGTGTGGTGTGTGTGTGTGTGTGGTGTCCCCTCAAAAATGTACTCATACTTTAACAGCTGATAACTCAATTCTGAAAATGAAATGTATTTTAATAAACCCTGCCTTTATAATTATTCAAAGTGTGTGTATACATTTTTGTGGGGGGCACCCTATATATTTTTAAAGGAATTAAAGAAAAAGGAATTGGCTCATGTAATGGTTGAGGCTGGCTAGTCCACAGTTTTCAGGGTAGGCTGGCAGGCTGAGACCCAGGGAAGAGATGATGCTTCAGTTTGTATCTGAAGGCAGGCTGCTGGCAGAATTCCCTTTTCTCCAGGGAATATCAGGTTTTTTCTTAAGGCCTTCAACTGATTGGACGAGACCCACCCACATTTTGCACAGCAATACTGGCAGATAATCTGATTTAAATGTTAACTTTACCTAAAAAAAATTTCACAGTGACATTCAGACATGTTTGACCAAATATCTGAGCACTAGCCCAGCCAAGTTGACATAAAATTAACCATCACAGGGACTGACTGGCCTCTCTCCATCTGGATCTGGGATGGCTTAGGAAACCTCTTCTTTGTGAGGGTATTGCCCCCACAGTCAAAATCACAGCAGGTTAAACAATATGGCTGACTGCCCCCTGACCAGGGGAGAGCTGTACTCATGGGTCAGAGGAACAGCCTCTCCCAGAGACATGCACATTGTAGAGTCCTCTGGAGCTGGGTATTGGGGTGTGAATGTATGTGAGTGTAAATTGCACAGGTCAGGCATTGTTTCTTTTTGAAATCCTCACCCAAGGATTTGTTTTTATTGATTTTAGAGAGAGGAAGAGAAAGAAAAAGAGAGAGAGAGAGGAGAGAGAGAGAAACATTGATTGGTTGCCTTCCGTATGCAGCCCAACATGGGGACGTGCCTTGACTGGGAATCAAACCTGACACCTTTGGTGAACAGGACAATCTTCCAACAACAGAGGCACCCAGCCAGGGCAGGCGTTGTTTCTTTATATATTTTCTTAAGTCTATAATGTACAAATTATACGCTTCTAAAGGGGGGGATAATTGGGTATGCTTCTCCTTTTAAATCACAAGTGGAGGCAGACAGCGTTGGTACAGCTCTTCTCATGGTGCCACAGCGAGAGCAGGGATGGAGAGTGTGAGGGGCTCCTGGACCCCATCTCCATCAAGGCCTCTGAAATCCGACTCCTCCCAAGGTCTCCCAGCCCAGGCCTGGCTTCTAGCGCTCCTCTGTCATCAGGCCAACCTTCCAGGATCTGGGTGTGGCACTCACAGGGACCTCAGAGAAGGGCTGAAATCATTAGATGGCCAATCCTGAAGATCGGCACCAGGGACCTGGTTTCCAGCACTGAGTCCACAGGTGGGCAGGATCCAGCCTGATGGTTGTGGACAGCAGTTGTCATCAGGCAGGAGGGGGCTGACACCTGTGTGAGAGGTTGGCCGCTCACTGAGCCCACAGTAGTGGCAGGTGGCAAGCAAGGGGGGCCCTGTGTCATTTCTGAGGTGGCAAAAGCTCTGGTCTGGCTATCACAGGGTAGACGACCCAGTGGGCTGAGAGTTGTGGCAGGTCAGAGGGGGCCCACCTGTGCTGTTTCCCACCTGTTTCCCGAGTGAGGCCTATTTCCAGCTCCCACCCAGTCAGATGGCCTGCAGCCTGGGCTTATGCAGCTGGGCTGGCCCAGGGCTGGGCTCACAGGGCTGCAGAGAGAACTTGCCTCAGGAAGGAGGTCAGGGGAAGGCCTGCTGCCCCAGCGGTAACTTGATTCCTGGACCTGAGACTTTTTCCATTTGTCAAATTGGTTTTCCCTTCTGGTTCCAGAGTGAAGATAAGCCTGGCCCAGCTGTCAGTGGGCCACCACGCTGCCCTCCTCCCTTGAGTGGCTGCCTCTGCCTGCCTCCTAGACACCAGAGTCCCACGTCACACCTGTGCAATCCCTTGTCCTCACTCTGCTGGTGGTGCCTTCTTAAACACACAGCTGAAGGATGAGCACCTTCATGCTGCAGCCAGAGACCTGGTCCTGCCCACGGCTCCTGCCTCTTCACCTCGGAGCCTTTGCTCATCCCCATTCCATCTTCCCAGAAACTTCTCTTCTCACCCTCTGTTTCCTCCTCCAGAAAGCACACACGCCTCTCATTGCCCTGGTCAGGAGCTATTGGGATTAACGGTCTATTGCCTCCCTGCAAAGTGAGACCCTGAGAGCAGGGCTTATGAGGAGTTTTCTGAACCAAACCCTGAATGGAACCAAGGAGAGGTGGGGAAGCCTCTGGCATTTGCTGAGTGTCTGTGGACAGCTTTCTGGAGGAGGAAACAGAGGGTGAGAACTCTGGCCATGCCAACGAGGGACCAATGGACTTGAAATTCACTCCAGAGTGGGAAGGCAGTAGCACTGACTCCACACAGAGACCTACTATGTATCAGCACTGTTTTCCAGTGTTTAACATGTCTTACCTCTAACCCTCACAGAGCCCTGTGAGGTAGGTAGTATAAAAACATCCCTCCAATGAAGAAAGTGAGCTTCAGAGAGGTGAAGTGACTTGCCCAGGGGCCCCAGCTGGTAACACTTGGAGTAGGGATTAGGTTTCCCCTTGGTCTCATCTCAAAGTCCATTACTTTGCATGACTACACCCTGGTCCCCTGTGGGAACAGGCCCACTCTACGAAGGTCCATTCCAGCCTGAGGAGCATGTGCTGTTTGTTTCTTACCCAGCATTCTGTCAGGGTCCCGCGCACAAGCATCTGACAAGTCATGTAAACTCTTACGGGCGTGAGCCCTGACGTCAGGGCCAGCTCCTCCTCTGTTAGTGTTTCCTAATTGGTGTTATCTCAGCAGTTGCTTTAGAAATTGACTTTGATGAAAAAAATTAATTACATAATGAATTACTCTCTGAGGAGCAGGCCGTTGAGTCATGGCTCAGCCACGTGTGGGGCAGGGAGCCGGCTGAAGGGGAGTGTTTGGGATGAGTTGACGTGCGTCCCCCACAGCCTGCCTCTGCATTTTTCCGTGGTGACTACACGATGGATTTTGGGACTTGAATGGCCTGCGGGGATAACATAGGGTGTATGGGCCACAGGGAAACATCTGCGCCATTTTGCTCCAAACGAACCAGAGAAAGCTGAGTGCGTAAGAAGCCTTGTTTTGAAATGTGCTTTCAAAACAAAGGGTTTCATAACAGCAACGATTGCAGAAACAACTGCTGATGGGAACAACTTCCTGGAAAGCAGAGGCCTCCATGAGAGTTGGGATTTAAAAGGCCAGAACAAGTTACAAAACAGATCAACCTAATTGAAGCTTAGCCTTACTCTCTGCGCCCACACACATGTCCGTGCTTCCCTCAGGCTGCAGACTTTGTTGTTAGCCTCTGATGCTCTGCCCATGGCCACTGAGCCTTTGTTTCAAGGTCTGAGGCAACATAGGGGGGGTGAGGTGAGGTGGACTTCCTATTCTCCCCCACCCCTAAGTCCTTGGTATAAAGAGAGCATTGGTTGCCTGGAGCTGAACTATGTGTCCCTGCCCTCTGGCCACACCATTGGACCAGGAATTGAGGCTCAGCCAAAGGCAGCCTCTCATAGGCTCAAGCGGCCTGCAGGGTGCTGTGGTGCAAGCTGCTGTCCAATAGAGAGTCGGGATTTGGTATCATGGCTAGTGGGCCCAATCAAGTCCTCTCCTCTGTGGGTACCAGGAAGGAGGGAGACATGCCAGCAGGCAGGCAGGCAGAGGAAAGGTGGAAGTCAAGAGATTCTGAGAAGCCCCGGGATAGCAGGAGAGCAGGGACCATTGAGAAGGCAGTTGGTGGCAACGGGAGGAGACAGAAGACTGGATCACAAGAATGTCAGAACCTGGGAGCCATTGTGGTTGCTGAAGGTAACTCCTGTCCTGTAGCTGAGCACCTACATGTCCCCACATCGCCATACTATACACACACTTCCCTGGAGAGTCTTTGCTCCCTAATGGGACCTCACCAGCCAAGGGCCCACCCTCGTTCCTGCCCATGGAGAGGGTTCTGCTGGGCACCACAGACAAGCAAAAAGAGCAGATTCTGCCAAGGGGAATTGCCAGCCTTGTCATGGTCTCCATGCCACCCTTCATCCAGCTTTTGGGTTGGGGAAGCTGGCAGTGGGACCCTCTGCTCTCTGGTCAGAAGGCAGTGGAGGGGGTGCTGTGTTGAGGCTGGAGATGCTTGGCGGCCTCAGGCGACCTGGCCTTCAGACCAGAAGAGTTTCCCACAGAGGTGGAAGGACACGTTCTGCTTTGGATTTGGAAAGGGTCTTGCTGCATTTTTCCAATGTTGGTTCAATGAAACTCAAAACTGTTTTTTCTAATGCTTGCCCCCCTTCATTTTTAAGTCACTCTGTGTGCGCAGAGAAAGGCACTACATGTGCTTTTGATTCCTTTACCCTGAAATCATCACCCTTTCTCCCTTGAGAAATCCTATGTCTCAGAACCCTTTGGAGACATTTAAACCCTTTCACCCCCTCTTAACACCAGGACCCCGCAGGCTGCTAGAAGCAAATGGATGCGGAGGGTTTCAATCAAGACAAAAGGCATTCCTCCCTGAGTGATCCCAGTGCGGTCAAGACCAACCTGAGCAGCAGCCACGTTCCCAGGAAGCAAGGCCTTGCAGAAATCAGCACCTTTTGTGACGATGCTGAAGGCAGAAAAGCAGAGCAATGAGTGTCAAGTTGTAAATGATTATTAAAGGCTGACTTGGGTATTGAGTCCTTCAGCTGCAACACACAGTCCTCCCTCCAGCCCCCGGGGACTGGAGGCTCATGTCCTGCACGCTAGCCCTGCATTCTGCCCTCAGCAGAGGCTTCCTGCCTCGTGTCTTGAGCACAGCAGCTCCTCTTAGGTAACCCGGCGGCGATGCTGATGGGGCAGGAGCAACGAGAGACGACAGGCTCTCCATGTGACCTGCAGGAAACTCATTCTGGACCAGTTCTGTGGGGAGTGGGAGAAGACCATGTTGCATTCACCCAGGCCAAGAAACGGCTGTGCTCCTGAGAAGTGGTGCAGTGTAGGTAACAAGGGCACAGACTGCCTGAGTTCAAGTCCCAGCTCTGCCATTTACTAGTTGTAGGACCCTGGGCAAATAGCTTTTGTTTCTGTGCCACATGTTTCTATCTGTAAGCTGGAGATAACAACAGGCTTCCTACGATCATGGTGACTGAGCATGTATGAGTGTGTGTTTGTCATGCTGTGCCTGCCTGGCATCTAGCAAACACTCTTCAAGTGCTTGCTCTGATCAAGAATGTCATGTATGTGAATGAAATGATATGATGTCTCAGATTTGCTTTAAAATAAAATATGGGAGCTGGGAAGTGGGTTGAGGTACAGATGCAACAGGACTAGCCATGAGTTCAGTCATTGAAGCTGGATGATGGGTACACAGTGGTTCATTATATTACTATTTCTACTTTTGTTTTTGAAACTTTTCCTAATAAAAAATAAGAAAAGTTCTATGCACACGTACATGTATATATTTATATATGAGAGAGAATAATGTTTATAGCAGAACTTTACTAATAGCATGCAGTACACAAGCTGATTTTAAGTGATATGCCAACACAATTTTATATTTTAACTAGAGGCCCGATGCACAGATTTGGGTACTGGTGGGGGTCCCTCGGCCTGGCCTGCACCCTCTTGCAATCCGGGACCCCTCAGGGGATGTCATAGAGCCAGTTTTGGCCCAATCCCTGCAGGCTAGGCCGAGGGACCCCACCAATGCATGAATCCATGTACCAGGCCTCTAGTATGCATATAGATGTTTGGTTAATCACTTCCTGCCCTCCCCCGCCCCCCTTCCCTCTGAGATTCATCAGTCTGTTCCATGTTTCCATGCCTGTGCATTGAGCGTCTGCCTCCTTGTGGTCATTGCACATCATAGCTACCGGATGGTTGGCCGGTCACTTAGGCTTTTATATAAATATAGATGATTATTTAAATTTAATTAATTATAGCAAGTGATATGGGCTATGATAGTGTGAAATGTTCCCTTTAAGATAAAGTTAAGTAGAAAAAGCCAGTTAATTTGATGGAAAGAATTAAGAAGATAATGTGAGTGGAAGAAATATGTGGATTTAGCAAACATAGAAATTGAATTGCTGAAGTTTTGGAAACGTCCTTAAAGTTCTGATGAGAGAGGACTCATGTTCATTTCTCTGAGTGCATGCTGTGTGAGTCTTATAGGACCATTTATCTAGAAGGTTCAGCATGGGGTTCAGCAGCCAGAGGCAGGAGTAAGGCTGTGGGCTTTGGAGATGCACAGCCCTCATTTCAATTCCCGACTCTCCCTATAATGGCTGTGTGACACCAGGCAAGTGACCTACCTGCTCTGGACCTTGGTCCTCATTAGCAAAACTGGGATGTTACATGCCTCTTAAATGTCGAGAATTAAATAAGATGATGCCTTTGGCGCACCTGCCTGGCATGTAACAGGTGTTTTATAAATGGTAGCTCACTTCAGAAAGAAGTAGAAAAGGCCAGGTGGGCTCCGGGGCCATGTCTGAGGTCTGGGCATTGTCCTCACAGGTTTCAGAATAATTTTACTTCTACTTTAAATATAATTTTAATGTGTTTTTTGTTGGTTTTGCTGTTTTCCCAGTCTGTGGCTTCTGAGAGATGGACAGGGGACAGGTGGGGACAGGCTGAGCAGACAGAACCTGTCAGTTGACACTGTCAGTGCATCATTAGCCACAGGACGTCTGTGTGGCTTTTTGGCTTATTCTAACACTGTTGATAGTTTAGCAATTCTGCCCTTTAAAACGGCTTTCAGCCCAGTCAAGGCAAAGCTTGCTGTCCATAATTCACTAATAACATCTTTTATTGAGCATTTACTATGTGTCGGGGACCATGCTAAGAACTCCACATTAATTTCTTTTCTTTTTTTTTTTTAAAAATATATTTCTTTATTGATTTCAGAGAGGAAGGGAGAAAGAGAGATAGAAACATCAATGATGAGAGAGGATCATTGATTGGCTGCCTCCTGCACACCCCCTACTGGGGATGGAGCCTGCAACCCAGGCATGTGCCCTTGGCCGGAATCGAACCTAGGACCCTTCAGTCCGCAGGCCAATGCTCTATCCACTGAGCCAAGCCGGTTAGGGCTCCACATTAATTTCTTGACTCAGCTGTCCTCTCAGGGAGGTGCTGCTGTTCCCAGCTGAGGATGTTGAGGCTGAAAGGATATGGTGACTTTCCACTGCAAGCACATGGCAGGGCCAGGATAGACCCAGGTGGGGTTCCAAACCCACGGGCTTGGTCTCAGGCCTCCATAGCCCTCTGCCTGAGGAATCCTGTGTATTTCTTTCTTTTTTTTTTATCATTATACTATTACTATACTTTTAATGATAATGATGACAGTGAGGAAAAAGGAATCCTGTGTATTTCTAATGAGTCCCTGTGGCCCCTCAGGACCAGCACATCCCTTCTCCCACTGTACAGCCCCAGTCTTGGTGTGGTGACATGGGATCCTCATTATGTTAGCTTTTGGGGACAGCTACCTGGTGGCTCGGGGCGCCTACACACACACACACACACACACACACACACACACACACACACACAGGAGTGGCTCTCCCCAGTCTGGAGACCCTTTAGACATTTGCACTTAAAAGTGTAAGCTCTGCACATCTTCAGAAGAGATTTAATGACAAGCAGGCTTTGAAGATTTGCAAACTGTATTTTTAGGTCACAAGGACCTTCCCTTTTTTGTGTGTGGTGGTGTGTAGGGATGGCAAACATATGTCTTGGTTTCTGCCACTAGTGCCCGGAATCCCAAAGATAACGGTTGTTTGAACTTTACGGTAGTCTGTTAACAGATTTTCAAACAATTTCCCACTAATCCAGCAGTTCTCTGTAGATACTCATAGGCACCTAACATTTCCAAGAGAAAAACAGTAGCCTGGGGCTTAGAAATGGTAATGTCCATTAATTGAATTCACAGAGCTTCTAAATGGGACGATGATCTGGGCAGAAAAAAAATATTGTCTTCAATTAAAAAATAACATGGAAAAAATATTGTCACTTCGGGCAGTCACAGTTGGAGATATTCAGCAAATATGAGGTATGATCACAGGTAAAGGGATATATATACCAGCATTTACACGTCTAAGTGCATGTTACCTTTTTAAAAAAGAAATTTGCCTGAGGGCTCTACACTTATCCCAAAGATGATATCACTGCTCCATGCTTTTAGACCAGCGGTTCTCAACCTGTGGGTCGCGACCCCTTTGGGGGTCGAACGACCCTCTCACAGGGGTCGCCTAATACCATCGGAAAAACACATATATAATTACATATTGTTTTTGTGATTAATCACTATGCTTTAATTATGTTCAATTTGTAACAATGAAAATACATCCTGCATATCAGATATTTACGATTCATAACAGTAGCAAAATTACAGTTATGAAGTAGCAACGAAAATAATTTTATGGTTGGGGGTCACCACAACATGAGGAACTGTATTAAAGGGTTGCAGCATTAGGAAGGTTGGGAACCACTGTTTTAGATGGTTTCTCCCAAGTGACCACCTTCAGAACCCAGTGCATATTCATTTCCATGTCTGTAAAGCAATTCTTTGTTTCTGGGGCCAGATTTGGCTTTTAGAAAATTCATCCCAAAGTCAATCCGAGTTCAGACCAATGAAGTGTATGTGTGTACAATTGCCACAGTATTGCTGCAAAAGAAACAAATACAAGGACTCACAACAGTGAATGTTATTTTGCTCATAACTCTACAGGACTTCAGCTGAACTGCTGGGATTGGCAGGGTTTGTTCACGTGTCTGTGGTTAGCTGATCCTGGCTGAGTTTGCTCATGTATCTAGGGAGCAGTTGGATAATGGCAAGTCTACAACTTTTGATGCTTCCAACAGTCCTCATTGAACTAGGCTCCAAACTCCATCTTCAAATCCCAGTCTGAAGCCAGGGTGCTTGGGGGCAGAATTTGGCCCTGCAGATGCACATTGCGGTCAGTTAGGATCAACAAGTCCTGCAGGCTGTGAACACACTCATGAATAGTCACCATCCATCTTCAGAGCCCTAAGCCCCAGGAATAGAAATGCTGCTCAACTGGCTTTGTCTTGGTGAATATTGAGGAGACCCGGTGCCTACAGAGGGCCAGGAAGATGGGTGGGGAGGGGAGATCAGCTGTAAGGGCTGGAGATGCCCTAAGACAGACAAATGAATAGACAGATGAACAGGCCAACAGGTATGCCAGATTCAGAATCTAAGACCTCAGAGCCATTTAAAGAGGAGCAGTGCAATGGCAGGTGCTGGCATCTCTAGACAGAAGTTCCCCTCCTGGCCCGAGTGAAGGCTGTAGGAATTCCTCTAGGTCCGGCCTGCAGAGAGACAGCCAGACCGGCTCATGGGCTCAAAGTAACCACTGCTGCAAAGATCAAGGGATGACACATTTAAAAAAGCAGCAGTCATCTCTGCTATGCCCTGGGGAGCCTGAGCAAGTTTATTGCAGGCAGGCAGGTGTCCAAAGGCTGTCCTGAGCACTTACTGTGTGCCTGCTGTGTACATGTGCTCAGTGCTCTGGGGAAGACCCGAGGAAAGACCCAGCCTCTGTTTTCAGTGAGCTGGTGGGCTGGCTGAGGGCCAACAACCACCGCATAAATTGGGAGATAGGGGTACATAGGGAACAGAGAACAGCAAAGGAGGGGCTACATGCCATTCCTTCATTCATCTATTCATTCGCTAAGCAATTGTCTTTAAAAAAATATATATATATCTTCATTGATTTCAGAGAGGAAGAGAGAGGGAGAGAGAAACATTAATGAGGAGAATCATTGATCTGCTGCCTCCTGCACACCCCGCACTTGGCACCGAGCCCACCTGGCATATACCCTGACTGGGAATCAAACCATGACCTCCTGGTTCATAGGTCGACACTCAACCACTGAGCCACACCAGCCTGGCTCAGCAAATGTCTTGGAGTGCTTTTCTCTGCCAGGCTGGCCATGGCTCTGCCCTCTTGTAGCTCACAGTCTGATTGAGGGGAAGGGGCATGATTGGTGCTAGATAGAAACACGGGAGCTTGTAGGCACAGATAATGCAGCCTCTGGGGGTGGAGACACTAGAGTTGAACCTTAAAGGCATAGCAGGATTTGGGGAGGGTTTGGAGGCAGAGCAGTGATAGGTGCAGGGGACAGTGGGTCTCCCTTGCTGAGGCCAACCCCATCCATGATCACTGACCTACCACCCTTTCTCCTGAGAACAGGAACGAGAGTGGTTTGCAGAACTCTCACATCAGTTCATTGACATGTGGGGTAGGAATGATTGTCGTGAGAAAAGCCAGTGGAAGGCTCTGACACTGCCCTCCCTGTACAAGGCAGTACAGAAAACAAGAATACTTCATCCAGGGAGGGTTGGCAGAGATTCTGGCTCCCCTCAGAGACCTAAAGGGTGTCATTGCCCTACTTAATCTACAGCCTGGCACCTTCCACACCTTGTTGGATTCTGTTGGACAACACTGGACTATCCCATTCCTAGCTAATGGTAAATGGTGACCTGGCTGGTTAGCCTATCAAAATAGCCTGTTCATAGTGGCGGGACCTGGCTGGGTGACATAACCCTGACTCAAACACATCACCAAGCAGCTGGACACTATAGTCCTGAGGCAGGGACCGCAGACACTCAGCAGAGGCCGCTGGATGATGTAATCCCGAAATATGTACCACGGGTATACCTTGGACCTTCAGTGCTTCTACATCAGAGAGACCCAGTTGTTGCCAGTCAGTCCGCTTCACCCAGACTTTGCTTTCCCAATAGGAACAGAAACAGCTCTGCCTGTTGGCTTTGACAGAGCTTCTCTAACTCTTCCCTTGCACCTCATCCCCAAGAGCTTACTTAGAATCTGTTCTAGATCAGGTTCCCTGTTTGGTGGGGAAACCTTTCATTCGCCCCTCAAATTTTGGTCTTGAATTGTCTTTATTTTAACACTAAGAAGCAGCCCTACTGCAGCTGCTGAGCCAGTGTGCTCTGTTGGAGAAGCGCCACACAGTCTCCAGCAGGTGATAGATGAACATCAATCTGGCAACTGTGTGGCTCAGCCACCGTGAAAGCAGGAGCAGAATCAGTTGGGATTTGCATGGTTCAGACAACAGTTAACATTTATGGTCTTGTCCCAGCATAATGTTATTTCTCTTACTTTAGTAACAGTGTAGTGCGAAGGGCCCTGGACTTTCTGGACATTTGGAAGAATCTCACATTGGTTCACTAGGTTGATGACATGTCAGTTGAACTGGATGAATGAGAAATGGCAGGTACAGTGGTGGTGTTGGTATGACACCACATGGGAGGAGGTAAATCTTCTGAAGACACAGGCTTTCTGGGATGTTTTTAGGGATTCGGTGGTCAGAGGCATGCTGGAATATCCCTTCCAAAGGACAATTGTTGTATCTTGCGCCTCCCAACAAAAGCAGTGCAATGCTCGGGCTTCTGTGGGTTCTGGAGGGAGCGCACACTGCATTTCAATACAATAGCCTGACCCATTTATGCGGGACAAGGAGAGTGGACAGCTCGTGGGGGGCATGGTGTGAAGAGGTTTGAGGCAGGTCCATGCTATGGTGCAGGTAGGTTGCCAGTTGGAACAGTTGACCTGGTAGAGTCTCTGGAGCTAGCATTTGGGAAGCTAATGACAGAGTCTGGCTGATGCAAAATGGCCAAGTAAGCCTGCCATTTGGTTGTTTAGTACTTCTTCAATGGCACCCTAAGCCTGACATAGCCATGGGCCAGGGCACATGACTAGGTAGGCAGAGCTCAGGCCTGATCCCAGATCCCACTCCCTCTCTTGCTCAGGCACCCTTGGGAGGCCCTGGTGTAATACTGTAGCCTTTTAAAACATGCTCTGAACAGCCCTTATTAGCAGTTTACTATGCCTCTGCAAGGGAAGTACCGCAGGGACCTATGTTCCCACTAATAGATAAGAAAACCAAGACATAACTGACTCACAATGTAAAGATGCTAAGGTCTTGTTAAAGGTCTTTCGGCGAGTCATTCATTTATCCATTCACCAGTTATTTATTGAGAAAGTTCTGGAACCAACACTGTCTAACACCAAGGTATCCTGGTAAAGTAGACCCAGTCCCTGTTCTAAAAAAAACTCAGTTTGGAAAGGGAAAGTGGAAGTCAGCTGGTAATTCCAACACTGGAATAAATGTTAGCAGAGGTGGAATAATAGGGCTCTGGGTGAACTTGGGAGTGGGGAGAGAGAAAGGGAAGGAGAGAAGGAGGGAGGGAGAGAGAAAGAGAAGGAGGGAGGGAGGGAGGGAGGGAGGGAGAGAGAGAGAGAGAGAGAGAAAAGAGGAAGGGAGGGAGAGAGGGAGAGAAAGAGAGAGAGAGAGAGAGAGAGAGAGAGAGAGAGAGAGAGAGAGAGAGAGATGGAGTAGACCCTCTGAACTTGACATGGTTCTGAGTGGCTGGCTGGAGCCAGGGTCGGGGATACAGAAGGGGTTGGGAGGATAGTTCTGCAGGTTCCAGACTCTTTCCCTGTCAGTAGCTCCTGCTCCCAGGGCAGCTGTCCCCAGGGCTACCACAGTGGGCAAGCCCCAGGCCATTTCATTAGAGAGGTTTGTTTCTAGATTAATCCTTTAAGCCCTATTAAGTCTCTTACTTAGTGGGGGAAGCAGCAAATCAAGATGACATTTCAAAAGCAATGGCCCAGCCTGGTCTGGAGGAACAGCTAAATCCTCACCCATATTAAATACCTTCTCCTCAACAGCAGCGGCTGGGCCATTTAGGAAAATTAAAAGGAGAAAGATGAACAGAGAACGGGGAAATTAAAAACAAGTGTAATAGTGTTTCTAGTCCTGTGGCAATTAAGAGACCTCACATATGGCCTTTTCACTTTATCCTTCTCTTGGCTTATTCAGAGGGTCGGTCATTAGGAAAGTGGTTTTGCAAAGAGGTGCTCGGGTTTCCAGCTCCAGTCATTAGGTGAGCCAGGTACCTGGGCTGATGGCAGACCCATGACTGCATGTCTCACAGGACACGAGCTGGAGACTGTACTGAAAAAAGTCACCCTGGAGAAAGATTTCTATGTGGCAGCAGAATTCAGGGTTTGTCTTTACTCAAGTAAAGCCAACACACAGCAAAGGAACTGCCCGACAGACATGGGAAAGAAGGTCTATCTCGGTATTCATCAGACAGGGCTAAATTGAAAGAACAGTGATACACCATTTTTTAAAATATATTTTTTTATTGATTTCAGAGAGGAAGGGAGAGAGAGAGAGGGAGAGGGAGACGGAGGGGGAGGGAGGGAGGGAGAGATAGATAGATAGATAGAGATAGAGAGAGAGAGAGAGATGAGAGATGGGAGAATCATTGATTGGCTGCCTCCTACATGCCCTCCACTGGGGATTAAGCCTACACGGGAATTGAACTGTGACTTCCTGGTTCATAGGTTGACACTCAATAACTGAGCCACGCCGGCCAGGCAGATACACGATTTTTAACCCAGTGCATTGACACAGGTTAGGAAAAGAGAAGACTTAAATGCTGCTGAGGACATAGTAAAGGGCAAGCTTGTGCATTGCTGGTGGAAGTATAAAATGATGCCAACTTTTTGGAGAGTAATTAGGCCAAATGCATTACGATTTTTAATATGTGGTATTAAGGATTTAAAAAATGTTGTAATAGTTGGTATAATAACTCTACTTCTAGAAATAGGTTCTAAGGAGATATCAGAAACATAGACAAAGAATTAGGCAGGGATGTGTTCATTGTAATGTTATTTCTAGTATCAAAAAGAGAAACTTAGATGCCTAACAATAGAGATTACTTATGTACAAAATGGTGCACCGATAAGAGGAAATGGTGGCCAGTTGTTTCAAAGATAAGCTTATGTGTAAATACTAAGTTAAAACAGTACAAAATACTTCATATACTATAAGTTCTTTCAACTCCCTGTCTCTCACATATACCTGAACCCCCCCAACCATACCTATACTCATACCCACACGCACACAGTAAATCTGTTTTCATAGATCTTCACTCTGCTCACCACTCAGTTGAACTGTGACTAGTTAGATTAACTGATAACTCTGTATTTCTCCTGTAAACAAAGAAGCTGATGCCCAGGGCGCTGGGAAAGATAGTGAGAAATCGGATTCTTAGCTGTATGCTTACCAAGTGTCCATTATTTATTATTCTCTTAATATTCTGCCAAAGTCTGTTTGACAATATATTATTGAGGATTTCTGCTTCTATATTCAAAAGTATGCTTGACCCATTTTGTGTGTGTGTCCGGGCAGGTTTGTTGTAGAGGTGAAAGCTAGCCTTGTAGAAGGGGCTTAGACACTGCTTTTACGATGCGCTGATTGCATAGCCTGAGCATGATCTGTTTGCTGAAGGCCCAGTACAATTTACCTTATATACCGTCTTCACCCAGACTTGTCTTTAGGGTAATGACGGACTCTTTTTTTTTTTTTTAAATATATTTTATTGATTTTTTACAGAGAAGAAGGGAGAGAGATAGAGAGTTAGAAACATCGATGAGAGAGAAACATCGATCAGCTGCCTCCTGCACATCTCCTACTGGGGATGTGCCCGCAACCCAGGTACATGCCCTTGACCGGAATCAAACCCAGGACCTTTCAGTCCGCAGGCCGACGCTCTATCCACTGAGCCAAACCGGTTTCGGCCAGACTCTTTTTTTCTGTCTCTTTTATGGGTATCTGCCTGTTAATGTCTTTTCTGTTTTCTTGAGCTAACTTTGTAATTATATTTTACTACAAAAATATAACATTCTTTGCTTACTTTTAGTTTACAATTATATTATTCTGTACATTCTCCTATGCTTGCTTATATTTATTGTCAGAAAATGCAATTTTGAACTCTATATAAAAATAATCTAATAAAAATAATTCTAATAAAAATAATTCTAATAAAAATATCTAGTTTAAATAAGCACACACTGTGCATCAGGCACTGAGCTAAGTGGCTTAAATGCTACTTCCATTCACTCCCCACAACAGCCCCAGGTGTCAGAACTGTTATCGTCCCTCCTTTCCAGGGGAAAAAATCAGGGACTGTAATTGTCCAAGACCATGTCATTTGTACGTGGTGGAGCTGGGATTCAGGCCTGTGTTTGATTCTGAGCCTCTGTTCTTATCTACCGGGCTATGCTGTTCTTTTTTGGGGGAGGCTATACTCTTTAAAAAAAATTTGGACAAGTGGACAATAGACAAACAAAAGCACGTACCACGGGGCAACACCCTGCAGTTTTAGGAGTTTGCTGTTCCTCAGGCGCAGGCTCTGGGCATTTTTGTGTCGTCTTCCTTGGCCGGTTTCCTGAGCAGGAGCTGCTTGGGGCGGTGCTGGCTGCAACATTACCTGATACTTTCATCTTTCCACCATTGTTAAGGCACAATGTGTTCTACCTGTGTGGTTATTTCCTAGACAAATGAAGCTCACTCCTAAAAGCACCAAAATGAATAGGAGCCATTCTTATTGGGAATTTTGGAAAATGCTTTGTATAACTCTTAGTTTTCTTTTTGAAGTTGAGACTATAATTTGATTTTTTCCTCATTTTTAAGTGGGAATTTTTCGAGGTAATTGTAGATTTACATGCAGTTGTAGGAAATAACGTGGTGTGATCCCTTGTATCCATTCCTCAGTTTCCTCATTGATAACATTTTGCAAAACTACAGTGCAGTATCATAACCAGGATATTGATACATGTATAGTCCAATAAGACTATTTAGATTTCCCCCGTTTTTTTTGTATTCATTTGTATGTTTTAAGTTCTATACAGTTTTCTCACCTGAGTAGGTTCATGTTTACCTTTGAGCAGCTCCAACACCCTAGGGCTCCCTCATGTTGCCCTCTTGTAACCACACTCACCTTTTTTCTGACCCCTGTGTTTTTAGTTCCTCAAATATACACCATCATCAGAATATGTATTAAATGGATTAATTAAATTATGTATAATCTGATTATCAGAAGGCTGAGTTAGCAGGGATGGTACTACCATACATAGTAATACAATGTGTGCACATAAACACACATACATATTCATGCATGCATCTATAGGGAGCATCGCAGAGCAGGGCTCATACTATTAAGTCCTAAGACAGGTCATGCAAAAGAAGAGTGCTCCAGTGTCATATAACTTTGGAAAACTGTACTATGTCACCCCTCTTGGAGATCCACACAGCACAGTCCTGCAGTGAAAAAACTTACTTGATTTCTTGAAGCATTTCCAAAACTTACTTGACTATAATAGATCCTTCGGTTACGAGACTCTTTTTTCATCTTTAAAAGTTTCCCACCAGTCTTGGGAAAAGTAGAATAAAGGGGAAAGAACATGGACATGATTTGGACCTAAAAGACCTGGGTCTGACTCACATTTGATAGTTATGTGACCTAGGCAAGTTACATATGGACTTTTGACCATGGGTGGAAGTGAGAGGTGATGGCAACTTTTGGAGGTTTCTCAGAAGTAAAATGAAGTTGTGAAAACAGTGTTTCAGTAAAATACTATGCTCTACATTTGCAGAATACGCATTATTTTCAAGTACAAATAAGAAATTTGTAAAAATCACATACCCTTTATTGTGGCCAACTGGTAAACATAAATGTTTCCCTGAGTTCTGTGGGCTGTTAGAGCAAATTACTAAAACTGAGGAGGGGTCTTGGAAACCTTTGATTTGTAGCCAGGTTGAATTAAGTGAATAATTTGGGGACCAGTGTTTGTAGTTGGCATCTGAAGTGAGGGCAGTCTTGTGGGACTGAGCCTTTAACCTGTGGGATCTGCCTAACTTCAGGGAGGTAGGGTCCGGATGGAATTGAATGGCGTTGGAGAAGTGGTTGGTGTGGGAAGAACACCTGTATATTGGATGGCCAGAGATGTCCCAAAAGTGGGTAGTATCCTTTCACTGTGCTCTAGGGTAGATATAAAAATGGGAGGGTGAGTGGGAAGAGGTCAGCCAAAGACCTTGTATGCATATATGCATAACCCATGGACACAGATAATAGGGTGGTGAAGGCCTGGGGCAGGCTAGAAGAGCTCAATGGGGGAGAAAGGGGACATATGTAATACTTTCAACAAAAAAGATTAAAAGAATGCTTGCTGACAACTGTATAAACAAAGTATGGAATATTCATATACTGGAATATTATGCACTTAAGTTTCATATAACAACCAGAGTCAATGAAAAACATATAAGGTGATCTTTAGAAGCCATATGTACTGTGTGATTACATATATTAATACTGTTAGGTGAGAACAAGGAAGGGCTATGATTGGAATGTGATCTGTAGTCCAGGCAATGTTAAATTTTTCTTTGAGGGAGGAGTGCATAGTCACTCCATAGTAACGGGTTAAGGCATACATGGATACTTTTTTAATGCAAGTTATATTTAATAATAAAAAATGTTTTAAAAGTCCCCATATTTTAGAAATATCTGTTTGGTTGGCTGAGCAAGGTGGATTGCAGGGGGTAAGAGGCTGGAGGTGGAACCAGGGGATTTTGTACAAATTTAATCCTTACAACATCCCTACAAGCTGGGCACTGGTGTGCCTGTTTTACAGGGGAATTAACTGAGACTCAGAGACATTTAGTCGCTTGTCTGAGTTCACACAACTCGTTTATAGCTGAACCAGAATTCAAATCTAGATCTAGGTCGGTGCCTCTTTTGCTAAATAACAAACTCTCCGCTAGCCTCTGTTTACAAGTACCCTCCTCGTTGTCAGCCACACACTGACAACTACCAGGACGTGGCCAGTGGCCTGACAGGGCTCTGTGGAGGCTCTTCCAGCTCTTTCCCGCCCTGCCTGTGCCTGGCCCCGGCTTTGTTGATGGCAGGGAGCAATGTACCTCCATCTCATTTCTCTAGCCCATAGGCTCAAGGAGAGGTAGGGACTGCCTTCTGATATGGAGGCATCTTCCAGTGTCTACGGAGCCCCTACGCCCCAGAGCCTTTTGTTTGAGAGACCCACCCCAGCCAAGTGTTTGTAAACAGCCCCGCGGCAGGTGGAGCCCTGCTGGCTGCTGGGGCCTGCCTGGTTCGGATCATACCTGTACTTGCAACAGGAGCCTCCCGCCCAGCAGAGCCCTCCACACAAACCCCTGCCCCTTGGCCCTTCTGTTTGTTTTGCTTTGCACTGACCTGAAATGGATACCTCCACGGGTCCCTGCAGCAGGACAGACAGCAGTTGGGACCTGTGGGGACAATGGCTGTGCCCACCTGTAGGTCAGGGGTCAGGCTCAGCAGTGCAGCCCTGTCAGTGCTTCAAAAGCTGGGGCCTCCGTCCTGTGGGGCGCTGCCCATGGATCAGTGGCTGGCTGGCCTGCAGGTGCGCCTGGCTATTCAAGTCCTGTGACCAGGATGGGGCTGGGCTGTGTGTGGTGGCTTACCTGGGATTACAGCCCAGTCACAGGTGTCCACTCAATGCCAGGGAAGGGAGGCGGGGCTGGGGGAGCAGGCAGGGGCACCTGGGTCTCCCCAGAAAACACATTTGTGCACAGGCTGTACCGGGTGCCAGTTCGTGGGACCACATGCTAATTCTTGGGTCAGTTTTTTGGAGAAGTTTTGGAAACTTTATAAATTTAAATATATTATTTTTAGTCTAATGAGTCAATAGTTATCAAGTGATTGTTTTCCGAAAGGGCTGGAAGAGCTCTCTGTGTGTGTTTATCAATCTGTGTCTGTTGGGAGGGGCTGGTGCTGAAATAAACCAAAGAAGGCCGGTGGAGAGATACCTCATTCATGTGTTCACACAAGAAACATCCATTGCAACCTTACTATATGCTGGAATCACTAGGATACAGAGATCCTGCCATCCATCCATCCATCCATCCATCCATCCATCCATCCATCTGCCAATGGACCAATCAACATTTCCTGAGTGACTATTATGTCCTCGATTCTGGGCTGGTGCTGGTGATACAAAAAGAAGCAGACAGTTCTCAAGTTCTCTCAGTCCTATGGTAGAGACAGAACTATAAATAGACAATTGTAAGTGGCTGTAACGCAGGTATCTCAACAATAACAGGGTGTTTGGAAAGGGGTGCCATAGACAGACCCAAATTGAAGCAGGTCTCACAGGATGAAGAGCTTTCCAGGGGGCGCAGGGAAGAAGGGAGCTGCAGGCAGAGGTATACAGACAGGCGCATTTGGGGGAGCTACTGGCTGTGGTTAAGGTGGGGAGGGAACCGGGAGAGGTTATGCAGTGAGAGGGAGGTTAGGAGCGTGGGCTTAGAGCTGACCGTGCAGACTTTAGAAAGTAGCTGTGCTTAAGAGTTTGGCTTTTTCTGGAGGATGAGTAAAAGTAGGGCTGGCGTTCAGCAGAGAGGCGACCTGACTAAATTTGAATGCGGCAGGCTCACTTGGGCAGAGGTGGGGAGAATGGACTGGAGGGGGCCTGACTACAGGGGGAATGAGAATTTGTTGAAAAGTAGAAGTGCCCCAGGGAATGAAATTTAAAAATATATATTTTTATTGACTTTTAGAGAGAGAGGAAGGGAGACGGAGAGAGAGAGAAACATCAATGAGAGAGAAACATCAATCACACCCCCCCCCCCCACCAGGGTTCGAGCCCACAACCTGGGCCTGTGCCCTGACTGGGAATCAACGAGCGACCTCTCAGGGCATGGGACAACACCCAGCCAACTGGACCACACTGGCCAGGGCAGGAATGACATGTTTGCAGACACCTGGGTAATGAGATAGGATGGCAACAGGATGGTCTATGAAGTCTGAGGGGCAGACTTCTGAGGCCTGGATGAAGGCCTGGACGAGGCAGGCCCAGGTGAGCATAAGTCTGCCTGCACCTGAGAACGTCTGTGGAGGAGTGGGTGACCTTGGACCCTTGAGATAAACTCAGCTGGGCCTGCTTCCCAGCCTCCAGGCAGGACAGCAGGTCATGCCTTTGGGACCTTGAGAAGCCCCATGCCTCAGGAGAACCAGGCCATTCAGCCTGTCGGTTGTTTTATTCAGCAAGCATTAATTGAACACCTACTATGTGCCAGGCCCTTTGCTAGACATTGGGCCCAGAGATACGAAAGATGAAGTTTCCTGATCTTAAGGACTGGCAGTTTAGTAGGAAATACAGATAATTAAAGAAGTGATAATGTTAATGCTAATACGGAAGTTTATTAAGTGCTTATTATGTGCCAGGCAAGGTTCTAAATACTTTATAAAAATTAACTCTAATTCTTAAAATAATCCTTTGAGGTAAGTACAGACAGTCCTCGGGTTACGTCAGACTTGACGTACGTTATTTTGTGGTTACGACGCCATCTCCCATCCTATATAATAAAAGTGTAATATGCAAATAGACCAAACGACAGAACAACTGGTTTGCTATGATGCATACTGAGAACTAGGGGGCAGATGCTCAACGCAGGAGCTGCCTCCTGGTGGTCAGTGCGCTCCCACAGGGGGAGCGCCACTCAGCCAGAAGCCAGGCTCACGGCTGGCGAGTGCAGTGGCAGTGGTGGGAGCCTCTCCTGCCTCTACTGCAGGCGGGTGGTAAGAGCGACGGGTTCCGGATTGCGAGAGCCCCAGACTGGGAGAGCAATGTCTGTCTGCTGGCTTAGGCCTGATCCCCCGGCAGGCAGATATCCCCAAGGGGTCCCAGACTGCTAGAGGGCAGAGGCCAGGCTGAGCCCCCCCTCCCCCACCAGTGCACGAATTTCATGCACCAGGCCTCTAGTTTACTTATTAAAAAAAAAAAGTTCTGTCATTTTGACGTATGTGCTTTATGTTTTTTATTATTTATTTACCACAAGTGAAGGTCAGGAATTGTTATTTTTCTTTTAAAATTTTTTTACTGTTTCACTTCATTACAGCTGTGTATGTGCTCCATGAGAGTAACATAGGTGCTTATGTAGGTGGGTTCCGACTTATGGCGAAAATCACGTTATGTCTCGCCATAGGAATGGATCTCCGATGTAACCTGAGGACCTACTGTATTACCATTATGTTCATTTTACAGATGAGATAAGGAAGGCACAGAATAAATTTCCCATGTCACACAGCTTGTAGGTGGCAAGAGTTAAGATTTGAACCCAAATCTGTCCTACCCAGATTCTGTGGTCATAATTGTTGTGCAGCACTACCAATTCCTTGCTAACCACCCCTGCTTTAACCTCCCCGGAGTTCCCCAACAGCTTCAGACTGATGCGCAAATTCCTTAGCCTCCTCTGCCAAACTCTCCATGACCTTACTGAGCCTAGAATCTTGGCCTCACTTTGCTCCTCCTCACCTCAGCCTTTGCCTCTCTGCTCATGGTTCTGCATTGCCCTGTCTTCATCCACGCTCCTCTCTCAGAAGGGAGTGAGAAGCAAATGGGTTCATCTTTCAAGGCCCCTATCCTGTCCCTGAGGAGTCCCTGCTGACCTCTCCGAGCAGAGTGAAGTGATCCCTCCTCTGAGTGCTAGCAAGATTGGTTCACCCAGCCATCATAGCCCATTCTTGCAGACATTACTTGCCTTACCCACATGTTGACTGGTAACTGAGTTTGAGACCAAAGGGTAAGTATTGTTTCTACTACTATATGTGTCTATGGTGGTTCTATCTAGCTTTTTCTAACTCATTATTGGTCTTGGATTTCTTTTTAAAAAATATATATTTTATTGATTTTGTACAGAGAGGAAGGGAGAGGGATAGAGAGTTAGAAACATTGATCAGCTGCCTCCTGCACACCCCTCATTGGGGATATGTCCGCAACCAAGGTACATGCCCTTGACCGGAATTAAACCTGGGACCCTTTAGTCCGCAGGCCAACACTCTATCCACTGAGCCAAACCAGTCAGGGCTGGTCTTGGATTTCATGTTTTTCGTTACTGGTTCTAGCTCAGCAACCCACCCTAATTCTACTGTTGTTCCCAGGGGAAGTGCCATTTCCATGGCAATAGTCTATTTTGCACACAGTTTTCAGGAGTGCCCCATGGACAAAAGAAGGGCCTGGGGTGTAAGATCTCTTAAAGAATCCCCTAGAGAGGGGCCATGTCCTCTTGGAGTACCGGTGCTGGAAGTACACCAGATGATCCCAGATCAGCTTACAGTATAGGAAAGAAGGAAGGCATCAAAGATGAATGGGGTTGCGTCAGAAGTATAAATTAATAGTTTAAATTATTGTTATCAGGAAAGAAAAAACAATGTTTATATGCTCTGTTGATTCATGGATAGGATGCTGTCGCAATAAATTTAATAGTTTTGAAAACGTCAACTGAATTGCAGAGAACTGACACATGCAAATGAACCAAGAGGTTCAATTACGCATAGTTCCCCGATCAAACCTCTTCATCCAACTCTGTAACTGCATTTTTATGGCAGCAATCATGGCAGTAAAATCATTTCTCAGCTTTGCCTTGCAGTTGTTGATTAAAAGTATTAAACCTTGAAAAAGTATTCTAAATATAACATCTCTGAGAACCACTCGTTGACACTTCAGTGAACAAAGACTTTATTCACCTTAATGAATTTTTTGCCCTTAGTCATGGCAGAGTTGACATTTTCTCTCTGAAAAACATCAACCTCAAGTTTAAAAACCTAGACCAGCATATTCTTCCTATTAAGCCAGCACACATCTGTGCGGTAAAGCAAGCTCTCAAAACAACTTTTCATTTTATCATAAAATGGCCCTCAGAGCCCAGCCGGCATGGCTCAGTGGTTGAGCATCAACCTGTGAACCAGGAGGTCAGGGCACATGCCTGGGTTTCGGGCTCAATCCCCAGTGTGGGGTGTGCAGGAGGCAGCGGATCAATGATTCTCTCTCATCATTGATGTTTTTGTCTCTCCCTCTCCTCTCCTCTCTGAAATCAATAAAAGTATATTTTTAAAAAATGACCCTAAGAGACAAGTATTCAAACTGCTAAGTTTCGATGAAAAGTTTATCACTTAGAACATGTTTCAGGAACACCCCTTGTGTGCAGGGGTCCACGGGGCCACCATTTTCTGCCATTTTGCCCATCAGAGACTTGGCTCACCTGTTCAGGAGTCTGAGCTCCTTTCCAGTGGATTCGGATCCTTTCAGACCCACACATCTTGTTGAAAATATCTTTCCTGTTATTTTACCACCAACCACTTTAGAAATTAACTCATCTTCACAGACACTCATTAGAGTGACAGCAAACCAAGACTGATAAAAGCGCCCAATCATCAATATCTGTGTTTTCGTAACCATAGTTTCCCAGTTTCCCCTGCGTCATTCAAGTACGTCTTCTGGAACCACTAACACACCTTGGTAGACTGTGTGGCTCTGTAAGGACACCTTTTCCCAAATCAGCTGCCTCTTTTTGATGCCAATAGAGGTGTGGTGCTACCTGCAGTGAAGCACTTCACCTACTTTGTTCCTAGGACTCAAGCCACAGTTTCTGAGCCATTTCTGAAACAGAGTAAAGAAATCTTTTGGAGACTCTTCAATTTGCTTTTTTGATTGTGTTTTTCATTCTATTGCTCATAGTGAAGTAGTATAATGTCAAGTCTTCTCTATTTTATGCTTTCGGGTTATTTGGTGATTTTTCTTTTTTTAAAATTGTAGGCTTGACTTTTTCAATGTCATTGCAGCAGAGATGGCTTGATACCATTATTTCATGTGCTCATCTGTAACTCCACTAAAATCAGACTTCACTACAATAAAACCCGCTTGAGCTCACCGCTCAGTATTTTAGGGAGTTGCTCACTGCCAGTTCACGAGATGTGGTTAGGGAGGAGCCCTGGCCCTGCTGGCTGTCATGGTCACATGGTGGGCTTCAAGGTCAATAGCACATCTGCCATGACCCTGTGACTCATTGCTCTTCTGGATTTGCCTCAATCGCTTCATATTTTCACTGGTTACAAGCGTGTGCTTCAGATCGCCTATTTTTAACCACTGATTCATGTCCTAAGTTGAAAACAAAAATTTAAAATTGCTATACTTAAAAAAAAAAGAAGTAAAAAAAATAACCCAAACTTCTGGCTTCTTTGTGTTGGGGGAAAATTCGCTGTGGTGGGAAGTGGAAAGATGCCCAGCGATGTTTGTAAGCAGAATGTGTGATCAAGACGAGCAATAGCAGGCAGCTGAACAGATTTGGGAGGTCCGTGGTCTTGTTCTTTTTTCCCCTGGATTCAAAGTGAAAATAAAACTGGCAGACTCCTTTTTCCGGAACATTTCAAAGAATTGCTGAGAAAACACATGTCCTGCCCAGCCCTAGCCTGTGGCTGAGACATTGGCCAAGTCTGTTTTTGCTGCAATGGTGCACTCAGTTCTATGCTAACTAGAAGGTATCAGCTTTCTTCATCACAAGACAAACGAACTATTTTAGCTCTCACTGCACAGACAGCTTTTGTGTTATTTTGTGAAAATGACACATATTAACCGGGATAAGGGGGTTCGGCTGATTTTACTTGTGCATATATGACAGAAATCCTTTTGATTTTGGAATTTGCTTAAAACACATTTTAAAAATTTAAAAATGAATACATGCTCACTGTTAAAACTCAAGCATTACAGAACTCTATAAAGTAAAAAAAAAAAATGGAATTTTTTCTCTCTCTCTGCACTTACTACTCTCACCCCTCCCACTCAATAGAATTAACCACTACAAATAATTAGCTATTTATTTTTCCACTCTATATCTTTATTTAATGGCACACAAAAACATATGCAAGTATGTCATTGTAAATTAAAAATGGATAGAGGATCATATTATTTTGTAACTGGCTTTTTTTTGACTCAGCTGTATGTCTTGGCAACTCTTTTTATTGTCTGATTTATATCAGTGTATCATAATTTAACCATTTCTTTACTCATTTACACTTGCTTTCAAATTTTTATTATTACAAAAAATCCCCCAGTGAACATTCTTTGTACACATGTCCTTGTGCACTTTTGTGAATAGTTCTGTGGGGTAGAGTCCAAAAATGAATTGCTGGGTCAGTGGGCTTACAGATTGAAAAAAATGATAGATGCTGTCAGATTGTCTTCTAAAAGTATGAGACGACCTGGGAAAATGGATCAAATACATGCAAAAAAATGAAACCTGACCACCAACTTACGCCATACACAAAAATAAACTCAAAATGAATAAAGGACTTAAACATAAGACGGGAAACCATAAAAATCTTAGAGGAAACCACAGGCAGCAAAATATCAGACATATGTCGTAGCAATATCTTTACCAATACAGCTCCTAGGGCAATGAAAACTAAGGAGAAAATAAACAAATGGGACTACATCAAAATAAAAAACTTCTGCACAGCAAAAGAAACCATCAACCAAACAACAAGAAAACCCACTGCGTGGGAGAACATATTTGCCAATGTTATCTCTGATAAAGGGTTTAATCTCCAACATTTACAGGGAATTCATACAACTTAACAAAAGGAAGATAAACAACCCAATGAAAAGATGAGTAAAGGACCTAAATAGACACTTTCCAAAAGAGGACATACAGAAGGCCAAGAGACTTATGAAAACATGCTCAAAGTCACTAATCATCTGAGAGGTGAAAATCAAAATGACAATGAAGTACCGTCTCTCACCTGTCAGGATGGCTATCATCAACAAATCAACAAATGACAAGTGCTGGCGAGGATGTGGAGAAAAAGGAACTCTCGTGCACTGCTGGTGGGAATGCAGACTGGTGCAGCCACTATGGGAAGCAGTATGGAGTTTCCTCAAAAAATTAAAAATGGAACTCCCATTTGACCCAAAAAGGATATATCCACCCCTATGTTCATAGCAGCACAATTCACCATAGCTAAGATTTGGAAACAGCCTAAATGCCCATCAGCAGATGAATGGATTAGAAAACTGTGGTACATCTACACAATGGAATACTACACTGCTGTAAAAAAGAAGTTCTGGAACTCTTACCATTTGCAACAGCATGGATGGACTTGGAGACCATATTGTAAATGAAATAAGCCAGGTGGAGAAAGATAAATATCACATAATCTCACTCATTTATGGAATATAATGAACAGCATAAACTGATGAACAAAAATAGATCCAGAAACAGAGAAGCATCGAACTGACTGTCAAACCTCAGAGGGAAGGCAGGGAAGGGGGGTGGGGTAAGAGATCAACCAAAGGACTTGTATGCATGCATGTAAGCATTACCAATGGACACAGACACTAGGGAGGTGAGGGCATGTGCTGGGGGGTGGGAGTGGCTGGGGAGAAGTCAATGGAGAAAAAAAAATAACATTGTAATAGCTATGTACGGGCCAGGGGGGTACTTGAAATATCAGGGGGATCATTCTGTAAGATACATGATTGTCTAGCCACACACATATACAAAACAGCATGAGAACACCATTCTTCCCAAACCCTCACCATCTGTGGCTATTATCTATGATTAGAATCTGATAAGAGAAAAATGCATTTTACTATATTATTATTTTAGTTTGCAATTATCTGTTCATTCAGAAGACTGAGCCTATTTTTATATGTTTACTAGAGGCCCGATGCATGAAATACATGCAAGAGTAGGCCTTCCTTCTCCCGGCTGCTGGCACTGGCTTCCCTCTGGCACCCGGGACCCAGGCATCCCTTGCAGCCCCAGCTTCATCCCGAAGGACATCAGTCTAATTAGCATATTATGCTTTTATTAGTATAGATTAGCAGTGGTCCTCAACTGGAGATGATTATGCCCCCCACAGGGCATTTGGCAATATCTGGAGACTTTTTTGATTGTTACAATCTGAGGTGGGGGGGACAGTTACTATTGACATCTAGTATGTGGAAAGAATTACTGGCCTCAAGTGTTAGCAGTGCTAAAGTTTAGAAATCATGGTTTATTAGCCATTTGTGTTTTGAATTGTCTATTGATTATTTTTTTGGGGGGGGGGAGGGCTCTTTTTTCATTGAATATTTTAAGGTAACATTGGTTAATAACATTATGTAATTTCAAGTGTCCAACATTATAACCTGACATCTGTGTAGTCTGTTATGTACTCACCACCATCTACTTTCCTTCCTTTACTATCTTTGACCCACTTTACCCACTTTGTCCTCCCCCCCACCCCCGTCCCTTCTGGTAACCACCATTCTGTTGTCTGTATCTCTGAGTTTGTTTTTGTTTGTTTTGCTACTTTGTTACTTTTTGTTTTATAGTCTACATATGAGTGAAATCATATTTTTTTATCCTTTTCTGCTTTACTTATTTTACTTAGCATAATACTCTCAAGATCCATCTATGTTGTCACAAATGGCAATATTTTATCATTTTTATGGCTGAGTAGTATTCTGTCGAATATATGTACCACATCTTTATGCACTCATCCATTGATGGACATTCCGGTTGTTCCCATGTCTTAGCTATTGTGAATAAGGCTGCAATGAATATATGGGTGCGTATATCTTTTTTTAAAAAAAATATATTTTATTGATTTTTCTACATAGAGGAAGGGAGAGAGATAGAGAGTTAGAAACATCAATGAGAGAGAAACATTGATCAGCTGCCTCCTGCACATCTCCTACTGGGGATGTGCCCGCAACCCAGGTACATGCCCTTGACCGGAATCGAACCCGGGACCTTTCAGTCCGCAGGCCGACGCTCTATCCACTGAGCCAAACCGGTTTCAGTGAGGGTGCGTATATCTTGACAAATAAGTGTGTTCATATTTTTTGGATAAATATGTTGGGAACTCTTTGTATTTTGGAGATCTTAATCCTTTGTTTATTATATATATTACAAACATTTTCCCCATCTGATATTTATATGTAATTCTGTTTTTGATGTCTTTTGCACCAGAGAATTTAAAATATTTATGTAGGCATATCTACTTGTTTTTCCCTTTAGGGCATCTTAATTTTGTACCATGCTTGGGAAGTTTTCTTATCCCAAGCATATATGAATATAATCCTTTATTTTTATTCTAGTATTTTAATAGTTTTATTCATTTCAGTGTTCAGTTCTCTAATCTACCCAAAATTTGTTTTTGTATAGATAGGACAAAACTTTCAAGAATCCTAATTAAAAATCTTTCTCTTTCAAATCTGTAAGATTAATGCTATAGGAAGTTAAACCAGGTTTATCCAATGTTACCCTCTGACTGTGCCTTCAGAGGGACAAGTGAAGAGCCAAGGGACACATCTGAACTCCCAAGAAGTGCTTTGGAAACCCTCCAAGACCCATCTCCAAACCGTTATAAAAACATTCCTTCCTAACCTGCTGCCTCCTTCAGAAAGCCTTCCGGGATTCCCCAGCTTGCAAAGATGCTTTTTGCCTTCAATCTCTCAGAGCATGTCATTAAGGAATGCTTTCTGTTCTGCCTAGTCATTTTGCTTTGTTATTATTCTTTCTTAAGGAGTCTTCGCTATTTAACTATACAGCCAGCTTCTGGGCAGTTCCTGTGTGTCCCCCTTCAGCACTACACGATAGGTATTCAAATACATTTATTTCTTCAAGAGAATGAGAATATGCTGCCATTCTCAGTCTGAGAGCAGGTGCCTGAGAAATAGGCAGAACATCTGTGTGTGTTGGGGGGTGAGGGAAGGGGGGGGGGAAACTAGGATATTTTTGCTGCTCCCTTGAGGGAAGGAGCGGCTGGAAAGGGGACAGTGAAGGAGCTCCAGCTGGTTTCGCCCCTAACCCTCAATATGGCCGTGGGCAGCGCCTTCCCTCTTTCAGTTTCCTCCTCTGAAAAGGCATAGGACTTTAAAGATGGCAGATATGAACTTCAGGAGAGAAAGGAATAGGACTTTAGAGATGGCAGATATGAACTTCATGAGAGCAGAAGCTAGGCCTCTTTCCACTTAGTCTCCCAGTCCCTTCCTCAGTACTTGACAATCACTAATCATTTGCAGAATGAATAACTGAATGGATGGATGATTGAATGGATGGGTGTGCCCTTTGTGCTTTCATGCCCTGTCCCCTGCCCCTGCCAGACATTGCTAATGAATCTTATGAATTAGGACCTTTTCCTCCCTTTCAATTCAGATGTGGGTTTTGTTTGTTTGTTTGTTTTTAAGTAGGACTACAACAAATCCTGATAATTAATTGGCAGGAAACCTGTGTGCCAGCTTTGGTTAGGAGTCTCCAAGTTCCCTTGGGGCCCTGCCTGGGAGGTGGGGGGTTATTTTGTATGGTTTTCTCCCTGCTCCCCCAAAAGGCACAGGTGTGGGCTAGCACACACTGTCCCAGGCGCCCCTGCAGGTGGATGCCGCTCATCTTGCCAGGGACCTGCTTTTCTTTATGAGCTTGGATTTCTCGTAAAATCAACTCGGTGCAAGGACCCCCGGGCCTGGGCTTTTTGTAAGGAAATGGGAACAATTAATGGGCTTATCTGATGAAAAGTAATGCTGCTAATGATTTATTAATTATCATGAGTCTTATCTTTCCGCTTCTTATTAATCAAAGATGTCCAAGAGCTCTGGGGCTCCACATGAGGGGAGCAGACCTAGACGCAGCCTTGGGGAGGGGTGTGGGCTGGAGCCAGGTCCCCTTGATCCTGTCTGGACTACTCCATCTTGGGGGTTAAGCCCCCTGGGATTGTAGGCCAGAAAAGCTGAGAGGGGCAAGGGAGGAGGGGCGCCATGTTGAGTTGAGCACCTACTATGTGGATAGGTGTGCCATTGTCCAGACCTGCAATGGAGGAATTATTGTTCTCATTGCTTAGATGAGGAAACTGAGGATAAGAGATATAAGGGAGGTTGCCCAAGTTATATGGTCACAAATGGTGGAGCTCAGATTTGAGTCTGGGGATGTCTGTACCTTGAATGGGTGCCTTTCAACTGGGAAGGCCTAAGTGAGAATAGGATGAGTCTGAGGCAGTACCCCCAGGCATAGCTGAACTGGGGGGCCAGCTCTACAGTAAGTGTTCTGGGGCCACAAGAAGTTTTCTCCTCGGGCCTCTAGTCTTTGCTATCTCATGAGTGAGACAAGATTCATACCCAGGAAGCAGGCAGGGACACCTGCATGGGGGACCACTCTTTCCAGGGTGCAAGGTTGCTGGCGGTAGTCCCTCCAGAGGATAGAACTGTGTTGAGGGTCTTGCAAGTGGAATGGAATTGGATAGACAGGATACTATGGGGAGGGCAGGACATTCAGGCAAGGGCAACTGCTTGACAAAGATGAGAAGGGGCAGAAATGACCACGCTTATTGAGCCAGGTAGCAAAGAGGAGCCCAGACTAACTGCATTGGGGGTGGGAAGAGTCCTGGAGGAGGCAGCCAGGGTAGGATGGGAGGAGGGACCATTACCAAGTTGGGGCCTAGGAGCTGGTGGCCCCTGCCTTCTACAACCCGGTCTGACTCTAGTGAAGCCAGCAACAGATACTTATGTGATCCAATGTTAACATGTGAAGGCGTGTTTGTGGATGTGCTCTGGGCTTTGGGCTGCATGAGTTCTTGTCTGGTGCGGCAGGAGGGGCATGTGGAGCTGTGGGTGGCAGAGAAGAAAGTGAGAGGGCTCTGCAGGACCCTGGGGAGAGGGGCTGCGAGCCCTGCCCATTCTGGCTCTTAGCCGAGGTACTGGACCTAGAGACAGGAGGGCCACTCAGACAGGGAGGACCTTCAGGTGAGCCCCCTAGTTGGCCCAGGAATGGGGAGCCTGTGCAGCCGTGGCCTTTTAAGTGACTGGTGGGCAACCTGGGGACTTCAGGGAAAGGAGAGAAGCCAGCTCAGGTGCTCAGAGCCACCATCTTTGGGCTCTGATCCAAACTAGTCACCGCTCCCTCCCTGTTGGCCTTTGATGGCTCTGCGGTGCCCCTTTCCTGCTTCCTTGGTGGGGGTGAGTGATCACATAGCCTTTGGGCAAAGGGCAGCTTAGGGTGTTGGTGTGACGTGAGACCTGTGGGGTGCTGGTGCCAGGCCCTGGGCGGAAGGGCAGGCCTGGACCTGTGTGTTGGGTGTTGCCCTTCTCAGCCACCTCAGTCCACCTGGGCTGGGAGAGGTCCTTGGCTGCTGAGGTCACTCGATCAGCAGATCTCTGTCCCATACAGAGGTCAGCTGGGCCAAGACCCGCGTAGCTCAATCCTGCTTTCTTCAGAACACCGCTGTCCATAATGCCCAGCCATCCACACACTTCCTAGGGCAGCAGTCCCCTTTATTCAGCAGCGTGCTTGAAAGCTGCAGGAGAACTCATCTTGTGGAGAGAAAGAAAGGGGGGAAGGAGAGGTGTGGAGAACAGGCCTCAGGGGCTCCTCCTTGTGATCCGGGGAAGGCCTGCCTTCTCTCCATCGAGGGCCTGTAGGCGTCTTGTTCTTTCTTCCCCCGTCTGTCCTGCCCGCATCCTGCTCTGAGCCGGCATTACCGACTCGGGGTCTGGTCTGCTCCTATTGGCATGGGGTGTCCACCACTGTCCCCAGCCCAGGTCAGGCCCCTCCCGGGAGGCTGCACACCGGGCTCTGCTCCAGGCCCAGAGGTGGGGGTGGGACGGGCTGCTGCCCCGCCTGCATCCGGGTGGGCCTGGCTCTCTTCAAGCAGTTGGGCTCCAGCTGCAAACTCCCAAACACATACTTTGGGAGGTCAGCCTGGCCTGCGGCTGGGGCATTCCATTATTCCGGTGACATATCTTTGAACATGCTGCAGTTCCTGCACCCCAGCTCAGGCCCCAGTCCCAGCCGCAGAACTGTCTAGATCGAGAGGAGTGTTGGAGGAGTGTTCAGCCCCAGGCTAGTTCCGAGGCAGAAACAGGAGGTACTGATGCAAGGAACTGTGCCTGGACGCCGCCCAGCGCTGTCATTTGGCCAAAGCACTGCCCTTTGCTTTGCTTTTCAAACGCAAGTTCCCGGGGCAAGTAACACGAGACTCTTAATACCTGAGCATGGGGGGCATTTTCTATGTTTCCTCCAACAGGGGGAAGATGAGGGAGCCCTGGGAAGGCAGAGGGTAGCCCTGGCCTGCTCTGTGGTTTTTAATTTTATTTTTCCTTGACCCAGCCCTATCTCTACTTGTGATTCCAGCAGCCCTATCTCTAAGAAGTTCTTAGCAGATGGTTATTGTGAAGTGTTGAAAGTGGCGCCGCAGACAGGGTGGCCAGAGAAAAGCATCCTGGATAAGGACAGGTACGTCTATTTTGAGCCCTGCCTGGCTATTATTTGCTGGGGGACAATCAACAAGCTCCTTAATCTTTCTGAGCCCCACAAACTCAAGCTACCACGTCACAGTTACCAAGCCCCTTCCTGCCTGTGCCTTGGGGCTGTTGTTTGCCATCTGTCTCCACTCCTGGGTACAGGGCACCCCTGCCTGTGGCTGGGAACCCTGTGGCCTGCAGGGCTGTAGGAAAGGCGAGCAGCCTGATGAGTGTGCAAATGCGCTGATAAGAGAAGGATGGCAATTATACTCCCAGCCATGAGCCCCAGACCAGACTGGCTGCTCCTGCGTCCATGGGATGTGCAGAGTTGAGGCTGGTTGTGAGCAGCTCTTTCCCTGAAAACTCATCCTGTTGTATAAGCAAAGGGCTGGAATTGTGGAGGTGACTCACTGCAACAGAGTGGTGGCTTTCTGCTTTTGAGCAAAGTGTTATTAAACACTTGCTATCCACTAGATGCTGTACGTGCTCATGTGTCCTCATTGCCAAACAGGTATTTGTGTTTTCAAATCACAGGTGAGGAAATGGAGGCTCAGAGGTTAAATAATTTGCCTGCCGTTATCCAAGATGGAATCGGCTGGAATAAGATTCAAACCCAGGGCTGTCCCACTTTGTCCCTCGTCGCTTCTTTGGGACTCTGATACCCAATAAACTGTTGCTTGAGAAGAGAGAGAGCACTTCTCCCTGCGCCCACGTGCCTTTGCCTTCTCCTCTTCAGGGCTGTGTGAGCACCCATTACAGCACCTCTTCTCCCCAACACATTAGCTCCCAGGCTTCCCTCGGGTCCTGTGGCCTGGGGGAGGGATTGGTCAACCTCTTCTCATATGGAATGAGGGGTACAGGATGTCACTCCTGCCCAGGGTTTTAAAAGAAAAGTCCGAAGAAGAAGGCAATGCTTAATCTAGGAGAAAGATACTGTATTGGTGGAATTTCAGGCAGCAGAATAGGTGGAAGAAATGGATTCAGACAATGTGACCTCCCTAGGCTCTCACCTCCACCTTCTGGCAAGCTAGTCCATTCCTGAGTGTGGGCTGGCTTCCTTTAGCTGAGTTCCAGGAAACTTCTTCCCACTGTTTCTTCCCCACCTACAATTCTCACTCGCACACAGAAGTCAGAGTCAGTCTTAACAAACAAAAATGCATGGAGAGGTTACAAAAATGCACATGTAGTCATTTATGTGGAGAGCTGGCTCCCGACCGGGGCCCTGGTGGCCATGGGCGGTGTGTAGGAGGTCTTGGGAGTAGGTCTAAAATGGACCCTATTTGGTCACCTTCCATCTCTGAACCAACCACTGTGGTGGAGCTGTAGCATGCTGATCGCCAGGCCCAGGCCCCGTGCCCTCTGCTGGCGGGGGATGTGGAGGTCTGTTCCACCCAAACTAGTCTAAGGGCGCGGGAGGGCGATTAGAAAAGAGAGCGAGGATGCTGGTCAGGCCCCAACCACTGGTAGGTTAGCGGTCCATCTCTGCTCTGGGAGCCTAGACCTTCGAGAAGGTGCTTTAGGGAAAATACCTATAAATAGTAAAGTATTTTCCAAAGTCAATAGGGATTTCAGTGATTGGCAGAACCTGTTTATCACTTTTGGCTGCTTTCATATTGAGATTTTACTTAAGTTTTCACTTTGATATAACTTTTTAATTTTGCTGACAAAAAAAAAAAAAAAAGCCTGAAACCACAAACATTCTAGTGGGTTATATACCAAAGGGAATACTTTTCTTCAATGAGGGGCACATTTAAAGAGTGTATCTTCAATCCTTCTTTGCCCAGTGTCTTGACTCTGTCTTGTCCCACCTCCTCCCAAGTGATCCTGCCGGCTTTAGTAACATCTCCGTCAAGGTAGAGCCAAGCCTGCCCTCCCTCTCCCCAAGGACCCACCTGCTTCATACTTTGCAAATATTTTGCAGATGCAACAGGTAAGCACCTTTAGTGAAGCACACAGCAGGTGCTGGTTCTTGCCTTATCAGTCTAACTGCTGAGTTATTTGGAGACGGAGGTGCTTCATAAATGCCATTTTCTGGCCTGAATAACATGGAGCCAAAGGAAAGGAGCTCTTGGCTGGGCCACTGCTAACACATGGAGACCTACTGCAAGAGTACAAATGGAGGTCCTCAGACCACATGTCTGTGTAATTTATAAAACTAGCTAACAAAGTTAACTAAAATATGTTTTTCTCCTCTACCTTGACAAGCGCCCCTTTGTAACGATCTAGAAGGCTGGATTTAAATTTGGAATTCTCAGACGCCTAGGAATTCTGCACTGGAACGCAGCAGCCTAGGGTGAGCCAGCCCCCAAACCATGGCCCACCCCTATCCTCTCCCCACCCTGGCTCGGCCTTGCTCTAGGAGGGGTTTTGCATACAGTTGTGTGGACACACAGTTGTTGTCCAAGCTTAGTCACCAGTCACCCTTGGTCATCTCACAGGTCAAGAGGCACATACACCAGCCTCATCTTGCCATTGGAGGACGGAGCAAGGAGGACGCGCACTCCGGCCCTGCAAGGAGGCTCAGGAATTCCCGAGTCCTGGGGACCTGAACTGCGCTCTAGAGGGGGATCATGTGCAGGCGGCCATGCCCTGTTGGATCTGTGGACTCCTTATTCTGGGATCAGGGTATAGTCAGAGAAGCCAGAGCAGTGCCATGTAGAGTAGGGCGCATGGGGGTTCAGGGCAGGAGCCCTGCTTGCCTGGGTCTAAGAGCAATCTGCTCGGGTGGGTGGACAGACTTGGGGTGACAGAGCCTAGCCCTTTAGAAAGCAGAGCCTGAGATGGAGACCCAGGAACTATGAGAGCTGTCAATTTGGGGAGATTGACTCCTGAATTGGCCATCAATGTTACTTACTAGTTAATGTCCACGGCTTGGATTGTGTATTTACAATCGCCCACAGTAGCGGGGTCTCGGAGCTGCTAACAAGAGCAGAGGAGCAGGATGGTGGACTGGTGGCTTCAGCTGAATTGCCAAGATCAATTAGAGATCAAATAGTAAAATGAGTGATGTAGCAGTTCAGGATATGTAAGTATTTTTCAAAGGGAATCTGGAGAACTGGTTTCATGACTTTAAAAACCCCTCATTCTTGGATTAGAAAACTGTGGTACATCTACACGATGGAATACTATGCTGCTGTAAAAAGGAAGGAACTCTTACCATTTGCAACGTCATGGATGGAACTGGAGAGCATTATGCTAAGTGAAATAAGCCAGTCAATAAAGGAAAAATACCACATGATCTCACTCATTCGTGGACAATAGAGACCATTATAAACTTTTGAACAATAATAGATACAGAGGCAGAGCTGCCTCAAACAGATTGTCGAGCTGCAGCGGGAAGGCCGGGGAGGGTTGGGGGGCAGGAGGTAGGGGGGTAAGAGATCAACTAAAGGACTTGTATGCATGCATATAAGCATAACCAATGGACATAAGACACTGGGTGATAGGGGAGGCTAGGGGACTGTCTAGGGCGGGGGGATAAAATGGATACATATGTAATACCCTTTGTAATACTTTAAGCAATAAAAAAAAAAAAAAACCCTCATTCTTGAGGGAGTGGGAGAAGAAAGGGAGATTTGGCGGGAGGATTTTGTAGAAAGTTGCTGCAGTGGGTGAGCCCTGAGCAGGGTGGTGGGGGATGTCTACCCTCACTTTGGGCTGCTGGGAAGGGCTTCAGGGCTCAGAGAACCCAGAAGAATCATGTGAGTTGTGGCAGTGAGTAGGAGGTGAGGTGTTGTATTTGGCAAGTGTCAGGTCAGTATTTGTTAGTGCTTCCCATCGACCAGATTGGCCTGTGTACATGGGACCCTGCCTGGAGCCATTTGGACTGTTGCCCAAGTGGTCTGCCTGGAAGAGGTCCCTGAAACCAGCCCACCACCTGTGGACTCCAGGCCTCACCTCCTGGGCACAATCCCCTCAACTAGTCTGGGGGCAGAATCTGCTAGTTGTACCAGTATCTGCTCTACCCTTATTCCCCAGCAATAAGATTTGTAGTTGAGCACATGACTGTACAACTGGAGACTATATTTCTTAGCTTCCCTTGCAGCTAAGCAGTGATCTTGTTACTATGTTCTCTCACCAGTGGATTGTGAGCAGAAAAGTGTGTGAGGGCTTGCTGGTAATTGTTTAAAAAAATGTATCTTAAGGGAAAATAAAGCAGATTGTCGTGTTTGCCAATGTCTATGATGTAAACACTCCTGCCGCAGCCGATTTTAAGCTACAATTATGAGTTACGAGCACATGTGCATGACCATCTCTTGGAACCGGTGGGATCCAGCTCTGGCACATCATTGGAGCAACTTTGACTTATGCCCTTGAAGGACATAGGCGTGCCCTCCTTCCCCCTTCTTCCTCCGTGCTGGCTGGAGTGCTGTCTTGTGCCAAGCAGATGAGGGCAACACTCTAGGGATGGGAGCCCAACAAGGGAAAAAGAACTTGGGCCCCAGTGACTTTTGGGGCAGAGAGGCCATTCTGGTTCAGATGTTTACATGAGAGCAGAATAAACATCTATCTTGTTTAATCATTTTGATTTCAGGGTCTCCACCCCACACGACTAGAATGATGAAATTTAATCCACCCAGGAACCCATAAAGACAGAAAGAGGGGTTGCCTTTAAGCAGCATCTGCTTTCTTTTCTTTGTGCTAATAGAACTCAGTTGGTATCTCTTTCCTTACTTTCTGCCTTGCCCGTCTCTAGGCCACCTTTTCCTCAGGGCAGCTCCACAAACACTGCCCATGGTCACCCAGCAACCCTGAGAGGGTGGATGACAGTGGATCCTAGCCACTTGGCAGATGAGCAAACTAAAGCCCAGATCATCCATCTTGCTCTTGCAATCTCTTGCTTAATAGTCCAACTTCCTTAACTGACTGGGCTTTGGGAAAGCAAGGATCACGTCTGTGTGTGTTTGCTATTGTAGCGAATAAAATAATCCCTCATTACGAGGTGTGGGAGGGGGATTTGCAGAGCTCAAGCTGGAATTGTGGTTTGCAACCTGGTACACTTTCAAATGCAAGAATTGTTGGCAGCACATTGGAGGTGTTAAGAAGTTCAAAAAAATCTAAATAAGCCAGCAGTAACCACATGAGTCACTATGGGGTGTCCTTGCATGACTGTGAGGCCCCCAGAGCAGACTGCTCTTGATGCCTTTCGTGATGTGTTGCTTTATGGGTTTGCTTTTTAGAGCCTCTTAGTCACAGGGACACTTACTGTGGGGGTCAGCGGATGCTCTGTCTTTCTTCGATGCCAGCCTGACATCCACCCCCTTACCGATTACAGTCTTTTCTACCTCTGGCCATACACCTACCCAGTCTTCTGGGAATTGAGCTATTCCTTAAGCAGGTTTTAAGGGAGACCAGTGGTTCTCAATGGGGGCTGATTTTGCCCCCTGAGGACATTTGACAAGGTAGAGGCATTTTTGCTTTTCACACCTGGGGGGCGATGCTATTGGCGGGTAGTAAGTAGAGGCCAGAGGCGCTGCCAAACATTCTACAATGTACAGGACAGATCCTACAACAAAGAATAATTCATCCCCTAATGACAATATGCAGAGGTCGAGAGACCGTGAGCTAGAATGTTCAGCCTTTGGGGATGGGAGCCTCAGCAGAAGCTGCAGCTAGCAGGGAAAGCAGCAGCCCTCCTGTGGTCAGAACCAGCCCCTCCCAGGCTCCGATCACACATAGGCCTCCTGGTCAGGGCAACCCTGGGGACACTCACCCTCAGTGGGCAGTGACCGACTTAGCTTCTGCTTCAGGAAGTGGCCTGTAAGTCAACCTGACCTACCTGTAGCTGGCAGAAGTATCAATGGCATGACATTGCCTGCATGGCCATTTGAAAGCTGTATCCAGAGGGAAACAACAAAACAAAACAAACAAAAAATCCTCCAGAAACTACCTGCTCTTTGGACCAATAATTTCTTTCCTAGGAATAAAGCCAAAGTGAACAATTGGAGAAACACAGAAAAATGTATTGAGGGATATTCATTGCGTTGCTATTCATAGTAGCAGTAAACCAGTAGGGAATTTTAACATTACATTGCGATACATCCATATGATAGAATGTTTTGCATTCAGGGTTGCATTCAGCTGTAAGGAACTGAAAATGTGACCATGTAGATTTAACACATGAGTTTGTCGCCCAATAACAAGTCCGGAAATAGGCAGTTCCAAGCTGGTGCAGCAGCCCCAGGATATTATTAAGAACCCAAATTTCACCTAGTTTCCTGCTTTCGTCCTTAGGTCACAGAATGGTTGCTGCTCCTCCAGCTATGACTTCGGCTTTACCAGAAGACCCACCCAATGAGTTCTGCTTTCATCTATTAGCCACAACTGTGTCACATGGCCACCCCATCTGCAAAGGACTCTGGGAAGGTAAGACTTTTTGACTTTCCAGGTTTTTTTTGTTTTGTTAATCCTCACATGAGGATATTTTCCCATTTATTTTTAGGGAGAGTAGAAGAGAGAGGGAAAGACAGAAAGAAACATTGATGTGAGAGAAACATTGATTGGTTGTCTCCTGCACGAACCCCGACCAGGGCCCAGTCCGAGGAGGAGCCTGCAACTGAGTTGCAGGCCCTTGACCAGAATCGAACCCGGGACCCTTTGGTCGACACTCTTATCTACTGAGCCAAACCAGGGTGACTTTCCAGTTTTTTAAATAAGCAAGTTAAGAGAGTAGGGGTGGGTCACCAGACAAAATGGCTGTTGAGTAGCTAATGTGCTGTGTCTGCCACAACAAAGCTGACTTTAGAAATTTTTAGGAAATATGAAAAACTTCAGGCCTTGTAAAAGTTAGTGGGGGAAAATGGATACAAAACAGTAGTTATATTATTTTAAGTTCTAAAACAAATTATATTTTTATTCCCCCCAGTTTCATTGAGATATAATTAACATATAGCATTGTATTAGCTTAAGGTGTACAACATAATGATTTGATTGCCACAATAAGTTTAGTTAATATCCGTCATCTCACATAGTTACAATTTTTTCTTCTTTTGATGAGGACTTTTAAGATCTCCTCCTATCTTAGCAACTTTCAAATAAAAAATACAGCATTGTTAACTATACTCACCATGCTGTACATTACATCCCCAGGGCCCATTTATTTTATAACTGGAAGTGTGTACCTTTTGAACTCCTTCACCCATTTCATCCACCTCCAACCCCCACTTCTGGTAACCCAGCAACCTGTTCTCTGTTTCTATGAGTTCATTTTTTTAGATTCCATATACAAGTGAGATTATACAATGTTTGTCTTTCTCTGTCTGACTTACTTCACTAAGCATAAAGGTCCATACATGTTGTTGCATGATGTAGGACATTGTAGTACATCATGTAGAATTGTACATTTCTTTCTCCATTCGCCTGCTGGTGGAAATTTCAGTTGTTTCCATGTCTTGACTATTGTGAATGATGCCACATGGACATGCGGTGCAGATATCTTTCTGGGATAGTTATTTGATTTCTGTTGGATATATACCCAGGGGTAGAATTGGTAGATCATATGGTAGTTCTGTTTTTTATTTTTAGAGGTTTGTTTTATCATGGAAAAAATCCGGGAGAACATACATGAAAATATTAAGGGATACTATGGGCACTTATATATATTTAAACTACCTTTTAAAACAAAAGGAGTTATATATATTTTTTTAATTCAGCAAATATTTATCTACCAAAATACCTGAGGTTAGACATCCTCCCAGACTCATGGACTGCTGGGCTTTGAGGGGGTGGCCGTGGGCATCACCATTCCCAGGAAATGGGCTGGTCTGGGGGATTCCAGAAGACCTTCCATGACCTCTGACCTCTGCCCCTGGCTGCTCCGGGAGTCCTCTCTTAGAACTCCCCTCCTGTGTCCTGTCCACAGACTGCGGTGCCCTGCAGAAAGGCCTCGCACTAAGCTGTGATCAGGCACTGCACCAGAGGGAAGAAGACTGGGAATGAGGAAAACAGGCCTTGGCTGGGGCTACCTTGAGCTGAATGAATGGAGGGAGGAGCAGGCAGGAGAGGTGGGTAGACAGTGCTGTCAGGGTTGGAGACCTGGGTCTGCACCTCACCTCTCCGAGTCCTAGTAGAAAGGGGATAATAATACTTAATACTAATAACAGTGCGACAGAGAGGTCAGTCTCATTGAACACATGTTGCATGCAGTTCTCTACCACTCGCCTCAGGCTCACAACTCCCTGAGGAGGATGCTGTTTCTTTTTCCGTGTCATGCAGAAACTGCACGAGGCAGCAGAACAGTGGCCTGTGTGTTCTGGAGCTGTGCAGCCTGGGTTCAAGTTCCCCACCCATTAGCAGTATGACTTGGAAAGTGAAGTGCCTGGTGCCTCAGTTTCCCCTCTAGAACATGGAGATAATAACAGGATCTACATCATAGGATTATTGTGAGGATTAACTGGATTTGATTAATACATGTAAAGAGCCCTGCACAAGGTCTGGCCAGTAGCAAACCCTCAATAAAATGTCAAGCTCTATTAATATAAAGTTTTGCAGAGCTTAAAAGAAATAATGTACATAAGACAGCAGGAACATTGAATGCATCCAATAAATATGTCTCCTTGGATATGGGTAATACCTGCTTTCCTCACTCCTGTATTTGACACATGAGGAAACAGAGGCCTGGAGAGTGAAAAGGGAATTTCCAGCGGTCACACAGCGAGAGTGGGGCAAATCTAGGACCTGAATGCAGGTCTCCCGGCTTCTAGCGAAAACTCGGAATACACACAGCAAACCATCCTAGAAAACTCAAAGAAGGTACAAGGGGGACTGGGCAAAGCGTCTGGCGGCAGAGGCCTCATACCACCCCTGGGGTAGGAAATGCCACTACGTGGATCCTTCCTTTCATGAGGCCCCCCCCCCCCCCCCAGTTCCTCCTTAGCCTCAGGTGGCCCTTCCCTGGGGATAGACAGGTGTCCCTGAGCCATTCCAGACCCGGTCTCTCCTGGAACTAGAGGAATGCTTCTTGCTGCACTCGGGTCCCTGAGTAGGTGCTGACTTTGTTCACATCCTGTTCTCTTGGGCTTAGGGGCTTCATTTTGATGACAGTCCTAGAGCCCCACCACCTGGCCTGTCTCAGTGGCCTGGCCTGGGGGCCAGATGGAGAGTGAAATTCAGCAGCTGTCGGCATCAACAACACCAAACGGATGGCGAGGGAGAAGCTCTGAGGAAGCCTGGGTCTGACTTAGCCCGGGCCCCGGCCCCCCTCCCCACCCAGGGCTGGCAGCCACAGGACCAGCTCCTCTTGTGGGCCACATGGCCCCATGGCATGTGGTTTCAGGGCTGCCATACACATTCTTCACCTGTTCTAGGTTTGTTGAGCAGTTGCTGAGGTTGGTTAGACCAGGCCCAAGATGCTTTTGGGTGGACAAATGGAAATAAATGTGGCATGAAAGTGTTTTTAGCATTTTGGGAAGCTGATCAGAAAGCCACTATTTAACCCAAAGGAAGATTACCAGGTTATCTAAGGCAGTTTGGCCTTTGGCTGAAATTTTACCAACTCCTTGTGGTACCAGGGTTAGTCCCTCCTAGTCACCCGTGCTGATTAGTGTTGATGCCATCACTGGGTTCCCAGGAGACTTGGGCGGGAGGGCAGGATCCGGCAGCACTGGCAAGGGGCATTCACCCCTGTGGAGGCCTATGCCTTTCTCAGAAACAGAATGGCAGGGAGGGCAGGCAAGGAGGACTTGGCGGGAGCGTGGGGCGGGGCGGGGGTGCTGCCTTCCTCAGCTCTGCTGTGCTGTACGCTCACAAGCTGGGCTCTAAGTGTTTGGATTCTGAAGGTACTTCTTGTAGATGGAAAGTACGGGGCCTTCTCAGGGTTAGAGGGGCATGGGCTCTGCGGCCGACAGAAATGGTGCCACTCTGCCCCTTGCTACAAGTGCGACATTGAGGAGGTTAACACGCTGTGCCTCAGTTTCCCCACCTGGGGATAAAATAGTGCCCCACCTCACTGTGAGGATTAAAATAATTTAGCTAGAGTATGACATGGTAAGGATGGGTGTTGTGGTTCCCTGTTTTCCAGGTGCGGTCCTTAGGGTGTATTGTGAACCAAACAGCATGCTAGATTGTGGGCAGAGCTGCATGGGACAGAGCCTTTGCCCTCTGCAGTGTGCCTGGGGAGTCCAGACCACACTGAGAACAATGAAGGTGTTAGATAGTGCATGGCACAGTGGGCCAGATGGTCACTGCTGGCACCGGGGTGCTGTGGTCAGAGATAGGCCAAGACAGGCTCCGTCCCCTGCCAGTGCCTCCTCCTTCAGATTGGCTTCCTTTCCCAGCACTGGCTCCTGGACACACAGGCAGAGAAGATCTCTTCTGTTTCTGGACATGGTAGCGTTTGGATATGATGCCCGGGATGATGACAGTCATTTCTGGAGGCAGGTTGGGGACAAGGTGATGTAGAGAATGGGCGAGCAGAGTGGGAAAGCACCTGGCTTTCAATGTGCCTTCCCACTTTCCCACATTTGCACAGCCTTTCCTGCCACCTGGAATGCTGTCTCCTAGGCTCAGTTTGTTTAAAGCCTCGCTGTGGTTCAAGGCTCAGTTCTGGCACTCACTGATCTCCTCGCAGAAGGACCACGGGGCTCCTAGAGCATCTTCCCCCGGCCCCATACCCTGGACATTCTCAGAATGTCTGATCCAGCTCTGATCCCTTCCCGCACTGAGCGCATGGGCTCTCTAGCGCACTTCCCCCCTCCCGTGGGGCTGCACGTAACCTGGCCACCCTACAGGGAAAGAGGGTGAGAGCAGCTGTCCCAGAGCAGGAGGGTTTGGACTTTCACTGGTGCTGTTTGCCAGCCTGGAGGGTGTACTCTAGAGGTGTTGGCCACCATATTCCCACAGGGCAATGGCTACAGCCTGGATACCAGAGAACATGCCTGACTAGGGAACGTTTTCTTCCACTTCCAAGCCACTTTCCTGCCCCAGACTCTGCCCATGGGCCCCCGGTTGGGGCACTGAGGTGCATCCCAGCCTCCTCTACAGTCCCAGCCGTAGCTGATGGAAGCTGACAGGCTGCCTAAAAACACGCAGCAGCCCGACGCCCCACTAATCTCCGCATCATCTGTGGGCGAACGTTTCCAGCAGAGGTGGAGGAGACCATAAAAAGAGCAGTGTTCCTGCACGCAGCACTTCTAGTGAAGCGTGTTTGCATGGTGATTCACATCAGCACATTTTTAATATCCATAAACCCTTGCCGGCGAGGATGGGAGCGGCCTTATGCCAAAGCTTTGCAAACGTGCTGGACTTCGGGCAGAGCGGCCAGTGAGCAGGCGGGCTGGCAGTCTTGCTGGCTGCATTCCTCCAGCACACGGTGTGCCAAATGCGATGTCCATGCCCCACGCCCCTGTGGGGTTTCCTGAGGCTCTGTCCCAGCTCTTCTGAGTTTCCACACTGTGGCCAAAGCTTATCCAAATAGCCATTCTTGGAGTTTGCTCCCAGGGTAAAGTTCCTTACCCAGAGTTGACTAACAGCTTCCTACTGCTTGACTGATGGGTTGATGGTCAAAGGACCCTGCTGCCCAGTGATGGTGGGGATCCCAGGTGCTGGCCCACAGACTATCCCAGGCATGGTGAGGGGCCAGGGATGGTCCAGGAGGCAGCACTTGGTTGTCAGTCTTCCTAGAATGTACCCAGAAATGCTCAGGGAGCAGAAGTTGCTACCAAAACCAGTAAAACCTGGTCCTTGGTCTCAAGGAGCACTCAAGCCAGTTGGGAAAAGAAGGACTGAACTAATCGAGGACACAGTTATAGGACAATGTGTGGTATGGGAAGAGAATGGCATGGTCCCCAAATTCAAGGAGTGGGTTGATCACTGAGGTGATCAAAGGAACTTTGTGGAGGGAGGGACATTTGAAGGATGGGCCACTTCCCACACTGAGGTGGAGGCGTGGGGCTCAGTTGCTGAGGATGGGTACCAACCAGTTGGGATCCATGGCAAGTGTAAAACCTGGGGGAAGGGATGGTGATAATAAGGGGGAAATTCCAAGCCTAAATCTCTGAGGATGGAAATAGAGAACACATCCGGCAAGACTGTCAGCTCCCAGAGGTTCTACTTGTCTGGTTTGGTTGTTTGGACACCAGGCTCTTTCCTGTAGCATCCAGGTAGGAGCATCTGGACCAGGCATTCTTAATAGTGTCAGGAGAGTCAGGCTCTTTAGGTCGAGACTTTACAAAGACCACAAGTGGTGTGGTTGGGAGTTACTGAACATATCACAATGTGCCATGGGTTGGCTCCCAGTGGCTCAAAGTGAGTTTATGTCAACACCCAGACCTTCCTCAGCAGGAACTGGTGGCCTTGAACTAGCAAGGCCTAGAAAGGAGCTCTGGGCTGGGCTGGGCAGCGAACCTCCAATGTTCGCTGACCCTCTTTAGTCTGTCCTGTGACAGTTTGTGCTCAGATTGTAGCATCTGGAGGTGTTAGGATGTTTATTAATTTCTGCAGATCATTCTCCAGCCCTGCTAATGAAGTTGTTTGAAGTTTCCCTCAAGTATGACGTGATCCCAGGGAAGAAAGTGTCCAGGTTCCTGGGTCTGGGCTGGGAAGGCACCCTCCATGGTGGGCTTTCCGGGACCTCCAGATCACTCAGCAGTACTCCCCACCCCACCCCACTCTTACTCCCCACATCGCCTGTGTCCTACTTTGGGTGGGAGGGAGGGAGGAAGTAGGTGGACTGGGCCTGAAGAGTTGACTCTGAATGCTGAGGCGGCACCAGAGGATCCTGGGGACCTGCAGGGAATGAAGGGAGAGGAAGGGGAGGCCCTTTCTTGGTTCTTCTACAGGCACAGTTCAGCCACTTACCCCTGGGGAGGCTGGATGGGGGAATCTGGACCTCTAGAGACTCAGCAGCTCTTTCCCCCTAGGGTGGGGAGGCCCAAGAAACACAACTCTGGACTTACTGCCTGGGTAACATCAACATTAGCAACAAATGGTTAAATAAAAACAGACACCAAAACAGTAATATTTCAAAAATTTGGAATGAAAAAAGGACACCTTTCCTCAATCTCTGGGAGGCAAAGTTCTCTTAGTAACAGACTTTCTCTGACTCTCCACCAACCCCATCATGCAATGTTTCCATTTCCATATAGACGTTCCACAGGGGTGATAACAATCCCCAGCATCTGTTATTTTAAGTCTCCACTCCAAAGAGTTCATCATGATGGGAATTGTGGTACTACTTGTGTTCAGTGGATGTAGAAAAAGTATTTGATAAAATTCAGCCTCAATTTGTAATAAAAACTCTAATCAAACTAGGACTATAAAGGAAGGTCCTCAATCTGATAAAGGGTATCTAGATAAAAACCTATACAGCCAACATAAAACCCCCTGTAACATACTTATGTTGAAATATTAGGCACTTTCCTTGTGAGGCTGAAAGCCAGACAGGGGTGTCCACTATCACCACGTCTTTCACTTTTGCACTCAGGAGCCTCGACAGTGCCAGGAGAGGAGAGGATTTGCAAGCAAGAAGTAGACAAATCTCTGTTTGCAGGTGAAATGATTACATATTGGAAAATCTAAAAGAACTTACAAGTAAGTAATGTAATTAATAAGTACATTTAGTAAGACTCCTGGATATAAAGGCAATATACTAAAATTATTGTATTATTTCTCCTCCTCCTCCTCCTCCTCCTCCTCCTCCTCCTCCTCCTCCTTCTCCTCCTCCTCCTCCTCTTCCTCCTTTTTCTTCTTCTTCTCAGCAAAGAAAATAGCAGTTTCTTTAAGGAAATGGTACCAAGTTTGGTTATTTATATTTCTATAACTAGTAACCAGAAATTGGAAAACGAAATGTTAAAAGTGATACTATTTATGATTGCATCAACAAGTAAATATCTAAAATTGGTCTGATTAACAATGTATAAAACCTCCACATTGAAAACTATAAAAGTGTTGAGAAAACTTAAAGAAGACCTAAATAAATGGAGAGATGCTTCTTCTTTATGTTTTAGGAAATTCAATATTGTTAAAATGTCAGTTCTTTCCAAATTGATCTATATTTAATTAAACCCCCGTCAACTTTCCAAAAGAATGTTTTGGGGCTAAATATTGACAAATTAATTTTTAATTTTATATAACAAAGCAAAAGACCTAGAGTGGTCAAGCAATCTTGAAGAATAACAACAAAGGAGAATTTTCACTTCTAGGATTTAAGACTTACTATGAAGCTGCAGTTATTAGGTCAGTGGAGTATTGGCATAAGGATGGACAAATAAACTAATGGAATAGGAGAGAAAAACCCAATATGTAGTTTCTTGATTTACAACAAAGGTGCGACTGCAATGTGGTAGGGGAAGCATTGTGTTTGCCAAAAATGATGGTAAAGCAATTGGATATTGGTAAACAAAACAACCCAACCGTATTAAGTCTTCCAATCCATGAATGTAAATGTTTTTCCATTTGTTTGTGGTTTTTAAAATTTCTTTCCACAGTATTTTGTTGCAACAAAACAAGTTTTCAGTATATAAGTCTTTCACCTCCTAGCTAAGTTTATTCTTCAGTATTTTATTCCTTTTCGTGCTATTGTTAATGAAATTGTCTTTAAAATTTCCTTTTCAGATAGTTTGTTGTTAGTATATAGAACTGTTAGTATATGTTGATTTTGCATCCTACAACTTTACTCAATTTGTGTATTCTAATAGTATTTTCATGGGGTCTTTAGAGTTTTCTGTATAAGACCATGTCATCTGCAAACAGGGACAATTTTGTGTCTTCCTATCCTATTTGCATGCCTTTTATTTTATTTTCTTGACTAATTTCTTTGGTTAGGGCTTCCAGTGCTATGTTGAATAGAAGTGGTGAGAGTCAGCATACTTGCCTTGTTTCTGATCTTAGAGGAAAAGCTTTAAGTATTTTACTGTTGAGTATGATGTTAGCTTTGGGCTTTCCAGATGTAGCCTTTGTTATGTTGAGGTATCTAATAAAAGACAAACATGCAAATTGACCGTACCTTTGCTACACTTTAAGCCATGCCCACCAGTCAATCAGAGCGACTATATGCAAATTAACCCAACCAAGATGGTGGCCGGAAGCCACGGAGCTGGAGCCAGCAGAAGGCTTGGTTGCTCCAGTGATGGAGGAAGCCAAGCTTCCTGCCTGCCGCGGCCGGCTGTGAGCTCCACTTAAGGCAACAAAGTTTCAATTATAGAAGGTAAATTAATCCCAGAATAAAAAGAAAAAAAGGAGAGGCTGGGAGCTTCTGTCACTGGGGGGCTTGGCCAGCCTGAAAACGGCCCTCACTCAGACTGGCCAGGCACCCCAGTGGGGACCCCCCACCCTAAAGGGGGTGTGGCCAGCCTGAAAACAGCCATTAGCCCCTCACCCAGGCTGGCCAAACCTCCATGGGATAAGGGTCCCCACGGTGGGGGGGGGGGGTTTGATCAGCCTGCAAACAGCCATCAGCCCCTCACTCAGGCTGGCCAGGCACCCGACTGGGGACCCCCACCCTGAGGGGGTGTGACCAGCTGCAAACAGCCATCAGCCCCTCACCCAGGCTGGCCAGGCACCCCAGTGGGGACTCCTACCCTGAAGGGGGTGTGACCAGCCTGCAAACAACCATCAGCCCCTCACCCAGGCTGGCCAGGCACCCCAGCGGGACCCCTACCCTGATCCGGGACACTCTCCAGGTCAAACCAGCTGGCCCCCTCCTGTGCACCAGGCCTCTATCCTATATAATAAAAAGGGTAATATGCAAATTGACCCTAACAGCAGAATGACTGGTCACTATGACACACACTGTTCACCAGGGGGCAGATGCTCAATGCAGGAGCTGTCCCCTGGTGGTCAGTGCACTCCCACAGGGGGAGCTCTGTTCAGCCACAAGCCAGGCTGATGGCTGCCAGCACAGAAGTAGTGGCAGGAGCCTCTCCCGCCTCCTCAGCAGTACTAAGGATGTCCGACTGCAGCTTAGGTCTGCTCCTTGCTGGTAAGTGGACATCCCCCGAGGGCTGCCGGGCTGCCAGAGGGATGTCTGACTGCCAGCTTGGGCCCGATCCCCCAGGGAGTGGGCCTAAGCCAACAGGTGGACATCCTCTGAGGGTTACCAGACTGTGAGAGGGCACAGGCCGGGCTGAGGGACCCCCCGAGTGCACAAATTTTTGTGCACCAGGCCTCTAGTCTATATATATAAAAGCCTAAGCGACTGTTTGACCGGTAACTATGAACGCACTGACCACCAGGAGGCAGGTGCTCAGTGCACAGTCATGGAAACATGGAACAGACTGATGAATCTCAGAGGGAAGGGAGTTGGGGGAAAGGCAGGAAGAGATTAACCAAAGATCTCATATGCATACTAGAGGCTCAGTGCATGGATTCGTGTACTGGTGGGGGTCCCTCGGCCTGGCCTGTGGGGATTGGGCCGAAACTGACAGTCTGACATCCCTTGTGGGGTCCTGGATTGCAAGAGGGTGCCAAAGGACCCTACCAGTGCACAAATCCGTGCACCAGGCCTCTAGTTTAAAAATATATGATAAAGATACAGTAATCAAAACAGCATGGTACCAGCATAAAAACAAAAATATAGACCAATGAAACAGAATACAGAGCCCAGAAATAAATCCATACATTTACAGTAAGGTGATCTTTGACAAGGGTACAAAGAATACATAGTAGGGAAGTGATAGTTTCTTCAATAGATGGTATTGGGAAACTGTTATCCACATGTAAAAGAATGAAATTGACCCTTATATTACGCATACACAAAAATTAACTCAAAATGGATTAAAGACAATAAGGCCTAAAATTAAAACTCTAAGGCAACAAAAATAAAATAAACAAGTGTGATTACATCAAACTGAAAGCTTGGAGAAAATATTTGCAAATTATATATTTGATATGGGGTTAACCTCAAAATATGTAAAGTACTATAACTCAATAGCAACAAAAAGAATAACCTGGTTAAAAAAATGGGTTTAGGACTTGAATAGACATTTCTCCAAAGAGGGCACACAAATGGCAAACAGGTATATGAAAAGATGCTCTACACCACTAATCATCAGAGAAATACACATCAAAACCACAATGAGATAATATTTCACATTTGTCAGGATGACAGTTGTCAAAAAATGAAAGACACAAGTATTGGCGAGAATGTGGGGAAACTGGAACCCATGCTGACTGTTGTTGGAAATGCAAAATGGTGCAGCCATTATGGAAAACAGTGTGAAGGTTCCTCAACATTAAAAAAATGAAACCACTGCACCCACTTCTGGGTATTTATTCAAAAGAATTGAAGTGAAGATGTCAAGGAGCTATTAGCACTCCCATGTTTGCTGCAGCACTATTCACAATAGCCCAGATGTGGAAACAGTATACATGTCCATCCACAGGTAAATGGATAAAGAACACGTGATGCATACATATAATGGAATACTAGTCAGCCTTCAGAAAATTCTACACTATGCGACAACATGGATGAACTTTGAGGACATTCTCCTAAGTGAAATAAGCCAACCACAGAGAGACAAATACTGCAGGATTCCACTTATCTGAGATATCTAAAATAGCCAAATTCATAGAATCAAAGGGTGGAATGGTGGTTTCTAGAGGCTGGGCAGAGGGGAAGCAAGGAGTTACTATTCATTGGGCATAAAGTCTCAGTGAAGCAAGATGGGTAAGTTCTAGAGCAGCCGTGGGCAAACTACGGCCCGCGGGCCGGATCCGGCCCATTTGAAATGAATAAAACTAAAAAAAAAAAAAGACTGTACCCTTTTATGTAATGATGTTTACTTTGAATTTATATTAGTTCACACAAACACTCCATCCATGCTTTTGTTCCGGCCCTCTGGTCCAGTTTAAGAACCCATTGTGGCCCTCGAGTCAAAAAGTTTGCCCACCCCTGTTCTAGAGGATTGCTGTACTACAGTGTATCTGCAGCCAATAAGACCATATTGTGCACTTAGAATATTGTTAGGAAGGTAGATCTGATGTTCATTGTTCTTACGAAAATTAAAAAGCACACAACTTTTGTTTTTAAGGGAACCCCAGGGAAAAACAGCATTAGGTGGCCGCTGTTCCCCTTATATGAGGCCTTGGGAGTTGGGAATGTGACCCTGGGCTGGAGTGTCCGATTGGGTGGGGGAAAGGATGATGGCTCCCTCCCCTACCTCCCCAACAGCCTCCCACCTACACAGGGAAAAATAAGAACCAGAAGCCCCAGGCACTCCCGGGAGGTCTGGTCCTGACAGCTTCCTCCCGGAACAATGAGCTGACACTGGATAGTCTGCAATCACCCGCCAGTTACTCTTCCTGTCCGGGCTCAATCAGCGTGTCAGGGCCCGGGACATGAGGTGGGGTCTGTGGATATGCAGGTTCCGGTTGGACAACCTCAGCCCCCTAAATGCATTCCAGCTCCCCAGGTTCTGAACCAGTTGCTTTGCCTAACTGTTTTTAGAGGGATGTTAAAAAAAAAAAAAAAAAAAAAAAGGTGGCCAAGTGAGTTCATTGGTTTCAATTTCCTTTGCCTAAAGATGACATGTGTTGTGTTTACGCTGGTGGTCTCTAATGCTGGGGTGGCTGCGGTCAAAGGCTTGTTGGGAGAGAAGGGGTGACTGCTGGAGAATGTCTGCTGGGCCCTGCAGCTCAGTCTTCGCTTCCCAAGGCTGGTATAAGCCTTACATCATACTTCCAAGTCTCTGTCTGCTCTGTGCTGGCTGCTGGAGACAGCAGTGAAGGGACACAGTTCTTACCCGCTAAGAACTCATGGCTGAGAGGAGATGAGCATGCTTATATCACAAGCAGCAATAGGGTGGGATGACACAATGGGATGTGACAGAGCTCTGGCTGGGGCACATTTTTTGTATGAAATCCATCTTGTATGTTCTGATGGCCTGTTTTCGCCTATGTAAAGTGAGAGAAGACTGTGCTGAAATCCTATAGAACCAGTATGAGGGGCAGGAATCAGCTGTGAAGGTTCCTGGGGCAGGGGGTGAATGTGGCTCAGGTGCTGATGTTTATGTTTGTTCTGTTTGCTGCTGCCAGTGAACAAAGGGCTACGACCTGGGTGTTGTGCTTGCAGAAACCAAACCTTGAACTTCTTTGTTAGTCTGAGAACACCCAGAGTCCTCCCAAGACCACTCGCAACACACACACAGTCCTGTTGCACCTCAACATGAAGGTGTGGTTGGGCAATGCTGGTAGCCTGGCTGTCTAGATGGAGCCCTCCCGGGGGCCGCTGGGTGCAAGTCCACATGGGTTCAGGCTTGATGGTGGGGCCCACCACGTGGATGGAAGCTGGGAGCGGGGATGGGAGGGGCTTTGCAGCTGTACAGGACGAGTCCTATCCTGTAACTCTCCTACTTCATAGTAGGGCCTGTGTTTGTTTCCGTTCACTCTCCCTGCACGTTGCATGAGTATTGGAATGTCCGTGCCTGGATGCAGCAGGTTCCGAGGAAGCTGGAGTTGGAGGGTCGCAGGGTGAACAGTGCCCCTGAAGTGGCAGCATGAGGACCTGGAAAAGGGCGACTGTCGGGTCACGGTGGTGAGGACGCAGGGGCAGCTGCCCCCTCTCGGGATGCTGTTCTGTAGCCATTGGAACCCCTGCTGTTTGGTACTTTTCTCCCTCTGCCTCGCCCTCTTTTTTCCTTTCTCTTCTCTTTATCTCCCTCCTTTCTCCTGTCTTTCTCTCTCTCTCCTGAATCCCAACTCTGCACGGTATCCCATCTTCTCCAGGTACAGTCACCCAAAGGCAGCAGCACAAACATCGGTTCCCATCTTTACTCATTACTACTGAGCTTTCTTCACATCCTTGATCATAAATATAATAATGCCCTTAAAATCTTTGTCCGCTAATTCCAACATCTGTGTCTTATCTCATGCAAATTGGACATGTATTCCTGTTCTTCATATATGTTGACTAATCTTTTTTATTGCAGCCTGGACATTGTGAGTGTAATATTGTGGAGGCACTGGTCTTTGTTATATTCTTACAGAGAGTGTTGATTTTTTGTTGTAGCTGGTAATGAACTTGATTGGACTCAAAGGGCAAACTCTGTTTCTGAGGCAGCAATGCAAATCTCCGAGTTCTCTCACCCCCAGGCGGCTCTGAGCCTGGTCCATGAAGGCTGGGTCAGCACTCACTAGGGGGTTGACAGCTTATGCATAGAATTCAGGGCTCATTTCTTGGGCTCTCTCCTTTCTAGAATTACCCTTTCACTTTCCGGCAGCTAAGGTGTCCCCAAGCTTTCTCCTTGGGTTGCTTAACCCAGAAAACTGAGGGTTTTTATAAGAGCTTTAGTCCCCCACACGGTGCTTTCCGTTCAGTGGCCGCTTAAGCTGACTGGGAACTGTGTTCAAGTAAAAGCCATAAAAATGGGAGCCTGTTCCCAATCCCTTATTCCAAATATCAACTCCCATCCAGAATCTGCCTTTGTTTATTCTCCAGTGACTTTAGATAATTGTATTTTTAATTTTGTCCAGTTAATAGTTACTATCCCTGGGAGGTTTGGTCCGATAGGAGTTTACTTGGCCATATCAAATGTAGAACTTACTTCTGTTTTTCTATTCCGTCATTTTTGGCCTTCTTTTTCAAGATTGCCTCGTGGTTACGAGATGACTGCTGTGGCTCAAGCCATCATGTTAACATTCCAGGCTGGAAGAAGGATTAAAGGGGAAGGGCAACACGTGCTTTCCGGTTCACCAGTCACCCTTTGAAGAGTTTCCCCATAACTCTTTCCTAACAACTTCTACCTACATCCTATTGGTCAGAATTTAATTGCAAGATTAGGAATGAGATGTGATTAGTAAGCTGGACACGTTGCTATTCCCAACAGAATTAGAGCTAAGTTAGTAAAAAAAAAAAAAAAAAAAAAAAAAGAGAGAGAGAGAGAGAGAGAGAGAGAGAGAGAGAGAGAGAGAGAATGGCTTTCAGGAGCTAGAAACTATCCCATTTCATAGGCGTATTATGAAGATTAAATACATTAATACATGTTAACTGCTCAGGACAACTCCTGGAACACAGGAAGCACTCCTTTGATGTTGGTTTTAGTATTGCTGTATGTTTCACAATAGACATAAGCCTGGAACGTGATGAAGTCCCGAAGAGAGACACCTAGCCCAGCTAGGGATGGAGGGGTGACAGGGACGACTCCTTGGAGACAGTACCACCCCAGCCAAATCTGAATGAGAAAAATGTTAACCAGGTAGGAGAGGAAAGGAGTCCCAGGCCGCAGGAACAGCACTGAGTGGAGGCATGGCCATGAGAAGCAGCCTGTCGTGTGTAGGATGTAGTAACCTTCCATATAAAGCACAGAGTGGTGAGTGAAGAGGCATGAGAGGTAGGCAGGACTCAGACATGGAAAGAAGCTGATTGATCTCCAGTGTCCAGAAAAGTTCCCAGCACATAGTGGGAGACAATTTCATATGTGGCCCGGTAGGAGTCGAAGTGGAACATGCATATACACAGGCACATAAACACACACACACAGACAGGCAGACAGACACACGCATACAGACACCCCCACCCCCTAAGATTTATGTAACCCTTAGGCCTCCCATGGGAGAGAAGCCTGGTAGGAAGTGAGCCCTGTGGCCCAAGTACTGCAGACCTTCCCGCTTTGGGAGTTCAAGGCAGAACTGTGGGCCGGCTGGTCACTGTGGCCCCTGAGATCTGGACTCCTCCCTCCCCCATAACTCTTCCCAAAGATAGGAGCTTTCAAAAACACACTTGACAAGTTTGGTCAAACAGGAAGACGAGAGCTGATAGTGTGGGAAGGAGGCAAGGGGGGGCTTGCTGCCTGGGCCTTTTCTAGTCTCTCTTCCTACCCTCAGGCAGGTCTGGTTCCCAGCGCCCAGATCCCCTTGGATGTGGGGTGGGCAGAGTGTGAGCACCTTTGCAGCTGCTGTGCTTGGGTCTGTGGGTTTCTCCTCTGCGTCTGCCCTTTTCCTGTGGACAGTGCATCCCCATAGTGTCAGCCAGGGACTTCCTTCCCCTCTTGTTCTCTTTCTGCTGGAAGCTTCTCCTGGCTCCTCATCTCTCTCTTTCTCCTGACCCCTCTCTGTGTGCTTGGCCTCGCTCAGCTCTGCAGCTCACACTTACTATGCATCTGTGAGGTGCCACGGCCCTCTCCTGGGCTTGGACGAGCCCTGCCTGGGAGGAGGTGGTGCTGGTGCTGGTGTGTGTGTGTGTGTGTGTGTGTGTGTGTGTGTGTGTGTAGGGTGAGTATTTGATATTAGATATTTGATAATAGAACATAGTACATCTACCTTGTCTTCCTTTTACTGAGGAGAAATATTCTCTGTCATGGCTAAATGGCACTTTCGCCCATTCTTTTATTAATAGGTATGTAGGTAGTTTCTGGGGCTTGGTATTCACAGTGCTGCAGCAGTATGCCCATATGTACGTTCTTTGCACACACCTGCACATGGGTGAACGGCTCTAAGGGCCTGGCAGTGAGAGGGGCATACCAGGGGAGCCAATGGCAAGTGGCCCTTAAGAGCAATTGAACCAATTTACACTCATATGAGCTGTGACTATTGCAACCCATATCCCTGTGTTCTCATCAGTACTTGACCTAATCGTGCATTTAAAACATTGTCAGTAGCCCTAGCCAGTTTGGCTCAGTGGATAGAGCATCAGCTTGCAGACGGAAGGGTCCCAGGTTCGATTCTGATCAAGGGCACATGCCCGGATTGCAGGCTGGATCCCCAGTAGCCGATCAGTGATTCTCTCTTATCATTAATGTTTCTGTCTTTCTCTCCCTCTCCCTTCCTCTCTGAAATCAATAAAAAAAAACAACACAAAAAACCACGTCAGTAGAATTATGTCTTTATTTGCTTGTTCCCTGCATTCAGAGTCCCCTTGAGGAGACTCTGAGCTCCTCAAAGTCAGGAACTATCCATGTCTTGTTTAACTTTAAGACTTTTGAAAAAAATTCCATTTCTTCTTCTCTTGAGTTGGAAAGTTTAGCTTTCATTTTAGTGGTTACTCTTAAAAACTTCAGCAGATACCTTTAATGCTTAAAGATAATCACCCTGCTGAAACCGGTTTGGCTCAGTGGATAGAGCGTCGGCCTGTGGACTGAAGGGTCCCAGGTTCGATTCCGGTCAAGGGCATGTACCTGGGTTGCGGGCACTTCCCCAGTAGGAGATGTGCAGGAGGCAGCTGATTGATGTTTCTCTCTCATCGATGTTTCTAGCTCTCTGTCTCTCTCCCTTCCTCTCTGTAAAAATACAAAAAAATATATTAAAAAAAAAGATAATCACCCTTCCCTCATCTCCCATGTCTTACTATTATCATTGTCCACTAATTCAGTTTCAAATGATCTTTTGTCCCAATCTGAGCCATTATTTTCATTTAATAGAACTGATGCTTGTTTAGCTTTGTGTACATATTTACTATTTTCTTTTATCTCAATTCCATCTTGTTCAAGATCTTTCTGAAACCATTTTTCTTCTTTTGGTCCTTTAGTGAAAATGTGTGGTAATAAACTCAGTTCTTTGTCTGAAAGGCTATTGTCCTCTTATTTCTAGTTTTATTGAGGTCTAATTGACAATTAAAATTATATATATTTAAGATGCACAACTTGACGATTTGATATATGTATACATTGTGAGATGTTCACCATGATCAAACCAATTAACATATCCATGACCTCAATAATTACTATTTGTGTGTGTATTCTTTGCATGATGATAACTCTTAGCAAACAAGTATACAAGACAGTGTTGTTAACTTTGGTCACATTGTTGTACATTAAATTTTCAGAACTTGCATAACTGGAACTTTGTACTCCTTGACCAACATTTCCCCATTTCTCTCCTCCTCTCAGCCCCTGGGTAACCACAATTCTACTCTATGTTTCTCTGAGTTTGAGTATTTTAGATTCCACATGTAAGTGAGATCATGCAGCATTTGTCTCTGCCTATGGCTTATTCCACTTAGCATAATGTCCTCTAGGTTTATCCACGTTGTTGCAAATGGCAGGATTTCCTTCCTTTTTAAGGCTGAGTATTTCATTGTGTGTATATATCCCACATCTTTTTTATCCACTCACCCATCCACAGTATTGTCCTCTGACTCTTCCCCTGCCCCCAGAAAGTATTTTTCTGTTATGAGTCATTGCTTTTTGTAGCTTTCCCACATAATTTTATAAATTTCAAAATGTTTATATGCCTGACTGGGATTCATGAAATAACAAAGTACAGTTCCCCCTGCAAGGAAACAAGAGCATCAGACATAATGCAAGGCTCTTTTAATTGTTTTACATTTTCAGGAATAAGAGTGACTGTATACTCTTTTCTTTATTAGATGGTAATTTGGTGAAATTTTCATAGGTTTTTAATGATTTATGGTTTTTTGTGATGTTTTCTTAGACAACATTCCACCAAATTAGCTTTTCAAAAGTCATAGCACCATGTACAGCTTTAGCCTGACATCAGTTTTGTTTTAAAATTAGAATCAGGCTGAATGTGGCTTTCTTTCTAAAGCTAAAATTTATGTTTTAAGTAGAGCTGTAAAACACTTATGTACTGGGTTTTCATTGCCTTTAATTAAAGAGTGATTACACTCTTGTTGAAAAGTAAAATTATGTATTAAATGATGAAACTTCAAGTTGTAATAAAAGTGAAAAGAAGGAAAGGAAAAGAAATGTCTTCTCTGATGAAGGCTTTGCAGGAATAGGATTTGTATTTAATCAAAATGACTCTCTAGGACTCTTTTCTGATCATGAACGCATGGTGTCTTCACCTAAAGAAGCAAGTGGAATTGTTAAATATTTCATTTTTTGTCATCAACTAGGTATAGTGCATTAATTAATGTGAAATACTTTAAAATATATATATTTTTTATTGATTTCAGAAAGGAAGGGAGAGGGAGAGAAATAGAAACATCAATGATGAGAGAGAATCATTGATTGGCTGCCTCCTGCATGCTCCCTACTGGGGATCGAGCCCACAACCTGGACATGTACCCTGACTGGGAATTCAACCATGACCTCCTGGTTCTTAGGTCGACCACTGAGCCTGTATAAAAAGATCACAGGCTGCTAGACAGGATGTTGAAATGACTGGTGTGTAATGTTTTTAAGGCCTTCATTTTTGTCAGCGTAAATTTCCTTTAATTATTTTCCATTTCCTGTAGGATTTCATTTTGAGGTTTAATGTACCAAGCCAGTATAAAGTTTTACAATTCAGTAATTCTGGATTTCCAGTCATCTAAGATAAAAATGGAAATGTGAAATTTAGTTAAGAAAGTTAATTTTCCTCGTCTTTATATCTAAGGCTTCATCCTCTTCACCATCATCTTCTGCTTGCTGATTCTCTTAGTTGACAGGTAGATACCTTTCCTGTTCCAGGTACACACTTAGCTGACAGTGATCTCTGAAGAGGTGACTTTGAATTTGCTCTTGCAATACCTAGTTGAGATGAACAACCTGGTGGATATAGAGAGTTTCAGAAAAACCTCAAAATCATCATCTTCTTCAACAATCTTTTGTAGATTGTGGTAGGCAGCAGTGTGGACCTCTGAAGCGATGCTGTGAAATAACATTTGAGTAGTGATACATTCTGAAAATACAGTCTTTCTATACTTTATTTTCTGCTTTTCAAAATTGTCAATCGTTTCCTCCAGATGATGAGTTGTTCGAGTAGCATCCATTGTCACTCTCCGTAAGTTCATTTCTGCCTGTGAAATAACATGTCAGTCAGATGGGTTTTGCTGAGTTAGTTGTTTAGCTTCTCAATTCCTTGCTGTTAATGTTGCTTTTATGTCAGCTCCTTTCGTTTTTACAATGGTTCCATAAGCTTTCAATGGTTCAGCTACTTTAGCTTTAAGTATTTCAACCTCTGCCTGTTGGTAATCCTGAAGCTTGGCAAACTCACCAGCACAGTTTTTCAGGCCTTGCTTTAAATGTGGGGGGTCTCTCTGGGGTGGGGGACCTTTTTTCTGCCAAGGGCCATTTGGATGTTTATAATATCAACATCATTCTCGGCCCATACAAAATTATCAACTTAAAAACTAGGCTGCTATATTTTGTCAAACATTTAATTAACTCACCCCTAATGCCTTGGCAGGGTCAGACCAAATGATTTCACGGGCCTTCCATGGCCCTCGGGCCGGACGTCCCCACCCCTGGCAGGCATGCAGAGGTTCACCAGCAGGTCTGCGTTGTCTCGCAGTCCAGCAGTTCCCTGCACATACGCAGCAAAGCTTTGGCACAGCTCTTCTAGATGCTTCTCCGCGTTGGTGACAGCATCTTGCAGTTGTTTGGCTTGAGCATCTGGTTTTCCAGGCTGTGCCTCAGCACCTTGCCCTGAGCACTGCCAGGACCCTGGACTGGGGCCAGGCTCGGGGCACTTGGGTGTGCTGGGGCGCCAGGAGCCTGAGAACTGTCCTCTTATATCTGAGTGAGAGTTTCGCTGAATTTAGAATTTAGGTAGTTATTTTCCCTCACCATGCTGGAGATGTTAGCCCACTGCCTCTGGCTGCTCTTGTGGTTATTGGTCTGCTTGTTCTTTTATAAGCAATCTGTCTTTCCCCTGGGGCATTCTTAAAGGTTTTTCTGCAGTTTCACTATGATGTGTCTACATGTGATTTCATTTTTACTTATCCTGCTGGGATTTCTTGTGATTCCTGAATCTGATGATTCATGTCCTTTGTCAATTTTGAAAAATTCTTACTCATTATTTCTCAAAGAGTGCTTGTCCCTAAATCTCATATTCAGGATTTCCAATTAGACATAATTTAGATCTTCTCATTCTATCGTTCATGTCGCTAATGTTTTTATCTCTTTATCTCTGTGTTGCCCTATAAGTAGTTTCTTTAGATCTATCTTGCAGTGCATGAATTCTCTATTTAACCATTTAACCAATTCCACTGGGCTTTCAATTTCAATGATTTGAATTTGTTTCAAGGAGTTTTATCTATCTATCTATCTATCTATCTATCTATCCATTTATTTATCTATCCATCCAATTGGCCTGGCCATTTTTAGTAGTCTGTTTCTTGCTTGAATTTTCAGCTCTCTATTTTACTTTGTTCAACATTTTAAACGTACTTATTTAATATACTATACCTAATTATTCCAGTGTCTAAAGTCCGTCAGATATAATTCTACTATTGGTTGTTTCTGAGGATTCCCACTGCGGTTCCTCATGTGTCTTACACCTCTTTGCAAGCTTGATTTGACTCCCCGAGATCTCTAGGGACCTCGGGGCCTGGATTGATGGTGTGCTCCTCCAGAGACAATTAGCTTTGGCCTCTGCCAGGTGTTACAGGGCACTGCTGGCCTGAGACAGCTTTAACTTCTTGGGGTTTTCTGGACTGAGGAGATAATATAAATTTGAACTCATATTTTCAGAGTGCAAGGCTATGGTTATGAGTTCAGCAGACTCTTCATTCTCTTATTTTCCTTTTCCCCACTTAGATACGAGCCTAAGATTAAATTACAGATCTAAAATGGTTGAGTTATCTTTTCTTCCTTTGATGGTGGGCAGATTTTTTTTTTTTTTTTTGGCCCATCTTTTCACTGTAGCCCTCTCCCGTAACTTCTGTGTTTGGGAGATGAGTGGGATAGGGGATCCAATCACACATATGCCATGGACTTGTCTCCCCCGTTGCCAATAAACCCTGAGACTCCAGTGACCTGGTGTCAGCAAATGCCCTGGAGCCGCCCTGGGGCAGCACCGACCCTCCAGGCTGGAGGCCCATCTCCTCTTCACCTCTGACCTTTGGAGAGTCCTTGTTTTACTTACTGCAAGTTCAGCTCTGCATTTAAAATGATTGTCTGAGCCTGGTCAGCATGGCTCAGTGGTTGAACATTGACCTATGAACCAGGAGGTCGCGGTTCGAGTCCCAGTCAGGGTACCTGCCCAGATTGTGGGCTCAATCCCCAGAAGGGGGTGTGCAGGAGGCAGCCGATCAATGATTCTTGCGCATCACTAATGTTTCTTCTCTCTCTCCCTCTCTCTCTGAAACAAATTTAAAAAATATATAAAAAGATTGTTTGGTGTACAATTTTACACAGTACTTTTTTTAAAACCTGAAGTTTGTTTGTTTTAGAATATCAAATCCACAACATTACCAGGAGTAGAAATCCTTACCAGGATTTTGAAGTATGAGTAGGAGTTCAGTACTAGCTATGCCACAGTCTAGCACTCACTCACTGCGCCTGTGATTGTTTTATATTGTGGACATGTTGCTCAGCCTGTTTTAGCTCTTTGCAAATTCCTTGGACTTGGCATCTGGTTCTAAGCCAAGCTTGGCTTCCTGCAAAAGAGCATACACATGGCTCAGCCCATGCTGATCCCATCCCAGGCTTCTCTGCCTGCATTTACACCTTTGGCACTATTGCCATCACTATTCCAGGTGATGCTAAGTGCATGGCCCATCAGCACAGGAACGTGTCCTTAGAGCCTGCCCGGCTGACAAGCTCCTGCCCTGACTCTCCCTTCTCTGTCTGTCTGGAGACATGGACCTTAGCCTCAGGACCCTGCATCCCTGCTGGAAGGCCTGCCCTGCCTCCTTCTCACACTGGGAGCCAGGCTAGTCTCTTCAGATGTCAAGGAGCACTTGGGATATCATGCTTAGAGATTTGTTCTCTGGGGTTGTCCCTTCTAGAAAAGAGAACTGTTCATTTAATATTGACTATTAAGATGTTAGTGTGAATGAACTTACCTGACACTATAATAATGGTAATAGCTAGTGTTCATTGAGACCCTTCAGCTCACTAAGCGATTTTTGTTGAGGCTCCACACGGAGAGCAGGGATGGGGAAGAGCAGGGATGGAGATATGGCCTGGCGTCTGTTGCTGGCCAAGGGGTATGGAGATGGGTTCCAAGGTGTGCTAGGGCTCATGAGAGCCCTGAGGGCGGGGAAAGGGAAGACATCACTGGCAAGGCAGGGAGACAGATAGACATTCATAATTTATTCAGTCAGCAAACACTCCTGAGCACCTACTGACTGTCAGGCACTGTGCTGGGTGCCGGGGGTGCAGATAAGAATGAGGACTGGCCTCAGGGAGCTTAGAAGAGCCTGGCACAAGGCAGATCCCTGCACATCACCCAAGAGCATCTACCCTACTCCCTCACTGTACAGATGAACGAAATGAGGCCCAGAGAGGGGCGGGAACTGGCTCAGGGTTGCACAGCAAGTACTTTAATCACAGAGATAGTGAGGACGGCCATGAGGAAACAGAGTCTGAAGTGAGGGAGGCCTTGCATCTCTCCACTTCCCTGGAAGTCAGTGTGGAGGCCTGGGGCCAGCCACAGACTCTGCTCCCCAAGAGGCGGCTGGGATGGGGATCCCTCCACTTCCCCTCAGTCCCCAGGCAGGGAGGGCCGCTGGCTGAGTGAGCCCTTCCTCTCCCCCCATCAAAAACCCATGGGACAGAGCCTTCTTTATCAGAGTCCAGCTGTGGCTGCCTCAGGCTTGCTGGGAGGTGCTGGGGCTGGGAGCGAGGCTCAGGACGGGCTGACACAGGAGAGGAGATAATTTCAATCTGCAGCCTCCAGATTGAGGGAGAAATGTAAACACAGGCTGCAGAGCCCGCAGCGTGGGGGTGGGGCGGGTGGGCAGTGGGCACCCTGCTGGCTAGCCTTCCTCACAGAGCCCACTGTGAGGAGAGCTGGGGTGATTTTCCATGACAGGGTCTTTCAGGGGCATGTGAGGGAGTGGCTGCTTTGGCTGCGGAGTCTCTACAGGCCAAGGGCGCCCTCAGTGAGACTGAGTGGGGAGAGTCCTGGCCCGGCACCAGACAGAGCTCCCTCCAATCCGAGCTCCGTCTCACAGCTAGCTGTGGGACATCCTCAGTTCCCCCATCTGTAAAATGGGGACCCTATTAGAACCAATTTCCTAGGGGTGCCTGATCTTTATTCATTCTACAAATATTCGTTGGGTACCCAAGTTCCAGACACCCCTGAGGAACAGAGCACAGAGCAGGGACTGTAGGTCCCCTCTCCTCTGTGCGGAGGGTGAGGTTTCCATGAGATAATGTGGCCAAAATGCTTGCCAGCGGCCCTGGCACGGAGAAAATGGCCAGAAGATGGAACTATTGGTTGTGATGGTTGTTAACATGAGTTAGTTAATTTGAGCCAATGCAGCCTGGTTCATCTCCCACCCTCCTCACCCCTTCATAGGCTACTCATGCTCAGCCTTCAGTACTTAGATGTTCCCTCCTACAAGAAGCCTGCTGTGATTTCCCGAGGCTGCATTATCCCCCTCCCCGCTTCAATGACCCCTCCCCCCTTCCCACGCTTCCTTATGGCACTTTCAGGTAATGCGTCTCTGGGGACAACAATGACATGCTGAGAGGCAGTGTCTTCCACCCATTCTTCAAGCCTTGGATTTTGTTTGTATCTTTCTCCCCCTGCCCCCAGTTATGGTAAAAAACATACTTGTTACTATCCGCTCCCCCCTCCGTGCTGCTAACTGGACATGTGCTCCTGAAGGCAGGGCTGGACCTTGTCCCATCTCTGGTTCCCCAGAACCTGGCATATTGTAGATGGCTACTCATGTTTGTTGAATGAATGAATGAATGACTGTGAGTCCTTACCATGCCCCTGCCTTTCAGGCACTGTGGTTGCCCCTTAGAGCCAGAGAAGGGAACTTCTTAGCCCATGACTGAGACTTCCTTGCAGGGAAGTCACAGGTCAGCAGTGCAGATTTCTGTAGGTGGGGGTGTGACAGTGACCGCTGACATTTATTGAGTGCTCACCATAGCTGGATACTGTGAGGAGCTCTTTACTAGAAGGTAGATCTGATCTTCATCCTATTTTATGAGATAAGATATAGTATTTTTCCCATTATGTAGCTGAGGAAACGGAGGCCCAGAGTGGTGAGGTATCTTGCCCAAGATCACCCAGCTCGTCAATGTGAGTGGAGTCAGGATTCGAACCCAAGTGGAGCACCTCCAGGGCAATGCTCTCGGCCCTTCACTGCACAGTCTCCTAGAGGTGTGGTATGTGGCTGGGTGGGCAGGTGGGCACACCCATGTGTGGTCTGGGGCAAGTGCACCCTGGGCAGCTCCTGCCATCCTGGGTGTGCCCTGGCTCCCAGCAGGCTTGTTGCTGAGGGTGGCAGAAAGGAGGAGCTGTTGCTTTAGGCTCAAGTGACAGAAATGGGTGGGCTGGACGCACGGGCTGTCATAGTAATGGGTGTGGGTGAGAAGCCATCAGCCTGCCTCATGGGGACCTCGTGAGGTGGGCTGGGAGCCCTCAAGCCTGGAGGGTGGGGACTGCTTTGGGTCTGAGAGGTCACAGCTTGGCATGGCATATTTGTTTACAGGCTAATTCGAACAATTTTCAGCTGATAAACCTCTGGGGACCCCAGTGGCATGCTGAGAGGCACAGTGTCTTCCACCAGTTCTTCCAGCCTTTGATTTTGTTTGTTTCTTTTTTCCCAGCTATAGTCAAAGTGATTCTCAGGAAATGATGAGTGCCTTTAGGTCAGAGGAGGAGCCTGTGTCTTTGTGGATTCCCGTGTGTGTGGGTGCACAACCCTGTCACACTTTGCTCCTCCACGTGTGCTTGGCTGTATATGCTCCTGGCAGGGGCTCTGCCTTCATTACTCAGGAAGAAAGACAGTTCCTTGATGCAGATTGTCACTTTTTCATCCAGCCAACATCCTCCAAGAACCTAGTCTGTGCCAAGCCGTGTGCTGGGCCTCAGGGATGAAGTGGAAAATGAGCCCCGATCCTGCCCGCAGGAGCTGGCAGTTTAGTGGGAGAGTCAGGTCAGGAAACAGGTGAGGACAGCTCAGGGTGGGCCGGGGGGGGTGGGGGGGCTCTGCTGGAGGGATGCACAGAGGACACACCATGGAGCAACTCCTCATGCAGCCTGGAGAGAGGGAGCTTAGGGAAAGCTTCCTGGAGGAGGTGGCAAGTGGGATTCATTTGAAGGATTCATCGAAGATAATTAGGGAAACAAAGTGGGGAAATGCTTTAATGGATTGTAGATAATATAAGTACCTGGTAGGGAGAGAGGGCCTGGGGGGTTCAGGAAATACTAAGTAGTTTGGTTTGTATGGAGAGTCGTGTGTGTTTGTGCATGTGTGTGTGTGTGTGTGTGTGTGTGTGTGTGTGTATACATTTGTATGGAAGGTAATGTCTGAAGAGTTATATTGGAAATTTCTGTTTACGTATTTTCTGTGAAAACTCTTCTGAAGTGTAATGCATGAAGAAAATTTGATCAATCACATTTTAGTGTGAACAAGTTTATATCTTTCTCCGAGAAGCTTGGACCCTTGAATGAGAATGGGTGCTGAAAGGCAGGGCAGGCCACCCTGCTGACAGCCATGTTCTGTCACATTCCATGTCACTCAAAACCCCCCTGGAACCTGATATTTTCGGCCTGTATCCCTCAGGTGTAATCTAGTGCCCACCTCACACTGCAGGAAGCTGAGAAGCCTGCTATCTGTCCTACGCTCACCTCTGGCTGACCCTCGGGAGGAAGGGGCCCTTCTCACGCAGAGATGTGGCCGGGCTGGCACAAGGGTTGAGGACTGGCTCTGAGGGATGAGGCTGGACAGGCTGCCCGCAGACCACATGAGCCCAGCCCCTGCTCCTTGTCCCTGTGCCAGACCTTGCCTGCTCCCAGCTCTGGTACACTTTCTTTGACGGATTAAAACGGTAGCTCGCCGCATTTAGCTGGGGCTCCAATAGCCCACACCATGTGGGCTCCATGGGGGGGGAGCGGTGAGTAGGAGGAAAAGTACATTTTTGGGGGGGAGAGAGGAAGGTAGAAGGATGAGCCATATCTCAGAGGCGTGTGTCCTGCCCACAGAGGGCCTCCGGTGGACATTCAGTGCACTGGCCAGCTGAGCAATGGAGCCCACTGGCCACTCCGTTGGCTAACTGGCCGGCTGCCTGGTAGATGTAGCTCTGGCAACACTGGTGGCCCCACGGCAGGCACATCTCTGGGAGGAAGACTTGGAGGAAGCCGACCTACAGCCTCACCAAATGGGGCTGCCTCTGCCAGGACCTGATGGTTGGAGCTCCTGGGATGGCGAGCTCCACTCTCAGAGCAGAGGGGGCCTTCTGAGGGGACCGGGGCTCAAGGCCAGGCCCCGAGCCCCTGAGGGCAGGGCCCTGAGGGTAAGGACTGTGGACAGCATGGTCAGGCCAGGCATATGGCATCTTTCTGGGGACACAGTGGAGGGTTCACTGGCAGGTGGGACTGTTGCCACAGACACATTAATAAACTGCTTTGGCCCCACACTTTATAAGGTACCTATGCATTCATTGTCCCTTTTGATCCTAGAACAAGCCTCAGTCAAATTAACTCATTACCAAAGGGAACTTGTTCAGGGACACAGCTGGGAACTGGTGAAGTCAGGCTTGGAATCTAGGCCTAACCTAAGTGCATCTCACCCCATACATTGTGAATCTTTGCTTCTAAGGCCTCTGCAGGTGCTGGGGATCAAAGCCAGGCTAGGCCACTTTCATGCAGAACCTGGGCAAATTACTTATTTGTGTCTCAGTTTCCTCGCCCATCAGTGTTAATGACAGCACGTACCTATAGGATCCCAGTGAGGCTCCAACAAGGTCACACGGAGACCCCGAGTGAGACCATGTGACTGTAACCATTGCCTGAGTGGTGGCTGCCCAGGCTGTCAGAAGAATTCCTGAGATCAGCCGGGATGTGGAAGAGCATGTTGGGGGTAGGTGTGGTCTGGGCACCTAGGGCTTTAGACTGGGGAGGGAGTGCAATGAGCCTGGGCTCTTGGGCCTCCCAGGGGTCCCCTCTTTAAATCCTAAGAGATAACTTAGACACTGGGCTTGATTAGCCACTTTCCCAGAGTCACTCAGCTGGCAGGAACAGTGAAGGGGCATTGAAAACACTGAGTAGTTGGCGCATGGCTGGAAGTTGGGTGCGGCTGTTCAGGGGCCTGCAGACTACCTGGCCTTGAGAGGTCCGGAGTCATCAGAGGAGGTCATTCTGAAAAGGTGGACTTAGATTTCTGTAGAGGGGAGCAGGGCCTCAGACCTGGGGTGTCTGAGAGTGGGTACCCATGCATCCCAGGGCCACACAGTCCTGGTTATGCATGTTGTTCTGGGGTAACTGTTATCAGTGCCCCTTTCACTGTTAAAAGTGGCCTCATTTGGACAGTAAATTAGACAGTCACCCAACTTTGAGCCACAGGCTCCCTCTTCATTGGCGAGGCCTGTTCCTGAGGGTCCACCAGCACCTAGGCTGGGTGAGGCAGATTGGGGGACTTCCATGCCAGGTCGCAGCACTGGGAGCGGGGCAGGGCACCCTCTGAGCCTGGAGGGGGGTGGGAGCGGGGAGGGACAGGCCAGCTGGCTGCATGGAGACCACATGGGCCCATGCCCGAGACCCACACTGTTGTCACCTGGGTAGGTGTTGGGAGATTTTAGCTGAAACAGATACGAGATATTGGTCTGGCTTAACTTTTCTATTTTCCTGATAATAATGATATTAGTAATCATGATTACTTTTAAATAAGCCCCACCTAAGTAGTAGGTGTGTGTGTGTGTGTGTGTGTGTGTGTGTATGCGCATGCACATGTGTGTAAAATATTTATATATTATATGTAATATGCAGTTGAATAACATGGGATTTTGGGGTGCTGACCCACGGCATAGTGGAAAATCCGCATATAACTTTTGCCTCTCAATAGTTTACTATTGACTGGAAGCCTTACTGATAACATGAACAGTTGATGAACACATATTTTGTATGTCTTATTCATTATATACTGTATTATAATAAAGTAGGATAGAGAAAAGAAAATGTTATTAAGAAAATCATAGGAAAAGAAAATGCACTTACAATATATTGAAAAAAATCCACATATACTTGGGCCGGCCTTCTTAGTTTAAACTGTATGTTATACAGAAACACGCTTTAAATAGTTCAGTGGTGCAGCGTGAGACCCAGAAGGGGTGGTCCAGTCTTCATATTCCACCCCTGGGAAGGGGCAGAAGCAGGGTTCAGACCCAGGGCCATTTGACCTCAGCCAGTGTCCTTTGCCGATCCCACCCACTACCCCCTGGGCATCAGAATCAGGCATGTTATTTGCACAACCTCACAGCCTAGGCTTGGAAGATTAGGAGGCAGGGGAAGACGGGCTGGCTGGGGACCTCTCTGTCCCTGCCTGTCCCTTGCCCTCCTCGGGCCAGCTCTGCCAGGGAACGGCCAAGCTCGAGGCCACATGAGGAGTTCCCAAGCTGTCTTTCATCCGGTCCCGCAGTGATTTGTTCAGCATGCAGTGCAAATTTCCCTGTCTCAAGACATGGAATCTGGTACAGCTTTGCCTGGATCAATGTCCAACCCCTTTCAAGTTCTGGAGAAAGTTACTCCTCTCCAAAGTTCAGACCTGCCAGACTCAATAACTCCACAAAAATGCTTGGATGAAAATTGCTCCAAGCAATCCCAGCGGAAAGCCAGCACCTCACCCCTCGTTTAAAGTTATGATCCTTATCATAATTAATTCAATAAAGAAGTAATGTGCTTCAACCTAGGCAGAGAGAATAATTTTCTGTCCTGACTGGGATAAACTTTCAACTGGGGACATTGAAAGTCTGGGTCTGAGCTCTCGCAGCAAGTAATAAATTGCAGACCCGGGCAGCCCGCAGAGCCCCATTTAAACTGTGGTAAGTAGGCCGCTATTGAGGAGAGGAAGATTTGGATTCGGGTGGGCAGCTCCAATAAATAGCGGAGTGTTGTTTATAAACCCTGCAGTCCCGCTGGCCTCCGCCTCAAGACAGGCAGTAGCATTTGCTTGTTGAAAGCACCAGAGCGTTTGATCCTCGCACTCGGAGGGACCCACCTTGAGTCTTGAATCTAAAATCCATTTCCTCCCGTGATTGAAAGGTAGGATTAGTCGGGCTCTAAACAGACTAACACATTTTCAAGTGGAGATACTGACTTGGAGACCAAGCCAGCCCAGCCCACACAGTGGCAAGTCCTGCTCTTTCCTTGGAGGTTGCAATGATTGAAGTTCATTCTGGGCTTTCTTTGAACACAAGCCCGCCAGGTTTATAGAAATTGCAAGTGTAGCAATTGAAGTCTCTGGAATCAAATTAGAATAGAAGGAAAGTTAGTTATCATCAAAACAGCGTCCAGTTAGCACATTATGGGAAGAGATAAATTCAACACGCATTGTTTTCTGAAAATAATTCAATGATGGGGAGGTAGGGTTCTTTTTTTAAAATCTTTTTATAAAAATATATATTTTATTGATTTCAGAGAGGAAGGGAGAGGGAGAGAGAGATAGAAACATCAAAGATGAGAATGACTGATCTGCTGCCTCCTCCACGCCCCACACTGGTGATCGAGCCTGCAACCTGGGCATGTGCGCTGACTGGGAATCGAACTGTGATCTCCTGGTTCATAAGTTGATGCTCAACCACTGAGCCACACCAGCTGGGCAGGGAGACAGGGTTCTTGAAAGTGATTACATTTGGGAACGTCAGGTTGTCTGACGCATATATTTTGGATACCTCCTTTGTGAACTGACAGCGAGCGTGCATTCCAGAACTCAAGAGGGCCTTTATCGTCCATTCTGTGGGGTTGAAAACAACTGTGCTCTGGGCCCACATTCCATCCCTTGGCCTGGAGTTCGCACAAAGATGTACTGTGACCAGGCTCCCTGCCGGGGCAACCGTTCCAAACTTGCTGGCCTGCAGAGTGCCATGTCCAAGACAAACAGCAGTTCTGGAGACGTGAGCGAGCATGCTCATGGATATTATCCATCAAAACACACAAAGTGCACACACTAGACAGCCTAGCCTCCTTCTATAGCATAAAACATGTGAAGGGTCTGTCTTAGGGGAGGGGATGCAGCCCTTTGAACCTGGATTGGGAGGATAGCCCAGGAGAGAGGATGGGCAGCTAATTAAATATTTCAGGTCTGGGGGTACCACCCCTAACGTCCTTTTTGGAGCATGGAAAATATACATAAAGATGTAGATAAATCCTATATAATGAAAGCCTAATATGCTAAGTGTCCGGTTGTCCATTCAACCAATCAAAACATACTATGCTAATGATATGCTAAGGCCGCTCAACTGCTCAGTATGATGTGCACTGACCACCAGGGGGCTGATGCTCTGGTAGTTAGCTTGCTGCTGGGGTCTCGCCAATCGAGACTGAGCAAGACGGGCCAGACATGCCCTGGAGCCCTCCTGCAGTCCCTCTCCTACTGGCCAACCTCCCACGTCCCTCCCCAACCCCAATCGTGCACCTGTGGGGTCCCTCAGCCTGGCCTGTGCCCTCTTGCAATCCGGGACCCGTTGGGGGCTGTCGGAGAGCTGTTTTTGGCCTGATCCCGCTCAACATAGGAGCTGCCCCCTGGTGGTCAGTGCACTCCCACGGGGAGCACCTCTCAGCCAGAAGCTGGGCTCACGGCTGACGAGTGCAGAGGTGGTGGCGGGAGCCTCTCCTGCCTCTGCGGCAGTGCTAGGGATGCCCAACTGACAGGTTAGGCCTGCTTCCTCTGGACGAGGCTCCCAGACTGTGAGAGGGCACAGGCCGGGCTGAGGGACCCACCCTCCAGTGTATGAATTTCGTGCACCGGGTCTCTAGTAATAACATAAGAGGCATGGTAATCATGTGCCACACCATTTTCTGTGGGTTTGTAAAGAAATATATAATTTTCTATGTGTGTCTTACCTGTATTTGTGTCACCCATTCAAGGCACAGATGTGAAACTTGAAGCTGATGGTACTTCAGCTCTTGACATGGCCACATATGTCCAGTGCTGGTGACTTTGGGTCTCTTCTTCCAGTCAGTGTCTTTCAAGTGAGAAAAACATCCAGTTTGTGATTTGTACTGCTGGATGCCCAAGTTAAAAAAAAGAAAAAGAAAGAACAACTCAAAAATAGATAAATACTCGGGACTTCTTACTGGCTACATGCCCCTGAGCATCCCCACTCTGACTGTTCCTGGCCCTTTCGGGGTCCAGCCTGTCTTTCCCTGGGTCCCTTAAGGGGCTCAGATGTCAGTAGTGTCTGGGGGGTTCTGCATCCCTGACATTGTCTCCCCAATGGCCTTGAAGACTTTCTGGGGCTTTCTCTCTCAAACCTGGGCCAGCACTACTCAGCAGTTTCAAACAAGCCCAGTAATGAGCTGAAAGTGGACACAAAGAGGGAACCCTGGGATAAAAATGCAGGTTAGAGCAGCAGCCGAAACCCACAAAGCTGGGCTTAGCTGCTTCACGACACGCATCGAGCCAGCGTGTCTGACCAACGCTCACAACCCTTGCCCGCTCCCCCCTCTACCCCCCAATCCCTCTTGGATTGATTAAATTGGCTCAAGATGACACCAATAATTGGCTCAAGATGGGGCTTCGACAGGCCCAATGATCCATATCTTCGCATTCCCTAAAATCAGTCCTTTCAGCTCTGTGTTGGATTTAGGATGGTTTACATTGGCTCCGTCACAAACATTTTAATAAAGTCCCAGAGAAACCGCAAACGGGTGACATCATTGGATGGTGTTAAAAAAAAAAAAAAAAGAGTCCCATTTTGTAAGAGAGAGGCTGGGCCTCTGGAGTGTGATCACGGTCTGTCCGCCTGCTTGGTCATTCAACAATCATCCACTCTAATTAGGACCATAATATTTAAAATGGGGTGTGGCGGGTGTGTGTGTGTGGGGGGCTGGCAAAGAACATTAGCTAATAAGTAAAAAACAAATATGAATATTTTGACATAAAGTAGCCAAGAAGATGAACGACCGTAGGGCGTGTGTGCAGCCCCAGGGCTGAGGGGCTCGCAGCCCGGACGCCGGTGGAGGTGCTTGGAGGGTTAATGTAAGGCCAGCCCCCTCCTCCCCGGTCCCTGGACATAGAGACCGGATGGCTGGGTCCTCCAGCCAAGATTCCAAAGGCTGGAGAGGGGAGCAGGTCAGAGCCCAGGATTCTCCTTAGGAGGGCTTCTTGCTCAGGGGTAGGCTATAGGGAATTTTCATTTTCTTTCCTCTGCTATTCTGTTTACTTGCCCTAAACTTCCTCTAAGGGCTTACATGGATTTTAAAATCAGGAAAAAAATCATCGAGGCTTTTTCAAAAAGTAGTATAGCTATTTTGATTATGTCCAGTGATTATAATTATATATTAGCCTGAAAATAAAAGGCACTATGAATGTTGATGGTGGTTCTCTCTGGGTGGGAGGACAGGGAGAGCCTTTCTTCTGCTACTCTGCTGGGAATTATTTTTATAGTCGACAAAAACTTCCAAGGGAAAGTAAAGCCCTGAAACCTGAAGAAAATGAATTCATTTCATTTGGACACAGATTAAAATATATATGCGTCCCTCTTCCTTCTGTAAAAAAAAAAAAATACATGTTGCTGTTTTAGAATTTTATTGTATTTAAAAATACATTGCACTCGCACGATTGTGAACTTACAAGAAGCAAGATACTTTTACATGGCAGAATCCAGCGTCCTAGCTGAGGAAGGGATATATGCTGACTCCCTGCGTGTGGGGGACCACGCTGTCCAAGGTGAGTGGTTGGGCTGGTGGGTCCCTCGCCCCTGTTTTTGCCCCCTCAGAAAAGGCTGGAGCATTTGATGTGTGTCTCCGTGTCAGCCTGACAGGCTGAAGTCAGGCTGATGTCACGTCGTAGATTTTCCAGAATAATCGATCCATTATGGCCATCACAATTAATTGACTTTTCTGTGACTCAGGGTCAATCTGATGCCAGAACTTACCTTGATCACTTTTTCTAGTGAGAGATTTCAGGATTGTTTGTTCCATTTCCTTCATAAACGTATCCATAGTTTTTGGTTCACACTGGAAGGGGGATCTGGGGACCTTAGAGTCCATGTAAAAAATAAAAGAGAAGAGCAAAACTAGACTATATGATGTGTGTGTGTGTGTGTGTGTGTGTGTGACAATTTTTTTTTTTAACGCATTTTTAGAAGGCTGAATCCGGCCATGACTTGCTAATGCTGGGCCTCACCTCACGGATTGAGGATCAGGCATATGGAGAATATCTGTTGGTTTAACTAAATACACCTAGTAGAAAAATAGGACATTGTTTCTAGTGCTAAATAAATGCATTAAATTTGCAAATGTAAACTCACTGCTTTAACTCCTGTTTGGCCCAACGTATTTCTGGGGTTATTCTTTCCTTCTCTCCTCTCAGCCTTATTTTTCTCGGAGAGAAAGTGGAAGGCAGAATGGACTCTGAAACGAGACAGACATGAGAACAAATCCCCTTTCTGTTTCTTGCTGTGTGACCACGGGCAGGTCGCCTAACCTCTCTGAGACCACAGCTTCTCTCATCTGTAAAATGGAAATAACATCCATGTCTGAGGGTCTTTTAAGAATTGCATGACACAGTGGGTGCACAGCACCCAGGGTGATGCGGAGACCTTGTGGTGTAAGAGAAGAGCTTTGGATGAGGAGTGGAGTCTTCTCTTTACTCCTTGGGCAGTCTTCTCTCTGGAACTCTCTTTTCCAACTTGTGATGTTGGGGAGGCAGAGGTGTGGACCATGTGGAGTGGGCAAGAGCCTGGGTCAGGAGCCCGGCAGCCGGGTTCAGCCGCTGGCCACATGCCCTCGGGTCCCTTCACTGCACTGTGTGAATTTCCTCCTCCTGAGAACGTGTGAAGTCCTTGCATGTGATGTGTGTGCAGGCGTCAGCTCTGCCGTGATTCTAATGAGGATGTTCCTTGGGCTCCCTCTGGCTCTGCTGATTTTTGATTTCTCCTGCCCTGCCCTCCAATTTTCAGAGGAAGGCTGACTTTTTATTTTATTCTTCAACATTAAGGTAACTGCAAACATATTGTTGAGAGAAATGAAGAGGTACTTTTTGGGCTTTAGTCTGCAATAACTTAAAGAAAAGGACCCAGAAAAAAAACCCTCAAGGACCCAGCACTGTCTTGATTCTGTACAAATGTTCGCCTCCTTCAAAGAGGCAAGAAGGCAAGTGCTGCCAGATCTGATTGTGCGGACCCGGAGGATCTGATCGCCCGTCACTAAGGCTACTAATCAAATTTCCATCCAATATGCTCGCGCAGGATTTCCTGATCAAACACGTCACCTGCCCCTCTGCACCCCCATTAGCTAACATGTTTTATATGCAGAGGGGTCATCAAAAGTGTAATTGCCTGAAAGAAACTTAATCCCACATTCTTGTCAACTCGACGATCGCTAATAACGCGCACTAGCTGAGATTTTTCCCGACATCAAGAGCGCACCAGAAATTAGGGTCTTGTTCTTAATGTTCCTCACAGCTAATGCTGAAACCTAGGTGTGCTGATATCTTGTACGGGCCAGGTAAAGAAGACGAGTTTTCTCTAAAAGTAGTTGGGGTTTTTTTTGTGTGTGTATGTGTGTGGGTTTTTTTTTTTTTTGAAAACACGTTGCTCCCACACAACGCTTAGAAGACTGGCTTAGCCTGTGAAGATCCAAGCCCAGTGCTTTTTCAGAGTTGATGTAACTTTATTCAGGCCTCCAAGCTCAGACTTTCCACATGATTATTTACCAGGACATTGCACCCATGTTTGCAGCCACACGACTCCGCTCAGCTAACGTTTTGGCGTGGCTGCAGCAGAGGTTCGCCCGAAGCCTGCCGAGACGGTGCCTCACAAAGCGAAAGCACAGCCCCAGAAAGGGATGATGTGACCGCTGATTGTAATGTTAGCTCTTACATTTAATAAAGGAAATTGAAGACCTGATGTGATTGGTATATTATCTGAATATATTCTAAACAGGTCATATGCCTAACATTTCAGCATATTGCCGACTTTTCATGACTTTTAATATTCTTGTTGGTCAGTTCATCGGGGGATTATTTTCTTGAAAATTGAGATTTCTTTTTTTTTTTTAAAGCGTGCTTTCCACAAAGGTGTTTCTCATATTTGAAGCAGATTTTCTGATTCCATTTCAAATCATCACTAAGGGCAAATGTGTTTCAGGTTATCTTCGCTGTGTTTTCTTCCCTTTCGTGAGCAGGTTGAAGCTAGCTTTGGCCTGGGAAGTTGTCATGTTGTCATATCCATGCGCAGACATGTAAGTGTGTCTGCTTGCACACACACATGCTCGCACAGGCACACCAGCGATGCCTTGCTGGGACTTGTGGTTTGAATGAGAAAAGGCCCCGGTCAGGCTGGGACAAGTAGGTCAGGAAATTTAACCTGACGCCCCCAACCCCAGTCATCATCGGCCGGGTCTGCAAAGGCCAGATTTGTCAGGGCTCAAGGAATCTTGGTGTCTTGAGTGGCAAAACCGATTTGAGGTCCTGTCTGTTCCGTTCTAACATTTGCCCTGGACTCCTCTGCCCGGCACTGACTCTCCCCGCTTCGGTGCAGTGCCCCAGGTTTCCCTGACGGGGTACAGGGTGAGTGTGATTACCCCTGACTTCACTCTGGGGTAAGGTCAGGGGTCACCTGCATGGACTTGCTCTGCTTCGGGAGGACAAAGAAAATGTGTTCCTTGTGTTTGTGGAGAACAGAGCCTGCTACGAGGGCCCGGAGAGGCCAGTATTAAACAGGCCCATATGACAAGGAGATGAATACAGGGTACAGGTTGCGGCCATTTGGGGAGGTCTAGGCACAAGCCTGTGGGGGAAGGAGGGGTCTCCCTCCTTTACAGATGGGAGATTAAGGGGTTCATCAATGTCATAGGTTCTTTAGCAATTCCCCAAAACGGCCCCCGCCAGGCCCCAGGATAGAACCGAGCCCTGCCCACCTCCAGAGCCCTGTGCTGCCCACTGCTCCACCCGCCTCCTCAGGGAATGCTGTGCACTGCGCCCGCAGGGAAATGCATGCACACACGGACACTCAAGGGCACGGTGCTCCGTGTGACAGTGGCTGCGTGGTCTGGAGCTGAGCAGACAGTGGAGAAGGACATTCCTCTCTGTCCCGGGTGCCTCCGGATGGGACAACTTGGGAGGAAACCCTCAGGCATCACGGCGTCAGGTTAAATTTCCTGACCTGCTTGTCCCAGCCTGACCGGGGCCTTTTCTCATTCAAACCACAAGTCCCAGCAAGGTATCGCTGGTGTGTCTGCGAGTATGTGTGTGTGCAAGCAGACACACTTACATGTCTGCACATGGATATGACAACTTCTCAGGCCAAAGCTAGCTTAACCTGCTCACAAAAGGGAAGAAAACACAGCGAAGATAACCTGAAACACATTTGCCCTTAGTGATGACCATCACGGCATCAGCTGTCCTCGGTGGTCAGAGGGTGGCCGGGGAATAGGGCTTTCTGAATTCCCATCAGTACCTCCCTCCTAACCTCAGAAATACAGACTAAGTCAATAAATAAATTAATTACATAATAAAGAAATAAATTACAATCTAAGTTAACTGGGTGTCCTTGTCTAGCAACTTTAGCTCTAAGACAAATTTCCCAGCCTGCCTCTTTTTAAAAAAATTTATTTTAAAATATATTTTTATTGATTTCAGAGAGGAAGGGAGAGGGAGAGAGAGGGGGAAACCTCACATCTGGGATTGAGCCCACAACCCGGGCATGTGCCCTGACTGGGAACTGAACCGTGACCTGCTGGTTCATAGGTCGATGCTCAACCACTGAACCACGCTGGCCGGGCCCAGCCTGCCTTTTTAGCAAATTTTTGCCTGATTCTTTTCTGTATAAGCATTGAGGCAGCCTCTGTTAACAAGTGTCTAGAGGGGCCATTTCAACATCTCTCATTTATTCAGTACAGTCGCTCTATTTGGTCAGGCCGTGACTTAGGAACTGGGCACTCCGAGGTGAACAAGACGTATCCTAGGCCCCACAGGCTCTCAAGGGAGGTTAAATGCTCGGGCCTGCCCTCGGGGTGAAGCGGGGGGTAAGGTGCTTCTTACATTTGTATTTGCAGCAAAGACCTGCGCGTGCTGAGCTGCCATGACAGGAAGGCATCTTGATTTATTCTTCTACATGATCAGGTCTTTGAATTGGGCTCATCCAAGGCTGGGTGGGACAGAGGCAGAAAAGCAGTTCATTTCAGGGCAGTTTGGGCTGTTCCTGGAAAACTGGTTGTTACTTGGTTGCACTGGATGACCCATGTCTGATTTAAGAAATTACCGAGCAACTTGATATTTTGCTAGCTTAAAAAAGGTTACATAACAGTCAAATGCAAAATTCATTTGATATGTTAATATGCCACAAACTCAGAGCATGTCCATGCTTGAAGAGCTCCTACAGGTATGGGTCAGCCTCCCCAGGCGACAGATGGGGATACTGAGGCCTGGAGGGTAAAGGCTGTGTCCAGAGTGGGAGCGTGAATCATCAGGCAGCAGTTTATGAGCGTTTCTATTACTGGGCATTTTCCAGCGAGTTTATTGCCACAAATAGAATGGTCTCAGTTACCCAGGCAGCCACAGAACTTAACACAGATCAGGAAGTAATTCCAATGTCAAGAGTTTCACATAGTTTTCAACTTTGTTTTACCAAAACGCATCTGCTGTTCAGAAACATCCTCATGTCTTTTAGGAGAAACATCTCGAAAGGACAATGGAAATATTTTCTATTTTTATAATCATATCTGATCTTTTACTTTTGGGAGATTTGTATTTAAACCACTTCAGCCTGCCAACTTCCCATAAAGAAAAAGTCATTAAATTTCCAATAGGAAATTTGAGCATAAATGAGAGGTTTCAAATGAAAACAGCAAGGAATTCTGCACAGGCATCTGATCCTGCATCATACTCCCAAATCTTCTTTAAATTAGCTCTATGTCAAAACGCTACGTGGTAAGACCTTTCCTTTTGTCTGATAAAGGAAAAAATTGGAACAGTATCGCTTCACTTTAGGATCCAGGCGATCATTTGGTTTCACTCCAAGGAGAGTGTTTTTTTTCTTCTTTTTAAACTTGGGTCTGTAACTGCACATGTGTATGACTTTAATCAGTTTTTCCCATAGCTTTATTGCCATTTAAGCTCTTCTCTACTTGCTGACCTTCCCTCGAATCAGACGGGTGGATCTTGTCTATGATCAGGCATTTAGCTCCATCAGCAGAGAGATATTTTAGCTGAATGTATATAACGTTGCTTTGGTGGAAGAAAATAAAGGTTCTTCTGAAAAGGCAACTGGAGAACAAGGTGAGTTCATTGCCCCAGTGCCTCATGGGGCTGTTGCTTATCAAAGCATGTGATTCCACATCAGAAAAAGTGGCCAAGGAGAAACACCTAAAGACCCACGACCCCATTCAAATCTCCTCCCGTTTCACCCATTGCTTTTTTCTGGGATGTCAGTGACCAAGATAATTCTTTACCAAGATTTAGAGCCTGAGTCTGTCCCCAAGGGAAGTCCTCCCAGAGACGTCTGACCCTAGTAGGCTAATGCCATCTCCTGTCCCAAGATCAACCGGGCTCCTTGGTCCTTCCAGTGTTAGGACTGTCTCTGATGTGGGGCTCAAGTCAGAGGGGGCAAAGATCTTAGTGTCACAGACTTCCTGGGAACAAAGACAATCTAGGCTGTAGCCAAGTCATGAGGCCATGTCTGAGACTCTTGCTTCTGGAATCTGTGCTTCATGCTTTCCTTCACTTGTTCTATTAACAAACATTTACAAGTACCTACTTTTCTTTTCCTTCCTTCCTTCCTTCCTTCCTTCCTTCCTTCCTTCCTTCCTTCCTTCCTTCCTTATCTTCCATCCCCCCTTGCTCTCTTCTTTCTTTTCTGTTTACAGAACAATCTCTTATTAATGTGATTTTTCTTCCTCTCTATATTACCTATTTTTTTTCTTCTCTGGGGGTATTTAGGAATAAAAAGAATTCTTCTTAAGACTATTAGGTATGAATTATTTACCATTTAGTATTTGTCATTAAGTTCATTGATATTCATTTTCAGCCAGCTTAGTATTTGGTTTATCTTTTTAATTTTGGAGTTTTCAATTGTGGGAAATTGTCTTCTACTATTTCTTTGTTTTTATTTTTCTTTGAACTTCTGGTGCAGAGAGATGAGTTTATCACTTTCAATCACAGCCCATTGACCCATTTGCCTGTGCAGAACTTCTCTGGTATTATTTTACCATTTTTTTTCTCTCTCATCACTAATCTGCTTTTCCATTCCCTGTTCTCTCCAATAGTATCCTTTCTAATGCTTGTGGTATATATCCTTTCCCTATATAGTGTTTTTGTTTATGTACATATTTTTCTCTAGACCTCAGGTGCAGAGGGTTGAGTTTATCAAACTTCTCAGATCTTTTTTTTTTTTTCTATTTTGTGCCCCTTTCATTTAAAAAAAAAAATTCCATTTTGTTCTTTCAACTACCCCAATCCCATTTCTCCTCATCCTTGGCCATTTCTATGTGGTCTTTTAAAATGTGTAGGGTTGCTTATCTGTGAAGATGTTTTCAATTTACACAAATGGCACTTCACCACAGAGCTTATATATTGTACACTTTTCACTGAGCGCTGGCTTTTAAAGACCCGTTCATGTTGCTGTGTGAGCACGCAGCCCTTGGGCGTGGTGCCAGCGTCATTGCTTCACCTGCTGGGTGGCGTCCCATCCCAGCCAAGGACACCTAGTTTGCATCCGTCCCCTGCTACCTCCAACATGATGAGCATCCTCACAATGCCCCCTAGTGGACTCGTGTGGGATTTTCTTGAAACATATATCCAGGAGTCCAATTTTTGAATCATGGGGTGTAGACTATCTTAGTTTAATTAACTGCTTCCAGATTTATGCCTCAAATGTGTTCCACTGCACAGTCTCATCACCAGTGGATGGACGTTGCTGTACACCAACATTTTGTTAACATTGACATTATCTAGTTTTCTAATATTTGTCAGTCTTGTAAGAATGTGGGAACCTGTCTTGTTTTAATTTGCATTTCTCTAACCAGTCAGCATGTTAGTGATATCAGTTTTCTTTTTTTGATTGCCTGTTCAAATCATTTTTCTGTTGGGTTTCCTGGTATATGTTTTTGCTGTTGGTGATTTTTTTTTTAGTTGTTGTTTCTTATATAGTCTAGAAATTAGGTCCTTGTCGGTTCAGTATATTGCGAATATATTTTTCCAGACTTCAGCTGATAGTATTGTCTGTGATGTCTGTGAGGAAAAATCCTTAGGTTTTATTTAGTCAAATAAATTTTTATTTAATTACCTATTTATCGCTTATGTTTGTCATTTTTGAGATTTTATTTAAGAAGTCCTTACCCATCATAATAAACAGAGGTTTATTACCTACTGTGAACTTTATGGTTTTACATTTTGCTGTTCAGCCTTTAATCCATCTGAATTCCTGCGCCATGCATTGCATTAGGTAAAGATCCGGTTTAAAATTTTCTGTTAAGGGAGCCATTTCCCCCAAGACCATCTTCTAGACACCATCGTTTCTGCATTAATTTGTGGTGCCATCTTTATCTGTATGAAATTCTCTGCTTTCATCTGTCCCTTTGTCCCTCTGTCTGTCCTTGTACCAGCATAGACCATTGTTATTGTTATGGCTTTGTAATATGTCTTAACAGCCAGTCAGGCAATTTCAAGATAGTTTAACTATTTCTGGTCCTTTATTATACCCTTTATATTTCAAAATTAATTTATTAAGCTTTTAAAAACTCTCTTGGAATTTTAATTGTGATTATATAACATTTGAAATTATTTGGAGCAATATCAACCTCTTTACAATGCTCGATGTTCTCATCCAAGAGTGTGTGAAGTCTATTTCTATTTATTCAAATCTTCTTTTATGCACTTCAGTATTGGAAAGTCTTTGTTAAGATAATTCTTAGATGATAGTTTTTGTTGAAATCCTGATGACGTATTTTTTGTTACATTTTCTAGTTCTTTCCGTTTTAGAGACTGCTATTGAGTTTTGTAACTTGATATTATATCCAACAATTTGCTAAACTCTCCTTTAGTTTTAATATTTGTCTATTGATTCTGTGGGTTCTTCTTGCCTGGGGCATTTGAAAGGACAGGCCTTTGAACGATTTGTGTGTTTGTGTGTGTATGTTTTAAATTTACATAAATGATATGGTGCAGACCTCTTTCTGTTTCTTTCTATTTTTGTCACTCAGCACAATGTTTCTAAACATTATCCATGTTCCTATGTACATCTGAACACATTTCCTTTTGCCTTCTGCCTAGTGTGCCACTATGCTTTCTTTACCCATTTTTTAGTGGTGAGATCCGAGGTTGCCCCCTCCCTGCTATAAGAAACTGTGCTGTGATAAGCATCTCTCTATATGTTTCTTTATGGAGCTGTGCACTGATTTATCCAGAGCAGTATCAGGAATGGAGTTGATAGGTCGTAGGGAATATGCATACAGAATTTCACTAATTGCTTCCAGATTGTTGTCTAGCATTACTGTACCGCTCTACATACCCACAGGTGTTCAACAGGGTTTCTTCCCTTGTATACACCATCACTGTCATTAGTTATTATTTAATTTTGTAATTTTTACTACTCTAGTGGTTCTCTTGTATCTTGTTTGGTTGATCTTTTTCTAAGTACTAATGAGGTCAGTTATCTTTTTAAAAAATTATTAGTCATCCAGGTTTAAACTGCCATCCTTGATTTGCAGGCATATAAAATTTTGCAAATAAATTTGCATATAAATTTTTGCAAACATCTCCTCCCAGCCTGCCACTGGGCCATTTGCTTTGTCCAGGGCATCTTTTGTTGCATATTGTTTTGCCAGGATAATTTGTTCTTTCTGCTGCTGTTATGAATGCCATCTTGTGTTCAGATATAGCTTGGTTGTTGCTGCTGTAGAGAATAGTATTGATTTGTGGAAATTTGATCTTGTATCTGGCAACTTTGCTAAGCTCTTTTCATTGTATTGTTTATCTAATTTTGCTGCATTTTCTATGTGGATAATCAAATTATATGCAAATATGAAAGTTTTCTTTTTTTCCTTTCTATTTTTTTTATCTCTTATTTTTTTCCTTGTTTTACTCTGCAGGCTTGGGGTGCTAGTACTAGATTGAACCTAGTTAAAGCAGTGATCGTGGATATCTTTAATTGGCTGCAATGTCAGAGAGGATGTGTCTAAGGTTTTCCATGAAGTATGATGTTTTTACTCCATGTTTTTATCTGTAGTCATTGTCAAGATAAGGAAGGTCCCGCTCTACCTAGTTTTCTGAGAACTTTCATCTTGAACTTAGACTTTTAGCATAAATAATTAGGCTGTGGTGTGTTTTTTTGCACCTAATGGTACATTAATGTGTAGATACATTAATTTTAAAATTTCAATATAATGTATTCTTTTAAATACACTTTGGGGTTCAGATAACCAGCTATTATTAAAGGTCTTACTTTCTTTCCTTATAAGGTCCTTATCTGGCTTTGGAATCATGGGTAAACGATTCCAGCCTCATAAAAGGAGTTGTCAGCCTTCCCTCTTTCTGTTTTTTAGAACAGCTTGTATAATACAGACTTTAACAATTTCTTAATTGTGTTGGCCTCTCCTTAAAGCCATCTAAGCCTCGGCTTTTTCTTGGTAGTGACAGAGTAGTCTTTCATTGTATAATTTCTATTTCTTTAATGGCTATTTTATTTCCAGTGTGTCTTTTACCGCATATGGCACTATAAATTCTTTCCAAACTACCTATTATTGCCATATAGATTAAAAATGATTTTAATCTCTATTACAATTGTTTTTTTCTTTTCCATCTTATGTTATGCTTATAAATTTCTCATTTTGGCATTCCTATTTTTTATTCCCCAAACCTTCCATTGCCCTTCCCCACCCCCCACACCCACCCCTCCCAATGGCAGCTTGTGTGTGTGTGTTTGTTTCATGGATGTGGTATCCTCTCTTGTCCCTCTGAGGACATAAATGTACTTTTAAAGCTGCTTTCAGCTTGTCTGCTAACTCTCTTTCCTTGGATATTGTACTTAGATGTTTGTTGAGTCTGGTACCTTTCTTTCACATGTTGGTTATTCTGCGATGTGCACTTTTCTTTGTTTTTGATATTCCCTATCTACTGATCTGGAGAAGCTATTTGTGCTTAACCTATGCCTGCCAGCTTGCTTCTAGTAATTTCTTTATGGAGGGAGGAATAAGGGTGAGAAGTGGGGAGAGAGGTGTGTAAAGATGGGATGCACTACAAGAAGGAATATCAAGACTCATCTTCTTACGTTGTCAGAGCTCCAGGCTTCAGCTTGGAGGCTGACGTTTCTGCTGCCTGAAGCTTGGCCAAGGGCTTGGGTAAGTGGTCACCTTCTTGGCTGTCCCAAATGTCACAGCCCAAGCAGTTATTCTGCGGGTCACTTCTTTCTGCTCCCTGTCTCCTACCATTACTAGTAAGCCTGGAACACCCCCAGGACTGTGCTATATTTCACAGTCGTCCCAGTTGAGTGTCTTTGACTGGTGTTACTTCCATTGGTCCAATCCCATCTGCATTTTGCCTTTCAAGAATTCTTCTTAATTTCTGGTTATCACAGAACCACTTATGCTCCACTGAACGTGTGTGTGTGTGTGTGTGTGTGTGTGTGTGTTGATCATTTTAAGGATTTGTGGAGAAACAGGCAGACACATGTGCTCCATGTGCCATCTTGATACAAACTCCATAGACTATTTTATCTCAAAAATTAATTTATTAAAATATTTTAATTAAATATCAAGATCAGCAACCTAGTAACCACTAGGTATTGGACAGCTGTGAATCGATCTACAAAACTTGAAGACCAAGTTGAGGCTCCTTCTCCCTCCCCTGGGAGGAGCAGGACCCCAGGGCTCTGGCAGCCCCTGAAGTTCATGGTGGCAAGGCCTCTTGTTTGTAGTTCCTATAGTATCTGCCCAGACACCGCGGGGAAGACCCACCAGAGCAGCTCTGCTGACTATCAGCTGCCTCCCATCCCGCACAGCAAGCTTGGCCACAGGGGTCTTCTCTGTGGCTGGCAAGGACATAGGACTTAGGACTCTACGTCTAGACAGCGCTGTGGCCACCCCATGGCCTGTTACTTTCAGGGCTTTGTGCACTGTGGACATGAGTCCTCCCACCCACAGAACTCTGACCTCCCAGACTCAGGATTTCTCCTCTCTCCCCCCCTCTTTCTCTTTCTTCTCCTTCTGTTTTCCTTCCTTCCTCTCCCCCTCCTGTTGCTCTTCTCCATCTTCCTCTCTTCTCCTCTTCCTCCTTCTGCCTTCCTCTTTCCTACCTTCCCTGCCCCTTCCTCCTCTACTTCCCCCTCCTCTTCCTTATCCCTTGACTGTCTTCATAAATATAGATCTTGAAAAACAAAGCTCATTTGATGCTGACTCCAGGCAATTTCTCCCTCTCTATTTTTCCTACCATACAACCCTAAAATCCCCATGGGAGAGGAAGTCCAGTACTCAAAAGCCCAAAGCCTGCCTCCCTGCCCATGAGAGAGAAAGGTAGAATGCCTGCCATTCATTTGCTGGTGGCTTCACCACAATTGAAGTGGAGACACATGCCCCCACTTTCTCTGTGACTCCCCTGCCACATGACTGTTACTGCTGTTGATGCCTTGGGTGTGGACTTCAGGCTGCCCAACCCACACTCCCTGAGGGCACAAGGCAAGTCCCAGAGGCAGCAGGGCAGCCCAGACGGGTCCTGGTCTGCTCCTCGACCTGTTGATGTCTGTCCTCTGTTTAGTCACTCAAGGATGGGGTCTCCCCTTCATCTCTCTCCTGGGATTCTGAGGGCTCCATTCTGGCTCAAGAGAATGGTCAGTGGCCTGGTGTGGGGGAAAGGGAAGAGAAGAAGGATCAAGAGGGACCAGCCTGAGGGAACAGGGCCAATTTGGGACCTTCTGGCCTTGTCTTGCAGGACAGCCCTTAGAGAAGGGCTTGCCCTCTCCTCAGAGCATCCCGAGAGGGGAGCTGAGGAAGTCTTGAACCCTTTCTCTCAGGGAAGAAAGATGACAGTCTGACTTTCCACTGAGTCAGGGCACTGATGGGTCTGGAGAGGAGAGAGGAGCCAGGGACAAACCTCCCCATTTCAGTTCCCTTCCCACCATCCCGGGCAGGTGCTCTGCCCAGAAATGGCCAGAGATGACACTTACTAGGACTTCATGGCCTGAGTCTTCCAAGGCCTGAGGTGCTGGACCTCTGGGTCAGCAGTGAGCCCTGACTCTCTCTCTCCACAGTCATCTGGTTCTGTGGGCTCTAGGGAGGATTCCGTGGCCGGCCCTGCTGGGAAGCCGGCCTCAGGGCTTCTTCCGACCTCAGGTCCTTGAACCCCTCTCAGTGCAGGCCACCCTGTTGGTCACCCCCACCCCACTTCACAGGCCCACTGCGACTCCGCGGGGGACTCAGAGGCCGGGGCATCAGATGACCATTTTTGTGCCTCTCAAGCCTGCTATCAGTGGGCTCTGGGCCAGGTGGGCCCTGGCAGGTGTTTGGGAGCCGAGGGAGTCCAGCTATCAGCAAGTGTTTGCTGAGCCCAGCTGAGCTCAGAGCCCCAGGCCGTGGGAAACAGAGCAGAAGCCCAAAGTGTGGGCCCTGGGGCCAGAAGAGGTGCCAAAGGGCACCCTCTCACAGGTGTGGTCGCTCAGCACCCCTGGCCTCCCTCCATCCCGCTGCTGCCCAGCCTCTCCTGGGGACAGCCCAGGGGGGTGTCCATGGGAACGCGAGGCTCTCCCAGCACTTGTTTGCCTCAGCTAATCTCAAGAATGCACTTGTTTTCCCCTTTGGTTTGGGAAGTCCTCAGCAGCTCCCCTTCATGTCGATAGACGGAGGCCGTGGGAGCCAGAGGACAATGATCCCTGGCTTGTTCTCTCCTTGGCTTAATTCCTCTCTTTCCAATTCTCTCCGTTACCTCCTCCCTCCATTTTAACTTCTCCTTGAACTTCCCAGAAACTGGAAATAAATGTCCTGAATTTTGGACACTTCAACCCCTCTCCTTCCTGTGAGTCTTCTCACACAGTGGACAGTAGCTGGGAGGTGTGAGCACCTCCAGTTTACAGACGAACCTGGAGCTCAGAGAGGCTGAGCTACTGTTCACAGTCACACAGCAAGTAGGAGCAGAGTTGGAGTACAGCCCAGGGCCCTCCTTCCTCTACTCTGAGCTTCATCTCCAGGTGCTGATCTCACTGGACAGCCACTGTCTGTTATTGGCAGTTTCATTCTCTGAACTGTTAGTTCCTTGGAGAAGGAATCCCGCAGTATTCATCTCTGTATTCCCAGGCGTGAGCCAGTATAGGGAAACATAAAAGACACTCAGTGACTGACATTTGTTCAATGAATGAATAGTGGACGTTAAGCCAGGCTTTTTATACACATGATCCTTGATCTTCCAAACAACTCTGAGAGGTAGCAGTTGTCCCCATTTCATAGATGGGACCATTGGGGCTCAGAGAAGTTAAGTAAATTGCCAAAGGTCACAGGGCTTGTAAGTGATTGAGATGAGATTGAGGCCCAGGTGGTCTCACCCGGGAACCCATGCCACCTCCTTGCACAAATGAGATGAAAGGTCTGGGGAGGAAGGACACTGGGTAGAAGGACTGTGGGGCCTCCCTTCCTGCTTGTTGGGGTGCTTTCCGACCAAGGGCCGCTGCAGTGTGGGACCCAGCTCCCTCTCCACACTCCCTCCGATCACAAGCTCACAGACATGTTTGTTGAATGAATGACCAGCCCTGCAGATGCCTGTGCAGCCTCTTCACTCCCAGGACTGGTCTTTCTGGCTGTTCTTTCTGCATCAGTTTTGGAGCCTATTTCTTTCCACCCAAACACAAGTGCTGGGATCTCTTGGGTGCTCCCTGAGCTCCCTTTCCTTGCTACACCTTTTCTGGGTGATCACATTTCTAGTCCCGGATTCAGTTACCCTCTATAGTCGTTCCCAAGCCTGTATTTCCAGCCCAGACTTCCCCTCTGAGCTCCAGAACTTCATGTTTCTACCTGAATGTCTGACAGGCATCTCACCTCAACATTTCGAAAGTGTTGATGTTATTTCCTCCCCGTCTCAGACACACGGTCTGGTGCCATCGCTCATCTAGCTGCCAAGCCTCAAACTCAGGCTCATCCTTGACAGCCCCTCACCCTCACTTTCCCACACCTCATGCTCCTTGGCTAATCACCAAGTCCTGGTGCCATTTCATCCCTCTGGATGACTCAGTATCTTCCAACTGGTTCCATAAGCTCAGTCCCCCACCTCCCTCATCCAGTCTCCACAGAGCAGTAGGAAAAGCCTTCTGAGCCACATATCTGACCATAGCACACCCATGCCTAGAACTCTGGACTCAGGGAGAGCCAGATCCTCAACATGGTACCCAAGGTCCCCCAGGACCTAGCCCCTCAGACCTTTATAATCTCAAAATTCTCCGCCCCGCCCCCCCAGCCCCCAGCATGCTGAATGCCTAGTCACCAAGCAGTCACAGCTCCCGAGGAGGCGATAAGGCCTTTAGTTAGGCATGCCACCCCAGAATGGGATTATCTTCCTTTACCTCTGCCCCTGCTGACTTGTCATTAAGCCTTCAGGACCCCGCCTAGAAGTCATTCCTGATCCTGAAGACAGAGTAAGGGGCCCCTTCTTGTGGCTCCCCTAGCTGTCCCAAGGCCCCCCCGCCCCCGCTTTTTGTTTTTGGCTGTATGCCTGGACTGTGGGCTCTGCAAGCCTGAGGACAATATCTGATGCCTTGGTGGTGGCTCCAACGCTTAGCCCAGGGCCTGGCCCAGACAGGCCCCATGAATGTCCATCAATCAGGCACACGTCCTGGATCATTGCAAGGAAAACATGGCCTCTTCCCTTAACCTCTTGGCTGTAGGCAGCTGGGTTCATGATTTTACCCACCCTGCCACTCCCCGCCCCTGTACCCTGTTATATCAAACTTGTTCCGGGACAGGAATCTTCTCCTTGGGCACATTCCCCCCAGTTCATGGTGATCAGTTCTTCCCTCAGACCTTCAATCAGAGGGTCCCCAGCGTCCCATTTCAAAGCCCTGGGAAAACGCTCCATGTAGTTCTTCCCCCAACTATACCTGAGGCCTCAAATTCATTTCTTAGGACATAAAAAAATTTCACTGGAAAGTTAAATAATAGAAGTGAAATCTCTTGGAGAAAAACAACACAAAAACATTTAGGTTCAGTTCACAGTAAGTGTAAGTGGCCAGTACAGTATATTTACCTGGGAGTAGGTGTGGGCCGGTGGGACAAGGCCAGAAGCAGGAATTCTCTGGCTGCATAAACGTGGGTAAGGACCCATGAGAACGGAAAGGGGCCTGCAGGCTGCCTGGCCTTCACCACACAGTGGAGCATGAGTTCTCACCCGCATCTCCTTCCAGGGTATGTGTGGGTGTCCTTCCTCTAGTACAGTGATGGTGAACCTATGACACGCGTGTCAGAGGTGACACGCGAACTCATTTTTTTGGTTGATTTTTCTTTGTTAAATGGCATTTAAATATATAAAGTAAATATTAAAAATATAAATTTTTGTTTTACTATGGTTGCAAATATCAAAAAATTTCTATATGTGACACGGCACCAGAGTTAAGTTAGGGTTTTTCAAAATGCTGACACGCCGAGCTCAAAAGGTTCGCCATCACAACTCTTAGGAGCTGGACAGTTCACTCGGTGGTCCCATAGCCTCATCAAGGAGCTGGACACATAGCGGGTGCCCAATAAATGCCCGTAGCTTGTTTGTTGGCTCAGAGCTTGACCTGTCAGCGGCTCCTGCTGGGGGCCCCCAATCAGCCACCTCCCCCGGAGGACTGGGTAGGGTTTGCAGCAGGAGGGGGAGCCTTCCTGGTTTCTTCTTTGCCTCTGATGATTCTCCTTTCCCACGAACCCTGCCCTTCCGGCAGCCACCGGGATTATCTGGAGCAGCTCCCTCGGCGGCAGGGAAGAAGAGCTTAGGGGAGTGGGCCCAGAGCCCACAGGCTCCCGGGCCCTTTGTAGGGTCCCGGCCTCTCTTGGGAACTGTGAATTTGCCAGAGATAGGTCCTGAGGCATCTTCTTGGCTCCCATCATCCCTTGGTGCCTTACATTCAGTTTAACAAATGTTTATATACAGGGGTGGGCAAAGGTAGTTTCCAGTTGTTCATGTGGAAAATACGTGCAGGTTATGATAATATGGTTTTACAAGCATAGACTCTGTATTTTGCATGTTTACGACTGTTAACCTACTTTTGCCCACCCCTAATGAGTTACCATATAACCCAGCAATACCACTCCTAGGTATATACCCAAGAGAAATGAAATCCTACATCCACGCCAAAACTTGTACGCAAATGTCCATGGCAACATTATTTATAATAGCCTAAAGGTGGGAACAACCCAAATGTCTATCAACTGAGAAACAGATAAACAAAATGTGGCATATCCACATAATGGAATATTATATATGTGTGTATATGTGTGTGTGCATGTCTGTGCAAAGGTAGATTTACAGCTGCGAGTATGCAAAACAAAGTTTATCCTTGTAATTATTTATTAATAATGGAATTAGTTTCCATATGAACAACTGTAAACCTACTTTTGCCACCCCCTGTATGTGCCAAATACCAACATAGCTGCTGGGCATGCATTGGTACCCAGATAAAAATCTCTACCCACACTAAGTTTGTATTCTATCTTTTTTATAGGGGGAGAGCAGCAATAAATGTTGAAAAAAGTAAAATATAATAATAATCGGTTAGTCATAAGCACTAAGAAGAAAAGATAAAGCAAGGAGATATGAAATATCTCATGGGGGAGAGTAGGAATTTTAGAGAGTGGCCAGGGAGGGCCTCAGTGAGACGGTCATTTAAAAAAAATTTTTATTGAGGTAAAAATGCCATTTTAACCATATTTAAGTGTACAGTTCAGTGATATCCAGTACATTCATATTGTTGTGCAATCATCAGCCCTATCAATCTGTAGAATTTTTTATCACCTCGTACTGAAACTCTGTATCCATATTCCATTCCATGCATACACCTCATTTTCTTTGTCCATTCCTCTGACGATGAACATTCGGATTGTTTCTACTTTGGGCTGTTGAGAATAATGCTAATATGAACATGGACGTACAAATATCTCTTTGAGTCCCTGCTTTTAATTCTTTTGTGTAAATACCATAATTGGAATGGCTGGATCATATTGTAATTCTATATTTAATTTTTTTAGGAACTGCCATACTGTTTTTCATAGCAGCTGCACCATTTTATATTCCCACCTGCAATGCACAAAAGTTCCAATTTCTTCATATCCTCATCAACACTTGTTTTCTGTTTTTATTTTTTAAATATATCTAATAGCATCCTAATGAGTGTGAAGTAGGTTTTAAGGTTTTGGTTTGTATTTTCCTAATGATTAGTGATATTGGCCATCTTTTCATGTGCTTATTGGTCATTTGTATATCTTCTTTGGAGAATGTCTGTTCAGGTCCTTTGCCCATTTTTGAGTTGCGTTGTTTGCCTTTCTGTTGCTGAGTTTTTGGATTTCTTTATATATTCTCAATGTTAATCCCTTATCAAATATATGATTTGCAAATATTTTCTCCCAATATTTTGGTTCTTTTTCACTCTGTTGATAGTGTTCTTTGATGCAAAAAAGTCTTTAATTTTAATCAAGTTCAATTGATCTATATTTTTGTTGTTGTTGTTGCCTGTGCCTTTAGTGTTATGTCCAAGAGATCACTGCCAAATCCAATGTCATGAAGCTTTCCCCCTGTATTTTCTTAAAAGAGTTTTATAGTTTTAGCCCTTATGTTTAGGTCTTTGATCCGTTTTGGGTTAATTTTTGTATATGATGTTAGGTGTAAGGGTCCAATTTCATTTTTTTGCACGTGGATGTCCACTTTTCCCAGCACCATTTGTTGAAAAGACTGTTCTTTCCCCATTGTATGGTCTTGGGACCCTTGTAGAAAATCATATGATCATAGGAGGTGGGAATGGGATGGAGGGGGGTTAATGGGGAAAAAATACTTTCAACAATAAAGATAAATTTAAAAAAATCATATGATCGTATGAGGGAGAAAGTAAATTTTTAGTAAAGACCCAGAAGAGGAAGTGAGGAAACTAGCCTGTGGATGTTGTGGGGAGAGTGAGTATCTCCAGTGGGGAGCAGTGAGTGCAAAGGCCCTGAGGGAGTGGAGTGGGCGAGGGGGTAAAGGGCATGAGAGGAGGCCAGAGAGGTAGGGGGCAAGGGGGGCAAATTATGGAGGGCCTGCGTGTCACAGAGAGGACTTTGCTTCACACTGAGCAAACTGGAAGCCATTGGAGGGCTACTTATGTTTCCACTCTGGCTCCCATAATGAGAGTGGACTTAGGGGCCTGGGGCAAAAGCTGGAGAACCGGTGAGGAGACCACCAGGCAAGAGAAGCTGGTGGCCGGGCCGGGGGTGGCAATGAGTGAAAATCTGGGTGGTGGGGCTTGATGACAGACCAAATGAGTGATGGGGGAGGGGGAGGTGGGGTGGGGGGGGGAGAATGAGGAGGAGATAGATAAGGGTGACGTCAAAAATATCAATTTTAGTCATTGTAAAAGTGGAGGTGACATTAACCACAGGGAAGGAGAAAGACTGGCAGGCACAGGTTTGGGGGAAAGATCAGGACTTCAGCTTTGGATGTGGTAAGTTTGAGGCACCCATCCTACCTCCAGCTGGAGTTGTCAGGTGGGAAGTTGTAGATGGGTCTGGGGTTCAGGAGAGAGGTCTCCAAGGCAAAGAGGGACATGCAGGGTGGGGCCAAAGCAGGTTTGTAGTTGTTTGTATGGAAAATAATACAATAATTAATAAATAATAATACAAGAACAAACTGTTTTGCGAACACACAACTATAAACCTACTTTGGCCCTGCCCTGTGCGATCAGACAGAGGAGTCATAATATCCGCAACATAAAAACCCGAGTGTTCCTGGTGTTGGGACTGAGAGGACTGCTGGGAAGTCAGGGTCGTGCGGATGAGATGTGATGTGATGGATGATGCCCTCCGTGACAACAGCCCTCACAGTGACCAAAGGAAATGGCATGAGGAGGCTTCTCACAGCGCCCTTGGGTGGAGGTCAAAGCTCAGCTCAGTGAAAGCGAACGCAGGGAGGAGTGCACAGGTGATGAGAGGCAGACCCTTGGGAAGAGGCTGCCTGTGCTGCAAGGGGGCCGTCTCATACCCTCGGGCTCTCCAGGGCCCTGCCTGGGATGCCAGAGTCCCAAGTCCTGCTGGAATAGGGGGAGGCCCTTTACTGCTTTCCAGTCCACCCTCCCCTTCAGGGCAGGACAGATATTAGTGTGGGAACCCTGGTCCACGTCCCCTCATCCAGTGCAGGGGCTGGGGGGCCCAGGTCAGGCCTCTGTTCCTAGCCGTGCTGACTGGTGTGCAGCCCCCAGTACATCAGTGCCCACTGCGGCCTCCAGACACACCTTCCCCAGGAACCCGCAGGCCTGGGAGCACTTCTCCAGCAAGTTCTTGGTGGGACTCAGGCAGTGACTTTGTGGCTTTAAAGCATGGAGGGACATAGAGCCAGGCAGCCCCTTTCACAGAGTGCTGCTCATAGGTAGTTGTGGAAGGAAGGGAGAGAGGGAGGGAGGGAGGGAGGGAGGATAAGACCAGTGGAAAAGATTTCACATTTTGTCACGCTCTCTGGACCCTTCTCTGAGGGCACAGGCTTCTAACCTTCCTCTTTGCTGCTCACAGCTAAGAGCAGGTACACTGTCTTCCTTGGGAAGGGGGGCCATCCTCTAGTCTGCCAGGCCTGTGTGTGGGCAGAGTGAAGGGCAGGGGGAGGAGGTTTGTAGAGTCAGCAGATCTGACTTTGAATTTTGCTCCATGTGTCTGCTGAGAAGCTGTGAGTGAGAGATGCCACTTCTCTGGGCCTTTGTTTTCCATAAAATGGGGCTAGCACTACCTACGTCATGGGGGGTGTTGTGGGGATTGAATGAGGTTCAGCCCCTGCCTGTCACAGTAGAGGGTCAGTACAAGTTCATTCTTCTTTAGGGGATTCCGCTCATCCATTACAAGTTGTATGACCTTGAGATGTCACTTTACCTCCTGGGGCCTCAGTTTCCTCATCCGTAAAATAGGAATAACAACACAGTGCAGGACCATTGAAAGGACTGGAAGAAATAGCATCTATCGCCTCTACCATGGTGCCTGGCACATAGTAGGTGCTCAATAAAAGGTGGTTATAGTCATTATGATTACCAAGGACCAAAATGTGTCTCATGGGTGGATGTCCACAGAAGAGACAGGTAAGTGAGGGCCAAGGCAATCATGGAACACTTTTGGAGGAGGCAGCTCTGGTGCTAAGCCAGCTTGGGTTCGGGTTACGTGGGTCTCAAGGAGCGAGCTATCATCCCAAGGCAGAGGCCATGTAAAGGGACTAGGGCCTGACCTGAAAGGGAAGGGAGCATCTAGGGAGAAAAGAAAGAACAAAAGCCACATGTGGAGGCTCCAGCAGAGGAGAATAGGGGACCACTCGGGTGAGGCAAAAATTAACCCCATTCTACGGATATCAAAACTGAGGCCCAGGTAGGGCACAGGGAATAACTTGCTCAGAATGTGTGAAGATCTTGGCACTGCAATGCAGGTCTCCTGAATGCTGGTGCTCAGGGTGAGGTCTTTTTTTTTTTTTTTAACAGAGAGGAAGGGAGAGGGATAGAGAGTTAGAAACATCGATGAGAGAGAAACATCAATCAGCTGCCTCCTGCACATCCCCTACTGGGGATATGCCCACAACCAAGGTACATGCCCTTGACCGGAATCAAACCTGGGACCCTTCAGTCCGCAGGCCGATGCTCTATCCACTGAGCCACACCGGTCAGGTCCAGGGTGAGGTCTTTAACTAACACAAAGGCAGGGGCAGTGGGTGGAGCCATGCAGATGACTGGTGAAGAGACTGAGCAAAAGGGAGAAGTAGCCTGGCCGGTTACTCCATACACCGAGAGGCTGCTGGTTCTGTTCTCAGTTAGGGCACATACCTAGGTTGCGGGTTTGATCCCGGTTGGGGCGCTTACAGGAGTCCATGGACTCCTTCCCCGCTCTCAAAAACAAAAACAAAAGGGAGAAATAAGGAGGGGACCTGGAGCTCAGCTAGGCGGTTTGGAAATGAACACAGAGGAGACTGTCTCTCTTGGGCTGCTATGGAGATTAATGGTCGCAGACAAGGGCCCTCACGCATCACTAGGGAGAGGATTTCAAAGACCCTTAAAAATCATTGGGAAACATTTCAAAAGGAAAAGCAGCCAGCAGCCCGCCAAACGCGAGGGTGTATAGCTCACGAGGCGATGCTTGTAATCTAATTGCCTATGAGCAAGAGTTTAAAACAATATTTACGATGTGGAAAAATAGCCCGTGATTTGATTTGTACAGAAGAAACATGCCTAATGAGTAAATTAGATTGTGATCTTGCTGGCTCGGGCCCTGGGGTGGAGCCTAGTCCTCCACTTTCCTCCCCACCCCTCCCTCAGCTGGCATGGTCCTGTGACTGCTCTGCTGTGGTATGACATCTGAGACCAGCACCACTCCCCTGATGCCTTGTCATAGCAGCCCCGTATCCCCCTATTTTCTTGGGTCAGCTAGCCCTTTAAGCCCCTCGTCCTCCTCCCCCTCCAGGAAGCCTTCCTGACTGCTCCAGTCTACTCTCTCCTTAATCCTAACCCAAGGATATGCTTACTGATTTTAGAGAGAGGGGAAGGAAGGAAGGGGGCGGGGAGAGAAAGAAACAGTGATGGGCCCTAGCTGGTTTGGCTCAGTGGATAAAGCATTGGCCTGAGGACTAAAGGGTTCCGGGTTCAATTCCAGCCAAGGGCTCTTGCCTGGGTTGTGGGCTTGATCCCCAGTAGGGGGCATGCAGGAGGCAGCCGATCAATGATTCTCATTATTGATGTTTCTAGCTCTCTCTCCCTCTCCCTTCCTCTCTGAAATCAATAAAAATATATTGAGAAAAAAAAAAAGAAACATTAATGGGAGAGAGAACACCAATTGGTTGCTTTCTGCACACACCCCAACCAGGGATCGAACCCACAACCTTTCTGTATGTGGGACTATGCTCCAACTGGCTGAGCCACACCGGCCGGGCCAGTCTGCTCTCTTTATATCTCCGATAGCTGGGAGTCTGGGCACACAGCTGGGCTTCCAGGGGCAGAGCTGGCTCTTATTCAGACATCATGAACTTGGATTGTCATTGTTTGGTGCGCCACCTCGTGCAGGGTGTTAGATGTTCCTTTGTAATCTGGCTTGTTACTTTTCTTTTCTTTTTGGTCTTATTTAACGGGCACTCTGGTGAGTATCCATGGCTGTCATCAGCCCAGTGTCCATTCTCCTTCTGGAAAGAGCCCCTGATTTCCCGTGGGGGACTTACCCACCACCTAGGCGCAGTCCCAGTGGTCTGCGCAGGGCTGAGCAGACTCCTCCCAGCCTTGGGCGCCAGTGTGGGGCACATGACCCAGACCTGGCCAATCAGAGTAACACCCTCCCCCCAGGGCCGCAGCATTTATTTAGGGATGGGCCTGTGACCCACCCTGGGCCTTCTCAGGAGGGCTGCTGGAGTGACCAGGAAGGGGGCACCTTCTGCCTCTGGGATTGCTCAACTCGGAGAAGCAGAGTTGGAGCCTCTGGTGGCCATCTCCTCACTTCCCGGGGCAGCTCCCCAGATAGCGAAGCCAACACGTGGGAAACGGAGCTGAGGAGCGTGGAGAGATCCCAAGGTCCGTGGTCAAACACCTGAATCCAGCCGGGGGCGATCCCTCCACTTTACTCCAGTGCTTCCCCCCTTTCAGTTCTGTCAGCCTGTTTGAGTCAGGTGTCAGCCTTTTGCACAGAGGCCGGTGGGTCTGACTCAGTAAGCACAGGACTGGTGTGCAGCAGGGATGAGTAGGTTCTTCTAGAACTGAGTGCAATGTGGAGACCATCACAATCACAGATTCCTGGACGTAATTCTGTGACCGAGGCCAGCGTGCCAGCTTTTTCCTGACTGCTGTCTGTGTTGGCTCCTCCCCTAGGTGCTGGGACACAGAGAAGCATCAGCACCGACCCAGCCCGAGGAGCCCACGCCTTGGAGGGCAGGTAAGAGAGCGCGGCCTGACCTCGGCCAGGGGCTAAGGGAGACTGCTGTGTGCTGTGGAGAAGCGCTCCCACCACAGGGCTCTGGGCGTCCTTGATGGAGGGGCGGGCACAAGATCAGGAGGGCGAGCAGGGCTCCGTGGGGAGATGAGAAAGGCCTCCAGGGGAGCGTGCAGGGTGAATGGTGAAGTTGGCGGCATTTCCAGGACTGTTGGGTGAGAAGCACTGAGGCCGCTTGCCCCAGACCTCTGGCAGAGCGGCCCCGAAGCTGCTGTTCGGTGCCTGATGGGGGTCTGGCTGTCTCTCTCCCAGCCCGTCCTCGCAGCCCTCAGCTGGGGGCTGAAGCAGGGCACGTGTGGGCATTCAGGGCCAGCTGAAGGTCATGGGCTTTCCAACCACACCATGAGGCGGGGAGCAGGTGCTGACACTTGACTGTGTGAACCAGTCCCGTTCACCACGAGGTCATTATCCAAGGCCTTTGTGGCGTCACCTGCAATTTTATGGCATTTGCTGGGTTTTTCCATGTGGCAGCCACCGTGCTGCGGGCTTTACACTCAACCCTGTGTCCAACCTCACAGTGAATCACCTGCCTTGGCCCCCACTTTTCTGATGTTGCTTAGGAAGGTGTAAAGCTCAGAGCCCAGGTGAGAGGGTCTGCTTGGCATCTTACCGTAAAGTAAGTCCAGCTGAAGCCAACGGGTTCCGTCACCAATACCTACTGTTTACTGAGCCTGCCTCCCTCCCCACTCAGCTGCCAGAGATGGAATAGGAAGCAGGCAGGCCATTGCTGGCAATGCGGATATGCCCACCCTCATTTCAGAGTGTGGGATGCACGCAGTGATGTGCACACGCATCCCTCCGAGACACGGCATAGAAACACGTGCAGAAGAGTAGGACTAACCCTGTTTTGGCGATCGGGAGAAGCAGGCACAGGTGCCGGCCACGCAGGACTTGGAGGCTGGGAACACGCCTGTTGCACAGTAAGATCTCACAGTATCGGGGCTGGCAGTGAGGATGGCTCCCATCTGTCATCTCCGAGAGGGAGATTTTTCATCACCCCATTTCACAGAGGCGGCAGCTGAGGCTCACTGTGCTTAAGGTGCTTGTCAAGGCACAGCAGGGCTGGGATTCCAACCCAGGCCGGGGAATGCTGTCTCTGTGTCTCGCTTCCTTCTGAGTAGCCGTGGCTTTTGTCACTGTTGCTGAGCCCGCAGAATGGAATCTGTTCTCTGCTAGGCTGACACCTTCCAGTCCTCAGTAGCTGCTGAGCGTCACACGCTGGTGGTGACGGAGATACTCCCATGCCCCCTGCCCCCACTCTACAGGTAGACGGGTCAGACTGGGAGAGAGCCGGGCTGCTCTCTCTCGGGCCTGGCTCTCTACTCCGTCCCACGGCTCTGTTTGTGGGGATGGATGTCAGACTTCAAAGGCAGCGGCGCACTGTCTCTCCATCTCCGGCCCATGAGAAAGCGCCCAAGTCCCAGAACAAAGGCCTTTCCAGACTCGCGTCACCTGCTCAGCACTTAGCATGGGGCTTAATTGAAGGAAACAGAGCTTCTTGGAGTGAGAGCGAGGAGTGAGTGAGAAAGTCGATAACACTAAAGACACCGCCATTAATAAAGCCAGACTTGCTGCTAATATCCCACTTGAATTCAAAACAGGACAAATAATTGGAAATCTGAGCAGGGTGAGTGGTGGGGCCAGTGGTACGGATGACAGAGGTCTGGCAGCTGTGGGAGACCTTCTGTATGGGGTGATGTGGCTGGGACAAAAGCTCCTGGAGGGAGTAATTCAGTCCTGGGGTCTGGTGTCCTGCTCTCTGCCGACAGCCACAGGCTGACACCTGGACAGTGGCAATAGCTCACACTGAATAGCACTCGAAATGTACCAGGCACTGTCCTCAGTTCTTTACAAGTATTAGGTTAATCCTTACAATGTGTGTGCATATCTATAATAATAAAAGCATAATATGCTAATTAGACTGGATGTACTTCAGGACGAAGCCAGGGCTGTGAGGGAAGCTCAGGTCCTGGGTGCCAGAGGGAAGCCAGTGCCAGCAGCCAGGAGAACATCTACTCTTACACTAATTTTGTGCATTGGGCCTCTAGTCTATATATATAAAAGGCTAATATGCAAAGTGTCCCCTCGGGAGTTTGACCAGGAGAACGGGAGTTTGATTGCTCGCTATGACATGCACTGACCACCAGGGGGTGGCGCAGAACATGGCCGGTGACCAGCAGTGGTGGCAGGGTGCTGAGGGAGCGAGGGAAGGAGGAGGCAGGGAACCTGATTGGCCCTGATCACTGGCCAGGCCGAGGGACCCCACCCGTGCACAAATTCGTGCACCGGGCCTCTATAATATCCTTTATACCTCTATTTACCTATGTATCTCTATTATCTACTATTTACCTAATTAGGTAGCTATTGTTATTGTCCCCATTTTACAGATAAGGAAACTGATGCACAGAGGGGTTAACTAATTTGTCCAGGCTGAGTGGGATTTTGAAACTATGTAAGTATATGTGCCTAACCACTAGACAACACTACATCCTTTGAGTGACCTGGCCTTTCATCTCTGGCTTGCTGGATAACTTAGGGCAAGGACCAAAATCCATTCAGTAGTACACATTTGTGATATATAGTCCAATCTTAGCATAATGGTAATAACCAGTGTGTATGGTTCCTATATGCCAGGAATCCCCCTGATAACCCATGAGGTAGGTAGGTAGGTGCCTTTACTGTCTCCACTTTACAGGGAGGAAAACGGAACCTGAGAGAAGCTAGGTGACTTCCCCTTGATCCCATGGCTAGTTAGTAACAGAACCAGGATTCGGACCTGCATCTTTTGGCTCAAAGTGCAGTCCCTAAACCACTGCTGATATCCAGTGCTTATTCTCAAAGGGTCCTCAGGTAGAGCCTGGGCGGGTGTACTCACAGGCAGTTATGACACTGGCTGATGGATGCTGGACACACCCAGACACATGTGAGCACCCCCAGAGATGGGTGGGAAGCGGGAATAGCCCACTGAATACCATTCACTTACCAGTAAGTCAGGGGTGGGGACGTCTGGCCCATGGGCCATATAAAACCCGCAAAATCATCTGGTCTGGCCCTGCCAAGGCAACTGCAGGCGGGACTTGAAATTCAATGAATCTAGGAGCTTTTTTCATGGCGACATACATTTATTTTACGTGAATTGTAGTCGGTGAATGATATAAATATTTAAATGGCCCTTGGCAGAAAAAATGTTCCCCACCCCTGACTTAAATCCTCGGCTCTAATCCCAGGGCATTGCCCTAGACTCCCCCAACCCCTCTCTTGTTTTTATCTGCCTGCTCTTCCACCTGTTCATCCCACAGCCTTAAGCTGGAGCCGGTTACTCAGGGAATTCCACGTATTCTGGACCCTGTGTGGAGGACTGGGATGCATTCTGCTGGCAGGAGACAGAATCTACACCTGTATAGGAGGCAACATAGTGGGATGAAGAGGGTTGGCCATTGTAGTCAGATAGGCCTCAGGGTGACTCCTGATTTCTGAACCTCAGTTTCCCTATCTGTGAAATGGTCCTGCAAGTCCAGGGAAAGGGTGGAGAAGGCTGGCTCTGTGGAGGCCCACTAAAACCAGAGGCACCCTCCCTCTGGAGAGGGGAGGGAGAGCGGGGAGAGGGTCAAAGCCTGTGAAATCCAGAGAGCACAGGGCGAGGAGCATGGGCGACTTCTCCCAGCCCGTTGTACTGGAATAAGGGGCTCTTTCAAACTGGAGGTCAGAATATTTAGGGAAAATAAGAGATGTGGCCACTGGGGAGGAGACTTAGAGCCTCACTGCTCTGAAAGTGGTGAAGGCTGGAAATGTTACCTCAGGTCACCTCCCGCATAGGGCCAATGGTTTGTTGAGATGGGTCAGGGCATGGCTTCATTTTTACGGCCATTACCCTGGTGGGCTCCAAGGCCTAGTGGCTTAGAGAGTCTCCCTCCCCTGTAATCCCCCTCCTTGCACCTGCTAGGCCTAGAAGAAGGCTCACATTCAGTCCAGATCTGAAATGTTTTCATCTCACCTACTCATGGATGCTGACTCTGAGTTTTTAGTTTTTGGTGGGTGAGGGGCAGAGGAGATGAGAGAGTGAAGGGGGTACAGTGCAAAGAGTGGTCAGTGCACAGACGGAAGGCTCTGAGATCACTGCCCTAGAGAGATCTCACCTGATCTGATGCTGAATCTAATGACCTTGACCTCTGAGTAGTCCAGCTGTCGTGGCCAATAATGGGAACTTTGTGCCAAGGACTAGAACCGGATTTACCTTTTTGCTATCAATAGAGGTGGATTCAGCATTGTGCTGGCAAATGTTTAAAAACCGGTTTTCTGGAAGTGGGGAGAAGCCCTAATGTGCAGCATTCGCCAATTTCTGTGGTATAAATGCTCCTCCCATGGCTGATCTCAAGTAGCAGAATGACATCACTGAGTGTTAAGTTGGGAAGAGGTGTTACAAGTTGTTTTTCTTGAGCCTATACACTGGCTCCAGCACACTTGCGGGTAGATTGACCACAAGGCAGAGGACGCTTGAGCTTCAGGGCTGCTCATATGTAGGGATCCTTCCAAGGCCCATGCAATGTATTCACATGGTCATATGTTTTCATATGGTTTGCAAAAGTCAGATGTAATAACTGCTTGGTTAATATTTTTGCCTCTTTCTACTCCATCTTGTATTGAATGGCTTGGAGTAGCCATGGGCATGGTGTAATTTGTTGTGATTTCCTTTTTCATTCTAAATATATATTCATTTTTGTACTTAATTTTGATTTGTAATTTTATTTTTTCTTAAAGAGAACCTCAAAACCTACTAGTATATATACCTCCAGGTGCAAAGCATTGATCTACTCTTGGAGTAAATTATATTACAACTCATCCGAAAATTTTTGTGTTTGTAACTTTATCTTGGAATCACATTGGCATATGGAAATTCCCTGGATAATTTGGTCCAGACTAGCTTCCTAGAATGCCACTTTCATTATATCATACCTCTCTGCTCAAAGCCTTCATAGCTCCCCCTTGATCTCTTAAACTGGCCTTTAAGGCTCTCTGCAGATTGACCACCCCATACCCTTTCATAAAGTATCTTCTTTACTCCCCACTTCATCCCCCCAAATAAAACTTCTTTCCTTGAAAATTTGTTTAGATTATTTCTCCTGCCTGGAGCACCTTTTCTGTTTCCTCCCCTTTTGGACTTTGCCAAATGCTTTGAGGTGACCATGTGGGTTTTTGTTCTTTGTTATATTAATACTGTGTATCACATTAATTGATTTTCAGATGTTAAGCCAACCTTGCATTTGTGGATAAAACCCACTTGGTCATAATTTATAATCATTTTTATATGTTGCTGGATTCAGTTTGCTAGTATTATGTTGAGGAATTTTTTGCATCTATATTTCTAAGAGAAATTGATTGGTAGTTTTTCTCATGATTCCTTTGTCTGGTTTTCATATCAAGGAATTCTGGTTTCACATAATGAGTTGGGAAGTGTTCCCTCTTCTATTTTCTTTGGAAGAGTTTGTGAAGGGTTGGTATCAATTTTTCTTTAAACATTTGGTAGAATTCAGCAGTGAAGCCATTTGAGGCTGAACTTTTCTTTGTGGGAAGTCTTTAAGTTAATATTCTCTTTTCTTGTTATAGGTCTGTTCAGATTTTCTATTTTTTCTTGGGTAAGTTTGGATAGTTTGTGTCTTTCTAGGAATTTGTCCATTTCAACCAAGATATATAATTTGTTGGTATATGGTAATTTGTAGCATTCCCTTGTAATCCTTTTTTGTTTGTTTGTTTCTGTAAGATTGGTAGTGATGTCTCCTTTCTCATTTCTGAATTTAGTTACTTGAGCCTTCTCTTTTTGTCTTGGGCAGTCTAGCTAAAAGTTTGTCAATTCTGTTCTTTTTATTTTGTCGATTCTCTATTGTTTTTCTATTTTCTATCTTATTTATTTTCACTGTAGTCTGTATGTTTTTCTTCCACTTTATTTTGATTTAGTTTGCTCTTCTTTTTCTAGGAGAAAGTACTGGGAAAGACCCTAAAAACTATGTAACACAGTATTGATATTTTAGAATATTGGCTGAAACCCCAAAGCTGAAAAAATACACTGTAAAATAAGATGCCAGCCACACCTATCCAGGTAACCAAAAGGTAGCAGAGATGGTTCAGTGACTACTACCCTCATCATCTATCTACAGCCTGTGTGAAAGAAAATAGAGACTTGAAAGGAATTAAGGAGGTTTTGTGTCATCCCATATCTGCTACTCCATGGGGAAGAGGGTGGTGCTCGCAGGTTAATAGGGCTTCTAAAGTACTTACAGAAGTTGGGAGTGGGCCCCTGACAGGATACTTCCTGAGCTGCAGAAACCTATGGGGTATTTTGCTGCATGAAATAGAGCTAAGGGCAGGAGAGGACGTTGCACACACACCTGCAATTTGGGGCTGATTGTGAACATGGACACTGCTGCCTGCTTCTTTCCAGGGACTCAAAGGGGTGCCTGGAGTGGCCCATGGTGGTAGAGGGAGGGGCAAGGGCAATGGCAGTAGAGCAGCCTCACACGAGAGATTTCTGTAGGTTGTGTGGACAGGATGGGAGGTGCTGGAGAGGACCTGCCTCCTGGGGAGAGGGAACTGAGCAGTAAGAGGCTTTGAGGAGGACCATTTAAGGCGGTTGCTAGAAAGGGGTTGAAGAGCCATCATTAGGGAGCTGTACTGTGCAGAAGGCAGGTGTCTGTAAGAGCCTACACATGTATTCCCAGTGGGTGGTAGGCTCTTCAGCATTTTGATGGCTGCTGTTACAGAGGGTGACATAGCCAGCCAGTAATGTCTTAGAACTACAAGTGGGAGTTTTCCTCTCCCTTCTCCCAGTCACCTATGTGTGCCCCCAGCACATTCAGCCCCTTCAGTATCCACGTAGGGGATAACCAGCAAGTCCTCTTAGAGCTCTGAGACAACATCACACCTGTGGGTTGACGCCCGCCATTCCCCTATTTTTGTGCCTCTGCTCCACTGACTGGGAGATGAACAGGAGATCCTCAGGGCCAGCCTCCCTACTGTACAGTCGGGGCAGACGGGCCCGGAGCGGGGAAAGGCTGTGTCCAGGATGATGTGGTCAGGCTGTGTCAGAGGCTCCTGACCCCCTCAAGCCCCGGAAGTTGGGAGGCTAGGGCACGTCTCTGTTTATTCAGCACAGACAGCTCTGATTATAAAAGAACTCGGCTTGAGGGACAGACTGGGAGGGGATGCAATGTAGACGCTCTGAACTTCATTTTCATCATCAGACGTTCCTCAGGTAAAACAATAGTTGCAGCCTACACAGGGAAGCGGCCTACGCGAATGCCTGGAGGTTATGGAAAACGCTGCGTTTTAACTCTGTTCCTCCAGAAGCCATACTCATCTATTCGAAACTGCCAATCAACCTTCCAGCAAAGAAAAGCATGCGCACACACCTCTGCACAAATGGCTTTGATTAGGCTTAGCTGTAGGTTTAAGAAAATTTAATCATCTTAACCTGTTTAGTCTTTTTCCCTGATGAAAATCATCAGTCAGATTCCAGCATGAGGCAGTGAGAGCTGAGCTGCTGTCAGCACCGTTGTTTATGTTAATATGTTATAGGCATGAAATGGAGGAAGGAGAGTTATGAGGAAAAGTCCTGAATGAATTAGGAGGGTGCGGGTATGCGGCAGCCCCCGAGGTCAGCAGGCAGGGGCTCTGAGGGGACTGTTTATTTATGAGTTTCAGCATAGAACCCTCTCTCCCTGCTGGAAGGGACGTTGAGACACTCTATCAAGTATGTTTCTCTCTGCGGTCAGAACTTGCCTTCAGCAGAACTGAAGGTCTGGAACCCCACAGACACCATTTGCTCGCTGTGTGACCTCAGATAAGTTACTTAACCTCTTTAAATGTTGGTTTTCTCATCTAAGAAACGGGGCTATCGGGAGTAACTGGCATGCTGGATGGCTTTATGGATTAGCTGGCTTGTTGGGAAAGGGCCTGGTGCTTCATGAATGCTCAGTCAAACGCTTCATGGAGACACTATCCCTCCTTCCCGGGGCCAGCCAGCTCCTTCGCAGTGCTCTCTCCTGGTACCACAGGCCCCGTGGACACTGGTGGTGCTGGGCACAGATGAAAAGGCCGTAAATCTGGAGCCTGCACCCATCTCTTTGTGACTTTAGGGAAATCACTGCCTTTTTGGATCTTGGTTTCTCAGTCAAATGAGAACGCCAATTGTCCCCAACATCCATTCTCACCTTTCTCCTGGGAAAAGAGCCCAATGGCCACCCATCTCTCAGGTTTCTTGTAGAAAGGCGTGGCCATAGGACTATTTAGGGCCATTAACATCCAAAGGAAATGTTACATGGAACTTCTAGAAAGTCTCATAAAGGAGGGGGAGAGGGAATAAGTGAATGTCTACCAACATGTAAGGAGATAAACCATGGCCATACTATGAAATATTACTCCGCAATAAAAAGAAACAAACCACTGAGACATACAACAACGTGGATGTTTCTCCAAAGCATTATGCTGAGTGAAAGAATCCAGACACAGAAGAGTATGTGCTAAATTATTACATCCCCAGTACACATGTGCGCGCGCGCACACACACACACACACACACACACAGAAACAGATTCTGGAACATTCCTGTTCACCCAGGTGCATGTGTAGTAAATCAGAGACGGCCACATCTTTCTTACTGATCCAATCGAGCGTGATGTCCCGGTACCTTTGCCTTTACTCCGGCCTGGCATTCGTGACTTCCAGCGCAGCAACAACGATGCCCTGGCTCCTGAGCCCAGGTCCTGGAAGCCTTGCAGCCTCTGCCTGGACTTCTTGGCATTCAGCCTCTACACCAGCGGTTCTCAGCCTTCTGGCCCTTTAAATACAGCTCCTCATGTGGTGACCCAACCATAACATTATTTTCGTGGCTACTTCATAACTGTAATGTTGCTACTGTTATGAATCGTAATATACATATCTGATATGCAGGATGGTCTTAGGCGACCCCTGTGAAAGGGTCGTTCGACAGCCAAAGGGGTCACGACCCACAGGTTGAGAACCGCTGCTCTACACCGTTAGTAAGCCCCAACGCACAGATGCCACCACCTTTGCAGCCGTCAGGTTACCTTGGAAGTGGAGCCTCCAGCCCCAGTTTCGTGGACCCAGATGATGAGCAAAGATCAGCCGCCCCCCAAGCTCTACCCACATTGCATGTTCATAAACAAAATCAATGATGACTGTGATAGTAAGCCACTGTCTCGGGGTGATTATGCAGCAATTAGAACACCATCCAGTCACACGTACATGTGAGAGAAAGTGCTACCTAAGGTCGCTCCGGGCCTGCAGGCAGTCTCCCCAGATTACATCCCTGGACCCTCTTCTACAGGCGGGAGCAGGTAGGGCAGCTGTCCAGGACTCTGAGCTTGCCTGGTATAGGCAGCCAGGATGGAAGAGAGGGCAGCACCCTCCAATGATGGGCAGAAAGTGTTTGGGGCTCTTATCACTGTCTGGGCCAGACTCTCCCAGGGTCTCACCCACAAAGGCTAGAGTGAAAAGCCCTCTAGAATCCCTTCTTCCTGCATCCATCCATGACCCTGTCTGACCTCTGCTGGGAGCAAGAGGATGGGAAATGCTGGTGAGAGCCAGGGGAGGAAAGCTGTGTAGGCTTGTAAAGACTGTCTGATGTGAGCCCAGCACCCACCATTCTAAGGGGTTTGGCCAGATCTAGTGTTAACATGCACATTCCTACCGGGGTCTGCTGGGTGAGGGGTCTGGATGCACGAGGAGGCTGTGGGTGTGGCTGGCATCTCACAGCTGAACCTATTAACTCCATGTCCCACCTTATACATCTCGTCTCTAGAGTATAGAGAGGGCTCTCCCAGGGGAGTGGTGCCTGTGCCGTCTGGCCTCAGGACAATGGGAAGGGAGTCCCTGACTGACAGAGAATCCTGGAATTTAGAAAGCTCTGTATGCGAAGGAACCGCTGAGCTAAAGCCAGCCCGAGAATCCTGGAATTTAAACTCAGAGTTACTCCTGGGGTCAAACTCTCCAGGAACCTTTCAATATATAAATCTTTAAGGAACATTTAAGAAGCTTCCTGATATGTAACATACTAAGTATAATGTAACATACCAGGGGATGGTACAGGTAAGCTGTTTTTAGTCATGAATACCTTAGCATGAATTAGTTTATTCATTTCTATCAAGGGGAGGGAGAGAGCAACTATGAGAATGGGAAGAATTACCAAAAAGAGAAGGGAGGATGTTTCTCTACTTTAGAAACACGTTTACCAGCATTCTAAATTTGCTTAAGACTAGCTTTAAGACAGGAAATGCTTTATATTTTTGCCCAAAATGTCTATGGGAGGACTCTCATTTCTGGAGCAATGATGCCTTAAATACCCTCAACAACTTTCCAAACGAAAACAGTGAATATCAGATAAAATGTTTAGGAAATTCTACTCCTGAATTGACAAGAAAATAGGGGCTGACAGAGGCTGAAACTGAACGGAGAGCATGGAGCCTGATGCTGGCTGTTGTCATGTCCAGGGCTCTCACCGTCGACATCTTTGCCACAAGCATTTTCGCTGCGTAACTAATCGGCCATAAGGCAATCTTGCCACAAAAAGGATGAAATCACAGCAAGTAAAAGAGGGACATTAAAAAGGACATAATGAAGCATGAAAAAAAACCACAAAATTAAAAAGACTTCATTTAAAATGTGTGTAGATTCATGGCAATACTGCACAGACAACCAGTGTTATTTTGTGGATTGTACCTAAGCACTTGTCTTCATTCTATGGGAAATGTGGTTCAACTCTGTGCCCTCAAACAGGGCCCTTGGTCGCTCTCTCTCCTCCCAATGTAGTGTGTTTCACAATAAGGAACCAACTCTCGAGGCAAATCATCCTCATCTGGAAGAAATGCTGACTATTTTAAGACCAGCACCATGTCTACTCATCACTGTATAGACTGTTATGAGGGCTGCCTAAGACTCATATAAAGAATGGGAGTAACTGTTGAGGACTTTGTCAATAGACAGATGAAGCTAAGCTGACAACTAGCTTAAATATATTGTCTGCTGAGTATTCATCACAGAAATAAATGAAACAAACAAACAGAAAACCATACCATCAACCCGTTATTCATGTTTTATTTTTTGTGTGGCAAAATGGCCTCACGGCCAATTAGTTATGTGGCAAAACTGCTTGTGACAAAGATGCTTACGGGGAAAGTACCTAGAACCTGGAACTTGCAGTTCCAGGAGCTGCCACCCCTGGTGGCCTCAAGCCTCCATGTTGATGCTGGACGGGGAATGGGAGAAAACAGTTGAGTAAGAAACTCCTGCATAACGCTGAGGCCCCAACGGCTACATCTCCGGTACAAGAGTAATCGAGAAATGAACTCTGTTGCATAGAAGAGGGGGCAGAACAACTTGGCCCCACGTGAACAGAAAGACAATGACCTCTCCCAAGAATACTTACCCAAAAGCTGCTCTCACATGGCTATGTCGTCCAAGTTCACATGTACAGGTGTACCTCAGAGCTATTGCAGGAGTGGTTCCAGACCTTCTCAATACAAGCAAATATCACAATAAGGCGAATCACACGAATATTTTGGTTTTCCGGTGCATATAAAAGTTGTTTACACTGTACTGTAGTCTATCAAGTACAAAAGTCTTAAGTCTAAAAAAGCAGTGTACATACCTTAATTAAAAAATAGTCTTATGTCTAAAAAAGCAGTGTACATACCTTAATTAAAAAATACTTTCTTGCTAAAAATTGCTAACTATTCTCTGAGCCATCCGTGAGTTGTACTCTTTTTGATGGTGCGATCTTGCCTTGATGTTGATGGCTGCTGACTGACCAAGGTGGTTTTGCTGAAGGTTGGGGTGGCTGTGGCAGTTTCTCAAAATAAGACAGCAGTGATGTGTGTCTCAGCAATTGACTCTTCCTTTCATGAAGGATTTCTCTGTGGCATGCAATGCTGTTTGATAGCATTTTACCCGCAGTAGAAATTCTTTCAAAATTGGAGTCAGTCCTCTTAAACCCTGCCACTGCTTTGTCAGCTAAGTTTATCTAATATTCTAAATCCTTTGCTGTCATTTCAACAATCTTCATAGCATCTTCACCAAGAGTAGATTCCAGCTCAAGACACCATTTTCTTTTTAAAAAAATATATTTTATTGATTTTTTTACAGAGAGGAAGGGAGAGGGATAGAGAGTTAGAAACATCGATGAGAGAGAAACATCAATCAGCTGCCTCCTGCACACCTCCTACTGGTGATGTGCCTGCAACCAAGGTTCATGCCTTTGACCGGAATCGAACCTGGGACCTTTCAGTCTGTAGGCTAACGCTCTATCCACAGAGCCAAACCGGTTAGGGCACCATTTTCTTTTGTCGTCTGTAAGAAGCAGCTCCTCATCCATTAGTTTTAACCTGAGATGCAGCAGTTCAGTTACATCCTCAGGCTCCACCTCTAATGCTGGTTCTCTTGCTGTTTCCATCACATCAGAAGTTATATCCTCCATTGAATTCCCTCAAATCATCCATGAGGGTTGGAACCAACTTCTTCCAAATTCCTGTTAATGTTGATATTTTGACCTCTTCCCGTGAATCACAAATATTCCTAATGGCTTATAGAATGATGAATTTCCCCCCAGAATGTTTTCAATTTACTTTGCCCAGATCCATCAAAAGAATCACTGCCAATGGCAACTATAGCCTGATGAAATATATATATCTTAAATAATAAGGCTTGAAAGTCAATTACTTTTTGATCCATAAGCTGCAGAATGAATATTTGTGTTAGCAGGCATGAAAACAACATTAATCTCATCTCCATCTGACCAGGTGCCTTGTCCAAGAGCAGTGATGTTTTGAAAGGAATCTTTTTCTGAGCAGTGGCTGAAAATGTTCAGTAAACCATGTCGTACATGGATGTGCTATCATCCGGGCTTCGTGGTTCCATTTATGGAGAACAGGCAGAGTAAACTTAGCATCATTCTTAAGGACCCTAGGATTTTCAGAATGGTCAATGAGAATTGTCTTTCACTTAAGCCCATCAGCTGCATCAACCCTGACAAGAGAGTCAGTTTGTCTTTGAGGCTTTGGAGCCAGGTACTGACCTCTCTACAGATGAAAGTCCTGGATGACATCTTCTGCCCATGGAAGGCTGTTTCATCTGCCATAAAGATCTGTTATTTAGTGCAGCCACCTTCACTCATTGTCTCAGCTAGATCTTCTGGCTGACTGGCGGCAGCTTCTACATCAGCACTTGCTGCTTTGCGTTGCACTTTGATGTTCTGGAGACGGCTTCTTTCCTTAAACCTCACGAGCCGACCTCTGCTGGCTTCAGACTTTTCTTCTGCAGCTTCCTCACCTCTCAGCCTTTGTAGAACTGAAAAGAGTTAGGGCCTTGCGCCAGATTAGGCTTTCACTTAAAGGAATGTTGTGGCTGGTTTGATCTTCTTTCCAGACCATTCGAACTTCTTCTGTATCAGCAATAAGGCTGCTTCATTTCTTATCATGTGTGTGTTTACTGGAGGAGCGCTTTCAATGTCCTTCAAGCACTTTCCTTTGCATTCACAACTTGGCTAACTGTTCGGGGCAAGAGGCCTAACTTGTAGTCTGTCTCGGCTTTCAACATGCCTTCCTCACTGAGCGTTATCTTTTCTTGCTTTTGATTTAAGTGAGAGACGTGCGACTCTTCCTTTCATTTGAACTCTCAGAGGCCATTGTAGGGTTATTCATTGGCCTGATTTCAATATGGTTGTGTTTCAGGAAACAGGGAGGCCCAAGGACAGGGAGGGATGGGGGGATGCCTGGTCGGTGGAGCAGTCAGAACACACCCAACATTTGCCGATTAAGTTCACATTTTTACATGGGTGTAGTGTGTTTTGCCCCAAAAACAATTACAGTAGTAACTTCAAAGATCTCTGACCACAAATTATCATAACAAATATAATAATAATGAAAATGTTTGAAATATTGTGAGAATTACCAAAATGGTGCCAATTTGGTAGTTGCCAAAGACCTTCAATTTGTTTTAAAAAAAAAGTCTGTGAAGCACAATAAAATAGGCCTGAGTGGTTGCTTCCCACAGGTGACAGGCAGAAACAAATTATCTCTGCAGGAAGCCAAGTTCAGCTCAAGCTCAAAAGCTTCTCAGAGATGCAAGTTCCAAGGAACATTTCAGTCCAAGTCAGAAATCATTAAACCACACCAGGAGACAGGCACCATGAATGAGAACCAGCAGAAGTAACAGACTACAGAATCTTACCTACAGAGGCTTTGGATATTGGAAGAATCAGACATGGAAAACAACTATGCCTCAGTGTGTTTTAAGAAATAAGTGAAAGGTGTGAAAATATGAGCACAGGCACAATTTTTTTAAATGCACATTTAGAAAAGAACAAGAAAGAACATCTAGGCAAAAAAAAATTGTAATAATTGAAATGGAAAATTCAGTGGGTGAATTTAAAATAGAATAGACACGGCTGAAGAGAAAACAAATTAACTGATAATTCTTAAGAAACTATCCAGTATGCAGTTGAGACGAAGATATGGACAACAAGAAGCAAGGTTAAGAGACATGGAAGATAGGGTGTGAAGGTCTAACATATATTTTACTTGTAGTTCCAGAAGATGATTGTAGAATTAATGGGGGAGAGACAGTCTTCCAAGAAATAATGACTGACATTTCCCAAGAGTTGTTAAAAGTCACCAACACTGAGATCTAAGAAGCACAACACATTTCAAACAAGATAAATAGAAATTCACAACTCTGTAAATGTTGGTGAAATGGCAGAACATAAAAGATACATTACTTTTGAGGGTATATATGTATAGTTGTTGTTGTTAATCCTCACCTGAGGATATTTTTCCATTGATCTTTTTAGAGAGAAAGACATTGATGTGAGAGAGAAACATTAATTGGTTGTCTCTAGCACATGCTCCGACCGGGGCTAGGGATTGAGCCTGTATCCCAGGTACATGCCCTTGACTGGAATGGAACCCAGGATCCTTCAGTCCACAGGATGCTCTATCCACTGAGCCAAACCAAATAGGGCAAGGATATATATATATATATATATATATATATATATATATACATACACACACACACACACACACACACATACATTTTTATTATTCCTTTTGTCATAGACTTATGTTAATGTACTCTTTTGTATGTATATTTCACAGTAAAAAGTTTTTTCATTGGCTTTGGCTTCTGAACAGAAGAGATGTGGCTAAATTGAGATGGCTAGAAGGTCTCTCCGAGTCAGTTTTGAACACTGAGGGCAGCGTGGTGTCTAGGCAAAGACTGAGATTCGAAGTTAAGCAGACCTTGTTTTAAAGCCCAATTCTATTGCTTCATAACTATGAGATACTTAGCAAGTTAGTTCACCTCTCTTAATATATTTCCTCATATTGTTCAGTTTTTGGTGTGGTTGGGAGATGGCATAGATTTCAAAGAATTCTCGGGCAGGGGAGACCTTAGCGACACGTAGTCTAAGTCCTTTTGTGGAAAAGGGATTGTGAACCCCCACTCCCCCCTTCAGGAGGCTCCATGCCTGTCTTTCTCTTCTTGGCCAAACCAAATAGTATCTTCTCTGAACTCTGACGAAAAGTATTGCCATCCACTTGCTGCCTGCTAGGAGCCAGGCACTGTGCTCAACGCTGTCCATGTCGTCACTTTTTCTCACGAGAGCCTTGCAGGAGGCTTTGAATGGAGAAGCTGGAGGCCGGAGAGGTTAAGCCACTTCCTCCAGATCATGCAGCTGCAGAGTCAGAATTTGTACCCAGGTCTGTGATAAGCCAATATTTGGACTCCATCCTGCCCCTTCTTGGAAGCCCTCTCCCAGAACTGTAGGCCTGAAGGAGTGTGCCAGGGCCCTCGGCCCTCATGGGGCCCAGCCGGGCCACATTCCCAGCGCTCTGTGCGAGTGTGGTCTGTGAGAAATCACAGCCTCCTCTCCACTGTCCGGGTGCCCGGCGAGTCTCACCCAAGGGGGTCAGAGCCTGGCTCACCCTGAGGCCGGAAGGACTTCCCAGCCCCTCTTCTCACCCCTAGCACAGCCCCGTGCGGCAGAAGCAGGAGCTTTGGAATTAGCTACATGAGGCCTAGAATCTGGCTCTGACTCCTCCCAGGCTGTGACCCACGAGGCCGCTTTCCCTCTCCACACCCTGGTTCCTCGTCTGTGAACTGGGGAGAATGATCTCACACGTTGTAGGTGCACAGTCAGTGAAAGTTATGATTATTGAAGGCTAGGAAGCCCCCTGGTGGTAGCAGAGAGACCCCCCGTGAAAACCTCGGAGCCTGGACTGCCCGCCACCTTCCCTTGGAGCAAAGATCCCAACTGTCACAGGACAGGGTTCAAGCAGGAAGGAGCCGTGGGGTTCAGGCTTTGTGACCCCCTTGTACACTGTCCTGTGTGGGCGAAATGGGCAGGGTAGGTAGTCCTCACCAGTGGAAGAGGAATGCAGAGGCCAAGAGACTAGGTAGCTTGTCAGATATTTATTGCTATGGGAGGATCATAGTGAGATAACCCAACTCAGCAGCCTTCTTGGGCCCTCTCTTCATGGCCGCTCCCGCCTTCTGCTTCCCTTCCAATTCACCACTTTGGCTCTTACCTTAGCAACTTCCATTCCCTCGGTCTGTTCCTCTGAATTGCCTGATGAACTAATTTATACTAGGGTGGGAATGACCCCACTTGCCATTCTGTTTAGCCTCTTAGGCGCCTGTACTTTCTAAAAGAAGAGATGCCAAAGCAATGAACTGCTCATGGTAGACTATCAGGAGGGAGAGATCTGGGGGAGGCCCCAGAATAGGCACATCACTTTAAATATTGGCTGAAACATAAGAACTTGCTGAGTGGCAAAAATAGCTGTTTCATATGGTTCAACTTAGCAAATTACCAACTGGCTTCTCAGTGGGAGAATTCTGGTCCCCAAGGCCAGTGTGCCCATGGGTTCCAGTGTCCCCGCCCACTGCTTGTGGTGTTATATTGGACAAATCACTAAGTGTCTCTGAGCTTCTCATTTCTTCCCCATCTGATTACAGGGCTCCCAAGCCCCTACCCACCCCCAGGATGTCTGTAAGATCGAGTGTGATTGCCAAGTGTGAGCTGGTGTGGCACTTCCTGCTGCTGACTGATGTCTGAGCCTTCGCTCTGTGCTGCCCGCTTCTGGGTTTCTTTTTCAAGGTAGATAGCTCCACTTGGTTTGGGTGGGAATCCAGGTTTTTCTTTCCTTTTGTTCTGCCAGGCTCTGGGTTGGGCAAGGACCGGCACCCAGAGACAGCTCAGCTGTGTGCCCGCCATGGGTATCAGCCTAGTGGGGTGAACATCCCTACTCTCTGCCTGGCATATACCCCCTGGCATATACCACCCTGGAGGCCCACAGCCTCTGGGCTTGAGGCCCACAAAACTGTTTCTGACCAACTGGAAGTGTGCCTCCAGAACAGCTCGCTCCTCGAGCCTGGGAAGCAGGCACTCCTGGACTCACACCTGCAGACGCTGGCCCTAATCTCAGGAGCCCTGGCTGCTGTTCTGGGCCCTGTCCTCACACGCAGAGCTGTACCGCTCATAGCCCTTGCCAGGCTGTGGCTTTTCTTATGGCCCTTTCTCTTGTTTGCAGCTGTTTTCTACGCTGGACTACTTTAGGCCAGTGGGTTTGTCTTTGCAAGAGACAGAAGGGAGTTTGGGAGGTGAGAGGGAGCTGGGGGTAGATGGAAACTGGGTGTGTAGAGGAAGGTAGGGGTGTGGGAGGGAACTTTGGGGGTAGAAGGAGGTTTGGGGATGGAAGGGAAGTTGGAAGGTGGGAGTGTGCGGCAGCAGAGAGCTCAGCAGTGGTGAGTCCTAGTGCTGTGGAGGGATCTGACTTGACCCAGGAGCCCCTAGAGCATTTAAGGAAATGTGGGTGCTCACCCTGCTATGGGGTGGCCTTGCTGATGGCTCAACCAGGGGCAGTGTGAGCAGTCGCAATCTCCTGGGAATGAGTTCATCCAACTTGGCTCTGTCAGCGGGACAAAGACGACAATGGTAACAGTGACGGGTGCTCCTCTGTCACTGAGCACTTGCTCCTGACAGGGTGAGAAGGGGAGAGGAGGTAACCCTCCTGCCAGTCCTGGGTGGGAGGCATGGCTATTGTTCCCATTTAGAGTTGGGGACCCTGAGGGGTAATAACCCACCCAGGTCAACATGAGGGCCTGAGTCAGGATCTGAAATAAAAGCCCACACTTTTTGGGGTCAGGGGGAGTATATTTTACCATGAAAGGACTAGAGCACAGTATTTTATCAATTCTAGTGTACATATTTCATTTTAACATCTCTGAACTTGTGATGTATCCTACAATCTATGGCTCATGAATGGTTTAATAGGAGGCCTTTTTAATTAATGGTAAATAAAATGGTGCACTTTATCATTGACAGTATCATAGAGTCAAAGTAGTGCGTACATTTTTTTCTTTTATAAAAGTGGGAATATTATATGACCTGTTTTTTTCTCAGTTTTATTGAGCTGTAACTGGCATATATCATTACTAGTACACTAGTTTAATGTGTACAACATAATAGTTTGATATATGTATATATTGTGCAATGATCACTGCAATAAGTTTAGTTAACATCCATTACCACACATAGTTACAGACTTTTTTGTGTGTGATGAGAACTCTTAAGATCTGCTCTCTTAGCAACTTTCAGATTTACAGTATTATTAACTATGTTCACCATGCTGTACAGTATATCCCCAGAACCTATCTATGTATATAAAAGCCAAGCGACTAGAATGACCGGCCTGATTGGGGCCCTGATGGAAGCCCCAATCGGCCCCCACAACCTCCTGCGGCTCCTCCCCTCCACTGGCCCGGCCCCCCTTTGCCCCCCAACCCAGATCAGGGGTGGGGCCAGCTGGCCAACTGTCCGTGGCCCCCTCCCCCTGGCCAGCCCCAACCTCAATCGCACCCCCAACCTCCCACATCCCCTCCCCGCAGCCGGCACTGCCCAATCGGCCCCCATTGGGGTGGGCCGGCCAGACCCCACCTATGCACAAATTCGTGCACTGGGCCTCTAGTTAATATTATAACTAGAAGTTTGTACCTTTTGACCACTTTCACCCATTTCCCCATCCTGTCTCTGGCAACCAACTGCCTCTGTTCTCTTTTTCTGTGATCATGGGTGTTCTTTTATATTCCACATATACGTGAGATCATAAGTGAGTATTTGTCCTTCTCTGTCTGACTTTTTTACTTAGCATAATGCCCTCAAGGTCTATCCATGTTGTTAAAAATGGTAGATTTTGGCTGGTTATATTCCATTATATACTTACACACACACACACACACACACACACACACCACTTTCTTCATCCATCCATCCATCGATGGACACTTAGGTTGGTTCAGTGTCTTGATTATGATGAGTAATGCTGTAATGGATTTTGGGTACAAATATCTCTTTGAGATAGTGGTTATACCCAGAAGTGGAATTGCTGGATCATATGGTAGTTATATTTTTAATTTTTGGTGAACCTCCATACCGTTTTCCATTGTGGCTGTACTAATTAACATTCCTACCAACGGTGCCCATCCACATCCTTGCCAACACTTGTCTTTTTTATGACAACCAACCTAACAGGTTTGAGGTGATATTTTGTGGTTTTGATTTCGATTTTCCTGATGATTTAAGTGATGTTGAGCACCTTTTCATATACTGGTTGGCCATTTGTATGTTTCTTTGGAAAAGTGTCTATTTGGTTCCTCTGCCCATTTTTAAATCAGATTGTTTTTTGCTAATAGGTTGTATGAGTTTTTTTTTATATATTTTAGATATTAACCTTTTATGTGCTTTGCAGATATTCTCTCCCATTGTGTAGGTTGCCCTTTCATTTGTTGTTGATTTCCTTTGCTGTGCAGAAGCTTTTTAGTAGTCCCAGTTGTTTATTTTTTCTTTTGTTGTCAAGCTCCAATGTCTAGGGTCTTACCCATAACTTTTTTCTTCTGGGAACATTATGGTTTCAGTCCTTATGTTCAAATCTCTAGTCTGTTTTTAGTTGACTTTGAATATGGTATAAGATAGGGGGTCCAGTTTTGTTCTTTGGCATGTGGCTTTCCAGTTTCCCAAAACCATTTCTTAAGGAGACTACCCTTTCTCAATTATATATTCTTGGTGCCTTTATCATAAATTAACTGACCATAATTGTGTGGGCTTATTTTTGAGCTCTCTCTTCTATTCCATGTGTCTGTATTTTATACCAGTACCATAGTATTTTGATTAGTATAACTTTGTAATATAACTTGAAACCCGGGTGTGTGATGCCTCCAGCTTTGTTCTTTCTCAAGATTGCTTTGGCAGTTTGGGGTCTTTTGTGGTTTCATACAAATTTTAGGATTGTTTGTTTTATTTCTATGAAAAATGCCATGGGAATTTTGATATGGATTACATTGAATCTATAGATTGCTTTGAGTAGTATGGACATTTTAGCAATATTAATTCTTCCAGTCCATGAACATGGAATATCTTTCCATTTATTTGTGTCTTCTTCATTTTCTTTCATCAGTGTCTTATAATTTTCACTGTACAAATCTTTTACCTCCTTCGATGAGTGTACTCCTAGGGATTTTATTATTTTTGATGCAATCATAAATGGGATTGTATTTTTAATTTCTCTTTCTTATAGTTTGTTGTTAGTGTATAGAGATGCAACGGACTTTTGTATATTGGTTTTGTATCCTGCAACTTTACTGAATTTGTTCATTCTAATAATTTTTTGGTGAAGTCTTTAGGGTTTTCTACATATCATATGTCATATAAAATTGAGACAGTTTTACTTCTTCCTTTCCAGTTTGGATGCCTTTTATTTATTTTTCTTACCTAATTACTCTGGCTAGGATTTCCAATATTAGGTTGAATAAAAGTGGTGAGAATGGGCTAGTTTTATTCTTGATCTTAGGATAAGCTTTCCGTTTTTTACTGTTGAGTATAATGTTAGCTGTGGGTTTGTCATATACAGCCTTTTTTATGTTGAGGTACATTTCCTCGATATTCACTTTGTTGAGTTTTTATCACGAATAAATGTCGAATTTTGTCAGATGCTTTTTCTGCATCTATTGAAATGATTATATGATTTCTATCCTTCATTTTGTTAATGTGGTGTATCACATTGATTGATTTACAGATGTTGAACCATCCTTGTATCCCTAGAATAAATCCCAGTTGATCATGGATATGATCCTTCTAATGTGCTGCTGAATTTGTTTTGCCATTGTTTTGTGGAGGCTTTTTGTATTTTTGTTCATCAGGGATATTGGCCCATAATTTTCTTTTCTTGTAGTGTCCTTGCATGGTTTTGGTGTCAGGGTAATGCTGACCTCAAAAAATGAGTTTGGAAGTGTCCCTCCTCTTTTATTTTTTGGAAGAGTTTGAGGAGGATTGGTATTAATTCCTCTTTAAATATTTGGTAGAATTTACCAGTGAAGCCATCTGATCTTGGTTGATTACTGATTCAATCTCCTTACTAGTAATTGGTCTGTTCAGATTTTCTATTCATGAGTCAGTCTTGGCAAGTTCTGTGTATCTAGGAATTTATTAATTTTTTTCTAAGTTGCCCAATTTGTTGGCATGTAATTGCTCACAGAAATCTCTTATGATCCTCTACTTCTATGGCATTGGTTGTAATGCCTTCTCCTCTTACATTTCTAATTTTATGTATTTGAGTCCTCTCTCTTTTTCTTGATAAGTCTAAAGGTTGTCTTTTTTATTTACCTTTTCAAGAAACAACAGTTCTTAGTTTTATTGATCATTTATATTATCTTTTTAGTCTCTATTTTATTTATTTCTGCTGTAATCTTTATTTCCTTTCTTCTGCTAACTTTGGTAAAAATCACTTCTCAATCCCTCCTTTCTGGCCAGGGGCTGGGGGAACAGCTATTCACCAAAGACTGCTTTCTTATCTTTAAGAAAACTAGAAAGTTATTTTTAAAAATTTGAGAAACAAAGAGTTATTGTGTTGATTGTATAAACCTTAGAGAACACCAGAAGGTATGAAGAAGGTCATAGAAGTGATCCCCACCTCATCACAGGGGAGCAACGGCTGGCATAGGGGAGGCCAAGCTGGGGGCTTAGCTCTAGCAGGTTGGAGGAGAGGACTGTGGTCACCCTTGGGGACTTCCCAGTAGGGACTGGGATGCACCATGTGAGACAAGAAGACACGCACACATGGCCTGGAGTCCTGGGATGGGCTGCCCAGTGGGCTCTGTTGCGGGCGGTGCTGCAGGGAAGGGACATTGGTTGGAGTAAACTGGTAGGCAGGGAAGGCTTCCAGGAGAGAGGCTCTGAGAGGTGAGGGTTGGCAGGGTGGTGAGGGGAAAGGGAAGAAATGTCTGGCAAGGAACACCAGAAACCACTTGGGGTGATGGAGGGGAACCTTTATGAATTTTCTGGGCCCCACAGGGGTGAGGGAGTGGCTGAGAGCCAGCAAGAAGATCTGGAGATGCTCTTCAAAAAAACAGCTAGGACCCTGGGTAATGACGTGCACTTGGTGAACAGAGAACAGGAAGTATGCAGACTGGGCAGCAGCAGTCACAGCGTGGCCACAGGCCAATAGGCAAGATCAGACAAGGGATGTCCAGGACCAGCCCTGGGCAGAGACAGCTGGAGGGAGAGGCAGTGGTCCCTCCCTCTAATACTTGCAACTTCCATCTCCCCTGGGGACAAAGAAGGGACAGAGAGGGAGTGCTGTATTGACTGGGAGTTGATTGAGAAAGTTTGTAGAGACTGGGCCTCCTGTGCAATGGCTGGATGGTTGCCTGCCAGCAGTGGACACAGGGTTGACAAATAAAGGCATAGCTTTGTCCCCGGGATCTGGGTGCACACCCTCCCCTGCACTGTGCTTAGCTCCCCTCCGACGTAGGTCTCCTCTCCTGTTACAGGGGGCAGCTGAGGTGCAGGGGGTGAAGTTGCTCACCCAAGGCCACTACAAATAGTCAGGCTGGGCCTTGAGCTCACATCTGTATGGCATCAGAGTCCCTCTCTATTCCTTTGGTCTCACTGTCTGTGGCCTGCTTCTTGGGGAGCCTGCGGGCAGTGTATCAGCAGTATCCCCAGGAAACAGATCCATGAACCCAGAGAAGTGCCCCTGGCCACGCTGGGGCCTGGCTCCCCAGCTGCTCAGCACCACAGGCTGCGGACAGAGCTGGCTGCAAGAAGCAAGACTGCCTGGGCCCGTCCCTCCCCTTCCAGGGCAGCTCTGAGCACTGATTGGAGGATATTTCTGGAGGCTGCTCGAGGACCAGGCCTCATGCACAAAACACCAGAGTGATTTTTCATCTGAAGGCCTGGAAACATGGTGGAGAAATCTTGATGAGTCGATCACGGAAGATGATGCAAATCTCCCGGCTTTTCGTGCCAACGTCTCCAGCCCAAAGATACCATGTCCAGATGTGGTTCCCTCTAAAAATAGCAGGTGGAGTCATCTCCCCTGGCTAATCGTTCTAAGTGGTCCCTCAGTGCCATCTGGAAGTGGGTCTCGTCAGTGTACCAGGACGTCGCCCCAATTATCTGTGCGACAGCTCTTCAACGCCGGCCCCACAACAGAGGGGCAGCAGCTGTCTGCTCATCCCCCTCCTTGCCAGCACCAGCTCTGCCTCTGATGTGCATGGCACACCCTCCCCTGCAGGCTCCGCCAGAGAAAGTCATCCCCTGGAGGAGGGTCCTCTCCTGGGAGCCTCCAGGGGGCAAGATTCTGGCAGAAGGTGGCAATTTCCCTCTGGGAGAGGACGGGGGCCGCTTTCTCCGTGCTTCACTCCAGGGGGAATGTGGGCCAGGTCACAGCGCTGGCAGATGCTGCCGCTCTGAGTGCAGGGCATGCACTCTCAATGGCTGTCCCACCAGCACCTCCGGCGGCCAGGACCGGAGACGAGCCTGTGAAGCCATCTCTCCCCTGGGTTATGGGTGTCTAAGGGCGGTGCCCACCGCAGGCAGGTCTGGCACAGGCAGATCTGGGTGCCTGGACCCGGCTGGTCTGGGACTTTGGGCAGGTCTTCTGCTTTCCTCAGCCTCTGAGCACCCTGCTTTGCCCACCGGTCAGTTCTGAGGGGTGAGAAATGACAAAGTTCTCACAGGTCATGTGGCTCAGGACGAAGTGCCATGGGTGCTGGTTTTGTGGGGTTCATGTTCCCCATGCTGCCACCATGCCTTTCCTGGCATAGAGTGGAGCTCCCAGACCTTCACTCACATGCCCCGAGGGGCACCCCTGCAGCATCATGGGAGGGGTGCTTGGTGTCCAGGCGTGGCGATGCTGGAGCACTCAGGAAGGGCACATGCAGACTTGCTGAGCCAGGAGGCTGAGCAGTGGCACAGGCAGCTCCGCGCAGTAGAGACAACAGCACCTGTGGGGCACCTGCACTCTGTTCTGCTCCCAGCTGGCTTGGTACCTCCACTGAGCTGCTCATGGGTCAAGTGTTGTCTTAACCATATTACAAGTGAGAGGAAATGCAAGGGATCAGGACAGAACAAAAGCAATTCAGAGGCACGTGGGGGTGGAGTGGAGGTGGGGTCAGCTGGACAAGATTCCCCTCAGGTGGCCTAACTGAAGGGGCCTAGCGTGAGGCCAGGCTACTGGACGGATTCCTCCAGAAACAGCTGCAGAAACAAGCCCAGCCCCGTCCCCCTCCTCCCCCGGCGCTCCGGGCAGCCTCCCCCACGCACATTTTCTGGCCGAATTGTTTCTTGGTTTATCTTTGACCTCCACTGCAAACCAGGCTCACTCTGACAAGGCTTTGAAGTCAAGCCCCTGAGTCTCCCCCTCTGGGGCTGGGCCCAGCCCAGCTGGACACGGGCTGAGTGCAGGGCAGAGGTTGGGGTGCACGTGGCTGGAGGCAGGAGCAGGGAAGGCCCGTTATGTGGGCTGTGGAGGTGGGTAGGAAAGGGCAGGGCTGGTGGAGGTGAGCAGGGCTGGTGCAGGCAGGACGGGGCAGGTGCGGTGACCAGGAGGGGTCACACAGCCACAGGATGTGGAAGCCAGGCTGGACTCAAGACCTAACCCCAGACCCTGGTGCTGAGTATTTCTGGCACAGCCATAGGAAGCTAACACCAGGCAGTGTCAGACCTGTGACCTCAGTGGCATGTACTGACCTTCACCAGGATTCTCAGACTTGAGCTTGCACCACAGTGACCTGGAGGGCTTGGTAAAGTCCACAGCACTGGGCCACCCCTGAGTATCTGAATCAGTAGTTTTCGGGTGGGGCCCAGCATCTGCCTTTTTAACCAGTTCCCAGGGAGGCTGCTGGTGGTGGTCTAGGACAGTGGTTAGCAAACTGCAGCTCGCGAGCCACATGCGGCTCTTTGGCCCCTTGAGTGTGGCCACGAAGTTTCAGTCGCACTGTATGTATGCGCCCGCATGTGGTATTTTGCGGAAGAGCCACACTTGAGGGGCCACAGTTTGCCGACCACTGGTCTAGGACCACATTGTAGAATGACGGCCTGAAGTCCTTGCCTCCGTATGCTCTGGGGCGCAGGGAGGGGCAGCGAGCACACCAAGGGGAGCTAGGGGGCCTGGAATTCACTTTAGCAGGGCTAGCTTTGGAAGTAGTCATATATGTTGAGCTCTTGTTGGGTCCCAGTCACTTTGCATTACCTATGGAATCCTTACAAGGAGAATGGGGCTTCCACTCCCATGTTAGAGAAGGGTGAACTGAGACTCACAAAGTTGAGTCACCCCAAGTCACCCACTGGCCATTAGCAGAACAAGGATTTGAACCCAGAGGCCATCTGCTGGGCACAGTACTCCCTGGCTTCTCAGGACAGGCAGGCCAATAGCCACCACCACGAGACCAGTTCAGAGCCCAGAGAAACCCTTTTCTTGAACAGGCCTACCTCTGCCCGCTGGTGCTGTCGGCCCAGGCCAGGGCCTCCCTAAGGTCGGCCAAACTGGCCTGAATTGTGGGGTAGACAGCGAGGATGAGGGCGAGCAGGGAGGAGCCTGGGGTACCGTCCTGACTGCTGCTGGCCAGCTGGGCTTGGGCCAGCCTCTGCATTTGTGAACGAGGGGCTGGAGCGGGCCTGTCCTGGCCTAATACCTAATGGGGCTGCACAGAGTGCAGCCTCCTGGGGCCTGGTAGGTTTATGGTCCCCGAGGACCTCCTCCTGAAGCTGGGTCCACTCCACCTGTGAACACAGTGGGCCCAAGGCCAGGCCCTGATGCTGACAGAATGCCCCCTGCATCCTGCACTGTTGGCCCTGCCAGGAGAGAGGGCCAGTGCCCCAGGGGGACAATTCTCTGGAGAACAGGGCCGAGCCCCCTTCCCCCGCTCCCCCCGTGCTAGCTCAGGCCTGTCTGATAGCATCAGCAGCGCTAAGATGTTGGCTTAGCTCCTGCCATTTTTTTTTTTTCCTTTTAAAGCTGTTTCTGAACCTCCTTAGCCTATATTTTATTTTTCAGTTGAAAGTGCTCTTCCCGCCTCATCCAATCTATTTGGCTATAATTCCTGGACTGAGCTTGTTCTCAATGACGGGATGTACCTATGCGTAGCTGGGTGTGCACAGGGACCCGTGGACACTGGGGGTGGCTGTGTTTCTGCGGGCGTGTGTGGTGTCGCGTGTGCCTGGATGCAGCAGGCCCAGGCACACCTGTGGGGCCTGAGTGCATGTTGCCTCGCTATACTTCCCGATGGGCACTGACCCCTAACTGTGAACAGATGTGCCTTGCAGGGCCCTGTAGGGATCACAGCTGTTTGGCTGCCAGAAAGCGCCAGTTCTGGGGGCCCCGGAGGAGCCTGGAACACCTTGACCCAGCAGAGGAGCACCTCACCCTGGTGCTGCCGGCCGGGAGGCTGCTCTCCCGCCTGTGCTGCTGCTCAGCGTGTGGGGGAGACAAGGCCGCCAAGCTGTTTATCAGCCCTTTGAAATGGTGGGGGGCTGCCTGCCAGGCCATGGGGGGAAGTAGTGCTTTCCAGGCCTGATGTGGTGGTGACCTGGCTTCTTGCTCCTCTCTGGCCATTCACCATCCCAGCCTGACATGCAGTGGCCTGAGAGAGGAGGTCCTGTCCTCCCCATTCAGTCTGTACGGTGGAGGCAGGATCAGCCCTGGAGGACGGAGGGGGAGGAGGACAGTGCCAAAGAGGCCTCTGCATCCCAGGGCAGGTGTGGGAGGGGGGAGAATGGGCTTCGTCTGCTTTCCTCTGGGGTTGCAGGGCAGGCCTCATTTCCCTCTTAGCTCAGAAAATAGTGCTACAGGAAGACGGAGAGCGAGGACAGCCACTGGAACAGCCGTCGCCAACCGGTGGTCCGCGAGGTCCGAAAGGTTGGCGACTGCGGCACTAGAACATCCCCGTGTCGGCCACCCTTCCACGCCCAGTGCCTAGCACAGCCATTGACACACAACAGGCCGTTAGAAAATACTTATGACTGTGCAATAGGTATTACTGAGTGAGGAGGGCAGGAAGTGGGAGCTGGGGACAGGGCTGGAGAGGAAAAGATGAAGCAGCAGCCAGAGAAAGGCTGGAGAGAGAAGGGAGGCGCTCGCTGGCTCGGAGGTGTCCCCCAGGAGGTCAGGCTGGAAGGCAGAGAGGGAGACGTACAGGAAGCAGCCCGCAGTGAGCCAGGGAGGGGGAGATTGCCCACTCTCACTCCCACCCAGTGCCAGCACCAGCAAGGCCACCGGGCCCGCGGGCTTGTCTCTGCTTCCCCTCGGCCGTGGGTCGCCTGAGGATGGATGGAGAGAAGTAGGAGGCTGGTCTGAGATCTGGATTCTTTTGGGGGGGGAGGGGAGATGCTGGTGCCTCTGTAGCTTCAGAGAAGTGGGGTGAGGGGGGGCCTGGGCGTGGAGGACAGTGGCCATCGGATGGGAAAGCCATGCTCGCTCTTAGAAGGGAAGTGCTATCCCGAGCAAGGTGCCCCTCCTCACGTCACCCCATCGTCACCACACGGCTGCCCCAGGGGTCTTGTCTGTCCATTCTGCAACTAGAGAAACTGAGTCTGAGAGAGGGTGGGAGTTCTTTTCAGAGGGGCATCAGGGCGGGGAAGGAAGGGGCCCAGCTGTGCCTGATGCCAGAGCCCAGGGCTCAGGACAGGGCCGGAAGGCTTCTTGGAGGAGGTGGAATTGGATCGGCTGGGACTTCAGTGGGAGTGGATTATTGCATTATCCATAAGAACCAGCTGAGAAGAGAAACCTCTTGTGTTTTCTCAGTCAGGAGAGATGTCCCATCTTGGGCTGCCATGGCTGCCACCCTGCATTAGGCTGCCCTCGGGCCTCCTGCGTGGGGCAGGGAAATTAGAGGCAATCAATGCGATTTCAAGGCACAGCTCCTTCCCAGGCATCGGGGCCATGCCTGTTAACCAGCCCGCAGCCCCACTGGCCTGATACCACAAGCAAATAGCCCTAATGGGGACCAGACCTCCTCCCACCCTCCCACCTGCCTGCCTGTGTGTCTGCGTGCCTCTGCGCTGAGCTGAGAGCCTTGCCCCTGGGACCTGTGTCCTGCCCCAGGCCCCAGGCCCCCTGCCCCCTTCAGGGCAGGAGGCAGGGTTCTGAGCTGAGAGGGCTGCCCTGGCTTCCTGTCCAGCCCCCTTCCCAAGCCTCCTCTCTCGAAAGCCAGGACTAGGTTGGGGAGAGTGAGGTAGTCAACTCTGGGGCAAAACTTAAGGGGAGGCCCCAAAACTCAGCAACCAAGACAAATCATGTTTTAATGCAGTCTTTTGTGGGTTCAAAAGTAATGCAAAGAATCCATGACAAACAAAATATCAACATTTTGAATGCAGGCATGGACTGACAGGGCCAGGATTAAGGCCAGGGAGTGAGGTGAGTCAGGCAAGTGCACGGTCAGATCGGTCTTTATTCGGGCGTCCCTCACCCGCCCTGCATCTGGACGCAACCACCTCCTCCTCCACACCCCCTTGGGCCCAAGTCACAGAGGCCCTCAGCACCCAGGCCCTTGCAGTGCTGTCCCCTCTGCCTGGAATCCCTCCCGGCTTCCGTCTCTGCTCTTCACCTGACCTGTAACATTCCTCTAGACCTCGGCTCTGGCAGCGCTCTCTTATCCCGGACAGGTTGGGAGCCCTTTGCCTCCTAGGGTCTCTCCCCCGCCCCCTGCCAGTCACGTATCTTTGCTCGTTTAGGGCAGATTGTTGACTCTGCTCATCTCCGCGTCCTTTAAAGGCCGTCACGGGACTGGACAGACTGGGCTTTGATCATCTTGGGCCGACTGACGGACTGGATGGAAAACGAAAGAATAACAGGGTTGTGGGTCACATCCCATTTCAACTAAGACTTTAATGACCAAAACCAAACCAAACCCTTGAGGTTCCTCAGGCCCAGATGGGTCCACATGCTCCCAGCGCCATGGAGGAAGTGCTGCCACACTGTGGTCCAACAGAGAGTCCTGGCAGTCTCCAAAACTAGGCACTGGAATTGGATCTGTACTTTTTAAAAACACTCTTTTTTTCTTTTCATGAACAAAACTCTTCAGCTTTCTCTAAAAGATAGCATAGGAAGAGGGAGCCAGTGCAGGCCAGGCCTCTCAAAATAAGGCAAAACCCAGCTTTCCTTTATTTCGAGCAATGATTTCTCCAACTGCAAAGAGGCCCAACTCCATGAGCCAGCTTTGCAGCAACCCACCAACTTCCAGAAAAGTTTCAACAACTCATAAAGATGCACATGTGCATGACGTCCCAGTGACCCCTTGGAGGGAAGGGGCCCCCAGAGTGCCTGAAAGCTGAGTTGGGGCCCAGTTGTCCCGTCCCAGGACAACCCCCCGCCCGGTGGACACTGAGGCCCCGTCCGCAGGCCCAGCTTTTCTGCACTGAGACAGCCCACCTCTCCGCAGGCCCCTGGAGAGTTTCAGTTTTGCATCCCCTGATGTTTGGTAGACTTGACAGCAAAGCATCCTGGGAAAGTCACATTCCCTGGAAAATCTGACCAAACTCTAAGGAGAAGGAAGCCTGCCAGCTAATGCGGTGAAGACCCACTGAGAGCCATGCCTGAAGCACAGGAGCTGGAGGAAGGCATTTGAAGAACCTCAGCACGACTGTCCACACCATCATTGTCTTCGTCTGGACAGACTGGCCTGGGCCGTGTTACCGGAGCCGGGACCACCTATAAACAGAGCGGCTGGAGGCCGACACCGAGCCCTCCTCTGCCGGAGCCAGGGGCTCTCGGTGCCTGTTGACTCATCTGGAAAATGGGAATAACGTCAGGATGAGCTCATCAGTGCGAAAGCCAGAAAGCCGCTGCCTTGCTATCTCTGTTTCCAATATGATTTTTATGGCCTCCAAGATGGTGCCTCTTGTAAGCTTTCTCTGCAGCAGGCTCGTGTTTCTCCGCAGATTCCTTCGTGTTTGGCTAAGGACAGTCTGTGTTCCCTGCGTTGGTCAAGTTGCTCGGAATTCCTAATGCTCATTCATGTCCTTTCCAAGGATTAGCAGCACACCCCTTGCTCGTCTTTCATCGCACGCCCTCCGCATGCGGGGTAAAAACTGCTTGGGCAGAAGCCTGGCTATGGGTGCCCATAAAATGGAGACTTTGGCGAGAGTCCCTTGCATGGGGCAGAGCGGGAATGCGGCCGAAATGCAGGCCTGAGCATCTTTAATGATGTGCAGAAAGAGAGGGCCTCTGCCCGCACAGGCAGATGTGCACAGCTGTTAATGGAGGAGCCCCTCAGACCGCGACCAGCGCAGAGTAACGGATACCCTCAAATGCTTCCTAGTGGAGTTAAGAATTTTTTGTTGATCGTGCCTTTGAACTAAGGTCATTTAAGTATACAACAGATGTTCCTCTGAGGGAAACAGACTTATAAAGTCAGGAACATAAAGGGACCTAATGGTTTACTGGGGGTGGCGCATTAAGTTCATAGCAGTTTAACTCCTTTCAATGTTAAACAAAACAATGACGCAATTTTATGCACAATAAAAACCTGTCAAAACAATCATCCTGGGCCGTGGAGGTCCTTTCAGTCATTCTTCTAAAGATAAACCGAGGGCACAAGTGACAGGCGTTTCTGGCTTCTCCTGCGGTTCAAGCAGTCGGTGTGTCGGCCTCAGCAGCTCAAGGCCGAATCATCCAGGATGGTCAGCAAACCGCAGCTTGGGGTAGAGGGAAGGGCCGGATATAAAATAAAAAGACAGGAAATTCATGCTCTGTGTGGCTGCTGGCCATGCTAGCCTCCCTCAGGTGGGATCAGCAGTCACCTGGGAGGTGAGATTGGTGGGGAGCTGGATCCCTCCACCACCTGCCTTCGCATGTCACGCCTCACCATTAGAGCTTTATCAGACCACAAATATTTTTTGAGTGTCTGCTAAGCATCAGGCACGTCCTCTGGGGTTGAGCTTTACCCTCTTTGGGGTCTTCTGTGGAAATGCGATTCTCCGGGAAGGGATCCTGGAAATGATGGGATTTGCATTCGGATGGGAGTCTGAATCCTAGCCTGGCATGTACTAGTATTAGTTGTGTGACCTTGGACAGGTCACTTCACCCCTCTGAGCCTTTATCGCTCTCATGTTATAAATGAGGTTGGTCATACTCACACCACGGGATGATCAACCCTGGGTGGGAGAATGGATGAAAATTCCAAGTCTGTTCCTTGGAACAGGCGTTTCACTTCCCTTCCCAAGGAAGAACCAGGCAGCACCCCTGTTTCAGGGAGTGTATAGTGTAGGCAGGGAGTGTATAGTGTAGGCAGGGAGTGGATAGTGTAGGCAGGGAGTGGATAGTGTAGGCAGGGAGTGGATAGTGTAGGCACGGAGTGGATAGTGTAGGCACGGAGTGGATAGTGTAGGCAGGGAGTGGATAGTGTAGGCAGGGAGTGGATAGTGTAGGCACGGAGTGGATAGCGTAGGCAGGGAGTGGATAGCGTAGGCAGGGAGTGGATAGCGTAGGCAGGGAGTGGATAGTGTAGGCACGGAGTGGATAGTGTAGGCACGGAGTGGATAGTGTAGGCAGGGAGTGGATAGTGTAGGCAGGGGGGAGTGGATAGTGTAGGCACGGAGTGGATAGTGTAGGCAGGGAGTGGATAGTGTAGGCAGGGAGTGGATAGTGTAGGCACGGAGTGCATAGTGTAGGCAGGGAGTGGATAGTGTAGGCACGGAGTGCATAGCGTAGGCAGGGAGTGGATAGCGTAGGCAGGGAGTGGATAGTGTAGGCAGTGAGTGGATAGTATAGGCAGGGAGTGGATAGTGTAGGCAGCGAGACGGACTCCATGTGCACAAAAGACAAGGGATTCTCCCAGGCCTTAAAAAAGCAGTGGCTAACGAAGGCCACACTTAGATGCTGTAGAGGCTGAGCGGAAGCTGGGCCACGTGGACTGGGTGATCATGGCTACATTGGCCTCGAGTTGAGGCTAGGAGAGTTTGGGAAGGGGAAGAAGTTTGTTCTAGTCAAGCAGACCCCGTGAGTAAGGCACGCTGGGAGCACTGAAGGCAGGCCAGAGGCCCACAGTGAGGCGGCCAGCCTGGCTGAAGCACAGGGTTACTGGTGGAAGTTGAGGTTGCCAGGGATGTGGGGTACAGATTGTGAGGGGCCTTGAATACCAAGCTTAGCTTTCTCTGGAGGTAGTAGAGATCGTGGTTGCTCTTTGAACTAGCGAATGTTAATAACATTCGTATTTCAGGAAGGTTAGTCCAGTCCATGAGTGGAAGATACATGCCCCCCACCCTCCTATCCTGTGTCCATGGCAGACATTGCTAATCAGTCTCAGCCTGGTGGCCAAGAGAGGATTGGAAGCTGTCATAACATGCTCTGTATGTGGGGATGATGATGCACCCTGTGTGTCTCACATACTTGAGAGCATGTATCTCTCTACTTTTTATTTTAAGACCAGTGGGGGAAAGGGCTCACTGTGAGTCTACAATGATTTTCATCTTTGCTGCTCCTCAGACCAGGTTCTGGGTCTGGAGCCTTCCCTCCACCTTCAGGCCACTCTGTTCACTGTCCCACACAGTCTCTGGTGCCCCCTGTTGGTTTCCGAGTCTGGCAGCTGCAGGTGCACCTGGAATCCAGCCCCAGCACAGGGAGAGGGGCTGGGCTGCCGACAGGCCTGCCCAGGACCCCCGGCCGGGTGTCAGCGGTAAGCGGTGCCTTGTGGTTTCCCATCTGCACCCTCTTGGCAACAGTGCACATCAGCGAGGTCTGACTGTTCGGGCAGGAGCTGGGAAGGCTTGGCCTCACTCTGGAAAGGGGGTGGAATTTTCCTGAAATGACAAACCATTTAAATCTTTCAGGACTTTCTAAAGTTACTGAGGTGCCAGAAATAGAACGCAAGTCTTGGCTTCACGTTGTTGTAATTTCCTTCTTGGTTTGCATTTGGAGTCAATTTTGGTCCACGGAGATGGCAGTGCCCAGAGCCGAGTCCTGACTGCAGGAACGGGAGAGGGATAGAGGCCTCTGAGAGCAGGGCCCACCCTTCAGCTGGCCAGGGCCCCAGCCTCTGGGAGAGCCCACCTCCATCCCACCTGGCCCCTTCCTCAGAGCAGGGCAGCCTCATCCTGCCTCCCTGGAGAAGCCTCGAGAAGATGGGGAATGCGGATGCCTGGTTTCACTCCTCCCTGACAGGCACCTCTGACCACGCTCCAGTCGCTCCCTCCACCTCAGGTCACCGTCATCTCTGCTGGAGGACTGGCACAGCCTCCTCAGGGCTCTCCCTGACTCCTCTCTGTCCCCCGCCCACTCCACACCATTCCATGCAGCAGCCAGGGTGAGCGAGTTAAAGAGCAACACTAGTAGCAGAGACTGACTGAGATGCTCTTCCAGGTCCTCTGCACACAGCAGCCTGCTGGGGTGGCACTGTCGCTTCCGTCAGGCCCACTTTACAAAGAAGGAAACGGAGACACAGAATGCTCGATAGCTCACTTAGTAGCTTAATAGGTGCCAGTGGCAGAGCCAGGACCGGAAGCCAGCATCTCCTGGCCCAGAGTCCATGCAGTTAGCCACCATGCGGTTAGCCACCATGCCATGTGGGCTCTTTTGATGCCACAACTGTGGCTTTCCACTGCGCTTAGAATACCAGTCAGGCCCTGCAGGTCGTGCCTGGGGCCCCACCTCTGATCTCTCGCAGGCCATTTCCCTCTTGCTCTGCCCTGGTCAGCTGGACTAGGTTGCTGGATAAAATAAGGACGCTCAGTTAAATTTGGACTTTAGACAAGCCATGCAGGAATGCTTTGCAGGTATAAGTATATCCCATGCAATGTTTGGGACATACTTATACCAAACAAGTATTTGTTTATCTGAAATTCAAATTTAATGTGTGTGTGTGCGCGCGCCTATATGCAAAGTGTGACTAAGCCTGGCAGCTCTCGCTTGCACTCTCCCTGTCCCCTGGCTGCTGAGTGGATGCCACCCCAGGCCTTGGCTGCTCTTTGCCCCCCACCTGCAATGTTCTCCCCCGGCGCTGCCTGGCCGGCTGCTCCTCGTCCTTCAGGTTTCAGAGAAGGTGCCCACCAGTCTAAAGCAGGCTCCCTGCTATTCTCCCTCAGAGCATCCTCTTCTTTCCCACGATTTGGAATTAGATGTATACCCTCTATTAAGGCTGCCTTGCTCCCGGGCTCGGAGCTTCCCCAGGGAAGGGACTAATGCCCAGAGCCAGCAGCTGCCGGGCCCATGTTACCCATGTCAGTAATATTCCCGCCTCTAACCATGCTGGTCCCTCCTGGGAGCCCTCGATGCCTCCCGACCCCCCTGTCCTTACTGTCCTTTCCATTTGGTGGTTCATTGTTGTGGGGGATCCTAGGTGTGTCTGGGCTGGTCCCCCTGGGAGCTCAGATCTTGCGCTTGAGGAGCTCATGCGAGTAAAGGAGACGTGGGAACGGTGACTCCGGTGCAGTAAGTGCGTGGGTGGTGCCTGGGTGATGGGGGGGGGGTGCCCCCCTAGAAGATGCCTGCATCACAGCCCTCACCCTCACCAGGGAAGAGCCAGAGCTCCTAGTCATGTCCCAGGAGAGCTGTGTGCAGACTTTGGCCACAGGGAGTCCTGGTGCCTCCTCTTCCCCAAGGCTTCTCAAGGTCAGAGGCCTGCTTGCCCCTCTCCACTTCCCCAGCTCCTCCTAGCACAGCCTGAGTCACAGCAAGTGCATTTGTACTCACAGTATAAATGTATACGTGGAATGCTTTGGGCTGCAAGTAACACAACCCATGACTCACGCTATTTCAGTCAATAAGGAATGTCGTGTTTCACACTGTAGGACGCCAGAGGTTTAGTGATGGCTCAGGGACCCAGGGCTCCCTGTCCCTCCACTCTGTGGTCCTCAGCACGGGTGCCATGCTAAGGGTAGTTCCCTGAGATCACAAGGTGGCCCTGGGTCTGTGTGCCACTCTCTTCTCACCCCGCGGGAGAGTGAGAGGACCCGCTCCCAGCCATGCCACATGTGCCCTTCTCCCGAGTCTGGTGGGGACAGCGGCCCACTCTGGACCGTGGACAGGTAGGTGCCGGGCAAATGCTTGTTCTCATTAGCTTAAGGCGGAGGTTTCCGAACTTCCTCGGTTCTGGTACCCTTAGCGCCTCGGGAACTTTCCATGGCATTCTAGACCAAAAGAAATATTTAACAGTTCTCCTTATGAGTTAGTCGGGCACAAACAATTTAGTAAGTATTTGTATCCTAACAATGTAGTAGCCATTTGTAAAAACCACTCATCAATGGAAAAAAATTCTTTTCCTATCATTCCTAATTAACCGCAGTCATTTCTAACGGGATGTGTGTGCTTGTGGGGCACTGCACAACGTCTCAGACCCGGGAGTTAGACTGATGCCGCGTCCCTTTTCCTAATTACGTTGATTTTTGTGCGGTTCTGGCTTTTCATGCCAGCGACCACTGAAAACCTGGCTTTACACGGTTACGGTGTCATTAATGTTAACACCGTGAAGCACCGTGAGCTCATAGTCCTCAGGATTCTGACAGATGTCACTGTATTTTCCTTGAAGTTTTAAAATATCACCTGGTGCTCCATTGAATTCACTGCAACACCCTGGGGTGCCTTGGTGCGTGGTTTGGGAACTATGTTCTTAGAGTAATTATTGTGTCTCCATGGAGCCAGGCCTGAGGGAGGCAAATACCTGGACAAAAGAAGGGTTTTCTGTTCAGCAAGAGAAAGAGTAGGAGTGGATGCCTGATCAGTAACAGGAGCCATGGGAACGGACATTAATGATTGTTGCCTGGATGTTGCATTTCAAGGCCATTAAGAGAGGAGAAATAAATACCTTCTAGTGGCTACTTGCTCATGCCACTGAGAAGCACAGAGAGTTTGCTGCCTGCAGAACTGTAATTCCTATGACAGGGTCATTTCCCTTGGTTTCTGTCGGTGACTGTTTAAAACATCAGTAACTGGTTCAGGGGCTCCTAACCCCATTGGACAGGCTGGGGAAACCGTGAGCCCTCCTCAGAACAAGGACATGTGGGAGACTGCGTTCACGTGCTGCTGGCCCCTGGTTCACTTTGTCATTCTAGGCACATACTCTGACCGCTTTCAACCGCGGCGTGCGGTTGAGATCTGTGAAATGCCGATCGTCACTCCCACCCAGCTCCCCTGGGAGGACATCCTGTCCTGGAATGAGGGGTTCCTACCGCTGCTGAGCAAACTGACCGGGATGCTAAGGACACCCACTGACCAGAGCTGTGACCCCTTCCTTGCGAGAGCCCCAGAGCCAACCACTGCTTATCCTGGGAGGTCCCGGCCTGGTGGCTGGATGCCAGGCTCGGGCTGGCCCCTGACAACAGGCCTGCTTCTGATCGTGGCTCTCCATTCTCAGCCCAGAGAGGGTTCTGTTCTCACCTGGTTTCTCCGCCCCCCTCCACCACCTAGAGCCACCTAGAGAGGGTTCTGTCTCACCAAAGCCCCGAGGAAACGTCCGAGGCTGAGTCCCCAGGGCCTCCCTCATCCCCAGGTACAATCCCCCGCAGCTGCCCCACAGGCTTATCTGAGTCCAGTGTCCTTGTTGCCCAGCGAGTGCAGACAATCTCCTTCCGGAGATTATGTTCCCAAGCCTTTGAGGCAGCTGGGCTTTGATAACCACCTGGCGCAGAGGCCTCAGCTCCTCCCCGGAAGGTCCTGGTGCAGAGCAGCCAGCCTGGGGGTCTCTGGGTGGACAGAGGTGGGTAGGGCAGCTGCTAGGTAACTCATATCACTGTGGGCTAGGACCCCCTTCCGTTGTGTCATGGTTTCAGTCCACAGCAAGCAAACTCGATAGCATCAAACCCTTTATGTATTTACTTTGTGCCTGTCACTGTTTTGCTCTTTCTAATCCTTCCCCGAGGACATACTTAGAGAGAGGAAAGAGGAGGGGGGGAAGAAAGAGAAACATCAATGTGAGAGAGAAACATCGCTGATCCGATGCCTTACTTACCTGCCCTGACCAGTGATTGAACCCAAAACCCAGGCATGTGCCCCGATCAGGAATTGAACCTGCAACCTTTTGGTGCACAGAATGACATTCAACCAACTGAGCCACTCGAGCCGAGCTGTTTCTTTGTTTTGTTTTTTAATATATAGTTTCTGAGTGTACAGTTACATTCAGTTCTTATGATACCTTGATAGGTAATTGAATTTCTCCCGTTCCCATTCACAGATGATAGGATTAAGGCTCAGGATGGTTAAAGAACTTGCCCTAGAGAGTGCTGCCACTGGCAAGTGGCAAAGTTGGGATACAAGCCAGGGCAACTGGACACCCCAGTCTGGCCCACTAACTCTTGCACGGCCAGCCTGTGCCACAGGCTGGGGGACCTTGGGGACCATTCGGTTCAAGCCTGAGTTCACCCAGCTCACTGGTGGCCAAGAGGCTGTGGAACCTATTCTCTTATCTCCTGGGCCCAGCACTCTTTCCAAAGATGTTTAACGTTCTTTTATTTTGTGGGGAAGGTGGCCTTTGAGGGTAGGGAAACAGGGGGACTATTTGGTACTTGGAAACCCCACAGTTGATAGTGGTGGCAAGATAATTGCACTCTAAGCAGCAAGGTCTGTGGTTGAGGGGTCCTCTATCTCTGGCTCTGAGCACAGTGTGTCGAAGTCTTGATTGAGTAACAGAGACCAAGAACCCTAACACTGTTCCTGTGCTTTGCCCAATAGTGCCGCTTCTAGAAATTCCAAGGAAATCATTTGGAATGCAGGCCAAGCTTTTCATGCCATGACTTTTGCAACACCACACAATGAATAAACGAAGCTTGCACTAGGGGAACGCCCCCATCAACCCCGGTTCAGGCCAGTGCAGGAAGACCCTGCAGGCTCTAAAACAGTGGTTCTCAACCTTCCTAATGCCGCGACCCTTTAATACAGCTCCTCATGTTGTGGTGACCCCCAATTTCATTGTTACAAATTGAACATAATTAAAGCATAGCGATTAATCACAAAAACAATATGTAATTATATATGTGTTTTCCGATGGTCTTAGACGAGCCCTGTGAAAGGGTGGTTCAAACCCCCAAAGGGGTCGCGACCCACAGGTTGAGAACCACTGCTCTGAAAGGATGTTTAGCTCGGCCGGTGCAGCTCAGTGGTTGAGCATCGACCCATGAACCAGGAGGCTGCGGTTAGATTAGATTCCCAGTCAGGGCACATGCCTGGGTTGCAGACTTGATCCCCAGTAGGGGGCATGCAGGAGGCAGCTGATCAATGATTCTCATCATTGATGTTTCTCCCTTCCTCTCTGAAATCAATTATATATATAGTGCTTACAAAGAGTGTGTGATGTAATGAGAAAAATCCTGCTCATATAAAGTTAAGCCAAAGGGTGCAGTGGGGTGGGGGAACTGGGCATGGAATGGAGAACGCTGAATACTTTAGGATCTCCATTATGTGAACAACAATTAGTGTGTGTGTGTGGGGGGGGGGGGCGCGGGGAGGAAAAATTTTATAAATTTGATTGCCTCTCTACAATTTTCTGATTGCACAATTTTCTACAGATTTAGGGTGACTTGTATAGCTGGAAAACACAACCAACCAACCAGCCACAACAATAAATGGTGCCTCTCCAGACTGGGAGGGCAGGGGGAGCACCACCTTCTCTGCTCCCAGGGCCCCGGGGGGGGGGGGGGGGGACAGGATGGGAGGTTGCGGGGAGGGGAAGGCTCAGGGACTGACCTGGGCACTGGTGCTCTGAACTTGCCTGGACAGCTCACCAATCTGCAGTGTGGTTGGCACTGTGCTCGCCCTCACTGGAGGGAGGACTATGGGGTGGGGATGGGGTGATACTTGGCTGTCTAGGTCACTTCTCCACGCAGCCAGCTGAGCTGACTTTGCCCATGGCTCAGGGAGGGCCCAGCCCCTCCAGGCCTCACAGTTGACCCCTGGAGGAAGGAGCAGGCTCACTGAGAGTTGATACTTCCCTTCATGCCCTTTGCAAAGCCAAACAAGGCCTGTGTTGCCTGGAAAGCGCTGTGCTTTGAGTGGCAGGAAACAGCAGCGCCTCTGGGCTGGAGGCTGTCTCTGTTCAGGTTTGGTTTGATGTCCGTCAGGATGGCTGGGGGGGTCTGGGAAACCTCCTCCAGGGCCAGGATGCCTTGCAGGGTTCAGAGCACCGGGCCTCTGTGGGTCCACCAAATCCAGGCCACAGCGCCCCCTGCACGCCCACCTCCTGTGCAGCTAAGGGTGCAAGTGGCTTGCATCCCAGGCAGGCCACGGGCTCAGGGAGTGAGTGGGCCAAGCGTGCACACAGCAGATTGCGGCTCCCGCTAGACGGGCTCCACAAACCCTGGCTGAGTTAGCAGTGACGGTACTCCCACCCGTGGAGTGCTTGTCTTGCTGTGGGCCGCGCCCCTGGAACTACCCAGATGGCCCGACAGATGTCAGTAGGATGAACAGTCAGAGCAGCCTGGGACCCAACCATAAACAGTGGCCAGTGTGGGGAGGAGTGGCCCCCAGGAGAGCCACAGGTGCTGAGAAGACCCCAAGGAGTCAGAGAGCCACGCCTCCATGTGGCAAGGTGGGCAGCGAGGCTCCCCTGTGGGGGAACCTGAGCTCCCCCGGGCCCTCCTCTCTGTTCCTGTGATTCCTGGGTGCTGCTCACCCAGAGCCTCCTCTCCATCCGCCCGCAGACTCCTGGACCAAGGTGGTGTGTCCAGCGCCAGAGCTGCAGGGGTGCATGGCCTCACGCGGGCCCTGCTCATGGGCTGCCTTGGGCTCCGTGCTGGGGTCTGACTCACACCCCTGGCGCCGTCTCGGGTTTTCTTGCTGGTCCTTGTCAGGACCTCGTCCTCTCTGTGGTGCTGGACTGGCCCGCTAAGCTATGCTTGGCCTGTGCGTGATCACAGGGGCAGTTATGGGGTTACTTGGTGCTGGTTGTTTTGGTTTTGTGTTTTGTTTGTTACTGTTTCTCAATACCTAGATCAGACAGAGATGTAGCTACGCGAAAAAAAAAAAAAAAAAAAGGTAAGACATGTTGGCTGTGATGGCAAGGCCAGTCCCTGCGATGTTCCAGACCTCCCCCTCCTTTACACAGTAGTTACTGTTTACTGAGCGCTTCCTGGGTACTCTGCCCCTCCTCATATTCCCACTAATCCTCCAAACGACCCTGTGAAGTAGATGTTTTTGAATCACTCATTCATTCCTCAACTCTTGAAGGAGTTGTTGCTGTACCCACACATTGTCACTCCTATTTAAGTTCCAGTGACAGACTCAGAGGTGAAGGAACTTGCCTAAGGACTCGAGGCAGAGTGACGGGAGGTGAGGGAGGACTGGCTGGTGGAAGCGGGTGCAGGCCTAGGACGGGCACCACTCTTGTGCCACGTGGGAGGCTCAGCATGACGGATGGAAGGGCAGTGGTGAGCATGGTTGTTACAGGCCGGGGCCTGGCTGGGCTGCAGTGGAAGAGGGTGGGGGTTCTCCTCTCCCCCAGTTTTATTGAGATACTAGAGGCCCGATGCACAAAATTTGTGCAAGAGTAGGCCTTCCTTCCCCCGGCTGTCGGCACTGGCTTCTCTCCAGCCACCGGCAGGCACCTGGGACCTGGGTTTCCCTCTGCCCCAGTTTTGTCCAGAATGATGTCTGGTCTAATTAGCATATTACCCTTTTATTATTATAGACTAGAGGCCCGGTGCACAAAAATTTGTGCACTCGGGGGGGAAGGGGGGTCCCTCAGCCCGGCCTGTGCCCTCTCGCAGTCTGGGACCCCTCGGGAGATAATGCCCTGCTGGCTTAGGCCTCCTCCAGGGTGGCAGAGGGCAGGCCCAATCCCTAGGTGCAGCCCTTGGTCGGGCTCAGAGCAGGGCCGATTGGGGAGTTGGGGCGCTGCCCCCTGTCATGCACAGAGCAGGGCGGATTGGGAGGTTGCAATGCCACCCTCAGTCACGCTCAGGGTAGGGCGGATTGGGGGGTTGGGGCACTGCCCCCTGTCACACTCAAGGCAGGGTCGATGGGGAGGTTGCGGCGCCACCCCCTGTCATGTACACAGCAGGGCCCATCAAGGGGGTTGGGGCTCCGTACCCTGTCATGCACAGAGCAGGACCCATCAGGGGGTTGGGGAGCTCCCCCCTGTCACACACAGAGCAGGGCCAATCAGGGGGTTGGGGAGCTCCCCCCTCTCATCCACAGAGCAGGGCCAATCAGGGGGTTGGGGTGCCGCCAATGTCACACTCAGGGCAGGGCCGATGGGGAGGTTATGGCTCTACCCCGTCACACACAGAGCAGGGCCCATGGGGGGAGGTGGGGGGGTGTTGGGGCACCGCCCTCTATCACCCACAGAGCAGGGCCGATCAGGGGGTTGGGGCACCGCCACTGTCACACTCAGGGCAGGGCTGATGGGGAGGTTATGGCTCTACCCCGTCACACACAGAGCAGGGCCCATGGGGGGAGGTGGGGGGGTGTTGGGGCACCGCCCCCGTCACACACAGAGCCGCAGGGCGATCAGGGGGTTTGGGCGCTGCCCCCTGTCACGCTGATCCCGGTGCTGGGAGGCCTCACGGCTCCACTGATCCCGGTGCTGGGAGGCATATTACCCTTTTACTATATAGGGTAGAGGCCTGGTGCACGGGTGAGGGCCAGCTGGTTTGCCCTGAAGGGTGTCCTGGATCAGGGTGGGGGTCCCCACTGGGGTGCCTGGCCAGCCTGGGTGAGGGGATGATGGCTGTTTGCAGCTGGTCACACACCCTTCAGGGTGGGGGTCCCCACTGTGGTGCCTGGCCAGCCTGGGTGAGGGGATGATGGCTGTTTGCAGCTGGTCACACACCCTTCAGGGTGGGGGTCCCCACTGGGGTGCCTGGCCAGTCTGGGTGAGGGGCTGAGGGCTGTTTTCAGGCTGGGGGTGACTGAAGCTCCCAACCGCTCCTTTTTTCCTTTTTTTTTATTTTATTCTGGGCCAGCTTTAGCTTGAGGCTTGGCTCCAGCTCTTAGGCCTCTGCTGCTGAAAGTAGGTTTCTGGCCTTTGCTTACAATGTTGCGATTCTGCTGGCTGAAGTCTGGCGGTATTCGTTACAATGTTTCTTAAACTGCAGGCTCAGAGGCCTGCAGCCGCAGGCAGGGAACGTTGGTTTCCTCCGTCACTGAGGCAAGCAAGCCTCATGTTAGCTTCAAGCTGCCTGGCTGCCGGCCGCCATCTTGGCTGACAGTTAATTTGCATATCTCTCTGATTAGCCAATGAAAAGGGTAGCGGTCGTACGCCAATTACCATGTTTCTCTTTTATTAGTGTAGATAATTGATGTGCAATAGTGTATACGTTTAAGGTGTACAGCATAATATCTTGACTTACATATATATTGTGAGGTGATTCCCACAGTAAGTTTAGTTAACATCCATCATCTCATATAGATACAAAAAGAGAGAAAATGTTATTTTCCTTATGATGAGAACTGTTAAGATTTACTCTCCTAGCAACTTTCGAATATACCACAGCAATGTCAACCGTGTCATCCTGTTGTACCTCGCATCCCTGGTACTTCGTCATCACTGGAAGTTTGTGCCTTTTGGCCATTTTCATCCAGTTTCCCCTTCCTCCACCCCCTTTTCTCTGCTAACCTCAAAGCTGATCTCTTTTTTCTCTTGAGTATTTTTTTCCCTCTTTTAAAAAAGATTCTACGTACAAGTGAGATCCTACAGTACTTGCTTTCCTCTGCCTGACTTGTTTCACTCGGCATAATGCCCTCAAGTTCACTCATGTTATCACAGATAGCGGGATTTCCTTCTTTTTTGTAGCTGAATACTATTCCTCTGTGTGTGCGTGCTGCGTGTGTGCGTGTGTCTGTGTGTGTGTGTGTGTACATCTTCTTTATCTAGTCATCTGCTGATGGACACTTAAGTGGCGTCTGTGTCTTGGCAGTTGTAGATAATGCTGCTGTGAACATGGGGGTGCAGAAAGCTCTTTAACATCGTGTTTTCATTTCCCTCAGATGACTCCCAGAAGTGGAATTGCTGGATCACATGATAGTTCTATTTTTAATTTTTGGAGGACCCTCCATACTGTTTTCTGTAGTGGTTGCACCAACCTGCCTTCCCACCAGCAGTGCACAGGGTTCCCTTTTCTCCACATCCTCGCCAGCACTTGTTATCTCTGTCTGAGGCTAGCCATTCGGACAGGTGTGAGGTGATACCTTATCGTGGTTTTGATTTGCATTTCCCTGGTGATTGGCGATGTTGAGCATCTTTTCATGTACCTGTTGGCTGTTTGTGTATCTTCAGAAAAATGTCTATTTAGGCCCCTTGCCCATTTAAAAATTGGATTATTTGGGGGTGTGCGTTCTTTGAAAGGTGTAACTAATGTAAGATGTTCTTGCTCAGAAGGAAAACCCATCTCTGGCCCCAGGTAGAGAGTGGAAACTACCTGTCTTGGATCTCTTGCTCGCCCGCTCACGCCTGGGAAATGATACAGATCACAGCAGCATCAATGGGTTTAGGTGAGGCTGGTTGGCAGGGGCAGAAAGACCAGGCTCTGACTCCCTTCAGCTGCTCTCCTTGTAACTGGCCGCACTGCCTGAGCCTCCCTGCTCTGAACATAGCTTCTCCCAGGATGCTTTGCTCTTGGCCTGGGCTCCTCCTTGTGCCAGGAATACCCTTCCTGCCATTTTCATCTAATTCCTGGCTCCAGGCATCCCCTCTCTGGGAAGACGTCAGAGATACCCAGGGCTCCTCAGGACTCCACAGCCTCCTCCCGCACAGCCCTGCGGTGCGGTGATGCCCTGGCCCGTGCACCTGTATGTCTCCCCGGCTCGGCTTAGGATCAGGGATGTTAGGGTAGGTGGGCTGGGCATGACTGTGCATGTGTGTGTCTGTCTCTGGTGGTTTGGGTGTGTGCTGTATAGGTATGCATGCTCACGTGTGTCTGTGACTGAGGGTCCGTGTGGGTCGTCTCCTGGATGTGTCCAGATGTGTCTTTTCTGACTGCATGCGTGTGTGTTTTATGTCTGTGTGGGGATGCTTCCCCGGGCCGAGAACAGGGGGTAGAGCCCGTCACCACCCCAACGGGAGCCAGCCGGCTACCTCTTCATGGAGTGTCTTGCCTGCCAGCCTCTGGACAGCCAGCCCAGCCCAGGGAGACCCTCTGTGTGTCTCCTCCAAGTCCTGACTGGTGGCGCAGACATAGCCCCTGGCCCTGCCTGCCCTCTGGTTCCCCTGCCTGGGTGGCATGCGTGGGGATGTGGCCAGCACCTCCCTGCTCTCCCTGTGCTCAGTAAGGAACGGATTATAATTCCTGGGCAGGCTGCATCTGCAACCAACTTGAGGGAAATAATTGTTGAGCAAGTTGAAAGACAAAAACTTGGAACTTCAATCCAGCCATCCATCCGTGTCATTAAATAAGGCTAATCTGGGTCCTCAGCGCCTAATTTAGCAGCTTCCAAGGCCAGCGGAGGCCTTACCCTACATGGCCCTCCCGAGCGCCACGGCGAAGTCCCCGCAGAGGCGAGCTCTGGGCAGCGCGGTGGGCAGTGACCTCGCAGCCTAAGGACAGGCAGGGCCTGTGATGGACACCAGCCACGCCTCGGGGACCCGGCTCTGAGCTGAGAGGCAGGCCTGGCTCTTGTGCTGCCCTGCCCCTGGGAAGGTCACCCTGCAGCCCCAGGCCTCATCTGCTCAGGCCTGGCTCACAGGGCCTATTAGAGGCATGACGGGGAGGAGCTGGGGTGGAAATGAGGTCGCGATTCCTCCAGAGTTGCCTTACAGTTACTCCTCCAAGCTGTGTCTTGTTGACACCAACCAATGGGTGACTGGAAGAAATAAGAGATAAACCATAAATCCAACTTTTTGAAGGACTATTGTGAATCATTAATTCTTTCACCCATTAGACATTTAGTGACTCATTAATTCAACCATTCCTCCCTCCTCTATTCATCCTTTTCTTAGGTTCCCTCACTCCCTCATCCTCTCTCTGATTTATTCATTTACTGGTCCCTCCCCCCCTCCTTCCATTTCCATGCTTTTGGGGAATTGCCTGGTAGATGCTTGTCTCAGTGGCTGCCCAGAAATGAAAAAACCTTGGGGGCCTGCTGCCCTGAGGGTCAGTATCCAGGCTGGGCTCCCGAACTGTGTCTCTTCCTCTCTCCCTGCCTCTGGCTCCCCACTGCCCCCTCATTGGAGCACATTTCCTCTCTGCCCCCCTCCCTCAGGGGGCATGGGAGCCGGTGGTGGGCTGGTGGGTGTGCCCTCGCCGGGGCACTCGGGAGGAAAGGTGCTGAACTGACCTGATAAATGAACCAACTGGGATGTGTGGCCTGGCCCCCCTCCCCCTTTGATCAAAAGCCTCTGAACCCCTGATGACATCCCATGGCGTATTCCTCTATTAATCAGAAAAGCCTTGACAGATGTAAGCAATTTGTCTTTGGAGAGGACTGGAGGAGGTGGGGGGAGGGAGCCCGCTCCAGCCCCATCCGCGTGGAGAAGATGCTAAGGGTGAGGCTTGAGATGGGGTCTGAATTCATGCATAGTAAGAAGGCAGGGGAACCCAGAGCCAGGCAGATCAGAAAGAGAAGTGTTTTCATTTCAAAGCATACTTCTTCCTTGATTGAATAGGCCGCCCCCCCACCCCCCACTACCACCACCCAACCAGGGATGCTGGAATGAGGCTGGGATCCTGGGGTTAATCCCACCCAGACCCCTTCAGGGCTCAGATGCTTGAAGCAACGGGGGTTCATGTACGGATTCTCTGACAGCAGCAGTCGGCGCTCTCAGTGCCTGGGGCTGCTTCAGTTCTCACCTGCACGTCATGGGGAAGCTCAGCTAAAAACCACACCAGACTCGGAAGGGACCCGCCATGCAGCAGTCCAGAACGGGCCCCAGAGACGCAGAGAGGAAATCATGTCTACTCTTCCGAACCCCAGCCAAGACTGCCAGGCAGATAAATAACCCAGGAGGTGGGCAGGGGAGAGAGTGTACAGTGTGGTCACAGAGAGGAAGTCACCAACTCAACAAAAGGGCCCTCTTCCCAGAGGAGGCAACATAAGCTGGGCCTTGTGTCTCACATGAGAAGTTCATATGAGAAGGGCCTTCCCTTATTTGTCAGGTTGGAGAACTTCTACTCATCCTTCAACACCCACTTGGGCCTCCTCCTCTGTTAGCCTCTTTTCCTCACTAATTCTTGAGGTCAGAAACTGGTCTGATTCATCTGTACGTCCCAGTGCCCAGCCCAGGGCCTGGCATAAAGTAACAACCAGTGCTCCCTGAAGTGAGTGGAAAAGAGTTGCAAACAGTGGGAACAGCATGTGCAAAGCTACAGAGGCAGGCATGGATCAGCATGGGAGTGTGCAGAGGACTCCAGCCTGTGTTTGTGTCAGTGAGGCTGTGTCTAAACAATGTCTCTATCAAGAGGGAAACCCGAACCTACATTGCATTCCTGGGTTTTCTCTTGAATATCTGGCATCCTACAAAGGCAGCCTAAAGATCTCATTGCATCTGAGGAGTACAAGGAGTACGTACAATCTTATTCTCATTGTGGTTTTATGTGTGTTTTTTTAAAGAGTGCTCCATGAATCCGTTGAGATGCTTCAAACATAGATTTTTAGAACTTGCTCTTGCAAATTTCAGAGATGAGAGCCACAGCCAATGTTTTGATCCTTTGCCTCCTTCCCTTTCCAATAAACACCTAGCACACTTTGCCAAGCATTCTGTGGTCGGGATTTACAGATCTGTGACTCACCCAAGTGAGCCAGGGAACATGAAAAGATGTCACTGGGGAGAAATATGCAGGGAAGGATGGGAGAGGTCAGCGCCTCCACCGAGCAGGACAGACTCCCACAGCTTTTCCTAATAAACAAGTTTCCAGGCCCTTTGAATTCTTCCGGAGAGGAGAGGAGCATCAGCATTCACATGGAGGGGAGGGACACCGCGGACAGAGGGCCTCAGAGCGGGGGTTAAAAGCTGGGGCAGGAAACAGAACTGGGAGGCGGGCTGTTTCTGGAATGGTGGTTGCCAGCAACCACCACTCAGTACCTGCTGTTGGCCCACCACCAACGGCGGCAGCGCGTTGCCTTGTGTAGGGTCATGTGGCCAGTAAGTGAGGAACTGGGATCGAAGTTGGGTTTCCAGCAAGTCTGCTGTCCTGGATTCCACTGGGATTGGACAGTGGGGCTGAGGCCTGGGCCTGAGCCACCACACCGTGCAGATTGCTGCTCACTGTCTCATATCCAAAGATGCTCACTGATTCCAAGACCCCCAAACTAGCTCCACAGGAGTTTAGGACGAGAGGATGTAAAATAGGACTTACTCCAGGCTTAGAATGTCCTCTGAATGCCCCAACCCACAGGATAAACCCTCTGCTAGCCAGGAGAGTGCCGTTCCTGTGCCCACATTGTGTTCATCACCTCCCTGAGCCCTCCTGGCGGCCAGCCCCCCACGCAGCCCTCCCTGGCTCCTCTGGCCTTCATTTATGTCCTAGTCTCCGAGGGCCCGATGCTGATAAAAAAGCTGTCTGCGTATCGAGTCCCTGCCATGTGCCTGCTCTGCGTGCAGAGTTTTATATACATTATCTGCACGAGGCCTCCCGGCCCTGCTCTGAGGGGGGTCCTGTTGTCTTCATTTCTCACATGAGGCGATGGAAACCCAGGGAGGCTGAGTACCTTACCAGAGGCCCCACAACTGGAAAATGACAGAGTAGCGACGTGTGCCCCTGTATCTGCATGATGGGGGCACCGCTGTCGCTCGGACCTGCTCTTCTGTGTCTAGGCTGCCTCCCAGGCCAGCTTCCGTCCTCCTGTCTTGCCACTGTTTCTGTTCCCCCTGATGAATCCTGGCTTCCCAGGTGAGGGCCCGGGCCCCTCTATCTCTGAGTGCCATGTGAGCTCGTTTTTCACTGTGTTTAGGGCGTCTGAGTGTGGCCAGAAATCAGCCTGTGGTTTCTGGAAGGTCAGACCATGCATCAGTGAGCCTGTGGTTATGTGCCTCTGTGCATGTGTATGAGAGCATGTGTGACTATGATGGTGTGCATGTGTGTGCACGCACAGGCATACGTGTGAGTGTGTGGTGGGGCAGCGATGGGAGACGAGCACAAGGTGAGCCGGAAGGAATGGACGGTGATGACAGAACAGGGCTCTGAGCTGCACCACACAAGGGACAGAAGTGGAGCGAGCAGGAGGGGTCCCAGCAGGGTCCAGACAGACCGGAGCCCCCAGACGGGTGAGGTCTCTGAGAGGGAGACACACTCCTCTGTGACATCCTTGTCATGGCTGCCGCAGCCCGGCACAGACGTGTGTGGACTCATAGAAAAGAAAAAGAAGTATTTCTTAAGGACCTGCCTTAACGAGGTGTGAAGAAATACAGTAATAACTGCCGTTAGCTGGTCATGTGCTACACACATGTTCATATGTTCATGCATGTAAGAATGTTACATGCATGAACATATGTACTCCTCAGACACTTGCCAGGGATGCATGATGAGTGAGGAAACTTCCCAAGGCCACACAGCAGACTGATGACTGTGGGAACCTGGGCCCAGGCAAGGACAGCTGTGCCTCCCAGTGGCTGGAGCTGAGAGCCCTCCGCTGGGCAGTGCAAGGTCAGCCCATGCGAACCCAGGGGAGGAGTTTTAGGGGCCACAGAGAGGCCTTCCTGACCAGGACCCAGGGACCAGGCCTGCACTCGGGGCATCCGTGTAACTGGAGCGTGGACCTGGGGCTGCCGGGTGTAGGCAGTGCGTCTGGTCAGGGAGGGCCTGTGTTTTCCCATGATTGGCCCAGAGCACATGTCACAATGTTGACAGAACGTTGGAGACCTTTGGCTCTGAGGCTTGGAGGTCAAGTAGGGGTGCACCAAGGAGACTCCAAGGCAGGCGCCTGTTCTCACCAAGCGCATCCTGCCTCTGTGTCACCGAGAAAGCTGTCCCTGTCCGCTTCCCAGGCTGATCCTTACCGGCCTATCCGGGCTGAGCTTTAGCCACTTCACCCCTTCCCTCCCCCCAGGAAGCGTTTCTGGTCTAGTCCAGCCACGTGGATCACACCCTCAGGGTGGCCCTGCCCGGCTGTGTGCAGGGGGACTCTGACCCACCCTGGGTGCTGCACTGGGCAGAACAGCACAGCCTGGAGGCCCTGCATACGGCTGGCTGCCCACATGGAGAGGGAAGGGAGAAGGAGCCATTGTCACTTACTGAGCGGGAGGAGCTGCCGGTGGCTTCTCACTGAAATAAATCCTAGCTGAAGAGCTGCAACTAAGCGGTTCCTGGAAGCGTGTGCAGTTGGTGCCTATAACCAGAACACTATTTTAAAGTGCCTCTTCACATATATTCTAAAACAAGTCAGCTGGGTTTTTCCTCAGAAAGCCCACCTGCCCACTGAAGCCTGAGGTCTGTGCTCCAGGGGAGGAGTGAGCAGCTGCAGCCCAGGCAATGGCGGTCCCTGGGGCAGGGAGTGAGGAACCACCTAGAGCGGGGGTGGGGAACCGTATTTTTCTGCCAAGGGCCATTTGGCTGTTTATAACATCATTCTCGGGCCCCACAAAACCATCCCCTTAAAAATTAGCCTGCCATTTGTGGTCAAACATTTAATAAACTCACCCCTAATGCCTTGGCAGGGCCAGACCAGATGATTTCACGGCCCGCGGGCCGGCCATCCCCCACCCCCAGCCTAGAGGACTCCATCAGCTGCAGGGGAAGAAGGCCTCTTCCTGCTTTAGAAGGAGGGAGAAGGGAGGAAGGCAGGGACGTGTCAGACTACGTCATCCAGTTTCCCCCACCAGCCTTCCCCCCAAGAAACCAAGGAGAGCTGTGGTGTAGGCAGATACAGGCAGTGTCTCTGACTTCAGGGCCGATGTGTCGTTCCCGGGGAGGTGGGCTGAGCAGCGTGTGGTCCCCCTTAGCGAAGTGCTCCCTGGCGCCACTGCCCAGGGAGAGTCGGCAGGGACCGGACAGGGAGCTACACAAGCCGTGGACCGTCTCCTTTGGCCCCTAGCAGAATCCGGTGTGTCCCCAAGCTCCCACTGAAGATGTGGGAAGCAGGGGGCAGAGCTGCCAGGGGCTGCCACTGTGGGAGTTGCGGTGACCCCAGAGGAGAGGCCAGGCAGGGAGAGGCTGAGCGAGCCCAGGTAGTGCATCTGGCTGAGACACTTGCAGCGTCGCCGGGGATGGGACCAGGGGTCGAGGTAGGGGAGCCCCATGGGCACTGACCATCCTGAAGGGCAGACCAGGAGTTCTCAGCCCTGACCCCCGTCCGAGGGGGTCCGGAGTGGGTTGAGAGAACACACCCACGGCTTACCTCTCACTTTCCGGAGACCCCTTTCTCCACCAAAAGAGGACGCATAAGCTTCCCCTTGCCCTTAGATGCCGTTTGGGAAGAAGTGGAGAAAGGGAGAAAGACTGAGTATTTATCTGAAAGAGACTGGGATTCCTGTCATTGTGAAATGCAGTGGCCCCTGCTTCCCTCGCTGTCCTGCTAGAGCAGACTATACCCTACCCCTGTGGGGATAGTTCAGTGCGTGACATGTTAAGTTCTTGACCATGAAACAAGATTCATCTGAGGCTTGGCCATAAAGTTATGCTGAGAGCATGGTAGTCACCTGTGAAGTTGTTCTGTACTCTCTCGGAGAATTTGCCATTTATCATTTAAGGTCATTTTATCATTTATCCTTTTAAATACCCAGAACAGAGACCTTTGAAGAAATTGGACCCCATTCCTTCCTCCCTTCCAGTGGGAAATGCTTGTCGTGTTCTCTTATTCTTCCACTCCAGCTCCAGGGTACCCTCCAGTGTGCTTCCTTCTGTGGGGAAGGGGACGGGCCAGGGATGGCTTCTCCAGCGGGCCCAGCGGAGTTGGTGTCCCATAGGGAGGGTACATGGCCATGGGAGTACAGATTGCTGCGAGGAGTGCCAGGTAGAGCGTTGTAGATAGCCTGCAATGATATTTGCCATCTTAGCTTTTGGCTATAAGTCACAACTAAGGGTGACTAAGAAAATATAGATACTTAACAGGAAGACTGAAGGAAGGTGTATGCAGAGTCAGCTCAGTGGCTCAAGGATGTCATCAAGGAGCAAGGCTACTTCTGGTTCTCTGTTTCCCTATCCTCAGCAGGCCAGCATTTTTGTCCTCATGCACATTGCCTCACGGTCACAATATAGCTGCCACAGCTCCCGACTTCACATTCTCACACAACTGTCCAGGTCCAGCTCATGGGCCTCTCTTTTCTGGAAGGAGAACTTCTCCCAGAAACTTGACCAGGGAGGGCTCATGTGTCTCCCCTCCAGACCAGGTTCTGCACCCACCTTTCCTAAGATCAAGACATCCATCATCCAGTGCTCAGGGTTCTGTGAGCAAGGGGAAGGTTGGGATGACTTTAGGCCAAGAAACCAACAGTGTTTGTCAATGGTTCAAGTGAGACCAGGCAAGGAGAGGGAGCCAGGGTAGGAAATTTCATGTGGCAAAAGCTAAGAGGAGACAAGAAATTAAAATGGGTAGATGCTGAACTGCAGTGTAGATGGTGGTGATGGTGGTGGCCATGAGGCTACAAGTGATGGGGCACTTACTCTGCACCACGCCAGATCCTTACTAAGCAGTGAACCCTAATCCTCACAACAATGCTATTATTTTATTTACAAGGGAACGGAGACGCAGTCCCACCTGCTGGCAGGGGGTGGCACTGAGGTCATTGTTTCACCACCCTAGCTGCTGGTTTGGGTTGTGGGGAGCATTCAAAACAGCTGCTGTGTGTGGAGTCCTTCTTCCCTCTTCCATCCCATAGTCAACAACATTTAACAAAGTCTCCTCTGTTAGACTCATCAAACAGCCTCGCATTCTAGGGTACAGTGGGGGACAGAATAGACAAGGTCTCTGCTCGTCTGCAGCTACATTCTAGTGGGAAGTATGGGATCATCCAGAAAGCAATCCATTGATAGGGGAGATACTATGGTGAGGGTTAAGTAGGACATTGTGACATGTTGGTGCCACCATGAGGGCTTGGGTAGAGAGCCTTGTTTTCATGGGCTGGGCTGGGAAGAGGTCCCAGGAGTGGCACACGGGCTGACTGGTGAGATGGCACAGCTGTGTGACTATCTGGTGGAAGAGAATTCCAGGCAAAGGAACAGCAAGGATGCAGGCTGGGGGTAGGGTAAGGGGGGGCGGCGGGGATGTAGGTAGCGTAGCGTTTGAAAATCTAAAGAAAACCACCCTGGCTGGGGCCTGGCTGGGCAGGGGCTGGAGTGTCTTGGAGAAGAATCTGGATGTTTTTCCAAGTGATAGGAGATGCCATAGAGCAGTGATGTCGAATCTATGACACGCGTGTCAGAGGTGACACGCAAACTCATTATTTTGGTTGATTTTTCTTTGTTAAATGGCATTTAAATATATAAAATAAATATCAAAAATATAAATCTTTGTTTTACTATGGTTGCAAATATCAAAAAATTTCTATATGTGACACGGCACCAGAGTTAAGTTAGGGTTTTTCAAAATGCTGACACGCTGAGCTCAAAAGGTTCGCCATCACTGCCGTAGAGCATCGTCAGCGGGGGAATGCAGGATCTGATTTATGCTTTCAGACGGGTACCTCTGTGCACATTGATACCCCTGTTCTGTGGGCATCCATCATGTCTCCCCAGGGGGACTGCAAGTTCTTGGAGGTGAGAACTGAACTCACCCCTCTTGCCCCTGCCTGGAGCGAGCCAGCAGCAGAGATGCCAGTTGTCATGGGTAAATACTGAAAGTTCCTGTCTCTGCCTGAAGGGGCCTGAGACACCGCTGTCCCAGGTGAACACTGGAGCGGGAAAGCAGCTACTTCTGAAGTTTTCACAGAGAAATCTTTGCAGGAGAAATACTTCTGCCCTTGGAGATGCTTCTCCAGTTTGGTGGGGGCCCCTCTCCACCCGCCTCCCGCACGAGCTTGGGAGCAGCCCTGGGCCTCATTAGGAGGAGGCTGTCAGGTGACCTCAGCTTTCGGCGGATCATTCCTCCAATGAGGTCTGATAGGTAGCAGACGTGTGCGCTGGGGGTGACCTGGTGGGCAGCTACCCCTCTGCCCCTGCCTGCCAGCCAGGGGGCTCCCCCGCCCCGCCCGCTCAAGGTGCTCTCAGAACTTGGCTCTGAATGCATGAAACATGAGGCCATCCTCCTTAATCAGAGCTGACTTAGGGGAAAATTAAACACAGAAGGACACACCAGCTCCAGGGCCGGTTCCTTCCCTGCCTTCCCGGAGGCCCGGTCCGGCTCTGAGCACCTCCAGGGAGAAAGACAGAGCCTGCTGTCAGCCACGGAGCTGGGACCCCACGGGGCGGCTGCATCCAGATGACCCTGTCGCCTGGGACACGGGGAGGAACAACAAGAGACTAAAAGGGGGACATTTTTGTTTGGAATCGTCTGCTCTCCAAGTCCTCGTGGCTGGATGCCGTTGCTTTTTCAGAAGCGCTGAGTTTAAAATCTCATCCAGTTTTCCCAGCTGTGAAGGTTACAGTTCTCCAGCTCCTTCTGGAGCCACTAGAAGGTGCAGGTTCTGCTTCAGGCGGTTCACGACGGAGAGCCCAGGGGGCAGTGCAGGGGACTGTTGGGAGCAGGGGGCAGGCCACCTGGGAGAAGAGTGTCAGGAGGTCGAACCCTGTGGAGGGGAGACTGAGCGAGGCTGCGAGTCGGCTCCCCTGTCACCGTTTGGATTGAAGGACAGGCTGGGGGTCTCCTCCCTGAGCCACAGTGAGCTTGCCCCGGGCAGCAGGGGGATGCAGAGCCAGGCGCTTCTTCGGCCAACCACTGGGTCCGGGGAGCCCTTTGAAGGCTGCCGTGGGCTCCCCTCCCCTCAGAGAGACCCTTCTCCTGAGGATTTAAAGCATATGCTCGGCCAAGGCTGTCAAAATGCATCATAGAGATGGTCCCAGACCCACTGCCGAGCACCCCCCTGTCCTGATCAAAGCGGAGGAGGCAGGCATCCCACTGGCTGTGGACGCGGGAGCAGAACGTGGGAGAGCCAGCTGGGGTGCAGGCCGACAGCCCTGCTGCAGTGGTTTGGGGTGCTGTCCATGAGCTGCTGGCCAGATAGGCGCCTGGGTGGCGCTGGGCCCAAGGTGTCTGAGGTGGGTCGGTGACTCCTCTTGTCTGAAACCAGGTCACGGCAGCTCTGGCCGGGCCTGGGAATCGGAGTCTGGTGCCCTAACCGGCGGGGCTGGTGGGGTGCAGCCATAGGCTGGAGGGGCAGCCCGCCAGGCTCGCTGGGAAGTTGGGAAGCATGGATGGGGCTTATGCCTGGGAGGTGGGGGGAGGACCGAAGGAGACCCCAGAAGCCCAAATCTGAAGCCAGCTCTCATTACAACAGCTACCTTGCTGGAGCACCAGCCACGGCCCTGGCACCCTGCCAGAGCTGTCACACCCGGCCTCGAGGGTCCTCCTCACAGGCCTCGGGCGTGGGGACACGAGTGCTTCCCTGTTTGACAAAGACCACAATGAAGGGCAGAGAGACTGAGTGCTCTGCCCAATTTGTGGCACAGGTTTAGGACCTGAGCCCACGGCTGTGTGAGCCCAAGCTTGGTCCCCAATCCCTGGCTGCACCACTGCTCAGAGATGAGACTGGGTGTGTCCTCAGAGAGGAGAGGTGGCGATGGGGCCTGGGAGCTCGGGGCACGGGGCTCTGCCGTGGGAGGCTGGCTCAGAGGAAGTCCACGGGTGGGAACCCAGGCTCAGCGGCTGCACATGCAGGGGAGGACTGACAGACAGGAGGGCCATTGGGAGGGGACTCTGCTGGTGACTACTCGGGCTGGACCTTCTCCAGTCCCCTGCTCTGGTCCCAGTGCCCAACACATCAAACTTTTGGGGTTCTGGTATGGCCCCCAGGACTGGCATTTGTCAAGTATTTTCTCTCAATCACCAGCCGGGCACTGGCTTCAGAGCCAGATGGCCCTGGATGAAAACTCCATCACGAACCAGCTGTATCACTTGGCAAGTGACATGATCTGTGGTGCTGCTTTTTAAGCTGTTGCCTCAGCTCCAAGCCCGCCCTTCCGTCCTGCTCGGTGGTGCTGTGGGACTTTGCAAATCAGGTGGATGCCTTGCCCGTGGCACCCTGCTAGGCTCTGACAAGAAGCAGCACCAGAGCGGCCTGCACATGTGCTCCCTGATCCCATCAGTGTGACCCTGCACTGGAGCAGCAGCTGCCAGTTCTGGTTGTTCATTCCTTCCACTCTCCCTCCCCATCGGGTCCTCTCAGAGGCCCGCATCCCAGCCTCGTGGGCCCCTCCTCCAAAAGTCTAGGTCTTAGGTTTATGGGGTGGGAGGGTGGACTCCGCACTTCCTGGGCTTGTATATCTATTTCCTTCACCAAGTTGGGAAAGTTTTCAGTCATTATTTCTTCAAATAGGTTTTTAATTTCTTGCTCTCTCTCTTTTTCTTCTGGTACCCCTACGATGCAAATGTTGGCATGCTTGATGTTGTCTCAAAGGTCCCTTAAACTATGCTCATTTTAGGGGGATTCTTTTTTCTTTTTGTTGTTCTGATTGGGTGTTTTCTGCTTCCTTATCTTCCAAATTGCTGATGTGATTTTGTATTTCATCTAATCTACTGTTGATTCCCTCTAATGTATTCGTCATTTCTGACTGGTTCTTTTTTTATATTTTCTATCTCCATTTTTATGTTCTCTATCTCTTTGTTAAATTCTCACTGAGATCATTGAAAATCCTTATAACCAGTGTTTTGAACTCTGCATCAGGTAGATTTTGTTTAGTTCTTTTTTTAGAGTTTTGTTCTGTTCTTTTGTTTGGGACATGTTTATCTTCTCATTTTGGCTGCTTCCCTGTTTCTATGTATTATGTAGAGCTACGGTGTCTCCTGGTCTTGGTAGCGCGGCCTTATGTAGCAGGTGTTCTGTGGGGCCCCAAGCACAGTCTCCCTGGTCACCTGAGCCAGGTGTTCCAGGTGTGCCCCTTGTGTGGGTTGTGTGTGCCCTCATGTTGTAGTTGAGCCTTGATTGCTGTTGGCACATCAGTGGGAGGGATTGACCCTCAGGCTGGTTGGCTGTGAGGACTGGCAGTGACTACAGTGGGGGAGCTGTTGTGCAGGGGCTGACCCTCTGGAGCAGGAATGGCTTTAGTAGGGTTCTGGTGCCTGCTGAGTCTGCCTTTTGAGTGTGTTGTTTGTGGAGGCGTTCAGGTGGCGCCCTGGTGTGGTCTAAAGCTGGCCACCGGGTGTATTTGTTCTGAGGCCTCTTGGGAAGTGCAGACCATGGTTAGCTGATGCCTGTGCCTCCCCTGGGGCCACTTGGTATGAGCTACAAAGTGATCTGAGATGGGCGCCACTTGTTCTGATCTTACAGGTGCCTGGAAAGGCTAAGCTGCAGACTTAGGCTTGCGGTCACTAGGGCTGGGTTTGGGGCTTAGGAAGAGGTATGGGGCACACTGAGGCCAAACACTACTTATTTAGGAAAGTCTGCAGCATGAGCCAAGGTAGGCTATTTATATGGAAAAGCTTGGGTGAGCCTGCAAGTTGGGTGCGGGGAGGTCTCAGGGAATCACTAGGGCAGGGCAAACAGTGTGAGCCAGGTTGATGGAGACTAAGATACGGTGCCCACCTGTGCCTGCACCTGCAGGGGGAGGGCTCAACAAAGAAACAATGGTCTCTGCCAACACTTCTGTCTTGGAGAAAACGGCCCCTCCAGGCCTCACCCTGAAGCTAGACAATTCATTCCTTCCATTGATCCCTGGAGCCTTTTGAGCTGCTGCTCAGCACTGGAGCTCAGAGTGAGTGAGTCTGAGCTAGTACGTCCATGTGCGGGCACTTAAAGAAGATCTCCTGGGACTCCAGAGGCCCTTTGTATCACTCAGCCACAACCTCTGCTGGGTCTCACAACCAGAGTTGTGTGGCCTTTTCTTTCTGGCACTGGAACTCTGGGCTGGGAGCCTGGTGTGGGGCTCGGACTCCTCGCTCCTCTACAACCGAGATATCCTCTGATCTTTAATCACCACACATGGGTGTGGGACTAGCTCTGTCTTCACCTCCCTCCCTCCAACCAGTGGCTTCTTCAGTGTATTCTTAGTTATAGGACTGCTGATCAGCTATACTTCAGGCGATTCTCAATGACGATTGTTCTGTACTTTTTTGTAATTTTGATGTGGTCGTGGGAGGAGGCAGGTACAGCATTTATACCTGTACCATCTTGACCGGAAGCCTGGAGCACATCTTCATCCATTCATCTGTTGTGGACATCTAGGTTGCTTCCTTATCTTGGCTATTTCTAGTAATGCTGCAGTGAACATAGGTGTGTGCATATTTATTCGAATTAGTGTTTTTGTTTTCTTTGGATAAATACCCAGAAGTGGAATTCCTGGATCGTATGGCACCCTCTATTTTTAATTTGTTGAGGAATCCCCCTACTCTTTCCATAGTGGCTGCACTGATTTACAATCCCACCAAGAGTGTACAAGGTTGCCCTTTTCTTGACATCCTCACCAGACACTTGTTGTTTGTTGTTTGTTGATTTATTGAGGAGGGGCGTTCTGGGCGGGGGGAGGTGATATCTCATTGTGGTTTTAATTTGCATTCCCCTGATCACTAGTGATATTGACCATCTGTATATCCTCTTTGGAGATGTGTCTATTCAGGTCCTCTGCCCATTTTTAAATTGGATTGTTTGGATATTTTTGGTGTTAAGTTGTATGAGTTCCTTGTATATTTTGGGTATCAACTCCTTATCAGGTGTCATTGTTGAATATCTTCTTTCATTAAGTTGTCAGAAGACAACAGTAGGTTGTCTTCAGTTTGTTGATGGTTTCCTTCACTGTGAAAAACCTTTTTAGTTTGATGTAGTCCCATTTGTTTATTGTTTTCTTTAGATTCTCTTGCCCAAGGAGATATAGCCAAAAAGATATTGCTAAGAGTGATGTCAAAGAGTTTACTACCAATGTTTTCTTTTAGGAGTTTTATGGTTTCAGGTCCTACATTTAAGCCTTTGAGTTTATTTTTGTATATAGTATAAGAAAGTGATCTGGTTTAATTTTTTTTTTGCGTGTATCTGTCTAGTTTCCACAAAACCACTTACTGAAGAGACTGTCTTAACCCCATTGTGTATCCTCCTTTGTCATAGATGAATTGACTGTATAAGTGAGTATTTACTCCTGGGCTCTTTATTTTATTCCATTATTCTATATGTCTGTTTTTATGCCAGTACTATACTGTTTTGATTATTGTGGCTTTATAGTACAGTTTGATATCAGAGAGCATGATACTTTCTTTTTTTTTTTTTAATTAAATCTTTATTGTTCAGATTATTACATTTGTTCCTTTTTTTTTCCCCCCATAACTCCCCTCCTCCCAGTTCCCGCCCCACCCTCCGCCCTCACTCCCCACCCACTGTCCTCATCCATAGGTGCACGATTTTTGTCCAGTCTCTTCCCACATCTCCCACACCCCTTTCCCCCCCAAGAATAGTCAGTCCATTCCCTTTCTATGTCCCTGATTCTATTATAATCAACAGTTCATTCTGTTCATCAGATTATTTATTCACTTGATTCTTAGATTCACTTGTTGATAGATGCATTTGTATCTTTACCTTTTTCTTCCTCTTCCTCTTCTTAAAGGATACCTTTCAGCATTTCATATAATCCTGGTTTGGTGGTGATGAACTCCTTTAGCTTTTCCTTATCTGTGAAGCTCTTTATCTGACCTTCAATTCTGAATGATAGCTTTGCTGGATAAAGTAATCTTGGTTGTAGGTTCTTGCTATTCATCACTTTGAATATTTCTTGCCACTCCCTTCTGGCCTGCAAAGTTTCTGTTGAGAAATCAGCTGACAGTCGTATGGGTATTCCCTTGTAGGTAACTGAGTTTCTTTCTCTTGCTGTTTTTAAGATTCTCTCTTTATCTTTTGCTCTTGGCATTTTAATTATGATGTATCTTGGTGTGGTCCTCTTTGGATTCCTTTTGTTTGGGGTTCTCCGCGCTTCTTGGACCTGTAAGTCCATTTCTTTCACCAGGTGGGGGAAGTTTTCTGTCATTATTTCTTCAAATAGGTTTTCAATATCTTGCTCTCTCTCATCTTCTGGCACCCCTATAATTCTGATGTTGGTACGCTTGAAGCTGTCCCAGAGGCTCCTTACACTATCCTCGCATTTTTGGATTCTTTTTTCATTCTGCTTTTCCAGTTGGATGTTTTTTGCTTCCTCGCATTTCAAATCATTGACTTGATTCTTGCGCTCCTCTGGTCTGCTGTCGGGCGTCTGTATAATATTCGTTATTTCAGTCTGTGTGTGCTTAATTTCTAGTTGGTTCCCCAATATAAGATCGAGGGTCTTATTAGTTTTCGTGTAGATCTCATTAAGTTTATCAGCAGCTTCTAAACAGTTCTTGAGAGACCTTAAAAGTGTGGTTCTGAACTCTATTTCTTCCATTGACAATTTTGTCCTGTTTCTTTGTTTCCGCATTTTGTTATGCTTCCTTGGTGCACCCCCTAGTGGTCTTTGTTCGCAGTCTTATAGATAAATCTTGATTGTTGTAGCTAATTCCAGGGAGGGTTTGACCTCCAGGCCAAGTGGCTATGAGAATCAGCTGTGTCAGCAGTGAGAGAACTTCTGTCCTCTAGGGAGGTGCTAATCTAGCCTTTGCCTGAGGCTATCCGGCAAATGCCTCTGTGCAGGGCTTGGGCGGGGCGGGTCGCACTGGATCAACAGGGTGGGCCGGAGAGAGCAGTTATGGCAGCTCTCAGTCCTGTCCCCAGGGTCTCTGCCTCTCTGAGTCCCAGCACCCGCTGCAAAGCTCGGAGAGAAAGCTGCACTCGCTCTGACCGAAGCCAGACAGTCCCGCTTCTCCTGTTTGAGTCTGGGTCCCTAAGGACTCGCCCGGATCTGGTGCTCAGTGTCTGCAACTCCCTCCCGATTGAAAACAACAACCGCGCCCTCCGCCGCCAGCCCGCTCCGCGCACTCCGCACCTCAGAATTTGACTTCAGCACTGCGCCTCCTCTGAGTGTCCGTATGCGTTTCTCTTTCCTCCTAGTTGTAGGACTTCCACTCAGCCAGCGTTCCTGTGGTTCTGGGTGATGTCCCTTCCGTTTTTTGGTTTCACTTTTGAAGTAGTTGTTCAAAGCAGCAAACTCCGGCGTTAACCTATGCCGCCATCTTGGTTCTCCGCATGATACTTTCTACTTTGTTCTTTCTCAAAATTTCTTTGGCCATTTGAGGTCTATTGTGATTTCATATAATTTTAAGATTTGTTTTTCTGAGAAGAATGCCATTGGGATTTTAATAGGGATTGCATTGAATTGTATATTGCTTTAGATAATAAGGACATTTAAACAATATTAACCCTTTCAATCCACAAGTAAGGTATAGCCTTTCATTTATTTGTATCTTCTTCACCTTTCTTTCTTCAATGTCTTATAGTTTTCAGAGTACAGGTCTTTCACCTCTTTGGCTACATTTATTCCTGGATATTTCATGCTTTTTGATGTAATTGTAAATGAGATTTTTCTAAGTTGAAAATTTTATGTATGTCCCACTTTATTTCCTATTGACTCCTTCTAGCCCACCTTAGTTTCTGTTTTTGATCATTCATTATTGGTGTATAAAAATGAACAGGTTTTTGTATGTTGATTCTATATCCTTCAACTTTACTGAATTCATTTATTACTTCTAATAGTTTTTGGTGGGATCTTTAGGGTTTTCCATGTATAGGATCATGCCATCTGCAAATAATGAGAGTTTTACTTCTTCCTTTCTGTTTTGGGTGCCTTTTATTTTTTGTCTTATCTGATTGCTCTGGCTAGGATTTCCAAAAATTTGTTGAATAGAAGTGGTAATAGTGGCCATCCTTGTCTTATTCCTGATCTTAGAAGAATAAGATCAGCCTTTTACCAGTAAGTATGGTGCTAACTGTGGGCTCATCATATATACTCTTTAATTATGTTGAGATATGTTTTTTCTATATACCCACTTTATTAAGTGAGTTTTTAAATAAAAGGATGTTGAATTTTGTTAAATGCTTTTTCTGTGTCTATTGAGATGATTGTATGGCTTTTATTCTTTATTTTGTTAATGTTATATGTCATGTTGATTGATTTATGGGTGTTGAACCATTTTTGCATCCCTGGGGTGAATCCCACTTGGTCAAGATATATAATCATGTTACTATAATGTTGAATCTGGTTTGCTACTATTTTGTTGAGAATTGTTACATCTATAGTCAAGAAAGCACTAGTTCTTCAAAGCCTTGGCTTAGCCTGGGACCCAAATTCCTTCTCTTGGTTCCTCAAAGGGGTTAATAGTTTTAAAATTAGTTAATACCAAGGGACATTAAGAGGGAAACATAGAGGACACCAGAGGCATGAACCACTGCCGGTGACACAGATCAGGCTGGAGGGCCCATGGTAGCCACTGCCTGCCACACGATCCAATATGGCTGGTGATGGGGTTTCCAGTGGCCACTGTCATGGCTACCACTTAACAGCTGCTACTATGTCCTCATGCTGGTCTGGCCATCTTATCTACGTTATTTCACCTTTTCCTCGTGCCAATACCATGACTGAGACCCCACGATTTTCATTTTTTCATGATGAAGCTGAGTTCAGCAAAATTAAGTAACTTGTCCAAGGTCATCCCTCTTAAAACTGGCAATTCCAGATTCGAAGCTGGGTACCAGTCTGATTCCAGCACACCTTGCGGCCGCACTTCCTTACTAACCGTGGGGCTTAAAAGTTTGGAACTTGTCTGGGTGGTACCTCCGCCTGTGGAACCCCAGGATGAAAAAGATGTGTTTCCTGGCACCTGCTAGATGCCTCAACGAAGCCCCGGGCCCCTAGGCCCTCCTGAGCAGAGAGAAGGGGTGGTAGCTGGCCAGGCCATCTCTTCACCTGGCCCCTCCCTTTCTCTGCTGCACGTGCAATGGAATGGAGCCCAGAGAACTCATCTCACTGGGCAGGGCATGTGTCCTTGGCGTGGGGAGCCCTCCATGTTCCAACTTCTTAGAGGGGTGTTGAGTGCATGTGTTGGGCTGCTCAGGTCTTGCAAATGCCATCTGGGGGTGTCCCAGCAACAGCCTGGTCCCTGGGCTCCCCATGCAGCTAGAGACCGAGGCTCACATCATATCATGGGCCTCCTTGACAATCTCCCAAACACCAAATTGTGCGCTCTGTCAATATTTTTGGAGTATAAGACACTATGCAGAGTTTACGGGATAGACACAAAATGACCACCCTTGTTTGTGGCCAGCGTCTTAGAGACCCCATGTGAGCAGCCCCCTTGTTTCCTGGATCAGGGTGTGTCAGCAGTGGCACTATGACATTTGGCAGGATAATTCCTTGGGGGGATGTGGAATGGGGTGGGGGGTGTCCTGTTCATTGTAGGATGTTTCGCAGTGTCCTGGCCAATAGCACACTCCCCCTCCTCCCCAGTCCTGACAATCAGGCACTTTCTAGACATTGCCAGACACCCCTGGGGGCGGATGCGTGTGCAGAAGCACCCCAGTGAAGGAGTCCTGTCACGGGGAAAGCCACCATTCCCACTTGGTGACAGTCAGCGTTTTATTGTCACCGTGTGGGTATCCCTGAAGCCACAGTTTTGTTTCGCTTGTTCTAGAACTCGGTAAAATGGAGTCACGCATGTGCTCTGTGTCTGTGTCGGGGGGATTCGTCCCGACTACAGCGTGCAGTTAGCTCACGTGCACTCATCGCCGTGTAGTGTTGTCTGTGAGCAGGATGCATTCCAGCGCCGAGGCCTTGGGCCGCCCGTCTGGGGCTGTGGTGGGCAGTGCGCGCCCTCATGTGCCCCTGCGTGTGTTCTCTGGGAGAAGATTCCCCTGGGGGGCAGCGGGGATGGGCATTTCCCCTGTGTCTGGAGTAGTCGTACTAAATTAGCCTCCCACCAGCAGGGTGCGCACATTCCCGTTGTTCCACATCTTTGCCAACTTTGGAGACGGCCAGCTTTAACATCTTGTCAACTGATACATTACATTTCATATTCTCCAGACCCCACTTGTCCGCACAACACTGGGAGCCTGTCCCCTAGGCCAGTGATGGCGAACCTTTGGAGCTCGGCGTGTCAGCATTTTGAAAAACCCTAACTTAAATCTGGTGCCGTGTCACATATAGAAATTTTTTGATATTTGAAACCATAGTAAAACAAAGATTTATATTTTTGATATTTATTTTATATATTTAAATGCCATTTAACAAAGAAAAATCAACCAAAAAAATGAGTTTGCGTGTCACCTCTGACACGCGTGTCATAGGTTCGCCATCACTGCCCTATGCTAACCTGAGAGCCCTGAGCCTTCTCCATCCTGGCTCTCCCTGCCGGCATTGCATCTGCCTCACTTCTGCCTCCCTCCCTTGGGCCTAGAGGTTCCCACACAAGCAGGGATGTGTCCTTTACCTCTGTGTCCCCCAATCCCACCAGAGGACTGTGTGTTGGATGAATGAGTAAATAATTCATGGGAGTTACTCTCTCCTTCTGCAGCCCAGAGGGTGTAGGGGATGGGCCCGGGCTCCTGTTAACCCTGCCCTTCCAGTGGGACACTCGGCCTCGACTGCTCCTTGTTCTCTGTCCCCAGCCCCAGGTACATCCCCAGGACCCAGAGCAGAGAGCTGCACTCAGGTACCTGCCTGCTTCCCTGAGGTGGCTGGGCTTCGGGAAGGTCTTGTTAGGGGAGGGAAGGGGATGGGCTGGTGGTGGACTGAGGCCCACTGCAGTGTAAGCTGAGTTGGTCTGATTCTCTGCTGCATTTGGGGAACGGGGACAGGGACCACATTCCCGTCATACGAGAGCATATCCAGTGAGGCCTGGGGAGGGGCTGACAGACGGGCATAGGAGACAGCAGCGAGCAAGGTCAGGAGCCTGGAGCCCCGGGAGTGTGGAACTGTATGGCGGGGGGCAGCGGTGAGGGACAGCCTCCCTCAGACAGAGCACACCGGTGACTGCCAGTGGGCCCGGCCGGCATGGCGGAGGGCGGTAAACAGGTGGTAGAGGCACTAGCAGGTACACTGACTAGTCCCACTGTGTGCCTGGCACCATATTAGGTGCTTTCCTGGCATTTATCTCAGGTTCCCACCTTAAAGATGAGCTAAGGTAGCATCATTCCCATTGTACCGATGGGGACTCGGAGGCTCAGAGAGAAGCAGCTTGTCCAAGGCCTCTGCTTCTGCACCAGAGCTCACACTCCAGCCAGGGGTTGAATGGGCTTGAAGCCTCCCACTGCACCACACACTCCTTGAGGCCAAAGCCACAACATACAACACTGACCACGGTGGGCAGGACCCAGAGCAGAGAGTGACTTCAGCCTCCAAGAACCCAAGTGAGCTTCTCCAGGACCCTGGGGTGAGCGGGGCAGGTGTGACAGCCAGGGGGAGCAGGGCCTGGAAGAGCAAGGGGGCCCCTTGGAGACACAGAGACCCCCCCTGGAGCGGGGGCAGAGATGGGAATGAGTGGGGGACCTTAGGAATTTCAAAATGGAAGACCATGTTGGTTGCTAAAGTTACTGTCCACCATCTTACCAAAACTCCTCCCAACCTGTTCTTTCTTATAAGTACCGCGCGCTAACCGATTGCGCCACTGGAGCTCCGGAGCCAGCCTGTTCTTTCAAAGCATTTACCGTGGAAGTCTTCCACCCAGATGACCCCTTGTAAAGTCACTTGAGGGAGTAGGGTTGCCAGATAAGATACAAGACATATAATTAGTTTGAATTTCAGATAAATATCAAAAAAATCTTAATTTAAGTATGTCCTACATATTGCATTTATCTGAAATTCAGATTGATCTGGTATCCTATATTTTCATTTGCTAAATTTGGCAACTCTACGAAAGAGGCCCGTGCTGGTGTCATCCCCATCCTACCCACAAAGGGTGGGAGCACAGGTGGCGTGTATGGGGCATGGCTGGCACTGGCACGGTGTACCTGACCCCAAGCCCGGCCCTTTCCACTCCCCACGCTGCCCCCTCGGAGAGCTAATTGCCAAATGGAGTTGCAACCTGACATCTGGGGCATGTGTCAAACCACAACAGAGCCCGACTTCCCTTTCATCAAGCGTGGCCGGGGGCGGGGGGGGGGGGGCTGCCGGAGCCCTTGGAGGGAGGGAGAGCCTCACTTCAAAGGCCTCGTCCCAAGAATCCCAGCCACAGCCTCCCAGGTTTGCTGTTGGCTTCATTTCTTGGACTCACTCGGCTCTGGGGACGGAGGTTTTACTTGTGTGCAGTGAGAAGACGTTGCCTCTTTCCCACTGGGGAGAAATACCACCTTCACCAAGTGGAGTTCGGCCCTTTTCCCGGTGCTTTTACATCTATTGGTTAGTTCTCACGGCACCGCCATGCCCTGCCTTCGTGTGCTGTTGCTCCCACATTACAGATGGAAACAGCACGCAGCACTGTGGCGGCTGGTCAGGGCACAGAGGGGGCTGGCTTCTCAGCCGCTTTTCTGGCTCAAAGGTCTTGCCAGGCTCCCATGGGGAGGGGACAACCATGCGACATGGGGAGTCGTTCCTGGATCTCGGAACATAAATCTCACTAAGCCAGAACCCAGCAACCAGGGCTCCCATCGTCGCAGATTCTGCCGCCTTCTGTGCCTTCTTCACGAAGGAGGCAGGCTCAGGGCGCAGGGAATTGAACGGATTCGAACTTGCATCCAAGGAGGTAGCCCCGTGTCCCTCTTCAGGCCAGCCGGCCAGCCCCTTCCTGACGTCTTGCCTTCTCCTTCTCCCGTGGTTGTTCTGCTGCCCGGTTCAGAGTTAACATTCAAGGGACGTTCCGGCCAAAGCCACCAGCAACGACAGGAGCTGCAAGCGCTGGTATTTCAGACAGATGACCAGCCGCAGGCAAGGGAAGGGGAGCTATTGCCGCTGCCCCTTCACCCCCAACAGAGGAGCCTCTGCCCCGGGCTCTGGCCCGCCCAGGCCTCCTGGCCGCCAGTTCCCAGGCTTGGTGGTAAGGCCGCTGTGGAGGGAGCCGCTAGGGAAGCAGGTCACACCACACTGCGGGAGGGGTGGGGCGCAGCACCTCTGCTCTGGTGGGTGGCAGGGGAGATAAAGCCCAGTGGTGCATGGCTTCCCCCAGAGGGAAGATGACCCTGTCCTTGTCCTCCGTCCGTTTCGTTCCCCAAGGGTGTGTGTGTGTGTGTGTGTTGGGGTGGCGCTGCCATGGAATCTGTAACCAGCCTTTCTCCTTGAGACAGTTTGGGCCTCAGCTGGGCTGCCTGCCTTGCCGGGGGGCAGGAGGGGAAGCCTTGGGGACACCGCTTATGGCGTCAGTGCAGACAGAAACGCGTGTGTGAACAGCCCCGGGTCATTGGCCAAGTGCTGCCTGCTGTGGCCTGGCCAGGCTGTCCTCCAGAGGTGGGACAGCAGCGTGAGCCTCCGCGCTCAAGCCCATTGCAACGGTCAGGAAAAGGGAGAGGAGGAACCATGCTTCCAAAATCACAGCTAAGAACCGGGTGACGTGCACACGCTTCCCATGGCCTCCGGCCGGCTCCCCAGCGCTCTCATCTCACTCTGCCAGGCCTTTCCACGGCGGCCCTCCGTGGGTAGAAGTTCCCTAGTGGCCGGAATGTCAGTCTGGGCAGCGGCCAGGCACTCAGTGCCCCCACCTGGCTCTGTCCTTGCCTTGAAGCCTCTGGACCAGCCCATTCACCCCCACTCTCCAGTCCCCGTCCTCCTGCGAACCCCGGCCCCTTCATCCTCGCCACTGGCTCAAGGCCCATCTCTCCCTTCCACTCTCCTGGCCTTCTGGCGCGCTGCCCACACCGGCCATGTTGCTGTCGGGTTTGTTATCGTTTTGTGATAACCACATCTCACAGGTGCCCGGGCCTTCCAGCCAACGAAGCACGTCCACAAGCCGTACTCACGTCATCCTCGCTGCAGCCCTGTCCGCGGGGACTCGCTCCCCACGCTGCAATGAGCAGAGAGAAGTCCCTGTGAACTCTAGCCCTGCAGCACCGGTCTGTGGAGGCTGAGCTGGCTCTGCAGGCCTGCGTGTCCTGGCTCTCACTCGCCTCCACCCCACACAGGCTCACAGCAAAGCCTCCTGGCACAGGCAGGTGCTCCTAGGTGCTGGGAGGAGGGCTGGCCCTCTGGCTCTATGAAGCAGACCCTTGCAGAGAAGCAAGTCTTCCCAGAGACAGGGCGGCAGAGATCTCTCTCCAAGCTTCCAGAATGAGGAAGAGGGGTTGGGGTGCCTGGGTGTGGGCGCTGGCTTTAGGAGGTAGACAGGGTCTGCAGCATGGTGGCCTCTCCCCAGCCGGGCTCCTGTCTGCTCCCACTGCCTCCTGTATCTCGGGAGACGCCATGCCTCTGGCAGGAAGGAGGGAGGGTGGAGATCCGCCCTACCCACGCAGGCGGGTGAACAAGGATCCAAGAGGCTGCGTAAGAGGGAGGACACACTGTCACAGAGAAAAGCTGGAAGCGGAGGCTGCTGCCCCATTGGCAGGAGGGCCAGGCCGGGAGGGCTCCTCCGGGGCTGAGCTGCCTTAGTGGGACCTGACACTGAGGTCTGGGTCCCGGCAGCGGTCCCACAGTGCCACCTAGTGTCGGCCAGGGAGAATGCATGTCCCACTACCCCACAGAGTTGGGTGTTGGCCGGGAACCCAAAGCACCTCCTCAGGACCAGCTGGAACTCTACATCTCACAGCCAGTGGAGCGCACCCGGAAAAGCATACATTTTTGAAAGTATGTTAAAGGTAATTTGGGGGGAATGCAGAATGGCACAGCCTCTTTGGAAGACAGTTTGGCAGTTTCTTACAAAACTTACATACTCTGACTGTGATCCAGCAATTGTATTTCTAAGCATTTACTTAAGTCAGTTGAAACTTATGTCTACACACAAATCTGGATTTGCATGTCTATAGCGGCTTTATTCATAATCGCCAACGATTAGAAGCAACCAGGATGTCTTTCAATAGCTGGATGGATGAACAAACAGTGGTACATCCATGCGATGGAATATTTTTCAGTGATAAAAAGAAATAAGCTATCATGTCACAAGAAGACGTGGAAAAGTGAATATTAGGTGAAAGAAGCCAGTTTTAAAAGGCTACATACTTTATGATTCCAACATACTGCTGATGTCTTTTTAATTAAAACTCTAGAAAATTCAAACTAATCTGTAGGGAAAGAAAGCAGTGGCTGACTGCTGGAGGGAGTTGTGCAGGAAGAAAGGGACAGAGGGGTCACCAGGGCACGAGGAAATGTTGGGGGTGGTAGCCATGTTCACTATCTTGGTGGTGGTGACGGTTACATGGTGTGTGCGTAGGTTAGAACATGGGGTTGTATGCTTTAACTATGTGCCGATTATTGCGTTCCCGTTATACCTGATTGAGATGGTTTGCTCTCTTGTTTATTTATGAAAAATAGAGGCCCGATGCACGAAATTTGTGCAAGGGGCTCGGCCCTCACAGCCCTGGCTTCGTCGGGAAGGTCGTTTGGCTGTCCAATCTAATTAGCATATTATGCTTTTATTATTATAGATAAGTCAGCTTCACCGGGAAACCCCTGAGGTCGGGGATATGTATATTCTCTTCTATTTTCCACAAGCCTCTGCCAGGCCTGGGTATGCAGAAGGTGCCAGCAACCATTTGATTGCCTTCATCTCTGCAGGGTATACCAGTGTAGAAAGAAGACTCACTGAGCAAGGACGTTTGCGTTGCCACTTGGCTGATGGGGAAATTATCACTTCCTGCTGTAGCCGGGTTCCCAGGGGTGGGGGGAGTGGGCCTGGTCCCTCATTTCCCTGGACTGCTCGTCGAACTCATTTCCATCTGAACTGTGTCAGCTCTGGGTGGGTTTTGCAGAAGACAGAATGGAGGCTGCCGCAGCTCCAGGGAATAAGATGGGACCAGGAGCCGACGATGTTGACTACACATGGAGGACAGAGACGATAATGATGATGACGATGGGGACAGTAACAGTAACAATCTGTCAGCCCCTTGGTGGGCACTGACCGTGGGCCAAAGCACCACCTGCTTCGAGTCTGTTAAGCCTCCCGGTCCCACGTGGAAGCTGTGTCATCCCATCTCAGAGAGGAGAACGCCAGGTGGTGAGTAACCAGGGCTCATGCGCTCGTGAACTGTGGGGTTAGAATTTGAACCCACCAAAGCTCTTACTATTCAACTGCCCCCATTCCCAGGCCAATATACATGTGTGAGCACATGCATGTCCACCTGTACACACAAGAACACACACACACACATGCTCACCATACCTATACATGCGTACACACATATTTGAACGCACATGCACATTTACATGCATGCAAATGGTCGCCTAAACATACGCACATGCCCCCCAGACAAACAGAAACATATGGCCACACATTTCATGACACATACAGTCCCACACTTAGGACACTCTAAGAACAGGCATTCTGCCCTTTTGGTCTGGCTCCCCATTAGGAGTGACCAGAGCATTGTGCTGCCGGTCTCCCGAGCCAGGCCCCAGGCATCCCCAGGACACTGCAGCCCTGAGTCTAACGTGAAATTGTGCTCGGGCCCCGATCTGAGAACTGCATGGAAGTCAGGGCCATCAGATGCAACACATTTTCTCATGAAAGGATATCTGACAGGCTTGTTAACTTTTGAAAATACCAGCTCTCGCTCCGAAGGACTTCCTGAGTCTAGATCGAACTGAAAAATAACCTTGTGACAGACCACCCGGTTCTGAGCCGATGGGAATCGCTTTCAACCCAGGCCAGCACGTCCCTCAGACAGAATGTTCACATACCATCCTGACAGCGCCGGCCCGTGGGAGCGGGGAGCCAAGTGTCGGCTGTTACAGATCACATCCACGCTGCCTGTGACCCGGCAGGGCTGGGGGGGGGAGGTTGTGGCGTGGGGACCCTGGGCCTGCGTCACTGGGGGAGCATCTGGGATGGCAGGAGCTCTGGAAGGAGCCGGCGAAGGGCCTTTGACCGTTATGTCCCTTCTGCAGGACAGTCTGCCTGTCGTCACCCACAGAGGGGCGTGGCCTCTGGCGGTGTGTTCTGTGCCGGGTGGTCAGCTTGGGGCAGAGCTGCCGGTGAGCAGGTGCTGTCAGGGCAGAGGCAGCGTGCCACTGGGACCTGGGAGATACACTGCAACTCCCGCTGGAGGGGCAGACTCAGCCACCCCCACCGGCTCCTGGCGGGGCCGGTCTCCCTGGTGCTCTCTTTCGGGGCCACCTTCTGAGCTCAGAGACAGTCTGCATCATTCCTGGGCGAATCCGTGTTCTTCCTCACCCCATGAGCCCTGTGGACAGAGCTTTCCACCATAACAGCTGGCAGCCTCACTGTGCGCACAGAAGATGGGGTCTCAGCGCCTGCTCCGCCTGTCCCACCGACTGGCAGGAAGAGCAGCAGGACTGAGGAGAAGACGGTGCGCTCTGCGGGAGGAGGATGCTGACTGCGCTCGCACACCCTTCAGCGCCCTCACCACTGCTCAGGCTGGCCTGCTCAGACACAGCCTTCACGGGCCTCCAGGCGCAACATCACTCATTTCTGTTTCCTTCCGGAACTGTCCAAAAGTCCCCTGGCTCCCGGAGCCCGGCCCCGCATCTCCTGCACTGCTGCCGGCGTCTGCTTCTCCCAGGGCTGGAGATGCTTCAGGTTCTCACATCGCAGCCACGCGCTCAGCCCCCAGCAGCCGCCTCAAACTTCCTGCTCCTGTAGCTCCCAGCACAACCCCACCTTTTCTCAGCCCGTCACTTTGCTTTCCATTCCTCAGAGACCAGAGGCAGAGAGGCAGGGAGGCGCTCGGATTCCCTCAAGACCTATCCGCTCTCTGCCCATCGCTAACTCTTTGCACCCCTTCCCATCAATGGCCCATGTCCCCTCTTAGGATCCCATTCCCTGCAGCCTCCCTGGGAACCTCCCATCATCTCTTGTCCCTTCTCACTTGACTCTTTCCCTTGCTGCCTGCCCCTTCTCAGTCCACAGAGGGGCTTTGGCCATGGAATTTGTGTCTGTAGGAACATGCTGGGCATTTGGATTCCAAACAGGAGCAGGGGGGAATTTTACCTCTGGGTGAGGGTAAAAGGGCAGATGTGACCCAAAGATAGGTTTCTGTAGGTGGCATAGAAGTTGCAAGGTGTTGCTCAAGGTTCCCAGGGTTCTTTGGTTGTCCAGGCCAGCGGTCGGTCCTCACGGACCACTGGTTGGCGACTGCTGGTCCAGACTGTCACCCTTCTCCCTCAGGTCCCGTCTTTTCTCTCTCCATCCCTCTCCTGAACGTCTATCCCCACACCCTCATCTTGAAGAATTCTAAAGCCCAGGGCAAAATCCTAGTCCCTTTGGGGAAGCAATGAAGTGTTCAGACCCTGCAAAATAACTGCCAGTTGGGTAATGAGAAAGTCACCACACTCTTGTTTTACAAATAACAGGAGCCATTCTTGCTCCGCAGACCCTCTCCCAGATGTGGCCCGATGAGTCCTAGCAGGAGATGCAGCAGGTGTCTTCGGGACTGTCAGTCAGAGGGCCAGTCTCCCTGTTCCGCCCGGTGAATAGGATCCCACCCAGGCCAATCGGCTTCTCTCACCAGGAACTTGAATTTGATGGAAACTTGTAGTTGGAATCAAGTCCCTCTGAAAGCAGCCTCCTGGAGAGATTTCTCTTGAAGTCTTGCCTCTGGGGACCCTGGCGCTTCTAGTCTTCGCGTACTTCCTGAGGCTTGGCTGCTCAGCCTCCCCTTTAACTCTGAGACACCCACCATCTCTCTAATAAGCTCCGTCTCTGTTTTAGGCAGGAAAGATGTCTGTTGCTTACAAGAGCATATTAACTGATCAACATGTAACTCTCTCCAGCTCTCCCTCTGCAGGTCTTCACAAGTTGCCGACTTGCTGTCACACGACCTTCTTGCACCCTCTTCTTGCTCCACGCGTCAGATCTTGAAAGTACTTTATCTTCAAAGTCTGCAAGGTAAGGATTACCATGATACCCTTTTTTGCAGGAGTGGGACTGAGGCTTTGAAAGATGTGGGCATCTGCCCAAGGTTCCAGCTGGAACCAGGAATCTTGGTTACTCCATGTCAGTAAAACTGTGTGTAGCCCAAGTAAAGGAGGTTAATGAAAGGAAAGTGGGAGGGGCTCTGGCCAGGAGAGCATTTTCCTCCATCTCTCTCTTTTTGTCAAACCTCATAGTTGGCCCTCTCTGCTTCTGCTCCATTTGCCTGTCTTTCTCTGCAGAGAGCATATTGCTGAAAACTCTATTAGGTTACTCGCTTCAAACTTTTACCATCAACTATAGCTTCTGTGTCTCTTAGTTTGAAATATTGAGAGAAAATCTGCACGGTGCCTGGAAAGCTGGGGTAGAATGAAAAATGTTCTTCCTCCTCAAAGGATATTAATCTCCTAATCCCTGGAACCTGTGAATGTTACCTTCTATGGAAAGAGTGTCTTTGCAGAAGTGATTAAGCTAAGGATTCTAAGGTGGGGAGATTATCTTGGATTACCAGATGGGCCTTACTAGTAATCATATGTATTCGTATCAGAGCGAGGCAAATATGAAGATGGAAGCAGAGATTGGGGTGATGCAGCCATAAGCCAGGGAATGCTTGCAGTCACCAGGAGCTGGAAGAGAGAAGGAACAGATTCTCCCCTGGAGCCTCTGAAGCGAGCTCAGCTCTGCTATGCTTTGAGTCAGTGATGCTGACTTCAGATCACTGGCATCAAGAACTGTGAGAATAAATTCCTGTTGTTTTAAGCCACCACATCTGTTACCGTGGCTGTAGGGAACTAATACAGCAATAGGCCCATTCCTCCTGCATTAGGTGCCCCTCATTATCTAATCAGTTCTGTTCGGGGATGTTAGTAGGAAACAGCCACTGAGGCCTGTCCCCTCATCAGTGGCTTTGGGAAAGGAGGTGATTGATCCTCAGAGAAAGGGCCAGGCTGGGAGACACCAGGCCTGCATCCCACTCCCCTGACACCTGTCTTCACTGAGGTGCAAAGGAAGTGTTGGGAAGCACAGCGCAGCAGCCATGCCTGAATGCAGCACCCAGCCTGGGGCTCTGTCCTTCACCACCCACAGGGAATGAATTCATAAACAGAGAAAGGAGGTAAGATTAGAAGATGCGTCTATCCGTTCCGCTAATTCAAACAAGTGTTTACTTAACACCCTTCTTTAGCCAGGCAGCAACCTATGTCCAGGGGGGAATAAGACCTGCACATCTTGGACAGCAGGAACGAAAATAACAGGATCATTTAATCATTCATCGAGTCATTTATTTGACAAATGTCTGCTGTGGACATAGGTGTACCAAGCTAGGTGATGTTATAGTCAAATATAGAAAGTCACTAACTTCATGGGTGAGAAAAATAAGTACAGATAAACGAGGAAAGTAATCACAAATTGAGAAAGGGCTATGAAGGAAAGGAGTAAGGTTCCGAGAGACAAAGTAAAGTGTATGGGTTGAAGGGAGATGATGGATGGTGCTGGCGGCAATCAGGGCTTGGACCAGGACTTCTATTTGAGGGTATGGGGTCTGTGAGAAGTTTGAATGGAGAAGCTGAATAGACACTCGGATTTAAACTGGGTCTGGGAAAAGGTTTGGGTAGGAAATGGCTATTTAGAGCCGTGGAAACGAAGGGAGGCCCAGGAAAAAGAGCACAGAGGGCTCTAGGCACAGAGAAGGACACGAACACTTTCACGTGTGAACAAGCAGTTTACAGAAACAACCTGTAAAAGGCCCTGAATCTGCATGGCGCCCGGCTTCCTCCTTCGGACTACATTTCCCAGAATGCCGTAGGAACCGCGCGAGACCGAGGTCGCTCCCAGCAGCCTCCGGCGCCCGCGGCCCCGATAATTATGGCGGCCCTCAGAGCGTCCGTGTTGCCTTGGAGCCTCCTGAAAGGTTCTTGGGGCGCGGAAAGGGTCTGTGTTCGGGTCCGGGCTCGGCCCCAGCCTGGCGCCCTGCTCCAGCCGCTGCCAGGGCCCTGCGGGGCGGGAATGCCTTGCCGTCGGCTCGGCTCCGAGGCCGGTAAGTGACCTGCCCGAGGTCGGCTGGCGCGTCCTGGGGCCCCACGCGGAGCCCCCCCTCCCCCCCGCCCCGCGCCTCCCGCGCTTACACCTGTCGGCTCCCTCTGTGTAACGGCAGGGCTGGTCGTTTCCAGCTTTAGCTCGTTGGTTTATCCACTTAACCAGCAGCTCTTTGCACGGGTTTTCCCCGAAGAACTCATGGCCCCTTGGGAAAGTGGCCGGGCATTGTGACCGGGCATTGTGACCGGGGGACGCACGTCAGACTGGGATTCAAACCAGGACGGGAGGGCAGGGAGGGCTTCCGGGAAAGTGTTTAGTTCCTGGAGTGGCTATGACCAAAGCGGAGACCGGGTTAACCATACTACGGAGAAAAGAAAGAAGCATCGCAAGTAGCGGAAACAGCGTAAGCAAAAGTCCAGCAATAAGACAACACAGGTAGTTGGGGACCCAGTTTCGGAGGCAGGAGTGATGAGAAGGGTTCGTTATGACTTTGGATCTAGGTTTAAAACAGTGGTTCCCACCCTTTTTTTGGCCATGCCCCACCTAGCATCTCTAAAATACGGATGCCTTCCCCCCACCCCGGGACATACAATTCTTATTTAAAAAGGGAACTGCTATTCACATGGAGGAAGCCAGGAGGCTATTAACTTTTCTGAACAAGCAGCGGTGCCTGTGCTAAGAGCACGGCATCCATGAAAGAGAAAACGAAAAGAACGAAAGGACAGTTGAAGTACTGAGGAAGAAATCACTAAGAAATTGTTAAAAAAGTAATATGAAGCGATATGAAAAAATAGCAAAGTTTCAAAACGTATAATAGAGAACTGAAATGCATAAATATGTCGCAATATATATTTATAGACTGTATAGGAGGCCCCTAGAACCATAAGAAACAAAAAATTCACTGTTAATAACTTATTTTCGAATTGCCCCCCTTAAAAACCAAATTGCCCCCCTGTGGGGTATGTGCCCCGCGTTGGGAACCACTGGTTTAAAAAGAGAAATCAGCGTTGTCGCTCAGGTTTCTAGCTTGAGCAGTTGAGTGGAGAGCGACGCTATTTATACCAGGACAAGGTTCATGGTGGGAGCAGCTGAAGGGGGAGGTGAGGGGGGCCGGTGAGGGAGAAACGGCGGTGGAGGCGGTGAAGATGGGAAAGGGGGCAGAATTCGCTTTTACTGCCGCATAGTCTTCCAGGCTGTAAATGTACCACCGTTTTCTATCCACTGGTCTACTGGTGGGCACTTGGGCTGTTTCCAGACCTTAGCTGTTGTAAGTTGTGCTGCTGTGAACACAGGGGTGCATACTTTCTTACGGGATCACTTGGTCAAATGGCAGTTCCACAGTTAATTTTTTGAGGCACCTCCACACTGTTTTCCATAGTGGCTGTACCAGTTTACAGTCCCACTAACAGTGCACCAGGGCTCCCTTTTCTCCACATCCTCGCCAGCATTTGTTCATCTCTTGTCTTTTTGAGGCTAGCCTTTCTAACAGGTGTGAGGTGATAGCTCATTGTGGCTTTGATTTGCATTTCCCTGGTGATTAGTGATGTTGAGCATCTTTTCATGTACTATTGGTCATTTATATATCATGTCCTCTTTGGAAAAATATCTATTTAGATCCTTTGCCCATTTTTTTATTGGATTTTTTTGTATTTTGCTATTGAGTTGTATGAGTTCTTTATATATTTTGGATATTAACTTCATAACAACTATATGGTTTGCTAATATTTTTTTCTCATTTCGTAGGTTGTCTTTTTCTCTTGTTATCGATTCTTTTGCTGTGCAGAGCTATTTAGTTTGATTTTGTTCCATTTGTTTATTTTTTAATTTACCGCCTGGGCTTTAGGTGTCATTAAAAAAAATCATTGCCAAGACCAATGTCAAGGAGCTTTTCTCCAACATTTTCTTCTTTTATGGTTTCTGGCCTTATATTTGTCTTTAATCCATTTTGAGTTAATTTTTGTGAGTGGTATAAGATGGTCTAGTTTCACTCTTTTACACGTGATTATGCATTTTCTCAGCACCGTTTATTGAAGAGACTGGCATTTCTCTTTTGCGTATTCTTAGCTCCCTTGTCAAATGTTAGCTGACCGGGTACTAGTATGCGGGGCTTATTTCTGGGCTCTCGGTTCTGATCCATTGGTCTGTGTATCTGTTCATATGCTGGTAATAACATACTGGCTTGATTACTATAAAGGCCATATATGACAAACCTACAGCTCACATACTCAGTGGTGTATAGTATAGCTTGAAATTAGGAAGTGTGATGCCTCCCACTTTGTTTTCTCAAGATGGCTCTGGCTGTTCAGGGTCTTTTGTAGTTCTGTATAAATTTTAGGATTTTTTCTGTTTCTTTAAAAATATGCAATTGGAATCTCTTTAAAAAAAATAATTCTTTATTGTTGACAGTATTGCATGTGTCCCTTTTTTACCCCCATTGACCCTCCCCCCCAGCTCACCCTCACTCCACCCCCCCACCCCCCGCAATTGGAATCTTGATAGGGATTGCATTGAATCTATAGATGGCTTTGGGTAGTATGGACATTTTAACAATATTAATTCTTTCAATCCATGAACACAGATACCTTTTCATTACTTTGTGTCTTCCTCGATTTCTTTCCTCAGTTTTATAGTTTTCAGTATAGAAAACTACAGAATTTTTGCAGAGGATATTGCCTTGTAGTTTTCTGTTAGTTTTCACCTCCTTACTACTTTATTGCTTTTTGATGCTGTTATAAATGGGATCACTTTTAAGTTTCTTTTTCAGAAAATTTGTTAGTGTATAGAAATGCTATTGATTTTTAATATTTTGTATTCTGCAACTTACTGAATTTGTTGATTAGATGTACCTTTTTTGGTGTATTTTCTATATGTATAGAATTTTTAATATATACAATCATGTCATCTGCAAACAGAGACAATTTTACTTTTTCCTTTCTAGTTCTCTTTCTTTTTTCTTCCTTTTTTCCCCCCTTTGCCTAATTGTTCTGGTTAGGACTTCCTGTACTAACAAGTAGCAGAGATGAGGGTGGTACCCCTTTCTTGTTCCTGATCCTAGAAGAAAGGCCTTTAACCTTCCACCACTGAGTATGTTAGCTGTAGGTTTGTCATATATGGCCTTTATTATATTGATGTATGTTCCTTTTATACCTAATTTGTTAAGACTTTTTATCATGAATAGATGTTGAATTTTGTCACATGCATTTTCTGCATCTATTGAAGGGATCATGTGATTCTTTCTTTCATTCTATTAATGTGATGTATCACATTGATGTATTTCTTTGAGTATGCTGAACCGTCCTTGCACCCCGAGGATAAAACCCACATGATCATGGTGAATGATCTTTTTAATGTGCAGCTGAAATCAATTTACTGGTATTTTATTGAGAATTTTTGCAGAGAATATTGCCCTGTAGTTTTCTGTTAGTGTTCTTTTCTGGCTTACTTATCAGGATAATGCTGGCTTCATAAAATGAGTTTGGAAATGTTCCCTCCTCTCCAATTTTGGGAAGAATTTGAAAAGGATTGGCGTTAATTCTTTAAATATTTAGTAAGATTCACCTGTGAAGACATCTGGTCCTAGACTTTTCATCATTGGAAGAATTTTGACTACTGGTTCAATTTCCTTACTAGTAATTGGTCTGTTCTGATTTTTTTTAATTTTTAAAATTAAAATATCAATTACAGTTTACACTTAATATTATTTTATATTAATTTCAGGTGTACACCATAGTACAGATTGGTAGTTACAAAATAGTCATGGGGATGTAAATGCATAGGAAATATAGTCAATAATTATGTATGGTGCTAGGTTGGTACTGGAATTATCAGGGGAACAGTTTGTAAAGTGTATGATTATCTTTCTCATTTAATCTAGGATGTATATTTCTAAGAATTTTTCCATTTCTTTTAGGTTGTCCAGTTTGATTTGGGTTCTTTTTTTCCTTGGTTAGTGTAGCTAAAGGTTTGTCAATTTTGTTTATCTTTCCAAATAATCAATTGTTGTTTTGTTCATCTTTTCTATTGTTTAGATTGCATTTTAAAGAGTTTACTATGTATTCTTTGGAGAATGGTTTATAGTGGAGTCAGAAGGACACAGGGAGACTGGTAAGGAGGCTAAGGCAAGAGATGAGGATGGCTTTGACTAGGGTAGAGGCAGTGGAAATGGAGGATTGAAGAAAATTTATGAGGTATGATAGGAAGTATGTTCTGTGTCAGTGTCCTTTCTTGTAAAATGGGGATAATCATAGTGTTTACGAGGTTGTTGTGAGGATTAAATGTGCTCAGTACTTAGCTCAGGAAGCCCTGGCCCATAGTAAATATCCAACAAATGTTAGCTGTTATTACTGTTACGGCGGCGGCCTTAGGCAAGGCGTGAGTCAGGGATGACCATGAGGTATCTGGCTCACAGGACCTACTGGATGGTGGTAAGACAGGGAATGAAGGAAAGGCAGGTTTAAGACAGGATTTCCATAATATTGAAATGTATGTGCAGTGTTCATTGGGTATGTGGATGCAAGATGATCTTGGCTGGAGATTCAGATTGGAGAGTCTCCTGCATACAGAAGTAACAGAAGCCAGGAGGTCATCACTGAGAATGAGAAGGGAGCGAAGAAGGGTGTAGTTCAGAATCCTCAGGATACCAGCATTTACAAGACGAGCAGTGAAGAAGTGGCTGGGAAGGAATGACTTTTTTTTTTTTTTAATGGAAGTGGAAATGGGGGTTAGGCAACGGGATAGGAAAACTGCCTGGGGCAGCACTGAGATCTGGGTCTCCTCTCTCGTCCAGGGCTCTTCCATGACACCAGATGGCCTCTTCAGTGTCATGCCCAATCCAGGCCTCTCTTTCCTAGCTGCAACCCCTCAGCCTAGAATTTTCTTCCCTTTTTTCTTGGCCCTATTGAGGCCCCTGGGAAGCCATCTTTTGATCCCATCACACCCTGCATGCTCCCAGCCTATGTGGAATTCCTTCCTCAGTAGTCACACAACTCACCATGCCTCTCTAGTCTGTAGTCTTACACTGAGGAGCACCACAATCGATGGAATTCATGTAGGCTTGGTTTAGGGTCTGGCTCTATCACTTAATAGCTAGGTCTTTAGGCATGCTCCAGTATCCTCATTTATGAAATTGGGATATCAGTGCTTGTTTTGTGGGCTGCTATAAGCATTCCTGAAAATGTATGTAATTCTGGCATATAGGAGACAACCTATAAATGAAAGCAACTATTATTATTAATATTATTACATGCATTACTTTTTTCCTGTTGCTTCCTCCACTAGACTTTGAGTACCTTTTAAATGGCAGAAACTGCCGAAACCGGTTTGGCTCAGTGGATAGAGCGTCAGCCTGCGGACTGAAAGGTCCCAGGTTCGATTCCAGTCAAGGGCATGTACCTGGGTTGCGGGCACATCCCCAGTGGGAGATGTGCAGGAGGCAGCTGATCGATGTTTCTCTCTCATCGATGTTTCTAACTCTCTATCTCTCTCCCTTCTTCTCTGTAAATGGCAGAAACTATATCTTCATCATTGTGAATATTCAGTAAATTTTAAATGAAGGAATGAATCAATAAATGGATATCATAAGTACTAGCATTATGTGTTGAGGTAGACATTGTGTTAATCATTTTTTATTTTTAACTTTTTTATTTAGAGGTCTTGCTGGCTTGTCATTTTTTTCCATTTCTTATTTGCTAAAATCATTTTAACAGAATCTGGTAGCTCTGAGATCAAGAAACCTACATTTATGGATGAAGAAGTCCAAAGCATACTCACCAAGATGACAGGTTTGAATTTGCAGAAGACTTTTAAGCCAGCTATCCAAGAACTGAAGCCACCAACCTACAAGCTAATGACTCAGGAGCAGTTGGAAGAGGTACATGAGTGCAGGAATATTGGTAGACTGCCTTTCTTTAAAGAGCTAAGAGGTATTTAAAGACCCCTCCAGATGATACTTGTTCTTCCACAGGCACTAATGGGGGGGAATTCTAGGCACAGAACTGAGAAAAGAAATATGAGCTGGCAGGTGGAGGATCAGGAAACATGGCCAAAAATTAGGCAGACCGGGGCATGTGGGTCAGGCATCTGGGTGTTCAAGCAAGAGCCGCCTCTGCTCCAAAACCAGCCTGAGCATTCTTCCTTTGCCCTGCCTGCTCCAGCTTCCTTCCTGGAGAAGTAATTGTGACCTGCTTTGAGGCTGAAACTGGTGTGATTATGAGGTCCTTCTGAATAGCATCCCGCTCGGGCAGCAGGGTTCTCCTGGCGTCCTGGGTATTTGTGGAGAAGGCTTCGATGTATGAGCACATGAAGCACAATCACTCTTCTTTCTAATTCAAAAGTAATTTATAATCAGCAGAAATTCAAGTATCCAGTGGCATATCACACAAAGAGTGAAAGATCCCCTTTCACCTCTGAGAGGTGACCATTGTTAACAGGTGGCAGTGGAGCAGTGCGGTCAGTGGTTAGGAGCGTGGACTCTGGGGTTGAGTTTCTAGGTTCAAATCCCAGTGCTGCAACTTCCTAGCCATTTGCTTAACATTTGTGTGCCTGTTTTCTTGCTCATAAAATGAGGTAACAATAGTACCGTAACGTAGTTGTGGGCCAAATACATTCAGAGTATTTGAACGATATCTGGCACAGAGCAAGAGCCCAATAAAGGAGATGCTCTATCCTATTTCAAGCAGCTTTTGTGGCCTGGCTCTGCCTCAGCATTCCTTTGCTGTTTAGAGCAGGGGTCGCCCACCAGTGGGCCACTGGTAGTCCGTGAGGTCCAAAAGGTTGGCGACCGCTGGTTTAGAGAATGGTTGAGCCTATAGCTGGTTTTCTCAGCCATTCCACAGAGGCAAAGCCAGGGCCCCGGAGCCCACTCACTGATTCATGGCTCTGGCTTCTTCTCTTTGCAGTCCTTAGTGTTTTTGATTAATGTCTGCTTTTGTCAGCTGGTCCTTTGGTCTGTAGTCAAGTGGCTTTCCTTAAGAAATATTTTACTTCATTAGGCTACAAGACAGGCGGTTGAGGCAGCTAAAGTGCGATTAAAAATGCCACCGGTTCTGGAAGAGCGTACGCCAATAAATGACGTGTTAGCTGAAGATAAGATTTTGGAAGGAACAGAAACAGCCAAATATGTGTTTACCGATATATCATATAGCATACCACACCGGGTGAGTATATGTCTCATAAAGAAATTATTTCTGTTTGAAATACTATGTGGAGATGGGACTGAAGGACAAGGGTCAACATCATGTGACCCAGTTTGAATCTTCCAAACCAGAATTTCTGTGACTGGGGAGAACCTTCCGGAAGATACAGCTTAAGGAAGAAGAGGAATGCAGCCCCACATCATGTTGCCATTCCCCTACAAATTCCGAACACAGTGTGTTCCAGGTTGACTGCGAGGAAGGAGACAGGTGTGCTGAGGTAGAACCAGGGCAGAGTCCTCAAGGCAATGGGAGCAGGGAGATCCTTTCTGCCCAGGTAGGCGGGCTTCCTTAGCTGACGCTGTTTGAAAAGATGGAGTGTTTCTTTCCTGTAAGTACCTGATGACGCCAAAAACCCAGACTGCCCAAAGCATTTTCATTTTTCAGAATTCGCAGTAAGAATGGCATATTCCCCAGATAATTCCCAGACAGCACCACTTCTGTGGTTTTTATTCTTCCTCCTCTTCCCTCGACTGTCAGCTCCAAAAGGAGACTCTGCTACTTACGTCAGTTTTGTCTTTGAGCCTTTTCAAGTAAAGAGTAAAAAGAGGCATTTACAATTCAGCCCACAAAGTGCAGTAGAGTATTACATATGGGAGGGTTGGGGAAGGGCTACCCCATGTTAGCCTCTTTATCATACATGGTCATAGTTAGAAAACAGGATTTGAGCAATGTCCATGTTTGTACGTGAACCACCATATACCTGATCTGTACACATCACAGAGTTTCATTTTAATTATAATTTTTGCTTTGGGGTGCTTTAATAAATATTTTCAGTGCTATGAAGACTAGTTTGTGGGAGCATTCTATAACCTGAAAGGGAAAAAGGAACTTGGAATTCAAATTACCAAAATAATTTTGAGGAATAATTGTTATTTTGACATCTATTTTTTTCTATTTCTAGTACTTGATGAAAGTTTTAATTATATTATCCTCAAAACATGTTCAGATACTCTTTACTGACTCTGAAAAGATGAGTCAGTACCACCTGGTTAATTTGATTAGATATGTATCAGTTTTCTGCTATATAGTATGCAAAGCTCTGTGTAAGTCACTCTGGGTGTTGCAAAGAATTATGACCACATAAATCCCTGCCCTTTTCCAGTATTAACAATATCTGAGAGGTGTTAAGAATCTTGCACAGGATACACTGTCAGTTGAGTGGTACAGAGCATAGTGGAATTCAGAGAAGGAAGTGATCCCATGGTCTGGGACTTGGCAGTTGGAAGAGTGGAGAGACCAGAGGCAGGTGGACCCGTCAGTTTGACACATCTTTGGGTTTGTTCTTTTTATTCCCAGGACTTTCTTTTTTTTTTTTTTTAAATATATTTCATTGATTTTTTACAGAGAGGAAGGGAGAGAGATAGAGAGTTAGAAACATCGATCAGCTGCCTCCTGTGATTTTTTACAGAGAGGAAGGGAGAGAGATAGAGAGTTAGAAATATCGGTCAGCTGCCTCCCGCACATCCCCCGCCGGGGATGTGCCCGCAACCGAGGCACATGCCCTTAACCGGAATCGAACCTGGGACCCTTCAGTCCGCAGGCCGACGCTCCATCCACCGAGCCAAACCGGCTTTGGCTATTCCCAGGACTTTCAATGTAGATCATACAGTAGGAAAGTCTGTGTTAAGTGAGAGACTGGCATAGGGAAATGAAACAATTTGAAAAGGTTTCATAGCACTTTTTTCATCTGAAGTACATTTAGATGAATCTCAGATCAGAAATTTTTAGTTGAAGCATTTTATGTATTGGACTCACTTTAGGACCTGGTTGGCACTTAGTCATACTTTCATTTTAGATCTGATTGTCAGAGGCCCAGCAGTAATTAGTGAAGGAAGTATCAAATCTTAGCCAAGTCTTTGAGGTTTGAAATTATCATTGAAATATGCACATGATTGCATTTCATGTTTCCCAGTTGTACCTTATGGTGTTTAGTGGGACCCTACAACTGAAAATAAATCCTCATAAACTCATCCTTGATTATATTTTCTATTTCAGGAGCGTTTTATTGTCGTCAGAGAACCAAGTGGCACACTACGCAAAGCCTCTTGGGAAGAAAGGGATCGTATGATACAAGTTTATTTCCCCAAGGAAGGTCGGAAAACTTTAACACCAATAATTTTCAAGGAAGAAAATCTTAAGGTAAGGCGACTTGGTTTCATAAGAGTCAGTGGTGACGGATTCTTTGCTGAAACAGTTGACTCTGGTGCTCCTTGGCATTTTGCTTTGATAAACACATAAAAATTTCCAATGATAACTCAACTAGGGTTATTTATCTAGTGGCTGGGATTTGAATGCAGATGTAACAGCCACAAAGCCTGTGTTATTTCTGGATACCTCTTGATGGGCACAGATGTCACCTGTATGTGGATGGGCATGCCTGTCATGGCATCAGGATAAGTGTTGAACTTTCATGGTCTTCTCGTCTAATTCCAACTCTGCTGTGTGGTTTTAGACCATGTACAGTCAAGACCGGCATGCTGATGTCCTTAATCTCTGCGTGGCCCAGTTTGAGCCAGATTCTGCTGACTATATCAAAGTGAGTATATTTTCTAGTTTCTAAAGTATGAGCTTAAGTATGGTTATGAGTAAGGTTTTTAATATAGCAAATGAGTGAAGTTATAAGCTTTGATACAGGGGGAAGAGAAAGGAAATACCTGAACACCTGTCAAGGAAGGACCTGATATTTAACAGATATTTTATCCTTACAATACCCTTGAGTTAAGGATGAGAAAATTTATGTTTGAAGAGTTAAGGAGCCTGCCCTAGTCGGTTTGGATCAGTAGATAGAGCGTCGGCCTGCGGACTGAAAGGTCCTGGGTCCGATTCCGGTAAGGGCACATGCCAGGTTGTGGGCTCAATCCCCTATAGGGGGTGTGCAGGGGGCAGCCGATTAATGATTCCCTCTCATCATTGATGTTTCTTTTCTTTTTTTTTTTTTTTTTATGTTTCTATCTCTCCCTCTCCCTGCCTCTCTGAAATCAATAAAATACTTTTTTTTTTTTAAAAGTAGCTTGCTAAAAGTTGTACAGCTAGTGAGTGATGGCCAAAGTCTGTTCTTTTTTCAATTTATCATAAACAAAGTTACTTACTAAAATTTACCAAAATGCAGTGTTTAATCACTGAAGCACCTTTTATGTGTAAGGTAGTATTGTAGATAGTATAGATGATGACATCAGCTAGGATATTGTGTGCTGTGTCAAAGCTTGCAGTCCAGAAAGGATTGTGGGGAAGGGTGCTACATAAGCTTACAGGTAATTTTCACCTTAGTCCAAGATGTTAGGTGCTAAGAGGTTACAAAGTGCTGTCGGGAAAGGCTTCATAGGTTTCTTAAAGGGCAGGGGACATTGTGGTGGGTGGGTGGAGTTGGGTGAGGAGAGGGGTTTCAGGTAGAGGGTACAGTACAAACAGGCAGGAAACAATGTATGCCTGAGAAATGACCAACCATCTGGTGTGGCTGTATACAGTGTATATGTAGGGGGTGTTCAGGATTAGCCTAGAGGGGTAGGTGGGGCCCTATCACAGGTGACCTTAGATGCTAGGCTGAGGAACCTGGACTTCAGTCAGCAGAAAGCCTTTGAACATAGGAATGCCCTCATCAAAGTCTTCATTTCGGAAGATCAAGGACTCAAGGAATGTTAGTTAATAAGATGGATAGTATATAGTAGTTGATGGGATAGGGTAGTTGACGAGATGGGGGGGGAAGGAAGAGGAGTGAAAGAATGTTCTTGACCAAGAAATAATGGTCCATTATTTCCAGTGGTTTCTCTATATGTGTGCTTCATAAATAGTGCTTGGCTGCTGAAAAGTAATTGGTCTGGTTATAAATGGTTGGCACACTTGTTCCAGGCTGCCATTTGTGTCTGCAGTGGAGTGTTGGTCTAAATCATCTTTTGGTTAATGATAGTGGAGACAGATTAAGTAGACCTGATTTTACTGATACTTTCTTGGGCAGTACTCAGGCTAGTAAATGTATATCCAGTAATGCCACTCACTTTTTATTTTTCTAAAACAAACCCACATCTTATGTGGATAGGTTCATCATCAGACCTATGAAGATATAGATAAACATGGAAAATATGACCTTTTACGTTCAACAAGACATTTTGGTGGAATGGCTTGGTATTTTGTAAATAAGAAAAAGATTGATGGTTTACTGATTGACCAGATTCAGAGAGATTTGTAAGTATGATCTTAATTCCTAAGTAAATTCTTACCATTAAAGTGAATCTGTATTTAAGCTGTTATTTTTTCAGTGATAAGCGTACTGTCCAGTGACAAATAGCTTTCACTTACCTCAGTTTATTTATGGGTTTGTTCTTCCAACACAGCCCAGTTTTCTGGGTTTGCTTCTGTGTTGTGTAAACAGAGCTAGATTCTTTGAAAGAGTGAGTGGCTTTGATGTGTCCTGTGTGCCCTGGATATTGACTGATGCCCGGCATGCCCGATGCTCGGGGGCCTGGGGGGAAGAGGGCCGGTTGTGCTTGTTTTCTGGTAGGACTCCTCTTAGGGCTTTTCAGTAAAAGTCATCACTTAATTTATGGAAACACTCTTATTTTTTTATATCTCTTGCTTTTGTAAGATTAAGGCATTGAAAGGTTGTATTTTTCAAAGTCGCATGAAATGAGTGTCTGTTGTATTTTAGCATGTAGACTGGTATGCGCTCAGCCTTCTTAGCTGAAATAATAGTGTACTTTATAACTTGTAGAATTGAAGAGAAATTTTTTGGGGGATATGTTTCTGTTGATTGGGTTAGAAAGGCCAAAATAACAAGGAAAAGAAACCAGCATGGCTGTACTAAGTCAGTCAACTTTCCACAAAAAGCCCTTACTGAACTCAGAAGGTGGTTTATTGCTACCTTCAGACTAAGGTGTTTTGACTCAAGAGTATCCACCGTGTAATCTGAACCATTCGTACGAAGGTAAAGCATTTGTAATTAGAAGGTGCCATAGGCATTGTCTAAGAAGTGCAGTCCACATTTGAAATCAGCATTTCTCATAGAAACAGCATTCCTAACCGGAGGTGATGTCCAGCCAGCACACTTCTCAGCATGTGTCCTGCAATCCAGTGTAGAAGGCAGGACTATACACACCTTCATCCCACATAAGCAGAGGCCTGGCTGGTGGTCATGAGGATGCTTCAGGTGAACTGCCTTTAGGTGCATTAGCTTTGACATCACCTGTGAATGAATTTTCTTAGTTTCTGAAATGTAATCACTCTGAAAGTATGTTACCACAGAAACAGTATAACTTTTTTTTATAGGACATTAGAGCAACACAGAAATGCCTTTGAAAATTAACATTTTTGGTCAAGGTGTACTAATATGTGATACAGTGATATCACTATGACATCTGGGGCAGTTTATCTGCATATGGGGAAGGAGTGTTGTGTACTGAGTTAACCTTTGCTACTCTGCATAAGTAAAACTTCTGTGGGATTCTGAACAGCTTGCTGCAAATCCCAGGTGAGCCAGTAGAGGGTGCATGCCCTCACTGAATGGAGCCCAGGCCAGAATTTGGAATCTGCAAACATTTCTGAGGACATGTTGATTTTTAGAGAAAGAGAAACATTGATCACTTGCCTCCTGTACATGCCCTGACTGGGAATTGAGCTCATGACCTTTTGGTGTGTCCAATGCGCTGAGCCACCTGGCCAGGGCCTATTGTTAGTTTTGAATTGAGAGTCTTTTAATCTTTTTGAACATGTACACTATTTTTTTAAATTTCAAATATGGGCTGTGTGTGTGAAGCTAAATTATTCTGTGGCACACAGGAATTACACTTTAGCATGAATGTAATGAAGCCCTGAACATGGTTCTGCTATACAAAAACTAAACGTGATTCTAACATATACAAAGCTCTGAAGGGAATTAAGTTTATATTTTGAGGAAATATTTTGTTGTCATATTTATTGAACTTTGTTAGACTATAACAAGCAGAATAGATTTATAATGAACATTTCTGAACGTTTTTCCCCTGGAAAATTTTACTGTATGAGCAGGTCTGGTTTCTCAGTTCCCCCAAGGGACGGCTTTTAGGGTGGATGGACCTTGGGATAAGCCCTGAGCATTTCTCTACGGCTTAAGGAATTCCTTACCAGCAGCCTTACCTAAGTCACCCCACCCTCTACCCCCCAGCTCAGGTAATAGGAAAGCAGGATCACTTCATTAGGGTGTCCTCACTCCACCCCAGCCAGAAGCCAGTACACAGCAGAGCCTCCAAGCACAAGCATATTAGAAGAGTTATTTTTAAATATCCGCTTGGCTTTGAGGTGGCAAACAGGAGGAAGTTGTTGACTATGTGAGAAGTTAGTGGCTGTTTGGTGAAGCATAGGGAAGTTTTAATGTTGATGACAATTTAAGTCCAATCCTGAATTCTTGTTCTGGCTTTCCTTCATCTGATGTGCATAATTTCCAATTTGCTTCACTAGGATGCTCATTGTTAACTAATGGGTTCCTGTGAGTCTTTCCGTGGACTCCTAGGAGGCTTCTAATAGAGGCATTTATCTACCAGTTGAGTCTCAATGAAAATTTTGTTAGTAGGAGATGTCACCGCTAATACTTACAGGCAGTGGCTTTGAGCATCCCTTACCACCAGCCTCTGGCTCATGTGGGGTCAAGGTATATTCCTGCCCTCTGAGTTGGATTACATCATCTGCAGGTGAAGGGGGCTGGCCTAGGAAACATCTACCATTGCAATGTTGTTTCTATGAAAAATGATGCTGCTTCCAAGAATACAGCCACTTTTAGAATACATTCACTTTATAAATTGGGAACTGCCTGTAGAGACTCCTGCCCTACCTACTGCAGAATTGGTATGAACCCTAAATTAGCTAATTTCCCTGAAAATGCCTTTGAAAATAGAAAACTGAAGGGTTAAAAAAAAATTTTCTGGCCCACGGGAAACTTGACATGTAATTTAGTTTTAAGCAGGCACACCCTTTTAAAGGACTGAGCAAACGGAGAAAAAGAATAAACCCTTTCTCTCTAGAGTCGATGATGCCACCAGCTTGGTCCAGCTGTACCACATCCTCCATCCAGATGGCCAGTCAGCTCAAGAGGCCAAGGAGCAGGCTGCTGAGGGGCTACATTTAATTAAGGTAAAGGGACTCTTCCACACTAACTGTTGTGTGGTAACTAAGCTGGGAAGAATTCTAAAGTACGTCATATGTAATGGTAACTAACCAGGTCTGTGGTCTGGAAATAGTGATTAGAGCCCCCGTTATTTCTTCAGCCTGGACAATAGAAACACTGATGGGCTGGGGAAGTTGCAGCTGGTATTGGAGAAGTACTGTCATTTGATGAAATCACCCGCAGGGCCTGGTGGTCCATGTCCCCAGTGCATGGGCCACCTTCTGATTCAGGTGTCCAGAAGGGGAGATGGTGGTGCTTGTATGTACCAAGCCGTAGTTGCATTATTGTTTTGAACTGCAGATGTCTCAAAACCATGGGCTTACACATGTTCCTCTGTAAAATGTTGAGAGTTGATAAAATTTTTTAGGAAGGGGCAATCATTGTGTAATTTTCATCTCTTCTAATGCTCAGAATAGACATTGTTTTGTGGCTCTGGCTTCTATCCCAACATTATCTATGCATGTGCAAAGTAGTTATACAGCTTATTACTAAGACTAAAGCAACCAGGGATGTGAACAGTCTAAGGAGCAGAGAGAGACCGCAGTACAAACACTGGTTTTCTGTGATAGCCAGATAAAGCAAAATGCTTTTGTAGAAACATTCTCTAATCTTCTGATTTCTCTTGAAAAAAATTTTCTGACCCAAGGGAAACTTGAACATAATGGTTTTCATTTTATCTAGCAGAAGGTGCAATGTCAGGTTTTCTGAAAGAGGGCAGCCGTAGTAGGGCACTTCTGGTGTTTAGAATTAGTATTGCTTGAACTGTGCTGGATACTGTTTTTTTGTCTCTGCAGTATGCTTATTGCTTTATAATCAGGAAAAAAATTGTGAAACTTGGAAGGCTTTTTAAACTGGTGCTCTGCTATTACAGAAATGTCTCAAAACTAGTATAAAGTTAAGAACTTTTTTTTTCCATTTAAACAGGTTTTTGCAAAAACAGAAGCACAGAACGGAGCATATATAGAATTAACACTACAAGCTTATCAAGAAGCTTCCATTAGCCAATCTGTAGCTTCCTGAAAATATTTTTCAAATAAATTTCATTTTGCTAAATACTAACTAGCTTTCTGTTAATATCGATTGAGCTGAGTGTTTAAAATTGTCAAGGTACTTACGATTTGGAGTTCCAAATAGTGGCCCTACCACAAAGAAAAACTTATTACCCCACAAGAGATATTGGAGAAGTGATGTTAGTTTCCCTAATCACATAAGGTAAGTGCAGTATAAGAAAAAAAGTACCATGCCTTCTGGTTTTAGACCTGGATTTCCAGAAACAAGCAGCTACGAGACAAAAATCAGAGCAAGGCAGAAGAGCCCAAGCAACACCAGACTGAGGGGAGTGACGCAATGAGATTAAGGAAAATGTGGTTGGTGGAATGTGAAATACAGCTTAGTGATGCAAAGAGAATGTGGGCTGATCTGGTTGGTGAGGTGTAGTTTTGGCCCAGCCTTCTAAAGTAGATTAGAAAGGAAACTTGAAGAGTTTTCATTAACTCAAAAGATTTTATGAGATACGGTCTAATGACAGTATGAAAAAAATCAAAGTCCATGTCTATTTTGGTAGACAAGGAAACACACAGTGATGTAGATGCCACACAAACTTCCTAAGACCAGGAGGGCACAGCACAGTGTTTACATACAATTTAAGGAGTTTCTTCTCAGAGTCCCAGAGCACTGCGGTCAGGGCAACGATTAATACCTGTCCATAATAATCTGTTTAGTCGTGTAAATGGGAAACGTTACATTCAATCATCCAAAATCTCTTCATCAAGGTTGATATCTGTTGTGTCAATATCTTCTAAATCCAAATTATCCAAATCTTCTAGTTCGAGTAAACTCTACAAAGAAAGAGTCATATAGTACTGTGTTAAAGAAAAGTTAACTCTGATGTATGATCCAAAGAGATCTAAAATACAGGCACACCTCGGTGCTACTGCGGGTTCAAATCCAGACCACCACAATAAAACAAGTCACATCAATTTTATCTCCCAGTGCATATAAAAGTTATGTTTACGTTATACTGTAGTCTATTAACACATTGTGGATGGGTCATGAGAATTCTTTAAAAAGATATTAGCTTGTAAGAACATGTAATAAATACCCATTGCATTTTGAAGTTATTTAATTTTGAAGTGTGCCTTTAACATTTATGTACACCGTTTTTTGTACTCATTCAATAGAAACATATCTGACCACTGGGTAAAGCTAGCAATAAAACTCCTGGTCCGCAATGTGTTGAGTTTGCAATAGTACTATGTCTAAAAATGTATGTACCTTAAAAAATTTACTACTAAAAAATGCTAACCATCATCTGAGCCTTCAGTGAGTCGTAATCTTTTTGCTAGGGGGCTTGCCTTCAATTTTTAAAAAATGCAGTAATTGTGAAGTGCAATAAAATGAGGCAAGCCTGTAGTCTGTCAAAAAGGGTCCCTTCCCATTTCCAAGCCCCTGCTCGGAAACTGATCCCATCACTTAAAATGGAAAGTTTGGGTTTGGGGATCATACCTTTTCTTCTTTGTTGGCTGTGTGGGAGTCTATGATAACTGGAGTAGGAGAAGCAGGTTTCCCATCAAGTTCCTGAAAGCCCAAGTGGAGATACATATAAAAATAGTAATTTGTTCAGGAATTCAAAGATTTCCCCCAAGGACTAGGAAGTGGGAGAGAGTACTTATTCAACAAATCTCAAACAGATTATTTCATGTAGCATTCTACTGACCTGTTGAGGTGCAGATCTTGAGGGCTGAAAGCCTTTTGACTCTTCCATGACATTTCTTTCTTCATTTGGCTATCAGAGAATAAAGCAAGAATAAAATGAAATATTTTGAAGTTGTAATTCATCTATGAAGTTGGCTTAAATCTCAGACATTAGCTCTTATTCCAACAATAACATGCAGTACAGTTCAAAGCCTTGTGTCTTGAGTGTGCACTCACCCTGTAGTCACAACAGATGAGGCCTGGCACCCTGACCACTCACCGTGACAAGTGGGTATTGCTTAGCTGGCAACAGGTCAGCTTGTGTTTCCTTCACCCATTCTTCCACAACAAAGGCTTCTTTTAATCCAGGAAAAAGGTTCTCATACTCTGTTGGATCAGCAAGGGATTCCGCTGCTTTCTGGTTGACTTTTGAGAGATTTTCTCTCCAGAGTTTAACCACCCTAATACAGATATCATGGAACCAAAGGGAGACTAAGTAAGTGGGCTGTTTTTATTTGAAACATTTCTTCCTAAAATTAAAAGTCTCTACCTTGAAACCTGACTGGGTAAGTAAGTCCGGGCCAGAAAAGCAGCTTCTGGCAGTCGTCCAGTCCTGATCAAGAGCTCTAGGCAAGCATCGAGCCTGAAGATGGAAAAGGAGAGGCACTGTTACTAAGAAGAAACACGGTAACCCTGGCATTTCACACTTAAAGAAGCATGGGCCTAGTGTTTGAAACTCAGCATTCCCTCCCCAGCTCCCACACATACTCCTCATTGTTGTGTCACTGAGCCATTTAACCTGTCATCACCACAATCCGTGGACTCCAGGAGTTGTGATGGGTGAGAGAGCTTTTGTGACCATTTTCCACCTCAACTTTTAACAACTCCTAAGGAGAATCAAAAGGGCTTTTTCAAGACACGTTAAGGTAGTTGAGATGAGCACCTTTTAAAGGCTTTAGGAGATAGAGTGAGGGCAGTGTCTCCAATATGGGCTGTGCTGGACAGTCCAGTGGGAAAATACCCAGTGTCTATTTTTTCTTTAATTTCGTTTTTTTCTTAAGTTTGATAAATGTGTTTTAGAATTCAAATTCTTTGGATTTTAGAAAAGTAATACAGTACATATACTATATATTACCTAATATCAGTATCAAAAATCATAATCTGCAATAACAAATACTAAATTCTATGAAAGTAACTAATAGTATTTAAGAGTTAAGGTCATGGTTTGAAATCAAATAAGTTATAAAAACCATTTTCAGAATATTTTTGGATTTCTGAATTATGGGTAAAGAAGAGTGGACCTATTACAGGTATGTAAATGTTTCTATTTTAAACAAATATTAAAAATATACAATAAATATATAATGGGGGAAGGGGTGCACATTGAAAGGTTTTATGTTAGTGTGGGGTTTAAAAGGTTAGTATGTAGGCCATAGCCAGTTTGGCTCAGTGGATAGAGTGTTGGCCTGCAGACTGAAGGGGTCCTGAATTCAGCTCTGGTCAAGGGCACATACCTCGGTTGCAGGCTCACCCTGGGTGGGGCACATGCGGGAGGCAACCAATCAATGTGTCTCTCTCACATCGATGATACTCTGTCTCTCCCTCTCCCTTCCACTCTCTCAAAAAAAAAAAAAAAAATCAATGGAAAAAATATCCTCGTGTGAGAATTAACAACAAAAAAAGTTAGCATATAAGACAAGGTTAATGAATACTTTTGTGTTTTATTTCATAACATGGTCAACTAGTGTTGAAATGATTTGGTCTGCACTAACTGCCAGACTTAACTTGACATTTTTATGCTTTACAGTTGGACTCAAATCTAACTGGTATCTTCATCTTTTATTGCCATGAACAGATCAGAATTACCCAATTTGGGTAAAATCATCTGCCATTCAGGCACTAACTGGAACAACACAAGTAACCTCCTGCCATCATAAAATGGTTCAGCCAGTAAGTGGTAGGGCTGTTGAGGAATTTCTCCTAATTGAGCCTTCCTGAATAGCTCATTTTCCTCAAACATTTAGACCAAGTGTGCTAAGAGCATCCTTCGCTGAAGGTGTGTGCCACCGGGTAGCACTGTCCTCCTGACTGCCACCACTAACAACACTATTTGGCCAGGCATCAGCTCTCTGTAGGGTTCATTTTTCACAAACCGCTCCAGAGTGCTTTTAATTATTCTACTTTCAGACCCTGGATTAATACTTACTTGCCCTGTAAGAAGTAACTCATGAATGCCACATTATTCTTGCCATCTCTCTCCGCACCCTCTGCTAGCTTGTTCACCATACTAGCATTTCCAGAGGCGGTGGCCAACAGCAACAGACCCCCATAATCCTGTGCGTGGTGCAGGCACTCCTGGGCGAGGCCAAACTGACATTTACTGATGGCAAGCTCAGCAAGTTGTTTCCACTTCTGTTCCGACTGTAAGAAAGTTTCCATGTTAAATTATCTTTGGAAATAAACATTTGAATTTCCAACATCAACATTATCCTATTAACCTGAACAATTCTGTGCTGACAATGGGAGATCACAGGGTGAGGCAAAAATAGGTTTATAGGAATTCATATGGAAAATACAATAAAAATAATACAAGAATAAACTTTCATGTACTCAACTGTAAACCTTTTGCCTCACTATATTGAGCTGTGCTTGTTAAACTGGTTCTATCAATCAAAATAAAATGAAATGACAAAATGTATAATGAGGAAATGGAAATTATTCACATACAAAATTAATTAAAACAAATCAATTTTAATGATACACGAATAATTAACCCATTATATTTTTATTTTGTAATTGCAGTGAAAATAAACCACCTAATAGAAGTTTTAAGGTAATTAGATTACAATTTTAATGAGTGATTTAATACCATTTTTTGAAAGATTACAAAATTATGTCCTTAAATATTTAATAATATTGTCATTTGTAGCTTCTCAAAAAACAAATAAAATACACATTTGGGTGATATTAATGTAACTAAAGAATTTACCAGTAAATGCTAGACTTAACCACAACTAGAAGCCCTCAACTTGCAAAGATTCATAAAATGTCACTAAACTATCAAAATATCAGAACCCTTCTTTAAAACCAACATCTTTCTCACTAGTTTGGGATACTGGCAAATTACTGCTACACCTGCACTCTTAAAGTTCTCAGACTAGTTTACCTACTATCTTACATCTTTCCTTCTCTTCCAAAACAGATCTGTAAAGACTTTAAAGTGTTTTCATATCTTAAATTAGAATGCTAAGAATATCGCCAATATAATGCATGTAACTTATGCAAAGATTAACATAATATATTCTTAAGACCAAAGAGACAACAACCTCAACAAAATGAGTCTAATTTGCAATTTATATTAAACACACAGACATACTGACCTATCAGTTATTAGTACATACCTCTGCTTCCACTGCTAACTGGTATGCAATTTTTAGTTCTCCAAGCTGAAGAGCAAGTTCAAAGCGATGCTCGGGATCCGTGGATACTGTAAGAGCTTGTTGCTTGAAGCCCTAAACAGATTAAAAAACGCGTGTGTAATCTGTATGTAAACACATGCATTCAGCAAATCATCCACTTCCTTTTCAAACTAAAATAGATATCCCTGCTGACACAGAAAGCCCATTTGAGTCAAAACTAACAGGTAACAAAATACTCCAATGAGAAGACAGGAAAAAAATGGAGGAATCATTAACTGCTAAGAACCCCAGCAGAGAAAATTCAGTCACACAATGCCTACTGTTCTCTCAGCAGTGGAAGCTAACAGATGCTAGATAAACTCAAGTAAAACAACATAAAATCAGAAATGCAAAAGTAAATAGAAGTGTCAAAAAGAAATGGATTTCAGGAAGTTGAAAGAACAACAGTCATTTTTTAAAAAGGCAGACAGTGGGGCAGACCTAGGTGTTTGTAATCTCACTAAACTGGGTCTTAGAGGTCATCTAGACCAGTCCCTCAAAGAAAAAAGTAAAAGGTAAAACCTTCCTATTTTCTAGCACCTGCAGGTCACTTAGCAAACATTTGCTTCCAGCTCCTGACATTGTCATTACTTATGCTTTTAGTGTCGGTCTCATGTCCAGTGTATTCATCAGCAAGTATCCCTTCTCCTGCTCCACTCCTGTCATCAGAAACAGGTGTTTAAACCAACTACTGTAATTTCTAAATTAGCTTCTCTCCCAAGACAAACAGTACTGGAGAGGTCTGTCTTATGGGCAAGTTCTTCAGCTCTAGAGAAGTGGTGTGTTAGACAAAAGCTCCGACTTCATCGGACTGAGGGAGAATGCTCAGTTACGAGGTGGTCAGCGCGGAGGAACTGGAGAGCTTTCAGAGTTGTTTGGCTGATCTTCAGAATGGCTGTACCGTCCTGTTTAAAATGTTTAACTCCTCAGACTATACAAGCTCTTCGTCCATGAGTAGAGAGTAAACAAGCATTCTGGATAATGTGCGGTACTCTCTTCTTCCCTAGCACTAATGTAGACAATATACAGTCTAAGAGAGGAGGATGGAAGATCTATGGAACTAGTCAGGTAAAGGCAAGGACAAAGCAGTGAAATCAGGTGGATTAAATACCCTCTGTTTTCCTCCAAATCCCCACTGAAATGACATTAAAGGGATTCTTTTTTAAAGGCATAAGCTCCCAACAACACATACAAAGGCAGAGGAGACATTAGTTGCAAAATGTTGGAAGCTGGAAAGCTGGTGGAAAGGTATAAAGATTCAGCTGAAACACTAGAGAAAATCCTCAATCAGGAGTGAACACAGCATAGAAAACCACCCAATTTACACCCCAGAACCCCCAAAGGTGTCTCGTGAAGGGTAGTGCTAAAACAAAACTGCCTGAAAGGTCACATAAGAAGCAGTTAGATATCCCAGGTCCCCATTGCTCTCCCTCATACCCTTTGACATGCACACGAAACACGAGGTTTATTTTGTGGAAAGGATCTCGTCTGAGAGATACCCTGCGCACCTGGAGGAAAGAATCTCGAGTATCAAAAGGAAACAGGTTATGAAAATGGATGTGGAGACTAAATGAAATACTAAATACTGAGACACTAAACTGTTTTCTACTTAACCCCCAGCATGGTGGTGATTGGGGAGCTTTTCTGTAAACTAACCAGCCCAAGGGGTATGACCTAAAAATACTAAAATCACTAAAATGTCAGTGAGGGCTACATGTCAGAGTGCGTGGCACAATGCTAAGTGCTCATTAAATAAATGAGTCATTAAATTCACTAAATGAAGATACAGTGGGGCCTTGACTTACAAGTTTAATTCGTTCCGAGACCGAGCTCGTTAACTCAAATGACTCTGTCAACTCAATGCAAAAAATCCGCTGAGATAGCTGGTATCTCAAAAAACTCATTAGTAGGGACACTCGTAAGTCAAGACCCCACTGTACTGACATTGAGGTTCCCCAATCAAATGGCCCAACCACATCACATGTGAGTTCATACCCAATAAGCCCACCCACAAACTCAGATCTTTTTATCTGCTTCTTACACCTCTTAAATTAATGCCCAAGGATCACCAGACACCTGAGGAAAATCCCTATCGAGATCAAAATGAACAGTAGTAACTTAACATGTAGGGAACCTACCATGTAGGGCAAAAGAAAACTTCAAAACTACAACAAAGAGAAACTACCATATCCTCAGAGAGAGAAGGGGAACTTTACCCATAAACAAGATTTTAAAAGTCCACAAATAACAAAATGAAAAAACAATTCCACAAAGAGAAACTATAAAACAAAGGAAATCATCGGAAAAATGATTTTTAAAACTCAAAAATGAAAAGGATGATTCCTCATCTAGAGTGGGAAGTCGTAAGAAATGTCTTAAAACTTCAGTTAATATCCAGCAAAATGAATAATAATTGACCCCTTTCAAGGCCCACCATCATGATATACAGAACAATAGGGACAAGAACCAAAAAAAGCTTCCAGGGAGAAAACACAGATCAGGTATCAAGAATCAGGGATATAAGTGGCTTTAGACTTTAATAATAACTAGAAGTTAGAAAGCAATAGAACAATATCTTTGATTCTGAGAGAAAACTACCCCAACCTTGAATTCTATATCCAGTGAAGTGGTCAATTATGGTATAGGGTAGAACAATGGCACTTTCAAGCAGTCAAGGTCACACAAAATTTACTTCCCAATAGACCCTTTCTCAGGAAACTACTGAAGGACATGCTCCAGCAAAATGAGGACATAAAAACCAGGCAAGAAGTTAGGGGATACAGGAAACAATAGATCCAACTCAAGAGAGAGGCCAAGGGGAGCCCCAACATGATGGTGAAGGGGGATATCCATGATGAGAGCAGAAAAACCAGTTCAGACTGAAGCTGACTAAACATACTGAAAGGTGATGTTAGGAAAATCTGGAGAACCAGCAGAGTAGGGAGAATAATCATAAGTACATTAAAAAAAAAAGCAAAGTTTAAAAAAGAATTATTAACTTCAGGGAAAACAACTGCAGGAAGGGAAAGCTACAATATACCACATGGCTCAGCTATGAACAGTGTTTAGATAGCCATAATAATGTAAACATTGATACTGATCTATTCAAACTCATGATATAATTATATTGGAAGGATAAGGAATAGGAAAGTGTCATGTATGTGGGAGAAGCAGACGGGGTGAAAGATAAATACTTAGCTAGAGTGGGAAGTCATAGGAAATGTCTAAAGTTGAGAAACAGCATGGAAATAAATACCGAGTCAGCTAAAAGAATTAAGTGATTACTTCTAGAAAGTAGAAATGAGAGAGGGAAGGGAGGGCTGTTTTTTCATAAGCCTTGTAAAACTTCATGCCCATATAACTTTGGTTACAAAAACACCACATCAAAAAAAAGACATATCACTCATTTTAAATTTTATGTTATGTGTATTTTACCATTAAAAAAAATGCCAGTTAGGAAAGAAAGCTCTAGTATAGAAATGAAAATAGTAACAGGATGGAAAAGAAGTCTACAGAAAGGAAAGACTGATAATCACCCCCAACATTTAAATGGGGTACCAAGGATGTAGGGGAAGGAGAAGGAAGAGTGTAACAGTGACTTATATTTACAGGAAAACTCCATTGCCATAAGGAAATCAGTGGCAATTAAAGTTTTTCCAATTTATACTGACATTCTTTTTAATTGCTGATTTTAAAAAACACACAAAACTTAAATAAGCAAACAGGACCTCTTACCTGCTTTTCCAAAAAATGTGCGACTCTGGTCCTTTGTTCCTTGGGAATGGTGGGCAGGACTTTATCAGCCATGCTGAAGTCCCTCCGCATGACAGCTGTCTGGTATTCCAGCACTGAGACCAGGAGGGAGTAGCTGACGATGTTCAGTTCTTTATCCCCTAGATAAAGCCTGTTGTCTTTAGGAATATAGCCCAGGAGATACATCGTTCTGTATTAGAAACAGAAACTAATTTAGCCCAAATCAGTACACACAGATACACACCCCACATTTTGCCTCTAGCTCAAAATCTTTCCATTTGATTGATGTAATTCTGGTTAGCAATTGCCAACCCACTAAAACTATAACACTGAAAAATCAGGCCTATCATTCCTATAAGCCAGCAATAGGTTTTGTTTAAAAAGTATATTTTTAAATTTAGGATGCTTAAGGCAAAAGCAAAACAATACTCAGCTACCTGTCCAAATGGGCAATGGTGACTATTTCTCCTCCAACGTAGTAATTTAATCTGTTCACAGAACTTGTGTAAATGAAGCAGTCGCCTACCCACAGCCCCGTTTTCACAATTTCCTGAATCTCACCAAGAACCTACAAAAAAAAAAAAAGTCTATTATTACCTTACTCAGCATTAGAAATCCTGTAACAAAAAAAATATAATTAAGATAAGGCAGAGTAAAAACAAAATCCTATTTCAAGAAAGAAAATCTAGCCTGGCCGGTGAGGCTCAGTGGTTGAGCATCAACCTATGAACCTGGAAGTCATAGTTGGATTCTGGTCAGGGCACATGCCCAGGTTGTGGGCTTGATCCTCAGTACAGGGCATGCAGGAGGCAGCTGATCAATGATTCTCTGTCATTACTGATGTTTCTATTCCTCTCTCCCTCTCCCTCTCTCTCTCTAAGAAGTCAATAAAAAACACACAACAAAACATATTTTTTAAAAAAGAAAGAAAACCTATCCTTGGAATTTCTATCTTCTTTCTCCATTTAAGAACAGCATCCTGAATGAGTATTTGTAATGTAAAATCTCACTGTTGTGTCAAAGCTGTGATTAAAAAAGTGTTTATCTAAACTCCTAACACACATGAAACCAGCACAATAAGTATTTCATAAAATCTTCCAGGACATCTCCACAATAGATTATTTATCTTTACCATTTGAGAGCTCATTTAAATCACTGTGACCAAACTGTCTTAAAACCAAAACACCTTCTAAATTTCTTTACTGAAAGATAATCTAAATTAGTCTAAGGATTTCCTAATATCAAAGCACAAATTTCTTTTAAATATAAATACTTTTAGACTCTGATCTCTAAGCCAATATTTTAATTTTCACATTTTACTGTAACTTCCTTAATGCTTAGTTCCCCCAAACCTAATTTATACTAAAATGTTAAAATGAGTGAAGTTCTAAGAATATAAATCACTCAGAAGCAAAACTAAAGTTGTGCTGACGCAATTACCTCAAAGGCATCTTCAATGCCATCTTCAGTAACTCCCTCATGTGTTTCCTGTGCAGCCAAGACTTTTTCCGACAGATACTTAAGGATAAAAAATGACTCTTCAGTGGCAATACAGACTAGCTCTCCAGAGTCAGACCAGAAAATCTGCAACATGACAAAAACACAAACAAATGATTTTGGATTTCTGAGTAGATATGATAAATTGCATACACTTTCTGTCTTACAAGATTTATCTTATAGTAAGTATATACTTAGCAATTTAATACAGTGTGCATATACATCCATTTGAGAAGGTAGGCAGGGCAGTGCTGTTCTATTTAGCCTAGAAATGGACAGACGTAGGGAGACAGGTAGGAGAGTGTCAGTGTTCACTAGATGTGCTGTAATTTAGAGGAGCAGAAACCCATTCCCTATTGTTCTAGAATAGTGTTTCTCACCCCGCCCGCCATCCCTCCCCCCCCGCCGCATTATCAATTTTCAATTCCCCCCTGAACTTTTTAGACAGTTTTCATAATCACCTTCCCCTATGAAATTTTAACACCACAGGTACTACTGTCGGTACGTTTATTTATAATGCATGCACATGGTATACAGGTTACAATACATACATATACATATGCACACTTACACTTTATAGATAGAAAGTTAAGTTTTTTCACCCCTCACAAACTGGTTTTTGCCCCTTTGCCCACTGAAAGTGCATGCTCTAGAAGACAGAAACATGATGAGGGAGGTGGACTTGCTACCAAGGATAATTTCCTGACAATGAAAGCTGTCGAAGGAGCAGGCAGTTCTAAAGCAGAAAACTTTGTCACTGGAGACGGTAACCTAGCGTGTAAGCAGCCACTATCAGGGAAAGGAGGAAAAGACATTCTGAAATGAGTGGGACTTCTCAGGCCTTCCCAAGCGAAGGACTCTCTGACCTTTTGTCTTCAAAGCATGCTTTTCTCACTCAGGCAGGAGCCATTTAAAACATGAAAAGTGCTTGGCATTGGTATAACTTTATATTTTTCAAAATATCCAACAGCTATTGCCTTATTTTAATACCACAACTCCGAGTTGCTAAGCAGTCCTGGGGTAAATGGTGCTATGCCCAACACAATGGAACAGGGACTGCAGGGTACAGGGACCCAGAGACACACAGTCGCAAAACAATGGCGGGAACTCACATGTTTGGGCTGAATTTCAATTCTGCGTATGAGTTCTGTATTGTCCCAGTCATAGAAAGCTAAGCCATTTACAGATCTGACCCCCAGTAAGAAGCCTCCATAGATACCTAAAAAGAACAAAAAGGTTTTTACTTAGATGGTAATCGAGCCAGTACAAAGCTTCTAAAAATGTATCATATAAAAGTAACACTCACTTTCAGCTCCAAAATCTGGTTTAAATGATTTTTTTTCCTTAAAGTTTTTAAATATCTTTACAACACTGTTGCTCTCTCTTATTGCATACCTGGGAGGAAAAACAGAAGGCAAACATAGCATATTATATACTAAATCATAATTCCATCAAATGTTACAAGTATCTTTAAATATAGTTATGCATAAATATAAAATATTTAAAGATTTGCTAATATAATTTTTCCTTAAGAGTTCCGTGAACAGTTGGACAAATTATGAATGGGTTTCACACTATTACACAGATTACTAGGGCTTACAAATTATTTTAGAAACTGAAAAAGACCTAAATGTCCACCATTAGGTGAATTACTGAACCAACTGTGGTATATTTGTACAATGGGATACTACCCTGCAAAACAATGACCAGTTACTGATTCATGAAACCACAGTGAATCTCAGAAACACTGCTGAGTAAAAGAAGCCAGACAAGAGAGTGTACACCATGTAACTCCCTTTGTACAAAGCTCTAAAGAAGACAGATCCATATGCTGACAAAAAAGCAGATCAGTATTTGCCTGGGGCTTGGGAGAAGGGGTGAGTGCTGACTGCTAAGGGAAACATGGGCACATTTTTGAGGTGATAGAAATGTTCTGTATCTTGATTGTGCTGATGGTTGAAGTCTGCATACATCAGTTTAACTTCACTGAAATGTACACTTAAAATATTTTGTATAAATTATACTTCAGTAAAAGTGACTTAAAAAATAAAAAACAACTTTCATAAGTGGTTCACTAGTCAACCATGCTTGGCAAAAACTTAAGAAAATTGCATATATTCAGGCCTCTTGAAAAGAGGGGCTGTGGCTGTTGCTGGATATTCAAGAATATTCATTGACAACTGCTGTGCTCAAGACAGAAAAGATGCTGAACAGTGTAGTGTCTTGGCTGGATAAAGCTGAAAAAGGCGAACTACCACCCGAGAGGCAGCGGTATGTTGAGAGAGGTAAGGTAATTCAGGAACTATAATTTTGCTTAAGATGATAACAAAGTATCTTTTAGTATAGGGAACTGTTCATGAATAAGTGTATTTAGAAAATTTCTGAAAAGATCAAAACAATTCCTTATCTGTCAGTGAATCTTTTTTGTTAAAAAAATTTTTTAAATGCATCTTATTATTACACAATACTGAGGCAACACAAAATATGGGGAAACAAAACTAAGAAAACTGAAGATACAAAACAAGAAAACTGAAGATACAATTCCGTGTGTGGTCTAACAGCGACAAAGCCCTACTGTTTATCACATGCACCAAACTGGAAGGAAAAAGGAACCGGTCAGAGACTTTCTAGTATAATAATTCAGAGTTAAATGTTTTCTTTTCCTGTTTTTAATGAGAACATTTTATGAACATTATGAATTAAGACAGAATTTGTTTTATTAAGAATGGGAAATAAGAGAAAATGTATTTTTTAAAAGATTCAGTGACGTTCTTGTCAAGATGACATCAGATTATAGCATCTCCCTCAGGCAGCTCATAAAGGGGCAGCAGCACCTTGGGACGCCAGGTCACAGGGTCACCCCAGGTCACTTGCCAAAGACCTGATTTGAGGGCCTACTGTGCCTTGCACCCATAAGCACCAGGCATGGCAATGGGCTCCCATCAAGGAAATGGGTACTGGGTCCCCAGTTAATGGGATGATTAGGTCAGTTTGAGGGAGCCAGCTCAGTACTGCACATAGAAAGGGCAAAGGCACCCATGCTGCACAGCTGCCTCTGAATCTACCCTTCCAGGCAGCTCTGGGGAGAGCTGTTCTTTAACATGGAGAAGCAAAGCACACACTGCCCTCAAGAGCCTCTCTGACCCAACCACACACAGAACAGCATCTGCAATCAGGGCAAGCTGGCAATCACACAGCCTACTTACTCTGAGGAATCGTGGGCCCATGCAAACTCCTGGGCAGACCCAAAGCTCTTGTTTCTCAAAGCCATTGCTGTGTAGATGATATACTCGCCATCACCACAAACCACAACAAATCTAGAAATTATGGAAGCCAGGAAGGGAATTAGAGGACCAATGACATGTACAAGAAATAATGATTCATATTTACGTAAAATATTTCTAATAACAGATGTTATTTCAGTTGACGGTTACAACTGAACTAATATCTTTTAAAGTTATACATTTCTTTGAATACAGAGCTAGATATATTCTACCCAACAAATCCAAAAACCACTATGAAGATGGGTTACTGCTGTAGTGGCTTTCTCTTATCAACAGGAGGATGAGAATAGCTGAGATGCATAGGGAGGGTTCCAATAATTTAACCAGTATTTGTTGCACACCAAGATGCCTAGCGCTTTGCTCATTACATTTACACCATAAGAAGGCACTATCTTGCCCTGCCATTGTGGCTCAGTGGTTGAGCATCGATCCATGAACCAAGAGGTCACTGGTTCATTTCCCAGTCAGGGCACATGCCTGGGTTGCAGGCTTGATCCCCGATGGGGAGTGTGCTGGAGACAGCCGATCAATGTTTCTCTCGTTGATGTTTCTGTCCCTCTATCCCTCTTCCTTCCTCTCTATAAAAATCAATAAGAAAACATTAAAAAAAAGGCACTATCTTGTGCAAGACTATCTTCATTTTAAAACTGATCATTCAGCCCCAGCCGGTTTTGCTCAGTGGACAGAGCATCGGCCTGCAGACTGAAGGGTCCCAGGTTCGATTCCAGGCCAGGGCACATGCTGGGTTGCAGTTCAATCCCCAGTAGGGGGCGTGTTGGAGGCAGCCAATCAATGATTCTCTCTCATCACTGATGTTTCTCTCCCTCTCCCTTCCTCTCTGAAATCAATAGAAAATATATTAAAAAAAAAAAATACCCCTGATCATTCAAATGAAAAAAATATCTCACTCCAGCCCTAGCTGGTATGGCTCAGTGGATAGAGTATTGGCCTGTGGACTAAAGGGTCCGGGATTCAATTCCAGTCAAGGGCACATGCCCAGATATCGGGCTCGACCCCCAGTAGGGGGCGTGCAGAAGGCAGCTGATCAATGGTTCTCTCTCATCATTGATGTTTCTCTCCTTCTCTCTCTCCCCTCCTCTCTGAAATCAATAAAAATATAAAAAAATAAAAAAAAATCTCACTGCAGTTTTTAATGAATGTTAAATTTATCAAAATAAACAGGATATTCTATCATTTAAATAATGAGTATAAATAGAATGTTGCATAGTCAAAATTTTCTCAATAGATATAAAGCAACTCTTTAAAATTTCGAATTTAGAACACTGTGTTGGCTGTTATTGGATTGCCAAAGGTGAATGCAAAACTTACAGCAAAAAATGTCTTTTGATATTAAAGAGAAAATATATAATGTATTCTTAATCTTCATAAAAAGACTTTTTTACAAATACCATTTAGTGAACTAGGCAGCATACTTGGTTTACATACGTTGTCTTTTTTTAATACTCAGGACAACATTATAAAATGCCCACATCTACTGTAAAATAATTATTTTATATGTTTTTATATGTTTATATGATATCAGAGAGAGGAAGGGAGAGGGAGAGGGATAGAAACATCAATGATGAGAACCATCGATCAGCTATCTCCTGTATGTCCCCTACTGGAGGTCGAGCCAGTAACCCGTACATGTGCCCTGACCAGGAATCAAACTGTGATCTCCTCATTCATGGGTTGACGCTCAACCACTGAGTCACACCTGCTGGGCTGAAATAAATTTTAAAGCTCCACAGGCTTAAATTCATTGTGCTAGCAACTCTTCTCTCATAAAATGTTTGGTGATTTATAAATCTTATGAGAGAAATAGACTGATGGTTCAAATTACAAAAAAAAGAAAAGAAAAAGTTATTGCCAATCCCAAAACTTTTCAAAAGACATACTAGTGTGTGTGTGTGTATATATGATCTCAGAGCCAGCTTTTCTTAAGAGCACTGAGTCAGCAAATAGTGAGAGGGCACCTACTGCGCCTCAGGCTAAGACATGACCCTTGCTCTCAAAGGACCACAAGGACACAAACCCAACACATCTGAATAAGAGTAACTGTTCAAAATTGTGTGGTGGGACCAGGCCAGGAAGGCAAGTATGTGTTACCTGGCATACCACCTCGATCCACTGGTATGGCTGCTGGCAGCTGTACTGAGCATTGGGCAGCCAGGGCAAGAGCTCAGTGAGGAATGCCCACCACAGGGAGGAGTGTACATTCTGTGGCTCCTCAAACCTGCTCTGGCACACACAGAAGCTCAAAAGGAGACTTTGGTGACAGCTTACCGCCCATTAGGATTGTGCTGAATAGTCTGAGGGTATATTTCACAACTGCCCATATCCTTTACGGCCAGTGGCAATCTTTCTCCATCTTTAATTTCAGCATCGCCCATTGCTTTGAGGTTGGCCTGCTGGACTTCTGAATGCTTGGCCCAAATTATCTTTCCATTGGCATCCATGGACATGGCAGGTTCCTCCCGACCAAGCTGGAAGAATGACAAATGACTCTCAGCAATGAAAAGGAAAAGCAAAACCACCACAAAACTTTTCCTTTCTTCCGCTTCAGACCTCCAGTGCTTACTCTCTTGTGCTTAATAAAAGCAGCAGCAGTTTAACACAACTGGTGACTTGGAAAATGACTGCACTAAAACAATGATTGCTTCCCCGAGGCTCACCTATTCAGAGACAGTAGAATTAGTGATTACCTTAACAATGATACTCCCTTCGTCATAGCCCAAAGCGACATTATTGGACCCTCTCAGACTGGCCACACACCACACCCTCTCCATTCCATAATTCAACGTGCTCTCAAGGCGATACGTGCTTGAATGCCATATACGCACAGTTCCTAAAAAGAAGAATGTGAATATTCGCTTTTAATTTGAATATCCAACAATGAACTGTGTCAGGTGAACCAGGTGCAAACAGGAAACACTTCCTGACATGGTAGCTTGGTAGCTTAACTTTTTATAAAGTGACATAAATAAATTAGTAATAGAAAATTAATAATCAACTAAGAAATGTCATTTTAATGTGAGTTAATAATCTGCTGGCTACAGTGCTTACTGTGTGCCAGGTGCTTTATACATGTGATTTCTCCTCATCCTCTTACTGTAATCCTTGGAGGTGGGTATGTCTATTCCCAATTCATAATTCACCCAAGCCATATCCATGATGTGGCAGAACCTGAATTTGACCCCAGGTTTTATGCACCAAAGCACAGGTTTGTTCAGTTTTTCTCTAGGACTTCTAGATGTCCTCTTATTTGAGTAATAAGAGTCAAAACACATTAGGATGATGATGCCGTTCCTTTACTCTTTTATAGTTTAAGTATTCTACTCCAATAAAAATATTAAAATTTATTGGAATATTCCAATTACAATGCAGGGGTCTACCTGACCTAAATATCCACTTAATAATTATAAGCATACATTTCCAACTTACCATCTTCTGAACCTGTGATGATGATTGGCAACTCAGGATGAAAACTGGCACAAGACACATTTTGGGCATGTCCCTCCAGTGTCTGCACACATGTTTTATTCTGTAGTGAAAAACAAGTAACTATCTCATCCTTAATTTTGCCAGTGCATAGACATATACATTATAGTAGTGATGACAATCTAAATAGTTTTCAGTATAGACATTCGTGAAATAGAATTATCTTGTGTATACATATTTCCTCTTATTTCATAGTACAGGCAAATGTAAATATCACATTTAAAAATGAACACACACACACACACACACACACATATACATGATCCTGGTTTGCATCTGAGTATTTTCCCCTAAATTCTTAAGTGTCTTGAATGCTTTTATCCTGTATTTAAATACAAAAAAAGGTTTCTAGGTCTCATTTTATTAAACTGCTCAGGGAAACTGTTATGTGAGAAACAAAAAATAAATAAATTTAACAAAATCTTGAAGATAAAAACTATAGTAACAAGAGTTCATAACTAGGCTTATAAGAGTCTATGTGGCAAAACGGTTGTTTCATGGCTATATCATGACATCATTCATTCATCTGCTAGTTTTCAAATATAAACAGAAGCCTGCCCAGGATGATACTAAAGGATTTAAGAATTCACATTAATTATAATGATACATTTTTTTTTAAATCTGTTAATAGTTTTATTTCTTTTAATGTGAAATACCATGGGACAGGATTAGAAGGATGGAAAATTTAGTCAATAACTGCCTCACAAGGGATAAGAAAAGTTCTGCCAGCCAAGCCGGTGTGGGTCAATGGTTGAGTGTTGACCTATGGACCAAGAGGTCACGGTTGGATTCCCAGTCTGGGCACATGCCCCGGTTGCAGGATCCACCCCCAGTAGGGGGTGTGCAGGATTCTCATCATTGATGTTTCTCTCTCTCTCTCCAATCAATAAAAATATATTAAAGAAAATTCTGCCATGATATTAGCAAAGATAAAGGAGAAAAGTTACATCGTGAGAGGTACCATTTCCTCACAGAATACCTCTTGGCATTGCCTGAATGAGTGAAATTAGTAATCTAAATAAATAATATTTTGAGAAGAGCAACAGATAAAATTTAAAGGGATTATTAAAATAATATCTACAAGACTGAACAATTCTTGAACTCTTATTAAAACCACTAAGAATGAACAATTCTTTTTTTATGAATTTCATAAATGACTAAATGTGCAACTGACATCTGCTAATGATGATCTGGTAATACACAATGTGTTTTTATTGTGTTTTCTAAACCTAAGAGATTAAAAGCAAAGCCTATATGATGCTGTACACATATAAAAAGTGGTCACCGGGGGCCACATTACCAGTGAAATGTTAGGAAAACCAAGCTTTATCTGGTCAAGAGAAAATAAAAGAAATAGCACTCTGCATGCTTCACTCAACAAGATGAATTTCTCTAGAAAGAACCCAATGAAAATGGCTGCAATTACAAGAAGTGAAGGAAAAGGCCTGGTGGCATTATCGCTGAAGGATGCAGTGCGGGTGATCTAGGTTTATCTGAGTGTGCTACTTTTCTGAGCCTTAAGCCTTCATCTCTCAGCTGTCGATTTTCTTCTAACAGCTTCATCATTTCTCCCTGAAGTCTTTTACACTTCCATGAATTTCCTTGTTTCAGTATCACTGAATGAAACACTGTGTGGTTTTGGCATGGGTCCATCTTGTTTAGATGCACTCAGCGGAACAGCTTTGCTAGGTTCCATATCATTCAATTTATCATTTTCCTTGGCATTTCAAAAACACACCTCAATTTAGAATCCATTAATTCATTAGGTTTTTGCCTCTTTTCACACAGTGCCTACATCTGAAATGTTTGGTGGAGCAAAAATTGTACCATACCCTTGTGTTTACCCTTCATTGGGATCATAGTGAAAAGGCTGCAGCATTACTGAAACTATCACAATCAGCCCGGATCAATAATTCCACTGTTGGGCCTCACACAGTATCCTAGCGGATGGATTTCCAACTTAAGATTTGTAGTGCCTACCTCTGTAATGGCTGAGCTCTGTGGGAAGGTGGAGGACCAGGATCTGCTCGTGCTCTGCCACGGCACCAGAGGCAGACGCCATCAGACAGTGCAGAGCAGTGCAGGGACAGGGTCAGGGGCGTGGCCGTGGGGGCAGTTTGCTGGCTGGGGACGGGAGACTATGGGGGCTATGGCTTGGCCGAGCTCTTACAATGTGGCCAGTTCAAGACTCCCACATCCCAGCGCCCACCATTATGTCTTGGGTTGGCAGGCTACCGGCTGGGTCAGCAGCTCTGGATCTCACAACTGACTCAATCCCACACCAGCTGCTGGGGCCACACGCACTGCAATCCTCGGTGCCCCGTGTGAAGACTTCTGAGTGCCTATGTGAGCGCTCTGGCAGCCAGGATCCCAAAATTTCTAATTTCTACTATTAAATAAACATGACAGCATTTTATTTTTAAACTGTGTTAGACATTTGTTTTCATTTTTATGGGAGATTCTGGGACCACAGTTTAGGTAAAATAATAAGGCCTTAAGTTATTACACTATGAACAGAGTTCAACAATCCAAGTTTTAACTGTCCTATAAGAAACAGTAAGAAGCAAATCTTACATATGTCAAGTAAAGTTATAAAAGAAATGTACCTGATAGTCCCATATTTTAACCAGACGGTCATCTGCACCTGAAATAAGGTATGGTTTGTCGCCACCACTGTAGTAATCAATGCAATTCACGCCTTTCTCATGTCCCTCCAAAGTGAAGTTTGGTGATGAAGAGCCCAGCTGCCACACCTTCAGAGAGCAACAGCACCGCCAGTCAGTATGGGGTCTTGCTATTCAGGAGACAGCTCTACCATACCCCTGACAAAGTACGTAAAATGTGAAAGCCCAGGAGAGAGAAGCTAAAGAATGTTCATTCTTTCCACCCATTTGTCTTTGTTCTTTCTCACTTCACCTGAATTTCCAGGAGGCAGAATTATTATGGTATAATCTGAAAATGCCAATTTCCAGGCTTTAATCCCTAGCGATTATGATTCAGTGGCTCTACAATGAGCCCAGGAAACTGGATTTTTAACAGACACACCAGGTGACCCACAGGCTACACTTTGAGAACAACTTTAAGGGTAGAAAATGATTTTATGAGAGATTTAATATAAAGCTAATGAAATTTAATAAGATCTATTAAAAGGAGAAAATTACTGCTTAAGTGAAAGTATGTAAAAGTAGTCAAACATTACTACAGCATTAGTATTGACTTTATCTTTACAAATATTTAATAAGTGCCAAATATATTGGGAGACCCTGTGAGAAATATAGATGTGTAAACAAATGTTTGCCAAGTACTGTATACAACAAATTACTACAGCCAAAGACAAGACAATTCTTATTCTCAAGATATACCAAATTTAGTGAAAAAAATTAATCACTAAGTTTAATTCAAAGTTTCCAACCCATATCAAAAGCAAGGACAATGCAATGAAAGGAAAAAAGAGTAAGGTCAAAACCCTAAGATGTTCAGACATATAACATTTAATAATAATTAAACTGTCAAACAATTAACATACAACATTCTATATAATAAAAGGGTAATATGCAAATTGACCCTAACAGCAGAATGACTGGTCACTATGACACACACTGACCACCAGGGGGCAGACGCTCAATGCAGGAGTTGCCCCCTGGTGGTCAGTGCACTCCCACAGGGGGAGCTCTGCTCAGCCACAAGCCAGGCTGACGGCTGCCAGCACAGCAGTGGTGATGGGAGCCTCTCCCGCCTCCTCAGCAGCGCTAAGGATGTCCAACTGCACCTTAGGCCTGCTCCCTACTGGCTAGTGGACATCCCCCAAGGGCTTCCAGGCTGCCAGAGGGATGTCTGACTGCCAGCTTAGGCCCATTCCCTCCCCCGCCCCCGACCAGGAAGCAGGCCTAAGCCAGCAGGTGGACATCCCCTAAGCCAGGGGTCCCAGATTGCAAGAGGGCACAGGCTGGGCTGAGGGACCCCCCCACTCCCGGAGTGCACAAATTTTTGTGCACTGGCTTCTAGTTATGCATAAAAGAAAAAATGTTATATAAGCATACACGTGTAAGCAAAAGTTAATGCAATATGTCATTTTAAATCTATGCACAGAGATATTTTAAATATTGTAATGGAAAAAGGAATATGAGCGTACTGACTGCAATACATTTTTAGCATCTGTTTGGGGAAGGAGGGTGACACACAGTTCCTGCCCCAAACATCAACATTTCAGGGAATAAAAATTTCCAAAGGCACATTATTATTCAATGTGAAGGCCATTAGGAGAGGCAAAAGGCAATGGAATGAATGGGATGAGCATGGATGTCTGGAGAGCTTCTCAGAGTAAATAACTGTGCTAAGCCTTGAAGGATGAGTAATTCGCCAGAGGAAAATAAATCAGAAAGGGAGAGTAAAGCGTACTGCAGGCACAGGGAATAGCTAAATAAGGTAAGGTTCTGTGAATATTCATGGTATCTACTAGTATAGAGAATGGTGGCTAGACCAGGGTTATAAGAGACATCTCTAATATTAGCTGAGAAGCCACTGTATTCTACATTAGGCATTTGAATTTTATCCTTAGGTTGGCAACTGGTAAGCTAGAATCCATGTTTTAGAAAGTTAACTGGCAGCAGTATGGAGAAATAGAGTAAGAAAAAGAGAATGGAGGCAGATAAAATTTAAATAAACAGATTCATCATCAGCAAAGGTCAACAACAAATACACTAAAAGGAGAGGAAATGGTAACCAAGAGAAGATGTGAGCATTTTTAAAATTCTGGGTTTGTAGAGGTTAAAAAGTCTTACAAAATATTGCTTCCACATGGTAAAACATCTCTTCATTAAGAACACTGAGTTGCCACAATATTTTTTCTAAACAGAATATGCCTTACTGGATCAAAATGAAGTCCTGTTTTGACTTCAAAATGAGCTATTGGGAGAAACTTCAAAGATGGGAACAACTTTCTGGGCAGCAAGGAGTACAATACCTAAAACCACTGTATTTCACCAATAATTGTAACTGACACAAATAGTAAACACCCTACCTTGATAGTTCTGTCCAAAGATGCGCTGGCAAACTGATTGTTATCTTTGGGGTTGATCACAATCTGCATAACATAATGGGTGTGTCCTTCAAACACTTGTGAGCAAGACCATTTTTTATCCCAGTCCCAGAGCTTAATAAGCATGTCATCTAGGCCAAAAGAAATTCTCAAGTTAATTGCAATTTCTGTTTCTTTCATTCAGAAATAAGAAATCTCTGAGCCTTTTAAGGCAGCAGAACACCAATCATTTTATGACTTACAGAAACAGTGTCAGATTTGAGTAGATATTTCAAAATCCTTATTTAATTCTAAGAATAAACTTAACTCTCTTCAGAAAAGTAGAGATAAAATAGAGAAATTACTAATAACAAATATAAAAATTTCATGAAAAAATTTAAGACAGACACTTTACAGGATGACAAAAGAGTAATGCAAGTTTGATTAGAATATAAGTATGGCCCGGGTGGTGTAGTACAGCAGTTGAGTGTTGATCTAGGGACCAAGAGGTCACTGGTTCGATTCCTGGTCAGGGCACATGCCTGGGTTGAGGGCTAGATCGCCTGTGGGGGGCGTACAGGAGGCAGCCCATCAATGATGTTTCTCACTCATCAATTTTTCTATCTCTCTATCCTTCTCCCTTCCTCTCTAAAAAAATCAATAAAAACACTAAAAAAAAAAAAATGTAAATATGACTGAACAATGATGGCAATGACTATTAGGGAATAAGGAGTTCTCTTATGCTACAAGATTGGTTTTAAAAGTTTTGAATTCCTTCTCAATTTTTAACTTAAAAATGTTTCTAAGAGATATTACCAATTCAGTGCAACTTGTTTTAATTGCCCTCCAAAAGGTCCACTGTTTTATACATAATACCAAGGAGCAAACTAGTCTGAACATAAAGGTAAAACTGACTAGGGTATATGGCAATCTGCCCAAAGCTCCCTCATCAGCATGTAAATGAGCTGTCTGTTCAGATGTCTAAGCATCTAGACCTTCAGATCTTCCCTGACAGGAATTGAAGCAATTCTGCTATACAAATCCTAAATAGAGTTGATATTTCATTAAAATATAGAAAGTACACAGCATCGATATCAAGTTAATGGATTTAAATAGTTTAAAGGCTGCTTGGAATTAGAACTCTACTTGTAGCAGCAGTAAAGGATTGCATGTCTCAGTGAATGAAAATAAATTACTCTAAGAGATGCACATGAACAAAAGAGGTCACCTCTTACCACTGCTAGTGAGAATGAAAGGCTGGGTTGGATGAACAGCGATACAGCGAATGTAGTCTGAGTGCGCTTCAAACATATGAACTCTCTCCAGAGTATTGTAATTGAACACTCGAATCTGCATGTCATCCTAGAAATGGAAATTTAAAAACTATCATTACTGTTATGAAGTAAATTGCATGAAAAAATATACTACACGCCCGGGGTATAAAGCCTATGCTTCAAAACATTGCACTAATTTACAAAACAAATCAAGAATCAGAATTCTGCAACTGATTTACATAATCTTTGACCAATTCAGAAAATGGGATTAGAAATTCCTATAATTACTTACCGCTCCTGTCACAACCCAATTCTTTCTTGCAACAAACTTTGCAGCTCGAACAGGAAGGTCACATACTTCAAATGTTTTCACCAGCGTCTTTAAAATTTAACAAGAATATACACTTTGAGTTATGGAAAAATAACTGAAAAATCTATTCTATTTTAAACATCTAATTTAAAAATATTATTAGGCTAAAATATGAAAGCTCAGCAGTCAAGTTAAAAGGAAATAGATGATTTTTTTAACAGGTTCAAAATTAAAATACTTATAAAAAATAAAAGAAAGTGAATGCTCACAAGATGAAATTCCAGATCCTCTGTGCTCCAGCATTTCCCTACTTCTCTAGCTTCATCTTTGGCTACTCCCAAACTTACCTTTACTCCTGTTCCCTCTGCCTGAAAACCCGCCCAACGGATCTTATACTTCCCTATTATAACTTAGCACCACTACAATTATATGTTTAATATCAATCCTTCCTGCCAAGCTCTCTGAGGGCAGGAATCTTGTTCACCACTATATTCCCAGAGTCTAAAACACTGCCAGAAAACAACCAGTGTGTTATAAGTATCTGTTCAATGAACTAGCTCCTAGTTTCTTCTTTTTAAAATGAAACCCATAAACTCATAAAATAAACTCACAAACAAGAAACAATTCTTTTGTACACTTTAGCGTATGCTTCCATACAAATGTTATTTATCTCTTTTTAGTGAAATAACAAAAGAGAAACAGTGATGTAGATGTTCCTTCAAGCTGCTCCAAAAGGAGTAATATACACAGGATAAAGGTAAAAAACTAGGAGACACTCCTAGAAAGAGCAGGGATGAATGCATTTCTTTGTTCTCCCACTGTGATTCCTTGTTCTTTAAAATTCTGAAAAATCAAACTACCGTTTTTCAATCTCTTTTTTTGTACTATAGAGTAATAAAAACAGCACATTTTACTGACTGATTAACCATGTGAACGAAACAAAAAGAACAGGGACTAGTTCATCAAAACTGTTAAGCCTACTACTCTGCTTTGGGAAGCTTCTTCAAATATTTAATAATTGGGGACATTAACTCCAACCTGTACAGCTGCTACCAGTTAACTGTGACAGGGACACTGAGAACATAGAAATACAATCTATAAGATCACAGACAAATTCACTAAAACTCATGAGGAGCCAACAAATCCAGGGATCTGGTGAGCAGTAAAAATAAAACAGCTGTAGAACCAATAGTCAAGGTTCAGGTCCACGTTAAATGCTGTAGTTGGTTAAGATGACATGAGAGTTGGTCTCCTTACTCTAAAAGCTAAGCAATCTAAAGAGAGGGAAAAACTACACATTCAACATATCAACACCCAATGTAAGTTAGGAAAAAAATGACTAACACACAGGTCTCATACACAATTTTATCTAATTTGATTTAACCCTTTTGACAAGCTTGTGATGCAGGGAAGGAAACAATCTCATCTTCACTACAGATAAGTAAACTGAGCCTCAACATGGTTGAAAGGCTTGCCCATATCATTTAATTAGCAGGATGGCTTCAAATTCTAACATACTGATTTTTTAACCATTGTAGCTACCACCTTAAAAAGTATATACTATCTTCTTATTTGAAGTTCAAGTACATTTGAATTTATTTCCAAAACCCTTTTCATTTTTTTCAAGAATTTTGCTTCCAATTATACATGAGTGGTAAGTGACTCCTGTTGGTGATAAACAGGAAAGAAAAACAATCAGGGAAAACCATTCAACAAAGACTGAGTAGGCACAATGAGCCTGACTGCCAGGTATGCACTTGGAGCAATAGTGGGAACTAAGACTAGGATAATCCCTGCCCTTGTAGTACCTCCATTCTTGAAAAAAAGAAAATGAAATAATTTACTACTGATGAGATAAATTATGAAAGCACAAGCAGATGGCCTTGCAGGGCACAGAAGGGTACAAAAGAGAAAATCAAGGCAAAGTAGATGGCCTAAAGTAGAATTATGTTACAGCAAAGCCTAGAGAAGGGTAAGGGAAATACACCAAGGTTTTAGAAATTAGTACAGAGCTGAGAGGTAGCTAAATGGAGCTGACAGAGGGGATCCCTAGAAAGACGTAGGAAGTGTGGTGGGGGTGAGGGGAAGCATCAGCATATCTGTTAAGCATAAAATCAGAAAGGTTTCAAACATTTAGATGAAAAAGTAAACCAAAAAGAAAAGAAAACCATATGAAACAGAATGCAGATATCCGCATCAAGGCAAAAGGAATTCACAAGGTAAAGATCTGAAATTGCAGAAGACAGAAATCAAGAAATAGTAATACAGTAATAAATGGAATGTTTATTATTCATTAGTTCAACAAATAATTATTGAGCACTTACAATGGGTCAGGTAATATTTTAGGCACATGGATGCAGCAGAGAACTAAGTGTTAATGTGCATAAAATGTCACCAATCGGGCCTTTAGTGTGCAGTCATTACTGCTTCATTACAGTGATATAAGCTGTAACAGTATTTTTCGGTTTACTCCTGACCTTGGTTCGCGAAGCCTATTTTGCTATCTTAAATTTCTCAAATGTGAATATGTGAATTTTCATCTGTATTTAATAACTTAATCTTGGACACTGCGGATAATTACTGTATAAGCAGACATAACTGTATGGTAAAGTGCTGACTATATGTTCTTTACTTTGAAAGAAAAAGATTAAGGATGGTCAAGAAAGATTTGAAAATATGAGATAAACTAATTTGAAGGATACATTATTTACTCATATGAAAAAGAGAACAAAACAAGCATTTAAGGTAAATATTCTGTAAAATGCATATTCTAATATGCGTAATCAAAAGCTGACTACAAATATTTTGCTGATGTAATTTAAAATTTGTATGGCTGATTGAAAGTTATTTACATACCATATTAAGCACTGGGAGAAAAAATTTAAAATCCCATTCTTGAGATTGTTAAAATATTCACTAAATGGAAAATTAAGTACTATTAATTACTCATTGGTGTCGGTTTCCTTAATCTCAAAGAAAAACTAATGCTCCATACATAATAATTTAACATTTAAATACTGCATAATACAAGCCCAGAACAATATCTCCCACAAGCTATGTTCCTCTTTATTGAAAATACTTTGTAACAATTTGAGAAAGCAACCTGAACATAGCTACTGGACTCTGCTATAGTTCTTCTTTCTCATTATAAACATAGTCTAACACAGCATTTCTAATAAAGTCCTTAAAAATTCCTACCTGTGTTTCATGATTCCAAACACACACACTGCCATTGTAAAGACTCGCTAACATCCATGGCTCTGTGGGATGCAAATCCACACTCTTAACTCGATCAGACCGAGCAGTTAGCTTTCTCTTGATATCAAGTCGTAGAGGCTAAGAAGAAACAACATTTAAAAAAATGTAAATTGCTGTGCCAAATAAAATGTTTGAGATTGTAGCTAAAAACAGTGTATTAACAACAGGCTTACAAAACAATTCAGTTATTGCTTTGCTAAATTGTAGAGTTTCAAGTCTAAATGTCTGGATGGAGAAGTAGACCAAAAACAACAACAAAAACCCAGAATACATGTTACCTGCAAAGCAAAGAAATTCACAAGGTAAATTCTTCTACTTCTTCACTTATATACACAAAAAATATAAATATTTAAAAATTTTAAATTTATAGCTGAAGTTGTCAAGCATTTTGGTCTCAGGACACATTTATACTCTTAAAAAAGTATCTTAATAAAGCTTTTATATGGGTTATATCTATTGATATTTACCATGTTAAAAATTAAAACTAACAACTTAAGATATTTATGTATTAAGTCATGTTCAAATAACAATAAACCCATCTCATATTAACTTAAATAACACACTTTTATGAAAAATAATTATATTTTCAAAAAAATTTAGTGAGAAGAGTGGCAATGTTTCACGTTCTTACAAAACTTTAAATTCTGATTTAATAGAGAATAGTTGTTTTCTCGTATCTGCTTAGGTTTTCAATATGTTGTTTTGGTTGATGCATATGAAAACACATCTGGCCTCACAAAGATATTTAGTTAGAAAGAAAGAAATATTTTAACTTTTTTCCAAATAACTGTGGATATTCTTCTTTGATAACAACACCAACACTTAACAAGTGGTAGTTTTTTAAAGGTCACTTGCAATGTAAAATCTGAAACCATACAAATGAACTTTATACACTTTACTTAAAATCCACTGATCTATTTTGAATAGATCCATGCATCATTTTGTAACATCATGCACTGATCATTTGGAAACAGCTGCTTCACTGAATTATGCAAATCTTCCAAATGTTGACATATTTCATTATATGGTATCAGAATCACATTCATTAACATCACCACCAACTTCAACTGATTTTTTAAGAATTACAAATCTGTTAAGGTCAGTGATAAAAGTTTTCTAAAATTCTAACTCACTGAAAAGCTCTAATTTTATTATTAGCAACAAATACTGTCAGGGATCAAATAACTTGTTTCAGTTTTTAGAAAATGTATGCCAAATAATCAAGTCTGAGCAACCACAGTTTGTCAGCCACTATTACAAGTAAAGCTAGCAACACAACAGAAGTGCCTCATGCATACTTCCCATTCCATCACACAGAATAATTAAAAGTCGTATACACAGTGTTGAGATGTGATAAAATTAATAATTTTTATTGCTTCATCAATGACATTCTTAATGAAACTGGCTCTTTAGATAAAATTGTGTGACAGTGAAGAAATACACTATCAGTACAATTTGGTGACACTGGCAATTTCACCTTTCATTACTTTTACAGCATCAGATATATGTTACAAATATCAACACAGTAAAAAAGGCCCATAGTGTCTTACTATTAGGAAACAGTTCTAATTTGTGGACCTTCTGAAAAAATATGGGGACTCCTACGAGATCATAGATCACATTTTCAGACCCTGGGTTTATAGACTACCCAGTAAATAAATATAAAATATCTACTAAATCACAAATTCTTGCCCATGTCATTAGTATCACACAAGAAAATATTCTTAAGTGTTATTCATGAAGTCTTAGTAACACTAAATTATAGTATTAATCAAAACAGTATAGTATTGGCATAAAAACAGACAGATCAATGGAACAGAATAGAGAGCCCAGAAATAAACCTACATATATATGTAGTCAAGTAATCTTCTATTTATACTAATAAAAGAGTAATATGCTAATTAGACCAGGACACCTTCCGCAGACCTTCTGGATGTCCTTCCAGATAAAGCCGGGGGCTTGCCAGGCCTGCAAACTGCCCCTCAGCCCCTCGCCCAGGCCGGCCATGCCCCCCGCGGGACCCTCACCCCAATGGGGGATGGCCAGCCTGCAAATGGCCCTCAGGCTCTTGCCCAGGCCAGCCACACCCCCCCAGTGGGGAACCCCCACCCTGAAGGGGGTGTGGCCAGCCTGAAAACGGCCCTCAGCCCCTCGCCCAGGCCGGCCATGCCCCCCAGAGGGAACCCCCACCACGATAGGGGTGGCCAGCCTGCAAACTGCCCCAGGCCCCTCACCCAGGCCAGGCGACCCCCACCCTGATCCAGAACCCCCTTCGGGGTAGACCAGCTGGCCCCCAACCATGCACCAGGCCTCTATCTTCTATACTAATAAAAGGGTAATATGCTAATTAGACTGGGAGACCTTCTGGACATCCTTCCAGACAAAGCCATGGTGGCGGGGCTGAGGCAGAGGTGGTTAGGGGTGATCAGGCCAGGAGGGGAGGACGGCTGGGGGCGAGCAGGCTGGCGGGGGGGCAGCTGGGGGCAAGCAGGCTGGCAGGGGGGGCAGTTGGGGGCAAGTAGGCTGGCGGAGGGGGCAGTTGGGGGTGATCAGGCCAGCAGGCAGAGTGATTAGGGGTGATTAGACAGGCAGGCAGGCAGGCAGGTGAGCGATTAGGAGCCAGCAGCCCGGGATTGTGAAAGGGATGTCCAACTGCCGGTTTAGGCCCGATCCCTGTCAGACATCCCCCGAGGGGTCCCAGATCGGAGAGGGTGCAAGCTGGGCTGAAGGACACCCCCTCCCCCTGCACAAATTTCATACACAGGGCCACTAGTATATATATAAAAGGCTAAGAGACTGGCCAACCGGCCAGTAGCTATGATGTGCGCTGACCACCAGGGGACAGACACTCAACGCAGGAGCTGCTGAGCGACAGCAACTTTGCAGAGTGCCCTCTCCCACTTCCAGACCCCTCGGGGTTGTCGGAAAGCCCGTTTCAGCCTGATCCCCGCAGGCTAGGCCAAGGGACCCCACCTATAGGAGGGACCCCACTCACTCCGCAGACATCCTTCGAGCTGTGGCGCCGCCCCAGGTGCAGCCAGAGAGGGACCGTGGGAGGTTGGCTCCAGGGTGTGTCCGGCCCATCTTGCCCAGTCCCGCCCCACCAGCCACCTTCTAATTAATTTCCTATCAATGTGCACGAATTCTTGCACCAAGCCACTAGATTGTGATAAAGGAGTCAAGAATACACAACAGGGAAAGGCAGTCTCTTTAATAAATGGTGTTGGGAAAACTGATAAACACATGCAAAACAATGAAGCTGAACTCCTATCTTACACCATCCATAAAAATTGACTCAAGACGTCAATGTAAGACCAGAAACCATAAAACTCCTAGAAGAAAACATAGGAACAAAGCTCCTCAACATCCATCGCAGATATTATTTTTTAATCGATACCAAAAACAAAGGCAACGACAATAAAAATAAATAAGTGGGACTACATCAAACTAAAAAGCTTCTCCACAGCAAAAGCAACCATCAATAAAATGAAAAGGCAACCTACTGAATGAGAGAAAATAATTGCAAATTATGTATCTGATTAGGGGCTAATAGCCAAAACATATTAAAAATTCCTACTACTCAATAGCAAAAAACAAAAAAAAACAATCCAATTTAAAATGGGACAGATGATTTGAATAGACATATTTCTACAGAACACATATGGCCAACCGGTATGTGAAAAGATGCTCAACATCACTGCTCACCAGGGAAATGCAAGTCAAAAACCACAGAAGAGCTCTGGCTGGGTGGCTTAGTTGGTTGGAGTTTCATCCCATACACCAAAAGGTTGGTTATGAGTTCAATCCCCAATTGGGGCATATACGGGAGGCAACTGATAGATATGTTTCTCTCTTTCTCAAATCAATAAAAACATATCCTTGTGTGAGGATTTAAAAATGAAAATACATACATACATATATACATACATAAAACATATTCTTGGGTGCAAATTAAAAAAATACACACAACCACCACCACACTATAAGATATAACCTCACACTTGTTAGAATGGCTGAATCAAAAATACAAGAAATAACAAGTGTGGGTGAGAATACAGAGAAAAGGGAACCCTTGTGCACTCTTGGTGGGAATATTAATTGGTGCAGCCACTATGAAAAACAGTATGGAGGATCCTCAAAAAATTAAAAAATAGAACTACATGATACAGCAATCCCACTTCTGGGGATTTATCTGAAGAACATGAAAGCACCAACTCAGAAAGGTATCTGCACCCATCAATGGGTAAATAAATATGATACACATACACACACAATGAAATTTTATCCAGCCATTCAAAGAATGAAAGCTTGCCACTGTGACAACATGGATGGATTTTAAGGGCATTATGCTAAGTGAAATAAGTCAGACAGAAAAAGACAAATACTGTATGATCTAACTTATATGTGGAATTTAATAAAAACAAACTCATAGATCTGTTCATAGAGAAACCATTGGTGTTGCTAGGGGCAAGGAATAAGGGATTGGTGAAATGGGTGAAGAAGCCAAAGAGTTCAGACTTCCACTTATAAAATAAGTCATGGAGACAGTATGATGACTATAATTAATAATACTGCATTGCATATTTGAAAGTTACTATGTATTGTGATGGATATTAACTGGACTTACTGTGGTGGTGATCATTTCACAATATGTATATACAAATATCTAATCACTATATTGTGATTATTGCTATATTTCAATTATATATTGAAACTAATGTGTTATATGTCAATTATACCTCAACAAAAATAAATCGAGTTCTTCGGAGGAAAGTAGATTTATTTTGGCAATAATGCTAGGCAATGTAATGTGTAATCAATATGGGTTATATCTATGCCCACGAAGGCCTTTGGAGTCAAATGGGAGTGGTTATACTATTTTAATGAATTTAAGTTACAGGAACCTAATGGAACGTAGAACAATTTTAAACAAGAACTAAAATACTCCCTCTCAAGCCAGAAAATACTAATAGTTTAAAATTGTCTTTTTCAACCTGATTCCTCGTCTAAACCACAGAACAGAAAATGATTTAAATAATTTCTTAATTCTCCCAAAGGTACCATTCCAGGAGAAAAGTTAATTCATTATATACATGATGCCTTATGGCAGTAGCCTTAATTCTCTCTTTTAAAAGCAAATTGAGGAAGACTGCTTTAAAATCTATTTCCCCTTCAACAGGTCTTAAACACAAACTAAAAGTTTATCTGGCAAGGTGAGTTACCATCAAATTTTTATTTTTGTGAACATCCATGATGCTCATGAACGGGACAGAAATTTAAGGTTACTTTTCAACACAAAATGAAGATCACTAGGTAATTTCTGCAGAGAGAATTTCCTGAGACAAAGCAAACACCTCACAAGGCTTTTGTTCATATTTTGGCACCTGTATCAAATTTGGGTCACTGATTACTTCGAACCTTGTTCTTACGTCTATACATGCCTTTCCACTTTTACCACCAACCTGTACCTCTTAATTTACTTTAAAAGATCTGAGTTCTCTGGCTCTTCTCTATGATCACCACAACCATGTTTCCACTGTCATACCTTCCTCTCCATCTCAAACTTTCTACTTTCAAACCAACACCTTCACATTCTTTGTTCATTTAGGGAAGCAGAACCTTTTACTTCATCCATTTCTGAATTTTGCCCCATTAATTATCATCACAAATTTTTAACTTTTTCTGACCTCTTCAGAGTCAACAAACATGAAGTGTCTGTTATGTACCAGGAACCATGGTGAGGGCTTTCACTAAGCCAGCATATCTCCTATTTTTCCTCTACTAAATGAGGAAATTGGACACTTACAAACTGTGTATATTTTATCATTAAAAGGTTATAAATAACTGATTATCTAAAAAAACAGTGCTCCAGGAAGGTGAGACAAGGGACTGAGCAACCTCAGTACACTTTTGAAAAAAAAATACAATTTTTATTTCAGAGAAGAGGGAAAGATAGAAACAACCATGATGAGAATCATTGATCAGCTGCTGCCTGAACGCCCCCTACTGGGGACAGAGCACACAACCTAGGCATGTGCCCTGACAGGGAATGGAACTTGGACCTCCTGGTTCGTAGGTCGAAGGTTACACTGGGCCACACTGGCCCGGCAACCCTAGTATACCTTTACCTATGCCCAATGCACAAATTCTAGTTTCAAAAGCACAGCCAAGAGCTCTTGCTATAATTCTCCCAACATTTAAGTGACTACTTGGAATGAGACATTGTACTAGGCACTCTGGAATACAAAGATTAAAACACTCCAACTGAACCCTCAATTCTAAATTACTCCCTCCATCTTCCCAAAGCTGGATTCATTTAGTACTCAGCTGAAATCCTTCTGTCACCAGTATGATCTTTCTTATTACCCTAGCTAGAAGTAACCTTTCCTGTGGGATCCTGTAGATTAAATTTTAACCTTTAAAAATAATACAGTCTCTATTTCTAGAGTAAATGTTCTTTAAGGGTAGGATCATTGCTTATTCGTGACTTTATCTCCACAGCACCCTATATTAGTATATAAGTATACCTCGGAGATACTTCAGTCTGGTTTTAGATCATTGCAATAAGACAAGTCACACAAATTTTTTGGTTTCCCAGTGCACGTAAAAATTATGTTTACGCTATACTGTAGTTTATTAAGTGTGCAATAATAGCATTGTGTCTAAAAAACAATACCATAATTTAAATACTTTATTGCTAAAAAAAATGCTAAACATCGCCTGAGCCTTCAGCAAGTTGTAATCTTTTTGCTGGTGGAAAGTCTTACCTTCAATTTTTAAAATACACAGTTTTTGTGAAGTGCAATATAGAAAAATAAAATGAGGTATGCCTGTATTTAGGTATGGGGGTTTAGGAACAGACATTACAATCCAGGTCTAGAGAATCATGTTGAAATCAAATTTCAGTTCCACCATTCATTTAAAACGTGCAATAGTGGGCAAGTTTACTTAGCTTCTCTCAGGCTGGACACAAGTAAAAGAGGGATAATACAATTATCTGTTTCTTAGTGTTATGAGAATTAGGAGGCAAAAGTTTAGCAAAGTGCATGGAACATAGTAAACACTTTATGGTAAAGGAGTAAATGAATAAATTCATTCTGGATATTACACAAAAGATTTAAAATGTATTAAAGAATGAAGGAGCCCTGGCCCAGTTGGCTCAGTGGATAGAGCATCGGCCTGCGGACTAAAGGGTCCCGGGTTCAAATCTAATCAGGGGCACATGCCCGGGTGGCAGGTTCGATCCCCAGTAGGGTGCAGTCAATGATTCTCTCATCATTGATGTTTCTATCTCATTCCCTCTCCCTTCCTCTCTGAAATCAATAAAAATATATTTTAAAAAATGAAGGAAATATTTCACTATAAAAATATATTCTTAAATGCAAAAGAAAACTAAATTATGAGCCAAGGGCCTTTTCCAAAAAAGGTCACAAGTTCAAGCAGGTCATCTGCAATATGAGGTGGTGTAACTAAGTGACTGGAAGTCTTGTTCAGGGCTCTTAACCTGGGGACCAAGCAAGCTCATGGATGAGATTGGGGATGGGGTGTCCGTGAGCAAACCCTCTGAAATGTTATGCAGCACTGTGCTTCTCTATGCATTTTTCTGGGAGTAGCTATACTTGCACCAGGTTACCCACGGAATCAATCTCTGTTGTACTTCTGTCTCAATTTCCCTCGTACAAACTTAATTACAAGTTTTATTTTCTAATTGCCAGATGAGGAACTTGGACTTAATACCTAAGCTTCAAAATCTTTGAACCTGTGCTTCACAAGCAAAAAAAAAAAAAAAAAAGCAAAGACAGGATAATGTTTAAATATAAAATACTGACTTCCTTACTTTTTTTTCCAGAAAGGATATAGTCACACTATTGTTTTTCTTTTAATTAAACACTCCTGTAAAAAAGTATTTCAGGGCATTTTTGAGGGTGAGAACGATGACCAAAAAAAAAAAAAAAAAAAAGTGCTGTCGACTGACATTCTTACCAGGCACAATATTTGCAAATGCAGAAAGGCAAGCCGGTTTTATGAACTCTCTCACCCTTCTTTCCCCCCTAGAAACCTAAGTCATAATCGCAAAGCATTTGAAATTCCACTTTTGACTCCATTACACACTTTTCTTTCTCTCTTCTGCCTCTCTGCTTAAGTCCGCAGTCTGTGGTCAGCACACGCTACATACACCAGGAGTGAGTTCCACCTGAGAGCAGGGCCAGCTGAGGCCGTTTGAGGGCAGAGCGCGGTAACCACGCCAAGGCCCCCAAGTCCGTTTTCCGCCTCTGTATTCCCTGCCCCGCGGACCTCACCTCCGCCCCCACAGGCTTCAGGAGCTGACACAAGCCCTGGGCACCCGAGGAGTCGGAGACCCCTCCACGCCAGGTGCTGCTGCCCTAAACCACTGCGGACTCCTGGGTCCCACCGCCTCCTCACCAACTCGCACTGGACCAGGACCCCACCGGCCTGAGGCGGCGGCCACGTCGGGACCCCAGGCCGCTTCTTACCGCGGCCCCCCGTCCAGGAGCCCCAGGAATGTCCCCCGGCACCCGCCCAAGGGACCTTGCTCCCCACACCAGGGTCTGCACCTACCATGGCTCTGTCGGTTCGAGCCCAGACACCCTCACTTGCAACCGGCGACACAGCCCCTGCAGAGACCCACGGACCCGCTGACCGGCCGACTGACGTGGAACTTCCGGGAAGCAGTTCTCGCGATAGGAGACCAGGACGCGAGCGCCTGCGCCAACCCGGAGTAGGACTGACGTTGCCCAAGCCCCGCCCCAGTTTCCTAGGCAACAGGGCCCGCCCCAAGGAGCCTAGCCCTCCCGGCTCAGCGAGGGCAGGTGGGGTGTGGCCTCGGCCGCCGAGGGGTGTGGCCGCCGGTGGATGAGAATCTGAAAACCAAGAGCTAAACAGGATGGGAAAAACGGAAAGATTAATTCCCGCTGGACGCCGAGGCTTCGGGTGCAGAGGCTGAGAAGCGCCGTGGGGCCTGCGCTGATTCTGGCTAAGGAGAGGGAGGCGGGGAGGGAAGGCGAGGCAAGACTCTACCAGTGGTTCTCAACCTTCTGGCCCTTTAAATACAGTTCCTCATGTTGTGACCCAACCATAACATTGTTTTCGTTGCTACTTCATAACTGTAATGTTGCTACTGTTATGAATCCTAATGTAAATATCTGATATGCAGGATGGTCTTAGGCGACCCCTGTGAAAGGGTCATTCCACCGCCAAAGGGGTCGCGACCCACAGGTTGAGAACCGCTGCGAGCGCACCGCACCCTGCGGGCCCTAGACCATTCTGACTGAGGCTCGAAAGGTACAGGCTGGACTCCCAGGCCGAGTTTCAGGCCTCTGAGGTCAGAGGGGAGCAAAGAGCCTTCAGTTGTGGGGCTCCCAGAAGATGGGACTCCCCAGGTGTACCTGATTACTTCTTCTTAAGCATCGCCTGGGTGCCAGACATACGTCCTCACATCTGATCTGATTTACCTCCTCTTTACTAATGAGGAAACAAAGGCTCAGAGAAGTGTCCTGGCCAAGGCTGCATATTAAGTGATAACAGTCAGAATCTAATCCTTGACTGATAAGTCTTGTGTTCTTTCTACAACAGTAAAGTATCTCTTCATTAAGGTAGTTGAGCTCTAGACAAAGGGACCTGTGCCATAAGGGGTTACAAAATAAAGTATGAGAACATTATCTTACCACCCTTCACCCTCCTACATTTCTGCTTAAAAAAAAAAAAATAGAAAAAAACACTGTGAGCCAAATAAAACTTGCCCTCTGGCTATATGTAAATGAGTAACTCTGGCCTGAGGGGAGCCTTCGAATTTTTTTGACCTCTGGATTTTCAGAAAGGCAAAAATAAAAATATATGTGTGCTGAAAGTGATATTCAGAGGAAGTCTGGACTCTGAACCAGATTATTTGGCTTTTAATAGGAGCTTTGCTAGACCTCAGTTTTCCTTATTTAAAAAAAAAAAAAGACTAAATTTCGTAATTTCTAAAGTTCCTTTCCTTCCCGACAATCTGTGTTTCTGTGATATTCAATAGTAGAAAGAAGAGTGGGTCTAGAACTGGGTTTTAGGGCCAGCAGTGTGATGTTATGAAATGTAAATTGAAACTAATAATTGAATACTTTGCTTATGTTTCAGCTTAATTGTAGATCACAAGAACTGAAAATTTTATAATATGAACTATATCTAATTTGCTTAAATAGTGGAGCTTGCAGTATTTCTGATTCCTGGATACTCTTTCACTTGAACAAGTATCTTCAGACTTGGCACTGTACCAAGTAACCCTATATAATAAAAGGCTAATATGCAAATTGCCCCCTCGACAGGGAGTACCACCATGAGTTCAGCCAGGAGTTCGATCAGGAGGCGGGGCCGGCCTGCCAACTGCCCTTGGCCCAATGGGCCCCTGTGCACAAATTCGTGCACCAGACCTCTAATATAAAATAAAATGATACATCACCTCTATTCTCAAGGAACTGGTGTTGATGAGGGGCTGAGCCCCACGTATCATACTCACTTTGTATCTTTTTTCCCACTGCAGTTAACCATCATTGAGCCCTGCAGTTGTGCACTGAAAATCCATTCTTCTTTAAACCATTACATACTGAATCTGTACTATATCCAAAGCACTACGCTAGGTGCCACCTGAAAATTATACCTATAAAAATCTAGTCTTGGATGTTGGTTGAAAGAAATTCCATTTTAAAGAAATAAAATTCTCAAATATGAACTAATACATAAAATAGCACTACATATATGTGCGTATATTCCTAGGTGTTCAATTGTGGGTTTAAAATAAACTCTTTTGATTATTCTTTGGTTTAAAGGAAATTGGAAGTTTAGGAAAATAGCTCTGGGGAAAAAAAGAAATATGGACAAGCTTCACAAATTGGTACAGGGTTTCCCACGAGGTTGATTGCAATTGATCAACAGATCTTAAAGTCTTACCTGATCAATTTCTAGGATAACTGTTTCAACCCTGCCTTTTTGCTGCTCCTGGGAGAATTCCAAGTGGAAGTTCAGCTAGCAGTGTTTATATCAGTACCTAATATACACCCTTCCCTCCTCACTCTATTTCCACCTCTTCATAAGAAGGAAGTGAAAAGAATTTCTAAGGAAATGTCTACTTGGTATTTAAAAATACATATATATATACAGTCCTAGCCAGGTAGCTCAGTTGGAGCATTGTCCCGATATGCCAAGGTTGTGGGTTCGATCACTGGTCAGGGCACATACAACAATCAACCAGTGAATACATAAATCAATAAATAAAATAAAAAATACATATATGCACGCCACATCATTTAGCAAAATGGTAAGAGCATAAGAACCTAGTTTCTCTTTTTGAAGAGGTTACACTTTATAAGCAGGAATGGTCAGTTTTGCACAAATAAGTGAGTAACAGAAAGAAGAGAGAGAGAGAGAGAAATAATAGAGGACAAAATACCTGGTTGGAAAGTAACAATTTTCATAAAGGAGAAAGAACTTGCGCTGATCCTTGGGGTAAAGAATATGTGATATGTTTGAAGACCAGAAAAAGTCCAGTTCATTTGGAGAATGGTATTCATTGAGAAAGGCAGTGAGGGAGAGGGCTGGAGAGGAAAGATGGAGCTAGGTCCTGAAGATTTTAACCTAGGAAGGACTTGGGCTTTGCTTCAGTAAGTAATTGGGTACTATTAGAAAAGAAACCTGTTCATATCTGTGCCCTATAAAATATATTTATTGTTGATGTGTATGAAGAAATGGATTGGAACAGTGAAATACTTTATATAGATTTTGGGGAAGTAGGTGTGGAAATAACAGTAATAACTGTTATTGAATGCCCACTATGTACCCAGCTTTGGTACCCAACAGCACTTTTCATGCTGCACTTCATATAGTAATACCAAAAGATGGGCATTTTCTCCAACTTAGTGATACAAAAACTAAGGCCCAAGTGTATTAAGTAATACGTTCCATGCCACACTACTGTAGCATGAGTGACAGACTTGAGATCTGAACTCAATTCTATCTCCAAAACGAATGCTCTCTTACTAGAATGTTATTTCTTCTGTTTTCACTGAGAAGCTAGAATCAACAGGATACACAAATATTTGTTGTGAGTTAAAGGATTGGAAGGCATCCTAATGCTAATGTTTTGACTCTAATGAACCCAGAAGAATATCTTTAACTAGAGGCCTGGTCCACAAATTCGTGCACCAGTGGGGTCCCTCAGCCTGACCTGCAGGATCGGGCTGAAACCAGCTCTCTGACATCCGCTGAGGGGTCCCGGATTGCAAGAGGACGCAGGCCAGGCTGAGGGAACCCACCAGTGCATGATCAGGGCCAGGGAGGGACATGAGATGTTGGCCAGCTGGGGAGGGACTGCGGGAGGGCTCCAGGGCATGTCCGGCCTGTCTCGCTCAGTCCCCAATTGGCTGGACCCTTGCTTCAAACTCACCTATCAGTTGGAGCATCTGCCCCCTGGTGGTCAGTGCATGTCATAACGAGCGGTTGAGCCACCTTAGCATATCATTAACATGTTACACTTTGATTGGTTGAACGGCTGACTGCGACTGGACACTTAGCATATTAGGCTTTTATTATATAGGACTAGAGGCCCAGTGCTTGAAAATTTATGCACTGGTGGGGTGTCCCTCAGCCTGACCTGTACCCTCTCACAATCTGGGGCCCCTCGGGGAGGGTCGCTAGGCCTGGCCTGAGATCAGGGCCTATTCGGGCTTTCCTTCCCCCAGCTGCAGGCAGCTGGCTCCACCCCTGCCGCCGACACTGCTTGTCATCTGTGCACACTGCCCCCCCCACCACACCGCCCGCCACTGGTGGCCTCCCTCTGCAGGCAACAGGCATGGGGTGCGATGGCTTGGCTGGCCTGGGCCTCCCTCTGCAGGGCGATCGCTGGCCAGCTGCATACCTGCCACAGAGTCACCACCGCCGGTGGCCTGGGCCTCCCTCTTTCTTTGCTGGGGGGTGGGGCCAGTCCTGCAAGGGGCCGTCTGCCTACCTGATCACCCCTGACCATTGGCCTGCCTACCTGATAGCCCTTAACCATTGGACTGCCTGCCTGATCGCCCCTAACCACTTGTTTGGGGGCGGGGCCAGCCCAGCAAGTGGCCATCTGCCTATCTAATTGCCCCTAACCACTCGCCTGCCTACCTGATCACCCCTAACCACTTTTCTGCCTACTTGATCACCTCTAACTGCTTGCTGGGGGTGGGGCCAGCCCTGCGAGGGGCCCTGGTGGTTCTGGTCTCTGGTCATTCCGGTTGTTACACTTATGGTGGCTGGACTTTTATTGTACAGGATTAGAGGAAGAAGTGAAGCCAGTAAATGACACAGAGAAGGGACAATTAGAGTAGGACAGCTAGGAGAACTATATGCCACAGAAGGAAAAGGGAGGGAGGACACTGTGGGGGAGTAGAAGTCTAGATGGCTTTAGAGAAGTTCAGGGGGCTTGGTATATGGAAAAAAAAAACACCTGTTGCCAATAAATTAAACGGTTATGAAGACACCAGTAGCCTTCAAAATATTAATTGACTAACGCCAGGGAAAGCAGGATTGCAAGGGATTAAGAAATGATTGAAATAATAAAGAAGTGGCCCTAACCGGTTTGGCTCAGTGGATAGAGCGTCCGCCTGTTGACTGAAGGGTCCCAGGTTCGATTCCGGTCAAGGGCATGTACCTTGGTTGTGGGCACATCCCCAGTGGGTGGTGTGCAGGAGGCAGCTGATTGATGTTTCTCTCTCGTCGATGTTTCTAACTCTCTATCCCTCTCCCTTCCTCTCTGTAAAAAAATCAATAAAATATATTAAAAAAAAAGAAATAATAAAGAAGTGAAGGTGGTGAGGGTAAACTATTTTACCAAAAGATGCGTAATAAAAAGGCAAACGGTGCCTCACTGAAAGTGGATTGATTGTTCCCATATTTAGGTACAGTTTGCATTAACTATTTTATGAAAACACTCTAAATGGGTGTATACAACTAAATGAACCTTTACAGTGTGAGTAGGAACTAAGCAGACAGATGTCATGAGGGTATATGCAGGGCATTCTGAGTAGAGGGAAGAGTGAGAGTTCAATATTTCCAGAGAACTAAAAGTAATCTAGTGTGCCTGGGCCAGAGAGTAGGAAGGGGAGGCTTGAGAAATGGAACTGGAAAGATAGATGAAGCTCAGATCCTGGAGGTCCAGGATTGTCAGTTTAAGGAGTCTGCACCCTATCCTGAGGCTCTAGGGAGCCCCTGAAGAATGAAGTCGGGTAATCTTTATGCTCCATGACTGATTCATCATCGCACGTCAGTTACTTTCCCATTAAAGGAAATGTTAACGCTATCAGCCAGGTTTCTGCATACAGTGAATGAAAGTGAGAATTTTGACCGCATAATGACATACCAACCATCAGCAGACTAAATTGAGCTGGAGAACTCCTAAGCTGTCACCCAAGAAGAATGAAGCTTGTAGTTGCCTGACACTTAGAGGCAGAAGCTTTGACTTATTGCAAAAGCACCGATCGACTACAATGTGCTGTGCACTGCATGTGATTACCTTCAAAGAATTTAAAATTCGTCAACACAAAGAGGAGGCATCTTGTAAAGTGAGTTTTGAATGAAATGGAGGTGATTTCACAGATGGGAATTATGAGACACGTAAAGAAGGCAGTACAGTTTGGGGAGTTTGTCATTTAGTGACTTCCATAGTGTTCCACACACCCAGACATTCCATACCTGGCTCTTCACACATGAGGTGCTAAGACCACCCATGGTACGTCATGACCAGCAGGCTCTGAAGACTTCTCTGTCCCAAGGTTGTCTAGTGGAATGACCTCTCGGGGTCTCAGTCTCATCATCTACAAAATAGTGTTGGATAAAATAACTTTAAAATCCCTTGCTATTCCAAGCTTTAGAATTTTGAGTGATTCTATGTTCTGGTTACATGGAGTGGGCAAGGGGAGAGGCTGCAGGATATACTAGTATTAATAGACATTTGCTTTTACTTCGTGCATGTGTTGACAGTTGTTCTTCCCACATATTCTCTTTCGTGCATTGCTCTCTTTCTCTGGAAGCCACCTTAAATCAACACATTTTTGTTGAGGCTTCACTATGCTTTGAACAATACTGTGTAAACCTGACCGTCCTGGGCCTCAGGACAAAGAGCCTGGTGAGTGTGAAGAGACCAGAGCAGCGGCCCCAGCGCGCATTTGATGCAGGAGTCCTTAGTGAACATTCTCTGCCAAGCAAAGCGTAACTTTCTCTTTAGAGAAAATGTTTTACAAAGTTTTACATAAGCAAGTTGATAGGTTTAGAGCAATTATGTTCCCTCGAGAATTATGTCCTTGCAAATGACAGTGCCGCATGTAAATAAATGAATAATAATGACAAATAGCCTGTGTATCTGGCTATTTTTTTTTCAAATTAATTGAAAAAAAAAGTGATGTAAAAGTGAAATATCTGGAGTGACAAGGCACTGCACAGTATAATTTCCATCCAATTGCCTTATTCCACTTTCTTCTGAAGAATTTGTCAGCTCAAGTTGATCTAAGGGCATTGCCGAATTTGAATTCAAATGTAGCTCAAGCCCCAAGGTTTAAAAATGAAGTCCTTGGGCTGTGAACTTCTGATACATTTTTGTAACTGAAGATGATAATCCAAAGCATATTGAGTTGCACTACTACAGGATTGGTTTTTGTTTGATGTCTAAGAAACTTTACATTGATAGTGTTTGATCCATTCACTAGAATCCAATAAAGGTATTGTCTCCAGGAAGAATACTTGTTTCTTTTGCTAAATACGGCTGTATCTTAGAACATATAACTTTATCCTGAAAAGGTTTCTCTATCAAGTGAATGTTAGTTAATTGGGTCACTCACACACACACACACACACACACACACACACACACACACACACACAGAGAGATAAAGTCAGTTATCTCTGAGGGAAGTGGAAGGAGATTACAGGTGCTTTTGTTTATGTTTTCTAGCTTTTTATTATCAACTTAGACTGTGTAATAAAGAAAATAAATTCTTTTATAACTATAAAATGTAGCAAAGGAGCTTGTCATTTGAAGGAAGCCATATTTTGAATCTGACTATAAAGCAAAGAAATACCTCTTTTTTTCCTGCACAAATCTGGATTTTCATTATATAAAGCCCATTTAAGGTGCAACAAAATGATATCGTCACCTCCAGGAACAGATATGCAAAAGAGAATACCCACTCTCTGCCTGAGTGTTCCCGGGAAGCTCGGAGCCAGGGTTTGAGATGGGACGCTGTCCTGTGGCTTTTCGTTAAGGCATTCTCCTGGCAGAACCAGACAAATAAATAGCTTTGTTGGAAGGTTTAAGTTTTCAAGGGTCTCAGAAAGGTGACCAGTGACCAGGGAGCAGAGGAGGAATGAAAACTGAGGAGGAGCCTGTGGGAGGGCTGTGAGCAGGGCTCATCTTCGCTGGCATGTATTAGTTCTGCTAACGTGTATGAAAATACCAATGGTTAGATAGCTGCTGCCTGGAATGTCTCCACCACCCACGCCGATCAGGTCCTTCTGGGCTTGTCCATAGTCTAGCGGCCCCGTGGTCGGCAAACCGCGGCTCGCGAGCCACATGCGGCTCTTTGGCCCCTTGATTGTGGCTTTTCCACAAAATACCACCTGCGGGCACGCACATACAGTGCGATTGAGACTATGTGGCCCATGCGCAGAAGTCGGTATTTTGTAAAAGAGCCGGTATTTTGTGGAAGAGCCACACTCAAGGGGCCAAAGAGCCGCATGTGGCTCGTGAGCCGCGGTTTGCCGAGCCGCAGTTTGTCGACCACTGGAAGGGGTAACAACTTATATCACAGAGCCCCGCAGGGTCCAGATCTTGTACAACAGCCAGCAACTGGTCTGATGATGGGAATGGTTTTTGATTGATGAGTACAGGTGCCTTAGCCTGGTTAAATATTCCATCAACCCGTAAGGTAAGGATAAGGAACAGGTCCTCGACGCATCATCACTAGATGAGGAACCAGTGGAAGGAGAAAGCAAGCGTTTTCCACCAACAAGCTATATTCACGGTAGGGCAGCTTATAAGGTAGGCCTGGTTGGTCTTTGGCAGCCAATTCCAAACTCAGGTACTTCCTCCCTCTTTCCCATCACTCCGGAGCTTTCACAGGGGCCTTGTTCTATAATTTTCTCAGACACCAGCCTGATGAACTCATCACATAGCCCATCACTTTAAAGTGCAATCAATCAACATGGGTGTTTCAAGCCTCTCCCGGAGCGCCTAGAATTTTATAGGGGACCACAGTCCAAGAAAAGGGACCAAATTCATTTTCAAATGTGTGTGTGTGTGTGTGTGTGTGTGTGTGTGTGTGTGTGTGGTGATGCATAGAATTCTAGGTTAGCACTGATTTTCTTGAGCACATTAAAGCCGTCTCAGTCTACCCTTTACTGACTTGCTGTTAAAAGTCCATTGTCAGTTGCTCTTTTGAAAATAATCTCTTTTTCTCTGGCTGCTTTCAGTGTTCCTCTATGTATTGGTTTTCTGCAATTTCATTATGAGTTGTCTGCGCATGGGTTTCATTCTATTCTGCTTGGAATCCACTGAGTCTCTTAAATCTGTGAATAGGTGTCTACCAGTTCTAAAAAATTCTCTATCCTATTCTCTTTTTCAGCTCTTCCTGACAGGCCAATGTTAGAACTTTGTACCCATATTCTCCACATCTCCTGCATGCTTTTGTGTATTCCCCATTTTCTTCTCTTAGTACTGCATTCTTAGGTCTTCTGCCCTGCCCTCCAGTTCATTATTTCTCCCTTATAGGGTTAATAGTTACAAATATGATTGTTGAGGGGTTTTTGTTTGTTTGTTTTTACTCTTCACCTGAGGTTATTTTTCTATTGATTTTTTTTTTTTAAGAGAGAGTGGAAGGGAGAGACAGAAAGAGAAAAATATCGATTGGTTGCTTCTCACACACATCCTGACCAGGGCTGGGTGATCGAGCCTGCAACCAAGGTACATGCCCTTGACTAGAACGGAACCCAGGACCCTTCATTCCGAGGGCTGATGCTCTATCCACTGAGCCAAACTGGCTAAGGCTGATTGTTGAGTTTTTAATCTCAATTATCTTTTCTTTATTTTTAGTTTAGCTCCTTTTCAGATATGGCATGTAACTTTTTATAGTCTCCTTATAGTTATTTTCAAGGTTGTCATTTATTCCCATAAACATACAAGTATAATTACTTTTAAACTTGGATCTAATAGCTGACATCCATTTGGGTCTATTTCTGCTGTTTTGCTGGTTCTTGTTCCTTCGATACTTGGTTATCTTTGATGCAAGGACTGGTCACTGTTGTTAAATTATTTATGGGGGTACTCCTAAGCCTAGTTTGGATGTGTCCCCCTCAAGAGAGGCTTTTTTTGGGTTTTACCAAGAACTTTGGAGTAATGACAATTGAGATCCTGTTGCACCAAATTCATAGCGTAATTCAGGCTGAGTGTACCCACAATACAAACCCACAAGGGGGTGGTCTGTGGCCACAACTTCTCAAAGGCTTTTGTTCCTTTTCTCTTTAATTCTCCTGCCTTGCTCACTGCCAAGGCAGGCCTTCCTGCAGTCTCCTGAGATTGCAGGGTAAGGGGGGCAGATTTAGATCTGGTTTATCATTAATTTACATGTGCATTATCCTGGGGAAGACGTCATTTTCAGTGGGCCCCTTGGCTGGTGCCCATCTAGCCCCTAGTGGCCACAACAGTATTGACAGATGCCCCCGGGGTTTTAATCATCCAATAGCCTTCTTACCATTTTGGCAGCAGGCTCTCTCATCCAGATAGTGACCAGGAAATTCTTTATTGTGCTTTCAGATCTTCGATCTGAAAAGGTAGGGGGATTTTAAAACACCTATTTTAGCAGTATTTTTGTTGTTTTTAACAAGTGTGTTGATCTGAACAACCTTGCTTGCTGTTACCAGAAACCAGAAGCCTGTAGGGAATTTATAACTGGGTCTTAATAAAGGCATTCTGAGCATGAAAGACAATCATGGTGATGAGGTATTCTGATTTAGAATAAGAAAAAGGGGTCTAGGCTAAATTGGCAAGGAGCTGCACAACAGAACACCAAAGTTACATTTTTTTATAGGCGGTGCAACAGACGTCTCAGTGCCCCTGAAAATTGAACCTGTGCATGGGTGATATAGTAGGACAACATTTTGACATATTTGGCAAGAATCTTCCCAACCTTTTTTCCTCCTATTTTTCTCCTATGCCTATTTTCTCCCAGCATCTCTCAGCCTTGACTCCCCAACAGCCTCTGTCCAATCATCTGTCTCAAGTTCTCCCTCCATTCTCTCCACCACGGCTGCCTCCCGCACCTGCGTCAGAATGTGACGGAAGGTTCACAGCAGTCACCAGTATTCTAAGATCAGAGCAGGATCTTTTCCCCCGTTAAAAAAGGTACATACGCACATACTCTTCCATACAATTTTCAGACTTCATGGAACTCATGTTAAAAACCCAAGCACTAAGCCTATGATGTAGACAATGCAATTAAGTTCATTAACATTTCCTGATTATCTATTATGGGCTATGAATCATGTAGAATTCTAGAACTAGATAAAGACACTATTTCTATCCTAAAAGTGCTGAGCTTATTATCCTATATAATAAAAGCCTAATATGCTAAGTGTCCGATCATCCGGTTGTCCGTTCAACCAATCAAAGTGTAATATGCTAATGATATGCTAAGGGCACTCAACCGCTCCCTATGATATGCACTGACCACCAGGGGGCAGATGCTCTGACCAGTAGGTTATCTTGCTGCTGGGGTCCGGCCAATCGGGACTGAGTGAGACAGGACAGACATGCCCTGGAGCCCTCCTGCGGTCCCTCCCCAGATAGCCAACCTCCCCTGTCCCTCCCCGGCCCTGATCATGCACCGGTGGGGTCCCTCAGCCTGGCCTGCACCCTCTTGCAATCCAGGACTCCCCAGGGGATAATGGAGAGCCAGTTTCAGCCCAATCCCGCAGGCCATGCCAAGGGACCCCACTGGTGCATGAATTTGTGCACCGGGCCTGTAGTGATAATATAATAATAATAAAAAAACATTGTCCAGTGCTGGAGAGGATGTGGAGAAAAAGGAACACTTGTGCACTGCTGGTGGGAATGCAGACTGGTGCAGCCACTATGGAAGACAGTATGGAGTTTCCTTAAAAAACTGAAAATGGAACTCCCATTTGACCCTGTGATCCCACTTCTAGGAATATATCCCAAGAAACCAGAAACACCAATCAGAAAGGATATATGCACCCCTATGTTCATAGCAGCACAATTCACCATAGCTAAGATCTGGAAACAGCCTAAGTGCCCATCAGTAGATGAATGGATTAGAAAACTGTGGTACATCTACACGATGGAATACTATGCTGCTGTAAAAAGGAAGGAACTCTTACCATTTGCAACGTCATGGATGGAACTGGAGAGCATTATGCTAAGTGAAATAAGCCAGTCAATAAAGGAAAAATACCACATGATCTCACTCATTCATGGACAATAGAGACCATTATAAACTTTTGAACAATAATAGATACAGAGGCAGATCTGCCTCAAACAGATTGTCAAACTGCAGCGGGAAGGCCGGGGAGGGTTGGGGGGCAGGAGGTAGTGGGGTAAGAGATCAACTAAAGGACTTGTATGCATGCATATAAGCATAACCAATGGACATAAGACACTGGGGGGTAGGGGAGGCTAGGGGACTGTCTAGGGCGGGGGGATAAAATGGATACATATGTAATACCCTTTGTAATACTTTAAGCAATAAAAAAAAAAGAGAAAAAAAAACAAAAACAAAAAAACAAAAAAACAAAAAAAAAAACATTGTCCTCACATAATAATAATAAAAAAACATTGTCCTCACAAACATATCCACAGTGATTACTCTTTGAAGAGACTTTATGAAAGTATCTTGTTTCTTTTTAATTCTTGCCTGGGGATAGTTTTCTATTGATTTTTAGGCAGAGTAGAAGAGAGAGGGAAAGACAGAGAGAAACATCGATGTGAGAGAGACACATCGGTTGGTTGCCTTCTGTATGAGCTCTGACCAGGGCCCGGGCTGGGGAGGAGCCTATAACCAAGGTACATGCCCTTGACCAGAATCAAACCTAGGTCCCTTTGGTCCACAGGCCAATGCTCTATCCACTGTGCCAAACTGGCTAGGGCATGAAATTATTTTGCATGTTTAAAAATAAAAAAAAAACCACCACCACCGAAACCCCCAAGAAGTTTGGATGAACTACAAATTCCAATTGCAGCAAAAAGAGCCAGGGACTAGCTACAGATCTTAGTGGCCTATAGCTACATGGCCAAACAAGTGAAGAATGAGGGACACAGTGCAGTGATCACCCTACAGGTGTCAGCAGTGCTTACACAAGAGGCCCCTCTCCTGGGCCCTGGACATGGAAGGCCATGTTCCCATAGGGAGCTGGGCCAATGGCAGTAAGAAAGCATTTGCAGGATACCATAGAGATATGCGAGCTGCACACTGCCGTTTAAGAGCCCTGAATAAGGAGGAATATCAGCCTTGCATTTGGCATTAGGGGAAAAGCCAGAAAGACCAGAAATTTAGCGAAATCTTCCAATAGTCAAGATTACAGGGAAGGAGGCTCTTAATGCCTCTTTAGAACATTTTCCACAGATCAAATATATTCCCCTTGTCTCATCCCTTAGCACTCGCATTTGCAATTTGCTGAAAAGCCAGTGCGTACGACACAACCCTGAGTGGGATTCACCAGTGAACCAGTGACTGCATAGTGGAATCACATCATATATTTAAATTTACACACATTCAGTGATTTGAGCTCAGAAATAAAGAAATTGTTTAAATAATATTAAAAGTACCTTTTTCCTTCTCACGGAATGAACACAAAGTAGAAGTGAATTTGCTGTTCCTTCAAAACACCTCATTGCCTTTGTGCCATCAATAAGGAGATCCTGCTCCCTCACGGAATGAGATTCTGGGGTTTAAAAAGAGGTGATTTTCCTATCACATGCCTTTAAGTGCAATCCATCTGTGTCATCTAGTATCAACCCAGGAATCAATAATTAAAGGGAAAGGGGCTGTGTTGGATTTACTGTAAGGTAGTAAAAGTCTCCAGCATGGCTCCTTCCTTAAGAATGTTTTAAGGCTTATTTTGTCATGTTTTTTGTATAATATGTTAAATGTATAACCCAAACCTTGCTTGTGTGAACTCTATTTTAAATATAAAATATTGTGTTCTTTGTTGAGGAAGGGCGATTTAGACAACTAGCTAGCAAATGTAAGGTGCTAAATGGGTAGTTAGCCCATTTAGCTATTTCCATTCAGTGACTTTATAGAAGACCTACTGTGTGCACGGAATTGTTAGGTGCTTCTGAGAATACAATGAAGACTCCTGCTTTGCAATACTGCCAGTGTTGAGCTCTAGGAAGAAGGTGAAAACCAAAGACCAAAGGAGAAGGGTGGGACACCATCCTTTAGAAGATTAAGGCAGGCTTCTTGGAGGAGGAAACACTTAGAGTAGCTGGATTTCAGCTGACGCCAGTAGCAACAACAGTTGGCTGTGGTCACAGAGTTTGGTGCTTCATCCAACAACCCTGAAGTATTTCCATTTTACAGAAGAGAAATCTGGTGGTCACCAATGTTAAGTCACTTGGTCAAGGTCACAATATGTGGTAGAGCTGGGCCTCGAACCCAGATCGCTGTTGTAAAGTAACAGCACTGCCTGTTATAAGGATAATGTTAACTAGGCTCCCAGAACACCCAATAATCAATGAGCACTCAATAAATGTTAGTTCTCTTCCCTTATTTCTATATTGTATCTCACTAGAGCGCCTAGCTCAGCAGTCAATGTTTAATAAAAGGGCCAGAAAGAAGTGGGCTGGAGGGGTGTAGGGCAGGGAGCTGGAAGAAATCACTGTGGCCTGGCTGGCTGGAAGAGGAGCCAGTGCAGATCCCATGGAAAGGTGTGTAGCTAGTCTCCTATTACTGGGGAGCTGAAAATAAGATCTTCATCAGTACACCCAAACTTACTGTTACACATACTTGTTAATCGACATAGACATACATACACACACACACACACACACACACACACATAAATTTGTATTATCACTACCCATGGGGTAGCTTTTTTTTTTTTCTAATTCATCTACAGTGGGTGGTGTTGTTTTTGGCTGCCCAGTATATCAGTATACCTTTTCTATATGGAAAAAAACTCCCTATCCCCTGGCAGCTGCCTTTACGCATGGCCATATGACCTCAACACAGCCTGTGAGGTGCTGCTGTTTGAACTGAACTCGAGAGGCAGGGCAGCTGGTGATAGCCTGCAGTGAGTCCAGTAGCACAGAGGGCATGTCCAGGACATGGAGAGCAGTAGTGCCAATGGAGAGGGTCCCGGGGCAGTGATCCCCGTGGTGCCTGCAGTGCCCGTGATGCTGCGTGGGATCAGGGCCTGGCTTGTTCCCCAGCCAATATGCTTCTGATCATACCTGGAGGTGCTGTCTGTTGTTTTCAGTCAAGAGCCCTGCCTAGCACAGTCTCCACTAACCTGCCCACAAACAAAAGGTGGTGTGGTGCTCTCAACAGTCGTTTTGGAACCTGAAGGAAAGCCACAAGTTTACCTTGATGTTAATCATAGCCAAAGCAAGTTTCGGAGAGCAAATAACCATTCCCATTGGCCTGGGGTTTGGTTGTCCTTTATGGAAATAATACTATTTTCTGTCTGGATATATGGGTGGCAAGAAAACAGTCAAAATCAATAATCAAACAAGGCCTGACCCTTGGCTCTGTGTGGCTCAGCTGGTTTCTTGGCTCATTTCTTATTTTATCTAAAGCCAGGTCAGAGCGTCCAGGTGCAATGTTCATAAAAACCAAAGCCTTCGTGTGCACATTTCTTTAAGGTCAGGGTAATTTACAGTCTGCCTGGAGAAGCGTTCGGAGATGTAGAATGTGATGTAGAATGTGACTGTAATGCACAACGCACTCTCGTTACCCTTCCCTCCTGTTAGAGATTGATTCTGGCTCGGTTCCTTCGGTGGAAAGTGGCTCTGTCAGCAACTGCTGTTTCTTTTTTCACCCACTGGGGTTCCCCCAACCAAAGTATTAGAGCATCTTTAATGTTCCTTTAGGAAAGGTTAAATACAGCTTTCACCAACATTTGGAATTTCACATCTGCCTGCTATTTCTACTGTGCCACACTCCCTGAGCAATTAATAACCACGTGGAGTGAAGTTTTTTTTTTTTTTTTTGTCAAATTACCTGAGCTTGACTACTCTGGATGCCAGGTGACTGAAGGAAAACACAGCCAAACAAGGCACATAGCCCTGGCCATGGTTGGCGGCGTGTGTCTCTCTTTCTCCCTACCCGCGACTTGACTCTAGACAGGCCAGAGGACACGCTGGCCTGCCAACAGATTAGCTGAAGTTAACAAAGAATGTGGTCAGTTCATCTTTGCATGTGACTGTTAGAGTTCCTGCAATTTTCAGGGTGTTGGGTACCGTGATGGTCAATTTTATGTGTCAACTTGATGGGATGATGGGGTGCCCGCCCCTAGCTTTTTATCTAAACATTATTTCTAGGGGTGCCTGTGATGGTGTTCCAAATGTGATTAGCATTTGAATTGGACTGAAGGAGGCAGGTTGCCCTTCCCAATGTGGGTGGGCATCATGAATAGAAAAAAAAAAGGGGGGGGGGAAGAAGGGAGAATTTGCTCTCTGCCTGACTGAGCTGGAATACTGATCTCCTGCCCTCAGAGTGAGACTTACTATAGACTAGGGGTCCTCAAACTACGGCCCGTGGGCCACATGCAAATACAAATATTGTATTTGTTCCCGTTTTGTTTTTTTACTTCAAAATAAGATATGTGCAGTGTGCATAGGAATTTGTTCACAGTTTTTTTTTAAACTATAGTCCGGCCCTCCAACGGTCTGAGGGAGAGTGAACTGGCCCCCTGTTTAAAAAGTTTGAGAACCCCTGCTATAGACCATCGGCTCCCCTGGTTCTCAGGTCTTTGGACTCGGATTGAATGACACCACTGGCTTTCCTGGGTCTCTAGCCTGCAGACTTCTCAGCCTCCGTTATTACATGAGCCAATCCCTCCTAACAAATCTCTCTATAATGGTTTTGTTTCATGAAAAACCTGCTAATATAGGTTATTATCTCTTAATAGTGTCCATGATATCATGCTTTAAAAAAAAACCTATTTAAATTCATTTGCTTAAATATAAAAATGCTCTCATTCTGCTCTGGCCTCACGGCTCAGGTGACTGGAATATTGACCCATACGCCAAAAGGTTGTGGGCAGATACAGGAGGCAACCAATCAATGCTTCTCTCTCACATTGATGTTTCTCTCTCTCTTCTTCTCCCTAAAATCAATAAAAACATAGCCTCAAGTGAGGATTCAAAAAAAATATCTCATCCCATATACTGAATACTACATCTTTCACAGATTCCCAGCTATGAAGTAGATGTTAAGTTTAATTTTCTTTAAACTTATTGATTGTTAAAGTTTCCAAATATGGAAGCATAGTGACTATGCCTTATAAAAATGAAGAAGATTTCCTGGAGATTTGGGTCAGACTGTATAGGGAAGAGGCCCCTGGTTAACAGTCATGGGTCCGGCAAACCTGCAGGATGGTGGACCCAACAGCCATCCTCAGCCTTCTCCTTATTGTCATCTACTTTAAACACTGACTAGCTGTTCCACATTTCTAAACAGAAAGGAAATGACAAGAGAAGAAAACTTGAAGCATTAAGAAAAAAGAATGTGGTAAGCAAAATTGTGGGTAAATACAATAGACTTTCCCTTTCCTCTTAAGTTTTCTGTAGTATGTTTGATAATTAAAGCAAAAATTATACCACTGTCTGATGTGGTTCTAAATGTGGAGAAACTATTTAAGACAATTATATTTTAGGTGGGAGAGGATAAAAATATGTAAAGGGAGATAAGGTTTCTGTATTTCCTTTGAACTGGTAAAATAATGATATCAATAGACTGTGATGTTATGTACATATAGTGTAATACCTAACCCAACCACTAAAAAGCTATACAAAGAGATATACTAAAACACACTATAAATAAATCAAAATGAAATTCTTTAAAAAGTTGAGATAATCAACAGGAAGACAGGAAAAGGAGACAGAACTGAAAACAGAACAAACAGAAAACAAAAAATAATATGGAAAACTTACGTCTTGATAGATCAATAACTTTATTAAATATAAATTGCCTAAATATACTAATTAAAAGACAAGGATTGGCAGAGTGGATTAAAAATTGACCCAGTAATATGCTATCAACAAGAAACTCATGTCAAATATAATGATACTAGAGCCTGGTGCACGAATTCATGGACCAGTGGGGTCCCTCGGCCTGGCCTGCAGGATCAGGCCAAAACCAGCTCTCCAACATCCCCTGAGGGATCCCGGATTGTGAGAGGGTGCAGGCCAGGCTAAGGGACCCCACCGGTGTACGATTGGGGCCGGGGAGAGACATGGGAGGTTGGCCAGCCGCGGAGGGGCCGTGGGAGGGCTCCAGGGCATGTCCGGCCTGTCTCACTCAGTTCCAATCCTCTGGACCCCAGCAGCAAGCTAACCTACCAGTTGGACTGTCTGCCCCCTGGTAGTCAGTGCATGGAGCAGTTGAGCGGCCTTAGCATATTATTAGCATACTAGAGGCTCAATGCACAAAATTTGTGCAAGGGGCTTGGCCCTCGCAGCCCCGGGGTTCATCCGGAAGGTAACCCGGATGGTTGTTCTGCTGTTCGGTCTAATTAGCGTATTAGCTCTTCATTATATAGGATTACGCTTTGATTGGTTGAATGGTCTACTGGTTGACTGGACACTTAGCATATTAGGCTTTTATTATATAGGATAAGCAGATTAAAAGTAAAAGAATAAAATAAGATATATCATATAAACATTAGTCAAAAGAAGGCAGAAATAGCTATATAATATCAGATAAAATAGGCTTCAGAGCAAAGAAAATTTCCAGAGGCAGAGAGGAACATTCTGTAATGATAATAGGATCAATCCATCAAAAAGACTCAGCAATCCGAAATGTGTATGTGCCAAACAATAGAGCCACAAACCATGTGAAACAAAAGCTGATAGAACTGAAAGAATTAGACAAATTCACAATTGTAGTTGAAGACTTCATTCCCACTTTCTCAACAGTTGATAAAACAACTAGACAAAATCAGCAAGGACACAGAAGAACTCTGTGAAGTCAACACCACCAACAACAAGCAGGATCTAGTCAACATATAGACTATTCCATGAAACAAAACCAGGTCACACATTATTACCAAAGGCCCACAGGATATATACCAATATTGACTACAGCTTTGGCCACAGAACAAAAATTAAAAAAAAAAAAAATTAAAAGAATTTGAAATAATACTGAGTGTATTCTCTGACAACAATGGCATCAAACCACAAATCAATAAGAAGGAAATTCCCAAACACTTGAAAACTAAATAATATACATCTAAATAATCAAAAGGTCATAGAGGACGTCTCAAGGGAAATTAAAAAAAAATACATTGAATGGAATGAAAATGAAAAGAAAACATATCAAAATATGCGGGTCTCAGCTGAAGGCGTGCCGACAGGAAGTTTATAGCACTAAATGCCTCCATTAGCCAAGAGGAAGGCCACTCAGGAAACAAGTTTGTTAATTTCTTTAAAAACTATACATGCATCTACCATACATCTTAGCCTTTGTATTTTTAGGCTCTATCCCAGAGAAACCAAAGTATGTTCACACAAAGACTTGTATGCAAACGTTTATAGCAGTTTTGTTTATAATAACCAAAAACTGGGAACCATTCAGATGTCCTTCAACAGGTAAGTGGTTGAACGGCCTGTGGCACATCCACACCATGGAATGCTGTTCAGCAATAAAAAAAGGATGAACTATTGATACAGGTGACAACCTGGACGAATCTCCAGAGAATGCTGCGGAGTGAATAAAAAAAGCCAGTTTCTAAAGGTTACATACTTACGGATGAAATGACAAGATCTGGAGAACAGATTAGTAGTTGCCAGGGATTAAGGAGATCCTGGGTGAGAGGGAAGTGGGTGTGACTAAAAGGGGCACCCTTAGGGATCACTGTGGTTAAGTTCTGTATGTTGACTGTATCAATGCTAATATCCTAGTTGTGATATTGGATTATCGTTTTACAAGATGTTAATCACTGGGAAAAACTGGCAAAGGGTTCATGAGACCTCTGTCATCTTTCTTACAACTGCATGTGAATTTACAATTACCTTAAAAGAAAAGGTTTAATTAAAATGATCAGTACTTGGTTCAAAGAATGTATTTTATTATATTTGTAAAACAACTTGCATTCATTGTGAACTACTGTCCTAGAAGTTTAAGCAAGTAGTTTTTTACTTAACTTTTTTTTTTTTTAACTACTTTCAGCCTTATAGGAAAACTGCAAAATAGTGGAGTTTCCATATATCCTTCACCTCTATGCTCCCGATTATAAACATCTTGTATAAACATCGCACAATGATCAGAATCATGAAGTTAACATTGTTGTAATACCAGTCACCAAATTCAAGTCCCATTCAAACGTCACCCGTTTTCCCATTAATGTCCTTTTTTTGTTGTTCTAGGATCCCATTCGGGAACCCACACAGTATTTAGCTGTCATTTCTCCCTGTTCTCTGACCGGCTCCAATTGTTCCTTAGTCTTTCCTTGCCTTTTCATGACCTTGTCATGGCTAAAGATCAGTTGTTTTAGTGACTGTTCCTTATTCCAGACCTGGCTGGTGTTTTCATGTGATTTGATTGAGCTCTTGCTCTAGGAAGCCATCTGGAAGCTTCCAGATTCTGAAATTAGGAAAGGATTCCTAAGTAAAGGGAGCGGAAAGAGAGGTCATTCCCTGGGTTATGTAGAAATACATGTACTAGTATAGTGCGCACACAACACACATTTACAGGGCACTCCCTCCAAACACCCAGCCAGGTATGTTGCCTGCCCATAGTTGGTAGCCATAGTCCCTCCTTGCATAAATACCTTCAACCACTAGGCGGTGCCTTCGTTCTTCTCAGTGGCAGCATTTTTGCTGGTTAGCACCAGGAGTCAGATCTAAAAGCCTTTAAGTGAATCGTTCTTTCTCAGCCTACTGCCCAGTGTGAAAAGCATTTCCCAGCTGATTCCGATGTATTATGATGTGCTGGGAAACCTGAGCCTGCCCTTCCCCTGCGGAGATGAATTTCCTTGAGATATTCATTGGATTAAATGTATTTAAATGCGCACTGTTTAAAGCTCGGTGCAGCAAAATGCCCTGCTCAAGACATATATTATATATTAAATCCTTAACTTTACTGCGGGAGAAGGAGGGAGGGCGGAAGGGAGAGGGGGAGAGACCTTCTCTAGTGCTAGGCCAAGGGTGAAACTGATGAGCCAAGTCTAAAGCTTTCCACAAGTCGGCTCAATCCTGGCTTCACCGTTACCGGAATTATGTGACCTTGGGCACAATAATTACCCTCTCTAAGCCTCCGTTTCCTCATCTGTGAAGTGACAAAAACAGTCCCTCGGAAGTATGGCTTTTACATGTCTAACACTTGGAAAGCACTGGGATCTTGTTTGTTTGCTTAGAGCCAGCGATGGCATTGGCCCTGGCCCTGTGGCACTCTTCTTCCCTGCGCCCAGGTGCTCTCCCTTCGCTCTGGGAGGTGGGTGTTAGGGGCACAGGCTCAGGAGCCCAGCTGCCCCGGTCCCTGGCCCGGCTCCACCACACCCCAGCTAGGAGACCTTCGGCAAGTTTCTGAAACTTTCCGTGCCTCAGCCTCTTCATCTGTAAAAGAGAATAATAATAATAGTACCTTACCCCTCAGGGGTGCTGTGAGGGTCAACTGCGTCATCATATAAATTCATGAGAACGGCGCAGGCGTCCTTGGAGACCTTGCCGGCTCCGCTCCTGGGCACTGTAATAAAGCCAGCCTCGAGTCGAGATTGTTTTTAAGGCGGAGGGTGTTGCCCTCAATTTGTAAAAAAACAACAACACCTGTGAAGCGTAATACAGAGAAGCACAATAAAATACCTGTGCCTGCCTCGCACTGTTATACAGGTGTTGGCTATGATTATTATTTCAGATTAATTCAGTCCTCATGTGTCTTCAACTCTTGGCTGGCTTCACACCCAGAGAGGGGCCTGTATTGCCCCCACAAACCCCATCCTGCTGTCTCAGTGCCATGCTCAGATTTTTGAACTTCTAGAAGCCCCTATGCAGGCCTACCTTCTCCAAATGGCACCTGCACCATGCTATCCTCCCCTCTTTTACTCATTCAAATTTGCCCTCCTCGTACCCTGATTTGTGGCCGCTGCAGGAAATGGAGAAAACCAGCAAATTCATATGAAGATGCTAATGGCTGAACATACGTTCCAGGGGCCAGAAGTCTTGTTGGTCGTCTTCATGACTTATTCCTAATACCTAGCAGGTGCCTGAACGTAACAGGGCTCAGTAAACAGCTGTGGCATGCTATCTGGGCCTGTAGGAGCACACAGCCTTAGTTGAAAGTGATGCGTCTTGAATGGTGGGATTTTACACATCTGGACAGGCCGGAGAGGAACATGTTGAAGGCAGGGTGTTCCACCTGTGTCCCTCCGACCATAGTGCCAGGGCCTTCCTACTTCACCTACACATGCACCTATCTTTCTAAAAAACGTTTTCTTTTGGAATGAATTGTGACTTACAGAAAAGTTGCCAAGAAGGCGTCCGTTTTCCAGCTTCCCTGGATGTTCATGTTAACATCTGACATACTCGCAGTGATCCAAACCATGAAATTAACATGGATGCTATGGATGTCACTATTAATGCTATTAATGAATTAAACTACAGGCCTAATTTGAATTTTACCGGTTCTTCCACTACTGAGGCACCCAGCCTGCAGTTAATTGCCTCGGCCTCCTCCAACCGGCGACACTCCCTCCGTCTTTCCTCATCGTTGGTCGCCTTGCTACTCTTAAAGAATCCCGGTTAGATGCCTTGTAGAATGTCCGTCAGTTGGGTTTTGCTGGCTGTGGCTCACTATTAGATTGAGTTGTGGATTTTTGGCAGGAATACCACAGAGTGCTGTGACCTTCTCCGCATCTATATCCGGGGGGACTTGATGTCAATATGTCTTATTATTGGTGATAATTAACCTTGATCACTTGTTTAAGGTGGTGTTGGCTGGGTTTCTTTACTGTAAAGTTGCTCTTTTCCCTTTATAATTAATAACTACCTTGAAAGAGACACTTTGAGACTATGCAAATATTCTCTTTCTCCTCAAACTTTCTCGCACCAATTTGAGCATCCAGCAGTAGATTTTGCCTGTAATAATCGTGACTGTGATGTTGGCCTAGTGGTGATTTTTTCTTTTATATTTCTCATTTCGTCTACATTTATGGATTGAAATTCTTCTGTAAAGAAGAGCTGTCCTTTCCTCCCCACTTGTTTATGCAAGTAAAAATTTATATCAGTATAAAATCATGGATATTTATATTATTTGTACAATTATAATCCACTATTTAATTTATTTCTCAATTTGTTCTCATGTTGGCCAACGGGATTGGCTTCAAGTTGGCTGTGTGTCTTGTCATGTGCCTCATCCTTTCTTGAGCTCTTTCATAAGGTCATTTTGGTAACCACAGAGGTCACCCGGGCATCTCCCCTGTGTACGCGCTCAGGGGCCACACTGTGGTTAGGAGTGGTTGGGCTAAGAATGTCTGAATGCCTGTTCTGCTCTCTGCTAAGGCATCATGCTGCCTCTCCACACGTCAGAGTCTTTATTTACCAAGAAATTCACATAACCCCACACATGGCTCTGATACCCAGGGCTCAGCCAGCCACTGGTTGGCTGGCAGGCCAGGGGGCAGGGCCTCTCCCCACTCTGCCTAACAGCTCCTGGAGCCTCTGTCGTGGGGGGCTGGGCTTCGCTGGGGGCCCTTTACCTCTTCCCCTAACCCGGCAGGCAGTCAGGGACGGGAAATCTTTAGGTTATTATTACCGATGTTATTATACTACTGTCAAAGTTAGCATCTCACTTTTCAGCTACTATAGTCAGCCAGGGCTTTTTTTTTTTTTTTTTTTTTTTAGTGGAGGTGAAAGGGATTAAGAAGTACAAATTGCCAGTTATAAAAATAGGCATGAAGATATAAAGTACAGCATAGAGAATAGAGTCAATAATGTTGTAATAACTGTGGATGGTGTCAGATGGGTACTAGAATTATCAGGGTGATCACTTCACGACATATATAAATGTCTAATCACTATGTTGTACACCTGAAACTAATATAATACTGTATGTCAACTGTAATTAAAAATTAATTAAAATAAATTAAAAAATTTTTAAAAGCGTAGGTTCAATTTATTTCTTACTCATGCAGTACTGGTTTGAAAGCAAATGAGCCTTGTTAAAAGAGCCAGAACATTTATGCAGAAAATTTTTTTTTTTCTACAGAAAGACAGGAATAACTGAAAGGCCATACTAGGAAACACCAAGACATCTCCATAGTGTGGAAGACGTTACAAGAAAATTGGCCTGGCCCTCGCTGTTTGGCTCAGAGGATCGAGTGTCAGCCTGCTGACTAAAGGGTCCTGGGTTCAATTCTAGTCAAGGGCACATGCCTGGATTTTGGGCTCAATCCCGATTAGGGGGCGTGCAGGAGGCAGCTGATCAATGATTTTCTCTCATCACTGATATTTCTATCTCTCTCCCTCTCCCTTCCTTTCTGAAATTAATAAAAAAATATATTTTTTTAAATTGGCCTGGACTCTTTACAAAGTCAGTGTCATAAAAACATTGAAGAAAAAGGATGAGGGTTTTGTAGATTAAAAGAGGCCAAAGAGACATAACAACCAAACACATGTGTTGATCCTTAATGGGAATCCTGCTTTTTAAAAAGTGATAGAAGTCATTGTGGTGACAGTCAAGGAGATGTGAATTTAGACCAGATATTAGACACCAGAGAATTATTAATTTTCTCAGGAACAATGAATACTTCTTTAGTGTATGCCCATGCAATATTTGGGAATATCTATGCTAAAATTTATTTGTTGTTTATCTGAAATTCAAATTTAGCTGGGAGTCCTGGTATTCTTTTTCTAGTAATAACTAATTCTTTTTTTTATTGTCTAAAGTTTTACATATGTGGGAGTCCTGGTATTTTTTTTATTATTATTACAGTAAAACCTGAACTAAATCAGGTGAGGGAGTGTCCATTAAAGCTGAAAGTCTGTTATGTAATACTAGAGGCCCGATGCATGAAATTTGTGCAAGGATAGGCCCTCGAAACCCTGGCCCCAACCCTCTGGTCACTCTGGAAGGTTGTTCTGGAAGGTTGTTCTGGAAGGATGTTCCGCTGCTGTCCAATCTAATTAGCATATTAGCTCTTTATTACATGGGATAGTAGGTATTCTGAATCAGTATGTTAACAAATTGACAAATTAGTTAAGTTTACCTGTTTTTCTTCAATGTAATTAAAATTAAGTATGTATGAAAAGTTTATTTCACAGAAAAGTTTTATATGCATATATCACTGTAATTTTAAATGTATACTGAATGGGTCTAGTAATCTCCTGCATTTGCCAGTCACAGAGGGTGAACAAATGCTCATGGCTTAAGTGCGCATCGAACATCGTCTGGCCCCTGTTAAAACAACTGAAGAAAGTCATGCCACATGACAACAGAAGCAATTACCTCGCCAGATGTAGTGTGATCACGTGCTAATCATTTGCTGAACATTGTTTAGGAGTGCTGACTCTTGGATTTAAGTATGTAGACTATAGTTGTTAATATGCAATATTTATTTATGTTGGTGAAATAACTACAGTATTTTTTCTAACATATGGCCTATTTGCTAAAATTTGTTAAACATAACAGTGAATTAATAACAAAAAATAACTTTTAGTTTAATTTTAAGCATTTCTTGGTTAAAAGCATTTTAAAATTAGCAGGTGCTAATTTTCACATATGACATAACAATCAGAAAATTTGTCTGTTGAATCTGAAGTCCATTAAATTGAGGTCCTCAAAATCAAGCATTTAGTGTATTATTGTTTTTGTTAAATCTGGCAACACTAGACTGAGATGATAAGCAGATATATATATTTTTTAAATTTAAACACACAAAACAAAAATGCCTCAAGCAGAAGCTTCTAACTACCTTAGCAAGGTCTCATTGGCAATAGGACTCACCATTCCTTGGGCTCCTTTCTGAAGGTGGGCATTGTTTTAACACCTGTGGGACTGCCTGTGGCTTAATTACATTCCAGGAGAGAGAGCCCAAGTCCTCCAGGCTTCACATGACTTATACTTCTCCTCCCTTCTGCACCCTCAAGATATAAAAAATTGGAAAGACTTCCATTACTCCAACTTCCAGGGCTTGGAGAAGACAAGTATGTTTAGGTTACAGTAGGAAAGAGTCCATAAGAAAAATTTTTTCAGAGCTACCTACATTCTAGTGAGCAAAATAAAGATGAACATATCACAAGTATGAAAGCAAGCAATATGTAGAAGATAAAGGATGGATGAAGAACCCTGCTGAGAAAAAAAACCCAAGGAATAAAAGAAAATTTCCTCCGGTCATTTTGAGGATGTTTTTGTTTAGTTGGCTATTCACCAGATTGTTATAGTAATAAAAGAAAAAGAAAAGAAAGAATCAGCCTTGGATCTTTGATTCATTCTCTACTTCTGAGAATGGCTGCTTAAGGAGAAAATCAAAGAAGTGCCCCAAACAATTAAAAAAATTATATACATTCAGGGATATTGGTTCTACTATTGCTCACAATAGTAAACAAAAAGATTTATATAGTCAGAAGTTGGTCAAGTAGATAATAGAAATTCGTACCTTGACATACCATTCAGTGTTGAGAGTGAAGATTGGGATCTGCATTTTCTATTTCTGAGTAAAAATAATTGTTATGGAGCAACTTGTAAAGGAAAACCCTTTTGATGTTTGATCTGCTTACCTGTGATTATGTGCTTTTGTTCATAAAAGTTCTGGAAGAGGTGTTTTCTCAAGATGTTAGCAATGACTCCCATGTCTTTTGATGGGATTTCTAATTTTTCACCCTTCTCCACACTTTTCTGTATTGAGCTGACTTAAACACACACACACACACACACCCCACATCATATATGTATTGATTTCATTAAAAACAAAATCCAAAACACTTGTATCTCCCTTTGCCTTTTGTTGCGCTCAGGGGACTTGCAAAGTACCTGAAGTGCTCAGGGGTGAGGTAGACCAGATGGAATGAAACCAGGCCCCAGTAGCTTTGCAGTGAGAGGCCAAACACCTTGCTGGGCCTCGAGACAGTTCTGCAGCCCAAGCCCTTGGGATGTCTCAGCGCAGATGACCAGCTGGACAGGCAGCTGTTGGGACATTGGACTCATGGCAGATGAACTGATTTGGGAAGCAGAATGGGGCCAGCAAGTTATTGGCCAGACCGTCTTAGGCGATTATTTCTCCTCGCTAGCCTCGGTTTCTCTGTCAATGAAACGGAGTTAATGGAACCTACATTATAGGGTTATTGTAGGGATCAGATAAAGTAATATATGTAACAGATACTCAATAAATGTCCGTTTTCCTCTTCAAAGTCTTTCCATTGTGCGGCTATAATTAGATTTTTCATTTTATTGATGATTGAGCCTTGGGTGGAGGGCAAATTTACTTGGAAATGTTTATGGAAAGATAAATACCCTCCCTGGCCCACACATCTATGCTCACACATCTAGCCTTTGACACATTCGAATTTCACTAGTGGTGGGAGTCTTACCTCTCAACTATTTGTTTCAAGAACTTTGATTTCCTGGTGCATTACCTTATTTGATTTGTGGGAAACAAGAGACTTCTACTGTTATTTCTATGAATAGAACGTGATTAAACAGTCGTCAGGAAATCAGAACGAAAGGAAATGTTTTGCACTCAAAAAGCTGGCAATCAGCAAGGCAAGGTTAGAATGCCGTTTGCTTTCCGAAATGGAAGGAGGGTTTCACTTCCCCGCAGGGTGACAGACTCTCATCTCTGGGTTTCAGCTCCATTCGACAGCAGAGTCAGCCTGCTGCCCTGGGCGGAAACACAAGTGGAGCACATTTGGTTACTTCTGTTGTATTCAGTCCAGCAATTTGGATTTTAAAGAGTAATTAAGACGAGTGAGCCAGCCCTCCGTGTTGTCCTTGGAGGGACCGTCCATCCTAGGGGTAGGACGGAAACATTCTCTCTAAAGTCAGCTGAACACAGGAACCCAGCACAGTGAGGCTGCTCCTGTGTAAGGCTTGGATACAACGTTTAAAACAAAAAATATTTTATGGCAACTGGTATGTCAAAGCAGTGAACTCAAAGAGCTGGGTTCCAGTTCAGGTTCCCAGCATGTGGCCCTGGAATCCAGGAATTAAGCAGAATGAGGAACTCATCTGCACACAGTCCAGACAATTTCTCCCTCAGATCACATCTGTGATTCTGTAGGACATCTGTATTTCTCGTTGAGGTTAATGTATAGGAAAGATGGATACACTCATGAACCTTGTGCGTAGGCCAGGGGCTTCAGAATTTTTAAATGCATGAAGGTCCCTGTCATAACTTTCTCAAGTCAGAGTTCCTCGACCAGGGAAACTTCACCTCTGTCGGGTGGGTGTACATCTGAGGGGGCTTGACAACATTTTGACCTTCACCAACATCCTCTGTGTGGGAGGAGGAGGAGGAGGGAGCTTCTAGGGACTGGGTATGAAGCCGAATACCATTAGCAAGTGAAGATGCTGATGAATTAACAACCTCCAAATGGTCAAGCCTTAAAACTAAGCTCTTCCTAACGTTCGTCACTGGTAGCCATGGGATTAGTAGTCACTTGGCTCACATTGTGAATGACTCTGCGTGTCTGCGCAGGCGCGCCTGCATGTGCACAGGCACGCACACACATTCAGTGGAAAAAGAGAACAGAAATAAAAGATTCCAAACAATTAATTGGCCAATTAGCTGTCCTCGCAATTATGGGAATGTGACATTCAGTTAAATACACAATGATCGCTTTAAGTTAAATTGCCCACTTTGAAAGCGTCCTCCCGGCTCGGTTGCGATGCCAACTGGTTCTGACTGTGGTGCCTTTGCTTTTGAGAGGCAGGCACAACAGTTTCCCTCCACTAAGCCGGAGTCTGCTTTCTTAATTAACAAGTTGAAGGGGGCTGGGGTGTGATTGGGAACTGGGGGCTCAGCTAGACAACCTTTTCAGTGATTTCTCCGGCCCGAGGGTGGCCATCTGAGGAAATATTGCCGGGGGAGGCAGGCCAGGCCGGGAAGACTGGCTCCAGCCAGGACATTATTGTGCAATCAGCTAAAGGTCCCTTTTCTAAGCAGCTGGTGGATGGACAAAAATGAAAGACAAGTGACTATGAACAAAGTCTCATGACCCAGAGATGCAACAACATTACTGGAGTCTGGCTGGAGTCTTACCAACATTTCCTGCTGGCATCCAGAAATCCAAGAAGGGGACAGAACCTGAAAACCTTTCCTCCTCCTCTTGGTTTTTAAGTCTCTGGTCTCTCGGACTGACCTGCTCCAGGATGATGCAAGAATCTCGCTTTTCTCCGGCATTCTCCCCTCCTGGTACCATGCCCACCACTGCCAACCCGCAAAGACAGCACTACCCTCAATACCTGTGGTTCCCTCACATATCACTTTCACGTCCTTGAGCTCAGAAAGGGGGGGAAGGGGGATCAGGATTTGGGGGGGCACTGGGCACTCCTGGACAGGCCTCTGCTGCCGTGAGTGGCAGCTCAGATCCCAGAGCCCGGGAGGCTCTGCACCCAGTGAACATTAACAGATTGCAAGCCTCTCTGACGGCTGTTCCTGGGACACCCACGGCCAGCACTTCCTCTCTCCTGCGCTGTGAACTGTGTTCCAGATGGTCATGGCAGGACGTGAACCAGCACTTGCTTAAGAGCCAGGGGGGCTTCGGGACCCGGGCTTACTGCAGGCTCTGCTGCTTCCCAGCTGTGGGAACCTGGGCAGGTTACTTAAGGTTCTGAGCAGCAGGGAGTCTGTCTGTGAAAGGGGAATAGCATGGTACCTGCTCCACAGAGCTGCTGTACAAACGAAGTAAGGAAACGCATGGGAGGGGCCTACCACTGGTAAGTACTCAAAACTGGTAGCTCTTATTACTACAGATTTATTATTTCTTCCTAAAGGATGGCTCAGGGTCAAGGCTGGGCCTCCAGAGAAGGCCCAGCAGCCCCTCCGCCTTGCTTAGACCTGGGGCCTGGAGGCCGAGGCGCAGGCTGATGGGCCCACTGTACGATCCACCTTGCACGTGGCCTCCAGTGAGGTTTTTCTAAAAATGGGGCTCCTGGTACCCAAAGCCCTTCAGTGGCTGCCACTGACCACAGGACATAGGCAGGGCTTCTTGCAGCCGAGGGTCCCCCTGAGCCACCTGGCAGAAGTAAGGCTGGAAAGGGTCTGGGGGTCTGTAAGGGCCAGGGGCCAGGGTTCCGTCCAGGTCTAGGGAAGACTCAGGAACAGAAAGGAAGCTGATTTGGGGTGAGCATTTCAGGAGCTGAGGCAGGCGGGGATGAGGGGCCTGTGTGACGGCCGGAGCTGGGAGTGACCGGTGGTCCTGGGTGGGGGGAGATTTTGGCCTCTCTCTGTCCCATCCCCGCATGGCTGCTGGTCTTATTAGTGGGGAATAGAAGTGTGGCAGCACCCGTGGCGGCTTCAGTGGCTGGTGTGAGAAAGAAGCCCTCACCATGGGCAGTTAAGATGCTTTGGGTGCAAGTTAGAGAAACTCCAGTTCAGAGGGGCTTGAAAAATAGGGTTTCCCCCTCACAATTCTAGAGGTCAGAGGTGAGGCAGGCTGCAGGTGAGGGACTGTAGGTGGCTCAGCGAGGTCATCAGGAATGAGGCTCTGCTTGTGTCTCGGCTCTGCCCTCCTAGCCGTGGACACCCTCCTATGACGCTTTTCTTCAGAGTCTCAAGACGGCTGCTAGGGAGAACGGCAAGTACCTGCTTCCTTGGCGAGTGGAGGATGGGCACCAGGGACCCCTGGCAACCATGCGTGTCAATCTTGCCCTCCAGCCTGGCCGGGCTATTTAGGGCCCTCAGACCAATAACATGGTTTCCCTCTGGAGCTGGGTGGATCCCAGAACAAGTGTGAGACTCAGTGGAACAGGGACAGGGAGACTGTGGGCTGGGTACCCAAGCTACCTCCCCGCAGGTCCTAACGAACACACCCCCCACACTGCACCCGGGAGGCACGCCAGGTCCGCAGGACGGTGTCATCCTCGAGCTCCCTGAAGACCCACGGCAACCCTGAGAGGTGGGCAAGGAAAGGGCTCAGAGACGTTAAGAAACGGACTCAGGCCCACACAGGCAGGGGCTCCGCAGCAGGTCTTTCTTCCCCGCCTGCCCCCTCACAGCTTGTTTGTGGTCTAGCGTCCTATGGAGGCCTGCAGGGCAAGCAGGAGGCCCGCGGTGATTGAGTTGCCTGTTCTGTCTACGATTGGACTGATATGTAACAATCCACTCAAGAACAACCCGGTCCAGCCGGTATGGTTCAGTGGTTGAGCGTCGACCTATGAACCAGGAGGTCATGGTTGGATTCCCAGTCAGGCCACATGCCCACGTTGAGTGCTCCATCCCCAGAGTGGGGCGTGCAGGAGGCAGCTGATCAATGATTCTCTCTCATCATTGATGTTTCTCTCTCTTCCTCTCCCTTCCTCTCTGAAATCAATAAAAATATACTTTAAAAAAGGAGAAAGAATGACCCCGCAATGTGCTTGACTCCCCAGCAGCCCTCAGTCCTCAGCCACCAACCACCTGCTCTCTGGCACCGGCGTTCCCTGCCCCATCCCTGCTGCCTGCCCACAGGCCTGCTTGTTCATGTTTTCCCTTCCTGCCTCCCTGGGACCTTTGTCCCAAGACTCCCCATTATCAGAGAATGACAAAGTCCTCCCCTCCCCGTGCGGGTGTGACAGGCAGGGGACAGGGAGAAGAGAGAGAGGAAGGACACGCCTGTGCAGAGGGGTGGCGGCTGCTCCCCCTGGCACCGTGGCAGGGAAGCCATCTGAGCAGATTGTGTGGACTGGCCCAGGTGTTGCCAGCTGGAACACCAACTCCATTAGGGCAAACACACTGATTGGTCCACTGAAAGGTTGGATTCCTCCCAAGAAGTTTCTCTGTTGATGTGGAATGCAAACTAAGAAGTCGGAAACAGGACTTCAGACAAGCTGGTTTTCCAAGTAGCCAAGGGACAGAGTCTACCTGCTGGCTGGTGGGGCTTAAACCTTATTCCTATAGAGGTTCAGGGACATGGGGGGAATTGGCCTTCTTCTCTTTCTTCTTCTTCTGATGGGAGAACAAGAGTCAAGAAGGCTTCCCTTGCCTGGCGGTGTGGCTCAGTGGTTGAGCATAGATCTATGAACCAGGAGGTCACGGTTAGATTCCCAGTCAGGGCACATGCCTGGGGGCAGACAGGAGGTAGCAGACCAATGATTCTCATCATTGATGTTTCTCTCTCTCTCTCCCTCTCCCTTCCTCTGTGAAATCAATCAATCAATCAATCAATCAATCAATCAATCAATCAATGTGTGTGTGGATAGATATACTGTGATGCCCACCCACCATGCCCATGAGTCAGAGGTCACTAGAGTATCTTGCTCTTTTCCAGGGCTTCTTCTCTCCTTTTTCAAAAGGAGTCTCCCAGACTGGGGTGGGCCCCACCAGGGATTTCTGGATACCCTACTTCTTTCTGCCTTTAGGGACTCCTGGGTCTACAATGAATGAGGGCCCTGGAGTTGTGGGGGAAGCATGGGACACTTTCCTTGTCCACTGGTTGGGGAGAACTGTGGCTGAGCGCCTGCTCTGCCTTAGCTACCTGGGTGGCTTGGGGAAATCAAGCAATCCCTCTGTGCCTCAGTTTCCTCATCTGTCAAGGGGACTTTAATACTATCTGCCTTTTCTCCTGGTTCTTACGAAGATCACAGATGATATCAAGTAGGAAGACGCCATGCAAACCGGAAGACGCGTTATCAATGCAAAGGTGACTCTTCTAGTGACCCCTGACCCAATGCTGTGCTTGTCATTTCTCCCCAGTTGGAAATAAGACCGGGGGGCGGGGGGTGGGGGGGGATGGCTTTCAGCGAGGGGTTATTTCCTTAGGCCCCATCATCACTGAAGAGCTCTGGCATGGAAGTCAACAACACTGAATCTGAGCCCCAGCTTCCTCCATCACTAACGAAGTGACCTTAGCAGGTTCCTTCTCTGGCTTCTAGAAGTGGGGGAGGGCGATCAGATGACACTAAGCCCCTCCTGGCTCCGGTTCTGTGAATGTTATGAACTCCTTCCTTACCCTATAGTCAGGGTTATAACCACATTCCCACTGTGGTCTTGACTTTAAAGGGCTTTACTGAGGTGCACTTGGCATAGAATAAACTAGGGGACCTGACTCAGAAAAAACATAGCCGCTTCCCAGCGGACGCCTTTGCAGTCTCCCAATCCTCACCCTGACGAGGGGGAGCAGCACTGTTTTTTCCTAGCTTCCAGGGTTCCCATGACCCAAATGCCACGGTGGGGCCAAGAAGGGACCTCCAGGTCTGTGATGGGGAGAGAAGAAACGTGGACAGGGCGATCACTTAATAATATTGACTAAATCTTTGGAATCCTGACTTTCTGTGAAGAAGTAGCTTTCGGCCAAGTCTTCCATGTGCCTGAGAGAACCAACAAGAATGAGGAGCCACCGTGGCAACACCCCACGTCCGGTCTGTGAAGGAACCTCACAGGCAACTATAACTCTTCTGAAGTCCTGGAAAGTGGGGGGGGGAAGCAGATGAATCCTATACTGTGAGACAAAAATGAGTCTTCCTATACATCCCAGGTCATCGTCACGTGGTCAGCTGCTCTGCATCCACTGGAAATAATGCTATCAGAGAACAAGATGACACAAGGCAAGGACCCCCTCGACCAGCTTCTCCTCTTCTGCCCAATTGACATTTGGGGCCGATCGCCTTGGTTGTGGGGCCGCCCTGTGTGTTGTCGGATGTGTAGCAGCATCCCTGCCTTTCCCATTAGACGTCAGCAGCGCCCCACCCCCAGTGATGACAACCGAAAACATCCCTGGACGTTGCTGAACGTCCCCTGGGGTCAAAATTGTCCCATTTTGGTGTTTTGTCTTGTTTTCAAAGTCACGTTTTGTTTTTTGGAAAAGTCATTAAGGACTATTGTTTTAGCCACTATGGATTGTGTGACTGCTACACACCAGGCAGTGTGTTAAGGGCCTTACAGACTGGCATTTCGTTTACCATGACTAGTGGGTTACAAGGGCCTTTTATTTCTTCTTTTATTATGAGAAACACACAAAACAACAGGCCTTTCCGTCTCTCTGGGGGGAATGACAGGTTTTCCCTCTGCCTCTCACCTTACCCAGCAAGGAGGAGGGCGAGGGTCAGCAGGGGAAAATCACCAGGGGCCTGGCCCTGCCTCTTCAAAGGAATGTGCTTTTAGAATCCTCCTCACCCTTTTGGAGGCTCACGTATAAGATGAGGAGAATGATCCCTGCCTTGCAAGGCTGTGAGGCTTAGGAACAAAATTCGTGAGGAGAGGGAACATACCCGCTTTGCTTACCTCCGCCTCCTCCGTGCCCGGCCGCTGGTTCAGAGTCGATGATCAATACATGCCTCTTGGATGAGTAGGTTGATGGAGAGAACGTTGGGCCTCTGTCATAGGCACTGGCACCAACGTGTGCCCAATAAATGCCAGGCTGACTGTGTCTGTGGCGCAGACGGGCCGAGGAGAGAGGCACCAGCCGGCGTCAGATGCTCTGGAGAGCAGGCCACAAACTACAGCCACCTCTGTCCTTGTGGAATTTGTGATCCAGGAGGACGTTAACACAATGTCACAACTCATCAAATCATTGCCAGCGTGCAAACCACAGCAAAGCCGGGTGCCACACACTCCCACTTAAGCACACAGGCCGCTGAGACCATCTCTCCCGGGGTCTAGCCTGTGGGAGGGACTGTGGTTCGTCAAGGATCTGGGCTCCGCAGAAGTTTTAGAGAGGTTTTCATTGCTTTTTAAGCTTAAAACAATGAACTTTAATAAAAGAAAACATTTCCATTGGGCTTGTAAAGACTTAATAGGAGTTAAAAGTAATTAGCTAGTCTGTTTGGTTCTAATTCGATAAGTGCTTTCTTTTATTAACTTCACTGTCCTTGAAGATTGGGATTGAGATTTGTCTGCAATTGGAAAAGGGCGCGTTTGCCCAACGATGGATGGGTGACTGGACTAAGGCAGCCGCTTGCGCTGGCAACGCCAACAAGAGCCGGGGCTCCGTGAGGCTGTGTGCGAAACCGGCACGTTTCCCTCTCCGCCTGCCGAGCCTCGTTTTCTCCTGAGAAGTGGGGATGGCATTGCCGTGCAAGGCTGTGTAGGGAAAGCACTGGTGTACGGTGTGGCACAAGGAGGGGCCAGTTCATGATGACCCCCTCTTCCTCCTCCCTTTACCCCGGAGACTGCCCCTCCCAGTCCTATTCTCTGTGTCCCACTGAGGTCAGGTGACAGTGCTGGTGCTGGTGGGCATCCTTGCCCTGACCTGAGTCAGACTGGGAGCTCCTGGAGGGCCAGGGCTGGGCTCCCTCCCCTGAGTGCCATCAGACCACTCCCCTCCCTGTCCTGCTCACTGGCACTACCAGAATGACATTTCCCAGGCTCACGGGCAGCAGGCTTTGGCGAGTATCTACCAGTGGGAGCACTGATGGGAGATTGGACAGTGGAAAGAAAGGAGGAGCCAGGGTGTTCACCGAGCCCTCCCTCCTCTGTGTGGGGATATTTGTTTGGCGGTGGCTGTGTCTCCTCTGATCACCATGGTCCAGCCCTGCCTGGCCGAGGCTGGGGCCACACCACCTTCCTCCTGCATCCTCTGTGCCCTGTGGGTGGTCCTGGCAGCCTCCTGCTGTGGCTAAGCTCTGAGCGGCTTCTAAGCTTTTCAGTCTATGTGAGCACTTCCCTGCTGTGAATTCCCTCTACGTGGACGGCCTCGCATGGCTGTTTCCCTGACAGGAGCCTGTGGGCGCCCCCGTGTCCCCAGCCTCTGACCACGGAAAGAGCTCACTGCGCTCCTATGGGCTGGGTGCATTTCCTGATAGAATATTCCAGAAAGGGTGGATTTTGCCCACCTTTTCCAGGCCTTCTCCTTGGTCTCCCCTCACTTTCCAGAACCGTAGCAATCTAGAAGCATGAGGAGCAACTCAAGTGAGGGCCAGCCCTGGAAAACCTACAACCAAATCTTTAAAGCTCTTGGAGATTCTGTCTGGGTCGTTGCTGGTTTGTTTTCTCAAGCCCCAGCTTCTAATTGGATCCATCTACATAACCAGTGTAATCAGTGAGCCAAAATTAAATACCCCACCTCTGCCCTTCTCATCGATCACAGATCACGAGTATAAAGGCCGGTTCAAGTGGAAGGGTCGGCTCCGGGAGGCCAGCTCTGTCGTCAGTGCTGGCAGGCTCGGCCCAGAGGCAGGACCTCACCCCCCGGCTGGGGACGGCAAATGAGTCACTCTCAATAGGTCCTGCCTGCAGCCAAATTAGTCTTGAAGGAGACTCACGGGGAATACTGATTTCAGAAAAACACAGCCTGATTACAGACGCCTGGGCGGGCATGGCATTGGTGGTGTCCTGAACATGCCAGGGCTCTGGGACCTTCTAGGGCAGTGGTCGGCAAACTCATTCGTCAACAGAGCCACATATCAACAGTACAACAATTGAAATTTCTTTTGAGAGCCAAATTTTTTAAACTTAAACTATATAGGTAGGTACATTGTTATTAACTTAATTAGGGTACTCCTAAGGCTTAGGAAGAGCCACACTCAAGGGGCCAAAGAGCCGCATGTGGCTCGTGAGCCACAGTTTGCCGACCACGGTTCTAGGGGAGGTCTGGAGGGCCACCCTGTTCCTGCCCAGGCCCCCTCCTTCGCGGAAGGTCTCAGAGTGTGGAGACAGACCCAGCTGTGGGGTCAGGGTGAATGTTGGACCTGGTCTGAGCCTCAGCTTCCTCATTTGTAAAATGGGCTCTTCTGTCATAGTCCTAGAAAGAGCTCCAGGACAGAAACTATGCTCCACAAAGAGCCGAACCTGGACCCCCCTGCAAGGAGCCAGGCCGAGCCTCTAGAGCGCCTGAAAGCCTAGTTGCTCTGCGCTGACCTGCTAGTCCTTTAAAGGAACCTGCCTGTGCTTTGGGGGACAGGGGTTCAAACTACAGAAAGCCCCTGGGCGAGTCTTGGCTGCCGTTGCTCTGGCTGCGGACTGTGCAGCCTGGTTCGCCTGGACAGTGCCTTTCTCTGCATTTACTCACAGTGAGTGTGGGTTCTTCCTGTCTCTCCTCTTCCCTCCCCGCCTTTCCCACCCCTCCCATCCTTTCCCCCCTGCTCCGCCCTTTCCTTCTCCTCCTCTTCTTTTCTTTCTCCCTCTCCCCGCCTTTCTCCTCCTCTTTTCTCTTCTCCTTCACTTTTCCCTCTCCTCCTCCCCTCACCCCTGATGACATCATCGCTTCCTGGCCTCAAAAATGTCTGTGGAGGCCTGGCTGCTCTGTCTTCCCAGCCCAGCCAGGGGAGGGAACCGGAAGGGGGTGACATTTAGCCATTGGAGGGTGACGTGGGTGATGGGGAGAGGGCATGTGGCCTTTGCAATTGTTGCTCTGTTGCCTGGTGTGCTAGGCCTAACCCAGTCCCTCGGCACCCCTTCCCCTTCCCACTGCTAAGCCATGTGGAGTATCATTCTCCTCCCTCTCCCCCAAGCTCACACCCATCGTTATCGACCCACCTCCCGTGTGAACTTCATGCAACATGGCCTAGAGCAGGGCTCCTTCAAGTGCCCTTGACGGGGAATGGAACCCGAGACCCTTTGGTGAGAGTGCTGCTGCTCTGGCCATTGAGCGGCTCTGGCCAGGGCCTCAGTGGGTTTTAAAGGTTGACCACTTTCACTCTGTCCCCACCAGCCTTGTCAGTGCCCGGGGGGAGCACTCCTGTCATGGTTTGGTTTTGAAATTGGCTGAGGGAATAGAAATAGGAGGCAGGCGACTTGTCCTCTCTCAGCCACGGTGAGCGCAGGCTGGAAGGCAGGCCTGGCCCCCACACATCGGCCCCGGCTTTGAAACAGGTACTTCGGATTGGACCGCTTCTAGGTTCAGATGCATCTTTGTTGAAAAGGAACGGTCAGCAGAATGAATACAGCCACCATCGGCCTTTCACGCTGTATGTCAACGAACCCATTCCGTTTCTCTTCATTTGTGGAAAAATACACAGAGAAAATTCCCGTGGGAAACGGGAGTTTTAAATGACATTGTTTGTTCTCTGTAATTGAAGAAGTGCTGTGCACGCGTAAGGCATGAGCACCGTGTTCTCAAAACACCCGTGGGCGTGAAATGCTTCAGGGTGAAGGGGACCCAGGGCTCCAGGCTGGGCCTGCTGCAGGTCTGTGCACAGCTACGGAGACACCAATTCTTACTGTGAATGTCTAAGGAGGGGATATGCTCTCAGCACTCCTGAGGTTTATTTGACCATGAACCTTGTCACAGAATCTTGGGGGGCTAGCAGACCCTAGAGTACGTTTGTAAACCCTAGGATCAAAAAATCACTAGTGAATACAACCCCCTACACGTGTGGAATACTTTATAGCTGGTCCTCAATGAGCTTTCAGACGATTTCATTCAATAAGGTTTTCTCCAGGGACAAAGGACAGGGTCATTTGAGATTGTGGTGGGCAAGACCGGGGGCACCAACAGGGGGACCTGGGCACCCGGAGAAGCTCCAGGGAAGCTGGGGACAAAGGCCCCCCCTCAGCAGCCCCTCCACTGGGTTCCTGCTCTGCCACAGGGGCTGGGCTGCACCTCCTCAGGAGGCTCCTCTCTTCCCCAGAGCCCACGGGAAGATCCCCCAACCTCCCCGGGTCCCCAGCCAGCATGAGGCCCCAGCCGGGCACTTCCCTGACTTTCCTGCCGCAGGAACATGCGTGGTTGTGGGGGAGCACAGCTTTCCGGGAGGCCCCTGTCAATGGCTGCTCAGGCAAAGTACAAACTAGAAGGCATATGCATCCTAAAATAGAATCTTGGAGAAACGAATGTGCTATCTAAAGGAATGAATCTCAAATAGGCAATGTTCAAGGATTAGGAGGAGATACTATGTTGGCCAGAGAACATTTCCAGATAAAACACACACCCTCCGCCGCCAAACAAATGAACTAACAGAAAACCAACAAACAGGCTAAACTAAAATATAAACAACAACACAGCCACACAGAAAACCACAGGCAGGCAGTCACCTGTTCTGCTTGGGGATAAAACTGACAGTTCTACAAATTCAGGGAGAGAGAGATAAAGGATTTCAAAGTATGGGAGTGAGTTTTTGTTTTTTCATTTAATGCCAGGTTTCAACGAAGGGAGAATATGTTTGTCACTGGTACACATTCGTTCCGTGTAAAACCCATCCAGATGTCTTAACAGGCTCTGTCAGGAGTGGGAGGGTCCCCACGGCTTCGTCTCAAAGCCGGTGAAGAACCCTTCACTGGGAGTGTGGAGCAGGCCCCTCATGGCCATCACTTCTTTTTGAACACTTGATGGCACACCTGGTCACCGCATGTCAGATCCTGCAACATCAGAAAGTGGGTGAGTGATGAACAACCTGGGTCTTTCCTCTGCCCGGCCCCTGGCCTTCGTGTTGTCTGTGATTTGGGTGGGAGGTGGGGGGGGGGGGGGGCTGACTGTAACAAAGAGGACACGTATTCTGGGCAAAGTGCATCTCATGGATCCAATCAGCTGACATGCCCTGATTTGATTTTGACCCTTGAATTGAGCTTGAGCAACTATAAGAACAAAAAATTTGAAGAAATTACCCTCTTGGGCGGGATTTCTCCTACTTTCATGATTAAAGCAACATCACCTAATTTATAAAAGGCAGCAAAGCCATGAAGAAGAGAAGGCTCTAGTGGGGAGAAGCATTTGGAAGGCAAGGGCCTAGGAAGATGCCTGCTGGTGACCCGTGTGGCTCAGCCCTGTGGGCTTTCTGGGCTTGGGAGATCAGAACGTTGGTTGGTCTTGGCCCAGGCAATGAAAGGGTGTGGGCTGCAGATAAGATGCTGTTTTTCATCCAGATAGAGCAGCGGTTCTCAACCTGTGGGTCGCGATCCCTTTGGCGGTCGAACGACCCTTTCACAGGGGTCACCTAAGACCATCCTGCATATCAGATATTTACATGACTATTCATAACAGTAGCAACATTACAGTTATGAAGTAGCAACAAAAATAATGTTATGGTTGGGTCACAACATGAGGAACTGTATTTAAAGGGCCAGAAGGTTGAGAACCACTGAGATAGAGGGAGCCCTCAAGCCTTATCCGTAACTCATGACTCTTTAAGGAAGGAGAGAAAAACACGGGTGTGGGGAGCACCAGGAAATCATCGCAGTTGACGATGAATCCGTTGTCTTCACCACAGGGACCGTTGGGTATTGCACTACAATTAAAACGATCCATCATCCAACCCCGAGCAGGTAGGGAAAACCTTCCATGGAAAACAGCGCATGCCTCCCATTGGTCATCCATCAGCTGACATTGCTCTGGAATAAAGATCCCAGGTGAGGCAAGGCTGGCTCTGAAGGGCACGTGGTGACCTGAATACTGACACTGGGGCCAGGCACCTGCCTGACTCCACAGATAAATGAATGAATGAAGTGCCATTAGTTGAATGAGCCATTTATTTAACAAATGAGTGACTGAATGCATGAAGGAGTGAAGAATTTTTCACTGTTTGAATGTTTGACCCATACATTGCCTTGAAGATTGAAGAATAAAAAAGTAAGCTACCTACACAGATATAATTCAAGGATATCAGCAATGGTACCCACTGCACTGCTTTAGTTTGGCATCCGGTGGACACAGCTTATGATGGGAGGTCCATGCCTGAGGCCTACAAGCAGTTCATGGGCTCAGCTGCCCCCTGTCCGTTCCACCTGCACCCCAACCTCTCTTTTCCAAGCTCACATAGCTGCGAGGAGGCCTGGGCCCACCATCTCTGGGGACATCTTAATTCTGAGCCTCACATTTCTCTCTGGCTGCTCTTTACAGGTTCCCTGCATTTCTCCATGGATCTCAGCTCCCTCGCTCAGCATTTTGAACTTTCATTTTAACGGCAGCCATCACAGAAACGGCCGTATAGATTTCTTCCTGGAGACCCCTGAGCCAGACAGGAATGGCTTTCTGACTCTATGACCACACACATTTGGCTGGAGCTCAGCGGGGGAGTGCAGGGCCATTTTTCTTGTCAAGGTGCCAGGCTGGATGAACAGGCAGCTCGTGTGAGCACAGAGGCAGGGAGCTGGGCAGACCCGGGACTTACCAGGTAGAGCTTGTCCCCTTCAACCCACTGCCTCCAGCCACGGTTCTCCTTCTCCCCCTTCTGCACGCACACGAGGACATTGCCTTCCCAGGTGATCAGCGACTGCAATGACAAGTTCCAGCAAATCAACTGCGTAGCCTTGACTGGGACCAGACGAACGTCAACCTGCGGCTGCAGTCCCGACGCTGTGCCGGGCAGAGCCCTCAGCCTCGGCCGAGACCTTCCAGGCTCATTTCCACACACACCTGCCATTCTAGCCAAACCGGCTGGCTGTGGCTGGTTCTGTCCTCTTTTAAGGAATTCTACTCTTCCATTTTATCCTATGGGACAGATAGCATTCCAAGTCAGAAGCGGGGGAGATGATGAATGTGACTGTCTCACGATGTAACATTTCTGGGAGGGAAAACACCTCGGAGTCTGCAGATGAATAACAAACTGGGAAAAATAACTGTAACACATGTCAGACAAAAGACCTGCGCCCCTTCTATATAAGGCGCTCCCATAAACCAGTAAGAAAAAGATCATTATCCTAATAGGAAATTCAACTGAAGACGCCAACCCACAGCTTACATTTGGGGTGGGGAACGTCATTTGGGCTGGCCCTGCCACGGCATTAGGAGTGAGTTAATTAAATGCTTGACCAAATAGAGCAGCTAGTTTTTAAGGTGATAACTTCATATGGCCCTCGGATGATGTTATAAATATCCAGATGGCTCTGGGCCAGAAAAATGGTTCCCTCCCCTGACACAAGGAAAGAAAAACACAACCCTAGCAGATGGCTTTTAAACCTAAGAAAAGACAATCAACTTCACTCATGATAAGAGAAATGCAAATGAAGGCTTTTTTGATACAATTAATCTCACAGTCAAAGATAAAAGAGTGATAGCACACTGCAGAGGGGCGGGCACCCTCTGTGGCTGATTGGCTCACCCACCCCCTGTCGCCCCTTCCGGCTGAAGGGTACCAGTCAAGTCACAGGAAGGAGGTAGCGCGGAGGGCACCTGCTCTGTGCTGATTCTCTTGGGAACAGTCCTGTGCGGGAGACTGGGCACAGTCTGTCCTGGTACTTCTCAGTCCCCACTGGAGAGGGAGAGCCAGAGCCAGAGCGAGAAAGAGAGAGAGAGAGACCCAACTGTTTGCTGTGGGCAAGCAGAGACAAAAAGTAGAAAAGGGGATTCATTCATATTCTCTCTCTTTCTTTCTTTCTTTCTTTCTTTCTTTCTTTCTTTCTTTCTTTCTTTCTTTCTTTCTTTCTTTCTTTCTTTCTTCCTTCCTTCCTTCCTTCCTTCCTTCCTTCCTTCCTTCCTTCCTTCCTTCCTTCCTTCCTTCCTTCCTCTCTCTCTCTCTCTCTCTCTCTCTCTCTCTCTCTCTCTCTCTCTCTCCTTCCTCCCTCTCCCTCTCCCTCTCCCTGCAGGGCTAAGAACTGATCCTGGGGAGAGTGGGGTCTGAGGGAAGCGGAGAGGCAGAAGGAAAGTGGGTGTTAACGCAGGGAATCATTTGAGATTTGAGGCAGAAAGGGCTGAAAGGACGCCGATCATTTCAGGAAGAGGGCGTTCTCCGCCATCCATGGTGATGCAAGAACTAGTCAGAGAGAACAGGTCTCTTTCTCAACCAAAATGCAAAGACTGGGGGAAATGAATCATTTTCAACTGAAATTCTGCGCCAATTTTCCTGTGAATTCTGGTGTCTGATGCATGGGCCCCCCAGCCACGCAGTTCAGAAAAGCCCTGTGGATCCCTCAGCCTCGCGGGTGGGGCTTCGCAGGGGCCGTCCCAGGCTCGGACGCTGAGGCTCTCATGCCAGGTCCACTCTGATGGAAGTATCTCCAAAGTGCTTTTCATGTCCGACTTCCTTAGCGAGGGCACTGAATATAATTCAGCCTCGACGTGATGGCTGAGGGGACAGTGCCGCAGGACGGCGTGAGAAATAACACGGGCCCGCTCTCGTGGCTTGGATGTCAGTAGCAAAGAAGGATGACAACCTTCCCTTCCAATCCCAGGGAGGTGACAGCGCTCATGGCCCATGACTTGGGGAAGCGCTGAGACCTCCAACTTTTGAAAGAGCTTCTGGAAGCAGAAGAGAAGGGGGACTCCGGGGAGAGTGGGGTGCCTGGAGAATGAGGAAGGGCAGGGTGGAGGGTCCTGGCACTGTGAGGGGCTGGCCTCTGCTGGGGGTGATGACATGGGTACCTGGCGATAGGATACCCAGCTCACCTCCCCAGCTTGGGAGCCAGGGCAGAGGTCCCGGTGGCTGCATTGGCACAAATGGGGTGGGTGCTATGAATATTCAAGCTGCCCACTCTCATGCAAACTACACGGGCACGGACAGTGAGCAGCCACTGGTGGTCGTACCAAATGACCAACCAGAAACCCTCTCCTGGACTGTGTGACCCCTGGGGTCCTTATATGATGCTAAGGTTGGGGTGGGAGAATCCTTCAATTTGACTGAGATTAACTTTCTCCCCATTCCTACGTGTGGGGACTGACCAGGTATAACTGGATTTGGAAAACCAAAGGCAGGAGCACGGAGTGTGAGTGTGAACACCGAGACAATTGCTCACCAGGCTGTGATACCACACTGGTGACTCTGGAGGAGAGGGGACCCTTGCCTTCCCCACCTCCACCCACTGCCCCCTGCTGCTTCCACTCTCTGCCTTATTTACAAACCGCTCCTCTGGGGAGGGCCGGCCTCCTCCGTACTCCAGCTCCTGTGCTTGGAGGGAGATAACACGTGAACTCAGGGCTGCTCGCTTTCAGAATCCTCCCTACACGCACGCCACTCAAGCACCTGGCAGCCTGGCCTTCGGAAGCCTGGGGATTTGCTCCATTAGGTCCTGGGAGTTAGGGTGACGCTGACCCAGAGCCAGAGGCTTGCCCGAGACTTCTGGAAGTTCCTGGGACGGGGGAACCCTGACTTCACTCAGTACACTGAGTGTTTTGTTTGCGATGCACCTCATTCTTCTTTAAAAAATAAACCAGTGGGGCTCACCTAAAATGGAGATATTTCATATGAAAACCTATGAATTCTCAACATCTCTTGGGGGAAAAAATCTGTGAACATGAGGTATCAGTCCCTCGTGGCAATGTGTGGCTGGTGCTGAGCAGGCTGGCCCCCCCCCCCCCCCCCAGGAAGCTACCCTGCTCAGCTCACAGGGCGGAGTCCTCCCTACGACCCCCCACTGGGCCCTCTTCTCCTTGCCCGCCAGCCCATGCCAGACCCTGCAGGGGCCGCACCCTCCAATCGCCCCTTTGCTCATAAGCTTAGTGCAGAAGCTAGCTTGCCCCTTCCTCCCTAAGATAATGTTGCTTAGTGCCGGCATCATTAAGTCCATTCTGGTCCCCCTTCCAGGTTGTTGCTGTCATTTTCCCTTTGTGAAGCCAAACAGCCAGCCTCTCCAGAGTGCGCGCATGACAACCGCCTGCCCAGCTGAGTACCTTCACAGTGCGGTTGTCCAGGCCCTTGGTGTGCTCGTCAAACTCCACTCCAACGGTGAAATCCAGGTCATAGTTGCGGAACGTGCTGTTGGTTTTCGTCTTGAAGTTATCGCCGTCCTGCTGAATGATCTTGGTCTGAGTCAGGCGGACCGCGATCTTGCGGGTGGCGAAATCAATATCTGTTGGCAAAGGGAGTGGTGGAGGTTCTGATGTGCTCAGCCAGACTCATTCATTTCTTTAACAAGGCCAAGCAATCAGGACCGGAGACACAGGGCAGGGCAGGCCCCATTTCTCTGCCTAAGCAGGAAACAAGAGTTGTCTTACACCCAGCCAGTTTGGGCAGCTCAGTCAATTGTTGGGGAGCCCTGGTGGCAGGGGGAGGTCGCAGGCAGGGTCATGCCTGAGCTGCAACTCTCCAATATGCATTCATTATGTATTCATGTGTACACACACACACACACACACACACACACACATCCCTCCACCACAGCAGCTCCATTCTACTTATTTGACATATTGGGTTTCTTTTGAAGAGTTTGCTAAACATACAACTTCATGTTTTAAAAGAAAAAAGACTGTTTAAAACTCACCAGCCTAGATCATAGGCAAAGATGGAATTTGTTATTGTCTACAAGCACGGAAGGGTACATATAAACTTCCATTTTTATTTTTATTTTTTTTAAATATATTTTATTGATTTTTTACAGAGAGGAAGGGAGAGAGATAGAGAGTTAGAAACATCGATGAGAGAGAAACATCGATCAGCTGCCTCCTGCACATCTCCTACTGGGGATATGCCCGCAACCCAGGTACACGCCCTTGACCGGAATCGAACCTGGGACCTTTCAGTCCGCAGGCCGACGCTCTATCCACTGAGCCAAACCGGTTTTGGCAAAACTTCCATTTTTAAAGCAGATTAGGAGCTTACTTACGTAGGCTGTTCTCCCTCCCTCACCAGCTTTAAGTGTGCTCCAGATACTGTAGACCAGCGGTCACCAACCTTTCGGGCCTCACGGACCACCAGTGGTCCTAGCACCACTGGTTAGCAACCGCTGCTGTAGACACTCAGTAAACACTTGCTTTGAGATTTGCTTCATTGTTTTTAAGGAAAAGATGGCCAGTTGTTTATATTTTTATTATGAAAAATTTCAAACAAACAAAAGTAGAGAGGGGAGTACCAGGAATCCTACACTCATCACCCGGATTCAACAATTACCAATATTTTGCTGCGTTTATTCATCTACAGCTTTTCTTTGTCCCGATATTTTAACGGAAATCTTACTCATCTCTTAGAGACCATTAGGAAGTAAAAGGGAGCACGCCCTTCAATGGAGTGCTGCATTTCCCAAGCTCTGTACTTTACAGTAAAAAGCTAAGTGCTGCGTGCACCTCCTTGCTAACCTCTGGTTATACATAATCCATCCTTCAAGCCAAAAGGGCGCTATCTTTGTGGAATCAACCTAGAAACGGAGGATAAGTCTGGGGTTGCTAAATGTGTTCCTTTGCTGTGAACATCATTAAGCTCTTAGTCTCTCACCAAATCATATTTGGCCCCCTTTATGCCTGTAAATTCTCCAGTAAAATGGGGGAAAGATGGCTTATCTCACAGTTATTTGAGGTAAAAATTCACTTAAAATAATGATAAAATGCTTTACACAGTGCCAAGCAGCTGTGGTTATGTGACGCACATTGGCCTCCAAGCCTTGGCCTTTTCTGTTTCAGTCAAACCCAGTCTGGAGTGAAGTGTTTGGGCCACACTTGCACGTCCACCACCCGACGCTGTCCAAGGGCCCGGACTCTGAAGAACAGTCGGATGGCGGCTGATCTGCTCACTTGCATGGCCCTGGCCCGTCACGTGGGCATTGTGTCAGCTTCCTCACTCCAAGGTTTGACCAGGGGGTAAAGAGCTTTAGCTTTGGCCCTCGGTGCTGAGGCCCATGCTGGGCCACACCCTGCTGCTGGCACCACAGGTGGAGATGGAAAGAAAAAAACAACCAACAACCAACAACCAACCAACCAACCAACCAACCAACCAACCAACCAACCAACGAACCAACCAACCACAGGTCACGTATTAACCAGATGAAACAAAGAAGGCGGCTCCTCCAGGCAAAAACTACTCAGAAAGAACTGGGAATTACAGAGGAACTCAGAACCGAGGTGTTTGTCAGAGAACAAGCCTATTTTCACTGCCCAGATGTGGATAGCAAGGCCCAGAGACGTTAAGTGGCAGGTTCCGAGCTACTCAGCTGGGCTGGAGCTCCCGACAGTTTGCCTACAAATACATTCCGTGTATCAGTCACAACTAAGGCTTCCCCAGCAGAAAATATTGCTTGTCCTTGGCTGCTTAGAAAGGTGGATCGCAGTTTAAAACGCCTATTGCTGGGGGGACCGGCTTGCCCTGGAAATAGCATCCCTACTCAATCTTTCTGACCGGGGCCAGCGGAATCTTGTTAGAGGCTCTATGCAAATGTGATCAAGCACCACTTCTTCTCTGGATTGAAAAATGGCCTGGCCTCTTGGCTACCCTTTAGCGTTTACACAGGCCAGTTAATCACGCCACCTCTGCTCCACTCTGGGGAAGGGAGCCGTGATATTTCTAATCAAAAGGAAGGTTTACCTGCAGCTGTAGAACACACACGCGCACCCACACACAGGTTACAGAAACGCTTCCCCTTTGTACTCTGCAGAGAAAATTATTTTCCTGCTATGGTATTCTAACACCAGGGTTATCAAGTATGTTTTATCTGCTTCTCTGGATGAAAGGTAGCTCCGCGCCTGATTTACAGCTGGGTGAAATGAATTTCTACCTCAGGGGAGAAGGTCCAAAGGCAAGCTAGTCCTGAATAATATATATATGGCTTGTAGCTGCCGCAGAAGAAAAAAAACAACACTGAAGTGACTTTATTAAAAGCATACTTTTCATAACTGCATTTTGAACAATGCAAGCCATAAAGGTGAAATATGAGTATGCTACTCAACATTAAAATGCTTTGTAATGTTATTGTGAAAAAAGCTAGAGTTGCAGGCTGAAAGGGCAGGCACTCTTTGTAAATTAAAGAGCAGAGATTGCACACATATTCATCACATGAAATCTGAGACCCATTCCCAGTGCACCGGTGATGGGCTTCAAACCTGGACCCCTTCATTCTCCCATCATCAGCACTTCGAGGCAATTGTGAGCAGCAGTGTGGAGGAGCAATCCTCTCCATTCTTCCATGCCATTTCCTCCTCCGTATGACACATTTAGAGAGGACTTGGCTTGGCCTCCTACCTGCCTCTTCTCACTCCTCAAGGGCATTTTTAAATAGGTTTCAAACTTTCTCTGGCCAGCAGAGGCAGGCCGGAGACCTTGGGGTGCCTCCCTGCTCCCCTTGCTCTATTTTACCTCCTCACCTGTAGGCTACTACTTCCCACTGGGAAGGGGCCAGGATGGAGGTGCTGCTGGTACAAGCAAGGAAGGGCCGAAACTTGCCTTCACCTGGGTCTCTTCCACCCCCAGCACTTTCCCTGTTTGAAAGTGCAACCAGGTACCATGCGGTTTATACAAAGCTTCGGCAATGACCTCATTGACTTGTGAGCGCCAGCAGGAATCCAAATGTTTTAACGCCAACTCTTCCTTGGGTCATTAGACAGTCTGTCTTCTTTTTTCCTTCCTTCCTTCCTTCCTTCCTTCCTTCCTTCCTTCCTTCCTTCCTTCCTTCCTTCCTTCCTTCCTTCCCTCCTTCCTTCCTTCCTTCCTTCCTTCCTTCCTTCCTTCCTTCCTTCCTTCCTTCCTCCCTCCCTCCCTCCCTCCCTCCCTTCCTTCCCCCCTCCCTTTTCCCCTCCTTCCCTATCTTCCTCCCTTTTCTCCAGCCCATGGCACTGCCCTAGCCCAAGCCACCATCACGTTTTGCCTGAACAACGTAACAGCCTGCTAATGGGAATCTCTACTTCCACTCACTCACTCACACACTCATTCGTTTTTACGAGGGACTCTGAGGGGCTCCCGTGCAGTGACTAAGGGTCCTGCCTGTCTACTTAGGTGTCCGCATCCTGACAAACTTGGCGAGAACGAAGCCTCCTCCCCTAACCCTGGGCCTAGTTCCTCCTCCCGGAACAGTGCTGCGGAGAGAGCTTGGGTGTTAGAATCAGACAGGGCTCCTGTCTGCACTGCAGCAGTTCCCAGCCACGGTGACCCCAGGCCAGCCCCTGCCCCGCTTCCCTGGGCTTCAGATACTTCCCCTCACGAGATGGAAAGCAGTCCTTCCATCCTCGCCCCCGACTCCACCCTGTGCTCTGGATCATGTGTCCACGTGCCAGTTTTAATACTCCACTTGGATGCATAATGAGCATCTGAAACCAACTATGGAAAGCAGAATGCTGCACGCATGTCCCCTGCCCAGCACCCCGTCTGAACTCACTCCTCCCCAGGCCTTCCCCATTTCAGCCAATGGGATCGCCACCTTCCCAGTTATTCAGGCCTAAGCCTGGGGCCCATCTTCACTTCCTCTTGCTTCGTATTCATCTGCAAGCACTTTACCTCCAAAGTATACACAGGATCTGTCCTCTTTTCTCCAGCCCATGGCACTGCCCTGGCCCAAGCCACCATCATGTTTTGCCCGAACAACACATCAGCCTGCTAATGGGCATCTCTGCTTCCAGTCTTGCCCTCCTGTGACTCATTCTTCATACTGCAGCCATAGTGATCCTTCAAGAATAAGCTAGGTTAAGTCTTCCCACCATAAGGCCTGACCTGCCTCTGTAGACGGATCTTTCTTTGTTCACCACACTCCCAACACACCAGCCGTCATATGGTTCTCGAACATGCCCAGAGCCTTTGCACGTGCTGTTCCCTGTGCCTGGAATAATACTTCTCGGCATTTAAGCTTCGGCTTCGATGTCACCTGCTCAGGCAGCCTTCCCTGACCACCCATCATTCCTTCTTATTTTTTTTTAAGCACTTACCACTATCTAAAATCATCTTCATCCGGGGATTTTCAGCCTTTTTCATCCCATGGCACACACAAATTAATTACTAAAATCTGCAGCACACCAAAAATTTATTATATTTTTTGTTGATCTGACAAAAATGTAGGTATAATTTTTATTGAGTTACAAAAAAAAATAAAAATAGCAATTACCTCCCTTTTTTGCTGCAAAGTGACTTTAAAAAAAAAAAAATCAGGTGCCTATACTTGTACATAAAGATTTCTGTTACCCAAAACAAAACAAAACACCAACCCAATCAGACACAACCTGATCCAGCCAGAAGGAGGGCCTCAGGGCATGACACTTTTCTCAGGGTAAGTGAGTTTACCAGCTGCTTTATTTGCTGTCAAAAAAGAATCTGGGGCCTCAAGAAAGGCCAGTGTCTTGGAAAGCAGGAGAGGAGGTGCCCTTGACACTTGGCACTCCTTTGAACAGTTAATGACTTGATAATTTGGGGCAAACCCAAAGGTTGGCATGACGTGTCACTCTGCTGGGACCAGCAGCTGGGGTGTGGGGTGAGTCACTGGGAGTCTCTCATTCCCCCCGGAACCAGCAGTCAGGCCCACAGAGAAAGCCAACTCCCTGACGCTGGGACTAACGCTAAGAAAGTGACGATTCTTTGGCAGGAAGTGGAGTTATACCTCACGGTGTCTACATATCTGGGATTTGCTGAGATCTCCATGTGTGTTCTCCCCAAATGCCAAGGGCCTCGTGCCCCCAGCCTCAAGGCAGGCAAGCTCCATGGGCTTGTCAGCGTTGGAGCAACAGCCCCTGCCTTGCAGGGCGGGTGTGGAGGAAATTGCACAGATCTGCTGGGCTGCTTTCAGCAGGTGAAATTGTCGGGGTGGCCCTCCCTCAGCTGCTTCCGGCTGAGACCCTTGAGGCCTGTTTTTAGTCATCACCGGGGCCTTCCTCTCCCCCAGCTTAAGGCCCCCTGGGCAGGTGAGAGGGAGCAGGTGTCCTGTCGCCATGGTGGGAAGTGACTCCAGCTAAAGCATTTCTGCGCGTGGCATCATGGCCTCAAGCTGTAGCCACTTCCTGGGGCCCTGCAACACCGTGGGCTACCAGCAGCTGGGTAAACTGAGGCATCAAGCACATCCACCTTTGGGGTTTAACTAGTAAACCACCTACAGTTTTCATCTTAATCAGGAGAGTGGCAGCCTACTCCTAAACTTCAGAGACTCTGGCACAAAAAGGTCCAACAAGCCCGGCTGGTGTGCTCAGTGGTTGAGTGTCGACCCAGGAACCAAGAGGTCGCTGGTTTGATTCCTGCTTAGGGCACATGCCCAGGTTGCAGGCGCACTTCCCAGTGGGTGGCATGCAGGAGGCAGCCGATCAATGATGTTTCTCTCTCATTGATGTTTCTATCTTTCTCTTTCTCCCTTCCTTTCTCTCTAAAAATCAATAAAACCTATTTTTTTTTTAAAAAAAAAAAAAGGTACAACAGTTTCCTCATTAGCTTGTAGATCTATGTAGATCTATGACGCTAAACTGGAAATTCTGACTGCAGCTGTAAGAGACAATAGGCATCTGATACCAAAGATACTAAGACAGAGCTATGCAAACAACGCATTCCCAGGGTGGGAACCCCTCCCCCACGCGGAGGCTGCACACTGGTGTGGAAGAGGCCCCAGGAAGGCCGTTTCTAGAGAGAGAACTGGCAGCGCGCCTTGCATGGATCCCTTCCTCCCGGAGAGGACAGAGGGCGGAACAGAGTGGCTGGCCTCTCACCTTAAACCTAGAGAAAGGGTTTCAGGGGCCCACCCTGCAGAGTGGAAACTAGACAGAGGCTGGATTTTATACCCAAAGTCACCGCAGGACTTTTCATTCTTTAAAAATGAGCAGAAGAAGACACAAAGTTGCTTTCTGATGATATTTCCCCGAATCCGCTTGTTTGGCCGGCTGCTCAAACCTGGCAGCCCCCAAAGGCCCTCGTTAACGCACTTCCCGGCGTTCCACTGCCGACATCTTCCGGAGAAACAGGCAACGCTGGTGCTATTTCCCCTACTCGGCAGATGAGGAAACCCGTTCTGAGAAGGTCAAGGTCAGAGAGAAAGCCAAGGCTATGTTGGCCCCTCTGGTTCGCCTTCCTCCTCTGATGGCTTGTTCAGAGCTAAGCTCCAGACCATTTACTTGCCCACAGATAGAATCAGAACTCAGTTCCGATTGCTCACTCAGGGCACTAAAACCAGGTGCAACACGGTTAGGATTTTTGCCTCCCACCTCCTCTTCCAAGTACAGGGTGTCCCTAAGAATGTATACACGCTGTCCCAGCTGCTAGCTCAGTTTTGAAAATGAAATGTATTTTAATAAACACTGCCTTTACCATTTATTCAAAGTGCATGCATCCATTTTGGGGGATGCCCTATGTATTGAGGTAAAATTCGGATCACCAGGAGGAAAAAAAGCTACCCAGTGTTGGAAATATGTTCAATGTACACGAAGAAAGTCCTATAAACTGTCGAACATGCCACAGCCCTCGTTGTTCACACACTGGAAATGTTCATTAAGCTAGAAGTGAACTGCACACACAAGACCATGACAACCGTTCTTGATGAGACTTCCCATCCCCATATCCAAACCCTTGGGCCTCCGGCCCCACCCGTGGCCACTGTTCTCCTATTTTGTGTGGGCAAGTTCCAGCCAGGAACTCCTCACCTGGAGGAGGTGCTACCGCTGGCTAAGGTGAGCGGGAGGCCGGTGCAGGATGAAGTCGGGATGAGCAGCCAAAGCCTCTTGCTCGGTGCCCAGACCATGGTGGCTGCCCAGCAAAGGGAGCTCCAGAGGGCCAGTCCCCCTGCCTTCCAGTGGCTTCTGCCCACCCCACGAGAGATCCTATAAGAGAGTCCGCTCGGGACACACACTAATTGAGCCCCTGGCGTGGAGTCTATTTCAGAAGTCAGGTAAGCAGTACCACCCGGTTGGACGTCTATGACCAAAGCCTTTCCTGGCCTCTGCGGGCTTGCTTTTCTCCAGCCCTGAAATATTTGTGAGCCACTCCTCTTCTCTTCCCACGACAAGACTGACAAAAGGGCAATGCAGGGCCGTTGGTGGATAATATCGGGCCCAACCAGCTGTTTAAGAGATGGCGGTCACAGGAACGTGAGCGACTGCATGACCCTCTCAGGTCTGGCTTTGCTCTTGTATGCACATGTATGTTTGTGTGCGCGTGCGTACGTGATTGTGTATGCGTATCCTCCATTCAGTGCGTTTTTTCTGTGGACCACGTACTACGCTAAGGACATTCCAGACACAATCTCATTTACTACTATTCCCAACTTGCAGAAGAGGAATCCGAGCCTCAGGGAATGTGTATGATGTGCCTGATGTTACATAGCTCGTAGGTGAGGAGTGAGACCTGCACTTAGATGTGAGAGCTCCATAGGGGCACTGTCCAGAGGGCCAGACCACAGTCCTTCTGAAGCTGCCCTCCCTCTTCCACCCCCAGCCACCCCCTTACCCAGGGCCTTCATGTAGCCTTCAAAGTTGTCATTGCTCTCCATCTCCCAGGTTCCATTCTGGTCCTTCGACATGGTGATGGCCTCTGGTTACCGTGGTGCGTGGTCACCGTCCAGGAGCAGGCTGCAGGGAGAGCGTTTTTGGAATGAGTCACTTTTATAGCCTAATGGGTTGGGTTTATGGCTCTGAAGATAACAGGTTCAAAGGTGATAAGCACAGCCCAGAGGAACTTCCCTTTCCTTTTCAAAGTTCAGAAGGACTACAGGCAACCCATGGTCAAAGTCCTGGCCTGGGCCAGCATGGGTGTCCTGGTGACGGCCACACACAGCTGGCCCTGGGCAGCCCCATTTTTGGCTGGCTGGGCTCCCACAGAGCCCCTGGCCCCGCACAGAACACTCCATTCAGCACCGGAAAACACAAAGACCCAGTACCCACCCCCACATGCAACACAGGCCACAGCCCCTAGGCCTCAAACGTGGAGTCTGTCAGCCACGTAAGCACTGCCACTTCCGGTCTGGCCAATGAAGCCAAGAAGATGAGCACTCACAACCTGTGGAGCTCTACTGTACTCTGTGCTGACCACTGTGCTTCTTCATCTTGTTTTATTTTACATGAGCTCTGAGTTATGTTTAGCTAGCTCCATTTCACAGATGAGAACAGATCAAGGAGGTTAAATCACATGCCTAACAACAACTGGTAAGTGGCTGAGCTGGGATTCAGACCCAGGTCTGCCTGGCCCCCAAGTTCTTTCTTTAGCATGTGTGAAAGCCAGGTGGGAAGGGTCAGAGTTTGACTTGGGAGCCCAATTCTCACTTGCTGTCTTCCCCAAGGGCCTCTAAACAGCGGGGCCAATCAAAAAAGGTATGTTCTACAAGAATGAATCTTCTGAAAGCAAGCAGATTAGGTTTATGGCTTAGGTTTGGGAGGGACGCCAGATGGGGCAGTGGGACAGCTTTAAGACCCCAGGAGCAAGCTGGAGTTCACCTTGACCAACATGGGGGGTGGGGCGGGGGGAGGCGGGCATACTGACATTTGGGTAAAGACTCTTGGTTCAGGGCTGTTCTTCAAACTGACTGTCCCAGTGGGTCAGAAAATAGATTGATTTATTGCTCTGCCACATGGTTCTGAGAGATGGGGTCTGATCAGGGCTCCCTACACTCTGAAAAAAATGGAGGTGTAGGTTGAAGATGGGTAAACCAGGAGTACTCTAAAGCAAGGCCAAGTTTGATGAACACCCTGGGGCTCTAATGTATGTATTCTTGTGCTGTGAAATCTAAGCAAATGGCTCTGTGTGTGGCTTGGGGGATGTCAAAGAACACATTTGTTTTTCAGTAAATATACTGGAATCAGGAAGACACACAGTAAAAAGTGTCCCAGCTGCTGTTATAAGGGGAAGAGGAGAATAAAGGACAACTTCTCCACAAATGGAGAATGAGTGATATCAGCAGAAGTGGACAGAGAGTGAAGCATTGGGTTTCATTCATTGAGGCCCAACAGAGGCTGCTATAGACTGAGCACTCAGCCTTCTGGGTTGGAGAAGTAGGCATTCCCCTCCAGGTTTAGATTCAAGGACCTCCACACAGCCACTCCTACCCAAGCGGAGTCCCCTATAGGCCTCCCTTGTAAGAAAGCATAAAAAAACTGACCCTGTAGCAGAAGGGTTTAGGGGCAAAAATGGGGTTGTTAATTGCAATAAGCCAGGCACTTGAGTTTTAATGGGCATGGGGATTTCACTCTGTGTAAGACAAGAAGTTGAAACTGAGATGCTAGCAGAAACCCAAACCACTTTAGGAACTAATTCTCAGTGAGCATGTGAAGTAGCCAAAGCTGCTCTGAGACAACAAGAATGTTTGCCTATTTAGCCCAGGATCTATGTGAATTAAATGCAGTTCTTCTCTGTTCGAACTCTGGTTTGGGGTTTGAATTTATGCTTCCGGCTAGCCAAAATCTATACTAATAAAAGCATAATATGCTAATTAGACCAGACAGAAAAACGACCTTTCAGACGTCATTCTGGATGTCCTTCCGGACAAAGCCATGGTGGCAGAGGCCGAGGAAGAGGTGGTTAGGGGTGATCTGGCCAGCAGGGGAGCGGTTAGGGGCATCAGGCAGGCAGAGGTGGTTAGGGGTGACCAGGCAGGTAGGCAGAGTGGTTAGGGGTGATCAGGCAGACAGGCAGGCGAGCAGTTAAGAGCCAGCAGTCCTGGACTGCTAGAGGGATGTCCTGGATTGGAGAGGGTCCAGGCCGGGCTGAAGGACTCCCCTCCCTCCCCCCACCACCCATGCATGAATTTCGTGCCCCGGGCCTCTCGTATTAAAATAAAGTCCTGCTTGCAATTCTTATAGACTGCTAGAAAGAAGTAAATGTAAAAACTGTCTGGAGGGACACACCTTTGAAGGAGGCCAATCAGAATTCCTGTAATAAGGCCATGACAAATGTGATTTCATAATCCCAAATTGTAAAACACACATGAAAATAATCCACCTAAAGCAAACATCAGCAGAAACGTACAGTCAAATTAGACTTCCAAGAGCTTCAGATAAAAACAAAACAAAACAAAACAGATACAAACTATAAAATAAGTGTGTTTAAAATGAATAAAGAAAACTAAAAGCACTTAAAAACATGAAAAAGAATAAAGTGATGTGTTTTAAAAGCTAGATTAAAAAATAACCAGAGTAGTTGTAGAAATTTAAAAATACAGTCATTAAAATTAAAAGGTAACAGATGAGTTAAACACAGCTGGAGAGAGAATTAGTAAACTGGAATGTAGTGCCAAGGAAACTACCCCCATGTATGTAACACAGAACACACTGGTGGAAATTCAGAACACCAACATAAAAATAACATTCTAAAATCTTCCAGAGAAAACAAAATAAACCATAGAGATTACCTATAAAGAAACAATACAAAACAATCTCATTTACAGTTGCATCAAAAATCATAAAATACCTAAAAATAAATTTAACCAAAGAAGTGAAAGTCTTGTACTCTGAAAACTACAAGACATTGGAGAATTAAATTGAAGAAGATACAAATATATGAATGATACACCTTGCTCATAGATTGGGAGGATTAATATTGTTAAAATGTTTTTACTACCTAAAGCAATATACTGATTCAATGCAATCTTATTAAAACACCAATGACATTCTTTCCAGAATTAGAACAACTAATCCAAAAATTTATATGAAACCACAGAAGATCCTGAATAACCAAAGAAATCTTGGGAAAGAACAAAATGGGAGGTATCATGCTCCCTCACATAAAACTATACTGCAAAGCTACAATAACCAAAACAGTATGGTACTGGCATAAAAACAGATATGTAGATCAATGGAATATAATAAAGAGCCCAGATATAAAACCTCACTTAATGGTCAATTAATCTACAACAAAGGAGTGTATAATATACAATTGGGTAAAGACCATCTCTTCAATAAATGGTGTTGGAAAAAGCAGACAGATACTTGCAAAAATATTTGGACTACTTTATTACATTATATACAAAAATAAGCTCAAAATGGATTAAAAACCTGAAGCCATAAAACTCCTAGAAGAAAACAGACAATATATTCTTTGACATCAACACATACACACACACACACACACACACACACACACACACACACACAGAGGAATATTATTCAGTAATATCTTTTTTAATATGTTTCCTTGGGCAAGGGAAACAAAAGAAAAGAATAAATGAGACTATATCAAACTAAAAAGTTTTGGCACAGCAAAGGAAACCATCAACAGAATGAAAAGACATCCTACTGAATGGGAAAAGGTGTTTATCAATGACACATCTGATAAGGGGTTAATATCCAAGACATATAAGGAACTCATACAACTGAACACACACAAAAAATAAACAACCCAATTTAAAAATGAGCAGCAGACCTGAATAGATATTTCTCCAAAGAAGATACATAAAGGTGGCCAACAGACCTATGAAAAGATGCTTACTATCATAATCATCAGGGAAATGCAAATTAAAACCACAGTGAAATATCACCTCACACCTTAGGAGATTAAGCTCCTAGCAAGTGTTTGATTTGTCCTCAACAAAACACGGCTTCAGCGTGTTCTTTGGTCTCAGATGTGTAGAAGATGGGGGTGGGTGGGGAGTTCTGTAGGCTATAATCAATAAATCAACAAATAAGTGCCGGTGAGAATGCAGAGAAAAAGAACCCTCATACATTGTTGGTAGGATTATAAATTAGTACAAACACTATGAAAAACAGTATGAAGGTTCCTTAAAAAATTAAAAATAGAGCTGCCATAAAATCCAGCAATTCAATTTCTGGGGGTTTATCTGAAGGAAACAAAAACACTAATTTGAAAAGATATATGCACCCCTATGTTCATTGCAGAATTACTAGTTATAGCCAAGATATGAAAGTAACCTAGATTTCTATCAATAGACGGATAAATAAAGAAGATGTGGTACAATGGGATATTATTCAACAATAAAAAAAGAATAAAACGTTCTCATTTGTGGCAATATGGATGAACCTAGAGGGTATTTTGCTAAGTTAAATAAATCAGGCAGAGAAAGACAAATACCATATGATTTTACTTGTATTCGGAATCTAAAACAAAACAAAACAGAAATGGACCCATAGATATAGAGAACAAACTGATGGTTGCCAAAGCTGAGGGGAGTGGGGGGATAGGAGAGAAATAAAATAACTCAGGTATTTTTAAAAAGAAGCAATACAACAATCACATTAATAACCAGACTTTTTAATAATGGGTGGAAGACAACAATGGAATGATATCTTACAATGATGAGAGGAAATAGTTTTGAGTAAGGATTCGAAAACCCAACCAACTTCATTAAAATATGAGGGTTTTAAAAACTGAAGTATTTTTAGATATAATATCCCCAAACTGGAAACAACCTAAGCATCTATCAACAAGTTAATGGAGACACAAATTGTGGTATATTCAGTCAAAGGGATACTACCCAACAGTGAAAAGTAACAATGTCCTGATACACATAACAACAGGGATGAGTCCAATGACATATGCTGAGGGCAAGCAACTTGACACAAAAGATCACATACTGCATGGCTTATATGAAATTCTAGAAAAAAACCCCAACCTAATCTACAGTGATATAAATAGATCAGTGATTTGGAGGGTATGGGGAGAGAAGGTGGGGATAGGAAAGGTCACAAGGGAAATTTCTTGGGGAGGTAGGATGGAAATGTTCTATAGGTGAGATGGTGGTTGTAAGACTTGTCAAAGCTCAAACTCTACAATTGATACCTGTTTCTTTCCACTGTATGTAGGTTATGCTTTAATAAAAAATGAATACAATTGTTTGATTTTTAAATATATTTTTTATTAATTTCAGAGAGGGAGGGAGAGATAGAAACATCAATGATGAGAGAGAAACTGGATTGGCTGCCTCCTGCACACCCCCACCCTCTCCACCGGGGAGCAAGCCCGCAACCCAGGCATGTGTTCTGACCTGGAATTGAACCGTGACCTCCTGGTTCACAGGTCGACGCTCAACCACTGAGCTATGGCCGGCTGGGCTGAATACAATTGTTTTTTAATTCACGTATTTATTCATGATTGTTTATACAAAAAAGATTTAGTTATCACTCAAACTAAAATCCCATATTATTCCCACTTGAGAAGTTAGCTGATCGACATGAAGTATACGTGTGCTAAAGAGGCTGTAATTAGTGATCGACTAGATGTTTGTAAGAAATATAAGCATCAATATTACCTTAAAAACCTAAGAGGGACCCCTCGAGCAGCGGTTCTCAAACATTAGCAAATGTCATCTGGGGGGGCTTATGAAAACACACATTGTTGGGCACCACCCTTGAATTTCTGATTTAACGGGACTGGGGTAGGGACCAAGAATTTACATTTCTAATAGGTTCCCAGGTGCTGCTGCTGCTGCGGGGTCAGGGCCGTAATTTGAGGACTACTATTAGAGAGCAATGGAAATAGAAGAGAGACCACTGGAGAGAGAAAAATAAAATCCTAAAAAAAGTTTTGGGTTGGCCACAGCAAGTTCTGAATCCAGGTTTCACTACTTCCTAGCAGTGGGAGCCCTGGACATGTACCTTCCTGGAGTGTCTGGCTCATTCTTTGAGTCTCAGGGTCATTGTAAGAATTAAAGGCGATAAACATAAAGCTCTTAGCAGAGTCCCTGGTACAGAGCATGCCAGTCCCTGGTAAAGATTTTTGGCTGCCAGTGATGTGTTTATCCCAAGGTAGTGGCTATGGTATGGGACTGCAGATTGAGCTCCCAGCAAGTGTTTGACTTGTCCTCAACAAAACACAGCTTCAGCGGGTTCTTGGGTCTCAGATCTATGTGTGTGGAAGACAGGGGTTGGCTGGGGAGTGCTGGAGGCGAAAAGTGAGGGTTGGGGCCTGAAAGATGGCAACTGCCAATCCACCACCCAGCCAGTATTGTCCCCTACACCTTCCATTCAAGGATGAGCACCTATCTTAGAACTGACAGCAGGGCCCCTTACCTCTCCACTCATACTAACAGGTCACATACCTGAATGTTCTGCTTCTCAGCTGCCTGCGTGTCTCCACTTCTGAACGTATTCGCGTAAGTCTTCGTGGCGTCCCTTAGGTGACTTTTAAGGCTGGGAAGACTCACCAGCCAGAAGCCAATCTTTCTAGGTTGCAAGAACCTCTCCGGAGACCACACTGAAAAGTGAAGGTGTGGGTCCCTCAAGGGGCTTGGGTGTGAGATAAATCAGTCAGCGAAGAGCAAGCACAGCAGGGACCCCAGGCCTTTACCTGCCGTCCTCTTCCTCGTCCTCCGGGGCAGCAGCGGGGCGCCTCACTGGTTCCCAGAAGCCGCAGCTCCTCGGGCCCAGGCCTGCCCAGCTCTGCCCTCTCTTCTTCTCTGAGGGGAGAAGGCCTTTATTCAGCCGCAAATGACATCAGCTGGAAGCTGACTCGGCTCCTCCGCAGCACCCACTGCTTCCCCGCCCTGTGACTTGCACATCTGGTCCCACTCACTGTGCTTGTTACAGGAAGAAGATATTCCACCAGATTTGTTTCACCTGGAGACTCAGGAGGAACGGGACCTGGAGTTCCTTCAGCCACCAGGCAGCACAGGGCCTTGCTTCAGTTTTTATATAAATTGTGCTTCTTCTTCACGTTTGCTCCCAAAAGGCAGGCCGGGAGAGCAGGCGGTCACAGACTCTCATCCCTCCAGGGCCACAGGGGTCGGATTGCTCTGGCCCCGGAGGGGGGCGGGCATTTGCAGCCCCCTGTGGTAGGGAGCTGGCAGGGGGTCACTCCAGACCACCTCTTCCCAAGGGCACTGTCCCTGCCTCTCCTCCAAGGACTCTAGGAGGGCCCTTGCCAGTCCCAGCGTAGAAACTGTTTCCACCAGACCTAAGGCATGTATGACATTTCCCAGATTGGGCAAAATCTATTGTCACCGTAAGAAACATTCAAAGTTTTGTGAGTTTATTTGAGCCTAACTGTCGACGATTGCTGGGAAGCAAAAATCTCAACGGATTGAGATAATGCTCCAGAGAATGGCAGTTTTGCAGTTTATGTTATACGTTTTTATTACAATCAAAAGTGAAGACGCAAGTGGGTTACATGAAATTCATTGGTGATAGAGTAGGGAGGTGGGAGAAAACAAAGCGGGGAAACGTCTGGGATTGCATAAAAAGTACAATGACAGACATGCTTCTTTTACTTAGGTGGGTGCAGGGTAGTTACTACTGTAGTTTACAGTTAACTCAATGACAATGAGGGGGTCTGTGGTCTCCGCAGAGCGGTGGTGTGCTTTGAGGGGTCCGGAAAAAGGGAAATTACTTTGACATTCCAACGATATGTTATGGTAGATGCAAAAAGACAATAGGTAGGCTCAGTTAAGGTAAAGATTGACCTTTGCCAGGGGAGATACGGGCCTAGGACATGACTACTCACCATAGACTGTTTTTATTTAAATTTTTAATTTCAGACCATCCTTTGTGGTTACTTTAGGTCTCTGAGTTTGCAAGGCTGCCCCGCAGACCTCCCCTGAGCCAGTCAGGTCAGCAAGTGGCCCCTTTTTGTCCACACTGTTTATTTATTGTCTCTCTCCCTGAGAATAGGGGCCATTTCCCGTTTTACCGCCATATCCCGAGAGCCTAGTGCAAAGCAGATGAGGAATAAACAAATGTTTGTAGAGTTGCTGCTTGTCTTGAGGTCGGGTGAGGGAGGGCCTCCCCGCAGCATAAAGCCCCAATTTTCTGCACACCCTGTGGAAGGCAGGGCAGAAGGACTTTGACTGCCAGTGATGCTGTGAGCGACCAGCAATCTTTCTTTTCAAAACTTCAAATTGAACGAAAACATTGGTGAGTTAATCAATAAGATATTGGTCCATATACTCTCCCGCCATTTATCAAATGCTGTTTGATGTGTTAAAATCAATGGAGATGTGCCCTTTCAAAACGTTTATTACATAGTGTTTTGTTTCCAAAAAGTGGTTTCACCCATGATTAGAATAACAATGGTGACCTTTCGTTATGCGTGTTGAGCCCTTGGCCAGGCTTGTTCCGTTGAACTCTCTTAACAACTTTTCAAGGGAGAAGGTGTCAGTGAATTCCCACTGGTATAAGGATGATGAAGAGGAGGGTCACAGAGCTTAGGTTCCTCCCCAAGGTCACACAGCCAGCAAGAAGATGGTGGGTTTGAACCCAAACACTTTTCTTTCTGAACCATTAGGTCTTTGTTTTTTGATTGAGGAACATAATATTTACCTCTTAAGGCAATGGTGAGCATTAAGTTAGGTGATGTTTGAAAAGAATTGGGCACAGGGATTCCCCAATTGTGGTCCTATCAGAACCACTTGGTAAACCTGCTTTAAACACAGGGGCCAGTGCCCACGCTACTTGAGGGATCCTGGGCCTCTGTGTGCCTTATGAGCTCCCAGGGGATTCTGACATGCACCAAAGTGAGAACCATCAGTGCAGCACCTTATACAGGGTGGGGAAAAAGTAGGTTTACAGTTGTGAGTACACAAAACACAGAGTTTATTCTTGCATTATTATTTATTAATTATTGTATTACTTTGCATAGGAACAACTGCAGACCTACTTTGGCCCCACCCTATATCCACAAAAACATGGAGGAGCTAGAAAACAAGCAAGCACAACATTCCCCTGAGGTCCAGGTGTAACCAGAGAGCAGAGGGTGGACAAAGACGTTGGGCCAGAGAAAGCATCATGGTCCCCTCTGTGCCCTATCTTCTGCAGATGCCGCCCCCTGGACTTGGGAGGTCCAGGCCTCAGGAGCTGGCATTCGTAATGCCCATGACCGCATGGCTGCCCTTGTGCCAACAGGGGCCCCGAGGCGGCCACTGGCAGCATGCCTCTGTGTTCGGGCCACTGCGGGCTGCCGGTGGGAGCACCTGGTTCTGCTGCTCTTCTTGACTGTGCAGTTTGCCTGCTTGTGAGTCTGATTGAATGTTTCTCAACCAGAGCCCCCTGAGGCTCCCGGGCCCAGGCAAGTCTGTTCCCCCTGCTGACAGAGGTGAGACCCCCAGACCCAGAGCCCCGCTCGGGCCCTGAGTAAATGTCTGGTGCTACCCCGGCCGGGGTAGGAGCCATCAGGTTTGTCTCCACCTGGAGACTCAGAAGGAAGGGGACCTGGAAGTTCCTTCAGCCACCACGCAGCACTGGGCCTTGCTTTAATTTTTATAAAATTGTGATTCTTCACTTTTGCTCTCAGAAGGCAGGTGAGGAGAGCAGGAGGCCACAAACCCTCATTCCTCCCAGAGCTACTGGGATCAAACAGCTCTGGCCCAGGAGGGCCCTCCCACCCTCTCCCACCCTCTCCCACCCCCTCACCCACACTCAGGAGGAGGTAGAGAGCTGGAATCGGTCACTCCAAGGCCACCTCTTCCCAATGGGGCTGTCCCCGCTTCTCCTCCAAGAACCCCTGGACTGCCTTTGGCAACTTCTTCCCATTGACCTTTCCTTCCACCCCACCTAAGGAGTGCCTGACATTTCCATTTAATAGACCTTGGAAATACTTTCACATCAGCACATATTGTCTACTTCATTCTTATTTATTTATCTCTTCCTATTTCATTGCATTTTGAATGGTAACATATTCACACCGTTTGAAATTCAAGTAGTATGAAAAATTATACAATGAAAAGGCTTGTTCACCTATGCTCAGATCCCATCACTGCTACTCCCAGACAAGAAACCGTTTGTATGAACTTGTGTCTTCCAGACTTTCTTGATTGCACTTAAAGTCACATATGAAGGTATTTTCTTGCTCTTGCCTTTTTATCCAAACAGGAACATGTAACAAACTTGGGTGCACATTTTTTTTTTCCTTCTCTTGGCCAACTTTCCACATCAATACAGAGAGAGCGTTCTCATTTTTCCTGACTGCTAACAAGTACCATCATTAATGTAGCCAGTCCTGAGTGGAAGGCCGTTTGGGTTGTTTACTATTACTTGTAACTACAAGCATGGCTCTTCTGATCTAGCTTGTACATGTGGTTTTGTGCCCATGAGAACATATCAGAGTGGTTTCCACGTAGGTTGTTCAATGTATTAGAGTTCTTGTGTCATCATGTTCTTGGCAACCCTGTGTATTAGCAAATCATTTAAAAAAAATCGTTCTCATTCAAGTAAGTACATAAAAATGTATTTTTACAGTTTTTAAATGGATTTCTTTTATTATAAGAACAAGTGAACATATTTTCAAATATTTGTGGACCTTTTTTTCTTTTTCTGTGAGCTGTCTTTTCATATCCTTCGTTCATTTGAAATTGGGTTGTTAGTCATTTTTATTGATTGATAAAGACCTTTCTATACACTAAGGAAATTCATCTGGCCATATAACTGTTATAAATATTTCTCTCAGTTCCTTGTTTGCCTTTGACCTTTTTTGATTACATTTTCCTGCCAAATTTTTCTCAAGACAGTATCTGCAGATAGTATAAGAGTCTAGGAACTACAAGTTATCAAAGAGAAAGCCACAGCCCCAAAAAGGCATCACTTGCTGAAAGTCCATGACACCAAATGTAGATTTAATACCTGATTTGATTGCAGTTTCAACCTCTCTCTGGAATATAATCTTAAACAACCAACCTGGAATTTTCTAGTCCAGCACCAGTCAGGTAAATTGTCACCTGGGCCCAAAGGAGGAAGAGATGGCTTACATGACAAAACCCTTGCTATTCTCTTCCTCCCAAAAGAAGATGTTCTGGTCTAAAAATAATCGTTTATTTGCTTTTGCTAATAACTTCCCTGTCACATCCTTCTTCCTATAAAAAACTTCCATTTTGTCCAACCCCTAGGAGTGCCCTTCTGGTGGCCACATGGGATGTTCCCTGATTCATGAATCACTGAATAAAGCCAATTAGATCTTCCCACAAGCAACTGTTTTTTGCCATGTTTAGCTGTTTCACGGGCACTTGCCTCCACATTTCTAAAGAAGCGCATATCGCTTTTCTTTATTGTATCAATTTTAGACATTTTCTATTGATTTTTGTCAATGATGTTGAAGATTTAGCGTGCTGTACCTCCTTCCCTTCCCTCTCCTCTATTTGCTCTCTCTCTATGTAGATTATCCAATTTTTGGTTAGGTCAATATTTAGTGCTTACATTCTTCAACTATTTAAATATTGTTTATAATTGAGCTGAATAATGTATTGTGATTAGATTTCCATTCCGGTACAGATCTTTCCTGGAGTTATCGCCTCCGTTTGTTTTTTTTGTTGTTTGCTTGCAATTGTTAGTTTTGGTAGGTCAAAACAGTTGAATATTATCAGTTTCATATGTTTCAACTTCAGAGGTTCAGAAGGAGTCACCCCAAGATGTGCCTCTGTGGGATGCAGATTGTTTTGAGTTAGTTTCTCTGAAGGCTCAGGAGAATCTTCCTTCCCCCCTTTAACTACCAGAAGAACCTGAATCAGGGGCGTCCTCATAGTAAGAGATGATCACAGATAACCTCTGTTGACCTACCGACAGGACAGACAAACGTCTACTTACCAAACTTCTGTTATCACCCTGAAATGACCTTTTGAAGCCCCCAAGGCGCATTACCTCATCCCTAGCTCAGATGTCTTCAATCCCCCTTTCTGTCTCTGAACCTCTGTTGCATGGAGCGTCTCTGACTTTCTCATGTATGTGGGGTTCCCATACATGTGTATGTATTAAATTTGGTTATTTTCTCTTACTAAGGTCTCATGTCTATTGGATTGTCAGATCAGCCAGAAGAACCTTAAAGGTAGAGGAAAGTTTCTCCCTCCCCCGCGTATATCTTTTTTTTTTTTTTTTCAAACTCTCAATTATAATGTTAAATCACTCTCAATAGAATCAAGCACATGAAGGAAGACATTTGTTTTCTTGAAGATAGCCATAGTCAATTTCCTGGATTGAACAGAGGTGAAAATTCAGGATCTTAGTTCCTTTTGTAGATACACATATAATTGATCCTTTTGCTTTCAGTCTTCCTTGCCTTCTGGGACATTTGTGCTTCTGGCTTCTGTGTCCCACAGAGGGTTCTGTGGGTACACTGGATTGTTTTTCATTGGGATACGTCTTTGTGACACTTGAGTTTCCTTTTCCTACTCTGCTACATCAATTACCACACGTATTCAACCACTTTTCCATTTTTCCCATCACGCAACTGCTCTCCCACTTTCTTCACTTTTGTGGATTTATACCTCTTTTATTCTTTTCTGAAAAATTGTAGACAATTTTGAAATGGACAAAAATATATGAGTGGATGTTCTGGCTAGCCCACTCACTTAGGTTATCTTTGCTTTTGTTGTCTTTGATTAGGCTATTTTCCAACTTCATAGAGATAGAAGTTAACTTGTAGAACTAATTGTAATGCAAATTTCTGGTCTGTAGCTACACAATTGATTCCTGATCATGGCAGTATGAATAGGTTTTACCCAGTAGAGAATATAAATTTCTGTAAACCCAATCTTCATTTAAGCCAGTTGTAACATCTAACTGGTTGCCTAATTAATTAAATGAGTTAATTTAAAATCTTTGCTGTTCATTTTATATTTATACTAGAGGCCTGGTGCACGAATTCGTGCACAGGTGGGGTCCCTTGGCCTGGCCGGTGATTGGGGCAATTGGGGCATCTTGCCCAGTCCTGATTAGGACCAGCCAGGGGGAGGGACCATGGGAGGCTGGCTGTGGGAGTGCACTGACCACCAGGGGGCAGCTCCTGCATTGAGCGTATGCCCCTCAGTGGTCACTGCATGTTAGAGCTACCAGCCAGTCCTCCGGTCATCCGTTCTTAAAGGTTGCTTAGGCTTTTAGCTCTATAGATAAGGTTATGATTTCATCTTTTAGAAAAACTATCTTATAACAATTTTGGACTTCCTGTTGATATGGATAATAGAGTCACCTGTAAGAACCAGGTAGACTGTGAGCTGTGTGCCCAGAGAAGTATATATAGTTCATGAGTAGTTTAAGCCAAGGCACATTTTTTTGGTGCTTATTGGTGAATCTTAAGTGTCAATAGAACTTCAACTTTGCCAACTCTATATCCTCTGTGTATTTCCCCCCCCGTCCCTTCCTCTCAATTAATTCTGTGTTTCAGTTTTGGCTCATTTACAGCCCATAAGTTATACCTCTTTTGTGATAGAAATGACTGGGAATTTGGCTTGATGGTCTGAATGTTGATAATTTCTGTAGATAAATAATAGATATGTGTTCTCTGCTGGTGGGAGATAATAGAGAACCTGGTTTGTTAGTTTTTTTATTGTATTTGTTTGCTTATGTGTTTGTCCATTTTGAAAACAAATTAATTTAAGAATTCATGCCCACCAGCAAGGAGAACAGCTCTTTTTGTCTGTGTCATGTGACCTGTGGCTGGAATTGAAGAATTAAAGCTCTCAATGTGTATGTATGTATTTCCCTACGTCTGGAGGGCATAAAAAATTAGGTTGCAAAGTTTTTTAAATTAAAGGATCTTTGTTCTAATTGGCTTATAGGGTAAATAAGTGCCTAAATAAAATTCTGAAAAGTAAGATAAATTCCTAATCATTTAAATGTGCTATAAAAATGTGCTAAAAATTGTTCTTCCTGAAGCTAATTTAGAACATTTGTAAGAATCCAAGTTCACATAAAGTAAAATGTTAGGCACACAAGACCCACTTACTAATGTGGGTTTAATAAAAACAGCTTTGCCTTCTCTGATTTATCACTGTTAAATAAAATACAAGTGGATTGGAAGTGAAGACTTACAACTGTCATTATTTGAGGTGATATAATCATTTACCTAGGAAAAATCACAGTCAACACACAATCTGTTAGAACTGATGAAAGTTCAGAAAGTTTGCCAGATATCAGAGCCAACTATAAAATCAATAGCATTGCCTTATATTAGCCATAACTTACTAGAAAATATAAAAAAAAAGAAGAAATTGTTCACAAGAGCAAGAAACCTATAAAGAGTATAGGGATAAACAGAAACAAAAGCATACAGGATCTCCATGGAGAAAAAAAAATTTTTTTAAATTATCTTTTACCCCTCATTCTTATATTAAAGAGGCCTTTTAAAACAGAATTTATCTTTCACTCTAGCATGCAATGTACCTAACAGAATTCCATTATTGAAAAAAAGTGAGAAAAAACATAGATGGTGATTAATCAACAATAGGAACCACACCTGGAGAGGGGAGCTGACAGAGGTCCTGCAGCAAAGATGGGGACCAGCTAATTTTGCTGGAGCCTTCGGTAAGGGCTGTGAGGCCATCCATTTGGTCCCCTTCTTGGTCTTAACTCCAGATGCTGGGATGGAGCAGGAAGGAGATTCTTATGGAGAAATCTTAAAACTTCTATTAAAGGACATCAGTAAAAACAGTTTTATAGTTGTGGTTATGCTAAACACAGGGTTAATAAAGCTATTGTAATAATTATAACCTGCATATTTTTTTTTCCTTATGAACTACTGTATGCCTACTTTTGCCCACCCCTGTATAAGATGATTGAATGAAAAGGGAGATGCTTGGATTAGATAATTTAACAATCTGGAGTTTTCTCATCACCACAAATTCACCCATAAATTCAATGTGCTCCCAAACAAAATTCCAGGTGGAATATTTTTGGGGGGATTGAGGGGAAACATGATAAAATTGCTCTAAAAATTACATGGAGGGATAAAAGTCCATGGGTAGCTTAGTCTGAGATTAGAGGGTGGGAATTGTCTTAAGAATATTAAGATATACCACAATGTGAAAGTACAGAGAGAGAGAGACCAAAGGAGCAGAGTAGAGTTCAGAGACAGACCCCCATTACTTATAGGAAGTTACTGTACAACAGAACTGACACCACAAATCCATTGATTTGTCTATAATTCTTTGTTGAGCAATATTAATTGTTTAAGGGTATAAGTGTTTCCTCTGAGCTCTGTTTTAATCATATCCCTTAGATTTATATGTAATAGTTTAAAAACTTTTTATTTTGATATAATTATGGACTCACAAAAAGTTGTGAAGCCTACAGAGAGGTCCCATGTACCTACCACCCAGCTTCCTCCAATGGTGACATCTTCTGTAACTATAGAGCATTTGTAAAGCCAGAAAATTTATTGGCACAATTAATGCAATTGAGTACAAGTCTTACTCAGCTTCTACCATTTTGTATGCCTTCATTTTGTGTGTGTCTTTGTGTACAATTCTATGATATTTAATCACATGTATGGATTCATGTAACCACCAGCGCAATCAAGATATGCACTGTTCTGTACCCACAAAGGAGCTCCCTCACTATTCTGCCCATTTTAGTCATATCACCTTAAGTGTCCTCCATTTCTCTAATGTTGTCATTTAGGTAATGTCATATAAATGGAATCAAATCGTGTGCAGCTTTTAAGATTGGCTTTTTTCACTAAAGATCCATCCAAATTATTGCAAATGTCAATAGTTTGTTCCTTTAATTGTTGAATAGTATTCCATTGTATGAATGTACTCCAGTTGATTTAACCTTTCATCTGTTGAAAGACATTTGGGTTCTTTTTTAGTCTTTGGTTATTACAAATAAAACAGCTATGGAAATTCACGCACAGTTTTTGTGAGAATATAAGGTTTCATTTCTCTGGGGAAAAAATACCCGGGAGTGTTATTTTTGGGTTGTATGAAAAGTGTATATGTACTTGTAAGAAACTGCCAGGCCCATCTGTAGACTGGTCCTGCCATTTTATATTCCCACTCAAAATGTATGTGTGACCTAGTATTAGCAGATACTTGGTATTATCAGATTTTTATTTTAGCCATTCTAACAGGTCTGTTGTGGTATGTTATTGTGATTTAATTTGCATTTTTCAATAGCTAATGATGTTGAACATAATATGTTATTTACTATCCTTATATCTTCATTGGTGAAGTGTTTATTCAAGTTTTTTGCCCATTTTCTAACTGGATTGTTTGTTCTGACTGTTGAATTTAGAGAGTTCTTTTCATATTTTGTATAGAAGTCCTCTGTCAGTTATGTGATTTGCAAATATTTTCTCCCATGTAGTCTTTTCCTTATTAATTTCTGACTATTTGCCATTTCAGTTTTGATTTCCTGTTTGATCCATAAGTTTTTAAAGAGAGTTAATGGGCCACAAAAAGAATTGGAATTTAATAACACAGTGTCAGCCAACAGAGAAGCTTATCGAGAGCTGATGGGGAAGGCATGTTGCTTAGGGAGGGCTTTTAGCTGAGTCTTGAAGAATAGGTAGTGATTACGGCAACCTTGAGGATTATCAGTTAGGAGCTATAAAATGGTGAGAGTCCTAAAGTGCAAAATAGCAGAGACTTTCTTAAGACATCCCAACCATGATCTTGATACCCCAAATTAGGTGATGCAATGCCCATTTCATCCGAAGGGCAGCTCCCTCTCAGAGGTGGCCTGTTTTGTGGACCAAAGGTCTCCACTTAATGCTGCGTGGCAGGAAGGTTTCTTAACATAGTCTGGAGGTCTCCTCAGAAGGGCCATAAATGAAAACGTGGCCAAGGTTGGGCTGATAACCACAGTGCGTGAAGTGCAGGGCTATTAATTAACGTACTTGCACAGTCCAGTAACTCAGAGGACACAGGGCAAAGTGAGGAGGATGGAGGATGAGGAAAGCAGCATGAGACTAGGTCCCGCCGGCTGGAGGAGGGCTGATGAAGGCCATGTGCTGATCAAGAAGAAAGAACTTCTGGGATGTGCAACCTGACTCGGCCCTTCTCTGCCAAGATCATAGCAGCACCTGGACACTGGGACCAGGAAGCTCTGCCTCGGTGCCATCCCCAAAGCCAAGTCCTCTGCTGCCACTATTTCCAAAGAATTGAATCTGCATTATCTACCTGCTTCACATGCTTCTTTCCAAATCTCTTCCCTCCGGTGCATCTCATTGAGGGAAACTTGGTCTCACACCGGGAGCCTAGATGCAGGGCAGGCTGGGAAAGCTAGTTTTCCTTCTATGAATACTTCGGGGAGATGGAATTCCTAGCGAAGGACACTCCCCAAACATGGGAGAGTTGCTCACAAGAGGACAGACAGTCACACATGTGACACATGCCCACTAGGATTGTCTAAGCCAAAGGTAAGACTGAGAGTTAAATGTGAGTTCAAACGGGGCCTCTGATGGGGGACTATGGTGTCAGGGAAAGGACCCATTTGGCCCAGACATCACATGCATGAAGGGCTTTTCAACTTTTGACATTATCACCAAATGAAGTGACAGTGAAGGTCGCAGAGAGACAGTCACGGGACAGAATGAAGTTCCTTCTCCAGCTTCCAACTTGTGCACTGTGATTGGACTAGACTGCCTCGGGCACACGACAAACGCACACATTTTATAAATCCCATAATTATCTTGGAATTAACACAACATAATTACATTACAGCGTATGTTTGTGTGCCAAACTGTTTAATTTGTTACAGGCAACCGTTTGAAATAAAGCACACGTTTTGTTATTCTGATCTAGCATTTCTTTCTAGGGGACATCTCAGAAAGGGGAAATGGCCTTGAGATGCTCAGAACTCAAAGAAGGGGGCGTTGTGGGCTATGAAGGCAGGAAGAGCACCCCAAGGCCATCTTTGGGGGGGAAATGGAGATGGCATCATTGGTAAGTGTCCTTCCCAGAGCAAATGAATTCCTTTATCCAAAGGGCTTTACAAAGTCATTTCTGTCCTTGACTCAGACCTCCCTGAGAAGGAAGCCCATTCCTGTGACCTGGGGGATTCGCAGGTTCCCACCACCTGTGTCTCAGAGTGGGCTGTGGGCTGTGGCTAGGGCTGAGCTGGTGAAGCCCCTGGAACTCAGGGTGGGAAAGACCCAGGTCTGCAGGGGGGAGATCTGAGGCAATGCTCCTGTCAGTGTGGGTGTGGACAGGGAACATGAGGAGAATTAAGCAGACTGACTGTAATTGCAGGGCAGCCTTGAGCTGTTTAATTTGCACCTGAAAGGAGCAGCCTGGGGTCCTAATTAACTGAGACAGAGGTTATACATTAGGGCTTCCCAGAGGTGCTTGGGGTTTGCCTTGTCAGGGTTTCCTTGTGGGAGAGTTTTGGAGGTTGCCCAGAGAATGACGTTGATGGGCCTTGGGATTTAGGGTCCGAAGTCCATCCTCCTACCGGCCCTGGAATGGAGGGTCACTGTGTCGGGCCCCAGACTCCAGGGTCCCAATCAGTGTCCTGTGTGTGGGTGGCCAGTGTGGCAGACCCTACACTGGGCGGTCAGAGAGGCCCTGCTCTAGCCCCTCCCTCTGCCACGGAGGCCACTGGGGGCCTCCTGCCCTGGCCAATCCAGCCCTCCTCATTTCTGTTAGACGCTTCCTGCTGTCCTTGAGCTTCAACTCCTCCTCCTCTTCTATCACCCACACCATGAAGTCAGGTTGATCCCACCCCTGAGGTGCCTCTCACATCTGTGCTGTTTTTATTTTTGTTTGTTTTTAAACTCACAGGTAAATAGGCTTGTTATATGCCTGCCATTGTTCAAATCTCTTTGCAAATAAAATGTACCGTATGTCTATTCTAAATTGCTTACATGTATTAGATTCATTTAATTCTCACAAAGTCTGTGAGGAATTGTTAGGCCTGATTTACAGATGAGTAAACTGAGGCATGGGGGACGCATGACTTGCCTTAACCTCACAGAGCCAGGAAGGAGCAGAGTTGGGATGCGAACTCAGGCCACGTAGCTCCAGAACTTGGACGCTTAGCCACCCACCAATGCTCAGGGGGCCGGCCACTGCCCACGGCTCAGTCTTGGCACTTCCTGCCCGAGTTCCTGCACATGGCGGTCCTAGGTTTTGAAAATTTGAAGTTATGCGATGTGAACATATTAATAAGTCTTTGTTTGGAGTACATTTTGAAATACTGTAACTCTTCAGTTAAAAAAAATAAAGTCCACAAACCTTTCCAAGTTGGCAGGCCCAGGGAATTTCAGACCCAGGGATGCTGTGCCCACAGCCTGGGGCACCAGGCCAGCGGGTCAGTGCTGTGGGCACCACGGGATGCTGCCACGCTTTGGACATTCAGTGAGCCCATGACTAGTGCCCGGTTCTGTTCTCAGGCACTGATGTTATAATTGAAAATCTTTTTTATATCCTGTAACAATGGCATCCCAGTGACAGTTAAGTGGTGGAGCCTGCAGTAGTGTTCCAGGAATGGAGCTGACATCAATAGCTTGTGACCGGAGGTGAGAGGTGCCAAAATGCCACAAAGAAGGCTGAACCAGCTGGTGCATGCTGCTGCCACGTTCAGGAGCAAGCCCCCTGCAAAATACTGGAGACGCTGCTGAGCAGTCGGAAAGCCGCTTTAAGCCAGAGGCCTGGCTCCGTGGCTATAGATTTAGGCACAACAACAAACATCCCTCCCACTTTACACATCCTTCTTTGGGAAGATTAGCCTCATAGGAAGCAAATTTTGAATTAAATGGGACTGCCCTGTGCTAAGCTCCAACTGTATTCTTTGCTACTTTTTCTTCTTACCACCGAGAGAACAGCTGCCAGATTAGTTTTGCTGAAAGGCTGATCATGCCACCCTCCTGCTCAAAAACCTCCTGTGGCTCCCACTGCCCACTCCAACAGGTCCTGCTACTTCAGCCATTCAATCAGAGGCGGGCTGAGTCTCCCATTGGGGCCAGAGGCCCCTGCGGATGGAGCCAAGACTCCGACATGGGGTGCACATGCACACTAACAGGGTCACACCGCTGACTGTTGAGGGAGGTACTGGGGTGGTCTGACGGGGTTCTCAATACCTGGGATGGGGTGGGAACTCCTGAATGCCCAACAGGTGAGGCACTAGCTCAGTGCCTGGCACCTAATAGGTCTTCAGTAACCATTGTGGGATGAATGAATGGATGAATGAATGAATGGTTGTTACAGGAGTCTTTGCCTTTGAGCTCTCTATGCGCAGGGACAGAGACCAGCGCCCTAAAGGCAAAGGGGCCTCCCAAATCTCGGGCAATTCTGAGTATTCATTTCCTTGGTCTCCGCTAGAGAAACGACCTTAATAATGAAAAACATTAAATATTTCTTCCGTTTGTCTAGAGCAGGGTTTCTCAACCTTACCGCTGGTGACATATGGGCTGGGTAATTCCTTGCTGTGGGGGGGCTGTCTGGGCACTGCAGGATGTTCGGGAGTATCCCTGCCTCTGCTTGGCAGCTTGGGTGGAGGGCGCTACTGGCATCTAGTGGGCAGAGGCCTGGAATGACAGTAGAGGCCCCATCCAAGTTATAAATGAAATGTCTCTAGACATCGCCAAATGCCCCTGGACGGAGGCTGGATCAGCCTCAGGTTAGAAACGCGAGTTTAGGGCAGCGATTCTCAACTCCAGTGGCCTATGAGAATTACCTGGGAGCTGAACAACAACTACAAAAGATGCCCAGGTCCCACCTTGACACATTCTGATGTAATTGCTCTGGGGCGTGGCCTGGACTAGGGAGTTCTGAAGACTCCCCAGGTGCTTCTAATGCTTAGCCAGGTCTGAGGGACACTCGTCTAGTGCTCGGCCCGGGAGGTGGATCGTTATGGCGGTTTGCTGACTGGAGAAGCGAGGTCCAGTGGTGTTGCCCTGGAAGTGGATGTGTTGGGATTCGAACTGAGCTCATCTGACTCCTAACCCAGTACTGGTTCCAAGGGGGCAGTGCACAGCCTGGACAGACTTGATATTGAGGGGGTCCTCCATGTAAGCCTCCCCTTTCCCCGGGGTTTCCCCCACCCATGGTCTCCCACCTCCTCACCACACTTCAGTTTCCCTGTGTTTCTTTATACAAAGGCACAGCAAGCCATTGTTGCACTTTAGTGTGAACAGGAGTTGCTTTCCCTCTTCCAGGGGAATTTGCGAGTTATGTCTCTTCTATAACAGTGATGGCGTTGGGGGGATATAGTAGAGGGTAAAGGTGGGATAGATGGTGATGGGAGGAGACTTGCCTTTGGGTGGTGAACACACAATACCATATATAGATGATGTACTATTGAACTATACATCTGGAACCTATATAATTTTATTAACCAATGTCACCCCAATAAATTCAATAAAAATTATATATATATATATATATATATATATATATATATATATATATATATATATAAAATTGTGAAAAGGAAGGCTTTACATCAGCCCATAGGTGAGGTGGGGATGGTTTTGGGTCGGTTCATGACACCTTTGAAATCCAATCAAATAGGTAATTGCCTCTGGTTAAGGTTTACTTCATTGTAGCTGTTTCCCAGTTGTAACCCAGTTCCATTTCATCCACAAGTAATTTTAGAGCATCTCCTGTGCACACAGAGTTAGGGATCTCTGCTGGTGGGGTCCCCTTCCTAGGCTCTAAGTCCCCACGGGGAGAGCACCTTCTCTGGCTTCTGTGGCACCCACTGCACTGTGGCCCTGAGTGGACCCGGAGTGTGGGAGGCACACAGATGTCAGCCCCCAGCCAGGGCCCTAAGGAAAGATCACACAGGTGCACCATTACGACTAAATCTTCGGGCTGCGGCGGAAGTCCCCTCTACTGGCGGGGGTGGCACCAGAGGAAGCCGACTTCCGAAGCCCCAGAGAAACAGAGCACAGAGGGGAAGCTTCTCCAGAGAGACGTCTTGAGCAGAGAGCACTTTTATTGGGATGGTTTTGTTCTAAGAAAAGGGAAAGGGACAAGGCCAAGAGACAGACTGCTAACCGATACCTGGAGGTGGCTGGACGTTTCTGCCCCAGGCTGTGCAGAGCGGGGACCCCCGCCCGCATGCCCATGCCACTCACTCCCTGAGACCGAGGTCTGCCCCGGCTTCAGTGCACCTTCTTGAACACTTGCTTGCAGACCACACCCTCCACTCTCATCTCCTGAAACAAAAACAGATGCTTGTCATTGGCCAGACGAAGGCCACACGAGGGGTCAGTACTTCAAGGGGCAGCAACTTAGGAAATACTCAGTGGCTGCTATTCTTCCCAAGAGTTGGTTTGAACTAACCAATTCCTTGGAGAGTTGGTTGAACTGGATCAGTGCAGATGCGGCTACAGTCTGTGAAGAGAGCTGGTTGGGAAACTGATGTGGCTCAGAGCTGACCAACAAGACTGACCCTCTGATGCTCCCACTGCCTCCCTAATGGGCCCAAAGACTCTCCGAACCTCAGGCCTAAACCCAGGACAGAGTCTGTGCCCAGCCTTGGAAGAAATCAGGTCCAGACACAAGACTCGACCCCTCAAAGGGCTCAATAAGTTGCCACAGACTCGGGTGGCAAACTCGCATGCTGCTTCCAAGCTCCACTGGCATGCTGGAGTTAGCTGGGGAGCTTGAAAAATGCCTGGGCCCAGGCTAGGCCAGTTCTATCAGCACCTCAGTGGGTGGGGTACCGAAATTGCTATTATTAAACACTCCCAGGTAGTACTAAACACTCCCAGGTAGTACTCCCAGGTAGTACATAGCCAAGAAAGCCATGCCCTGCCTGCAGGCAGCCCTGCTGATTGCTGCCAGGGGGAATGACAGCACAGTGTTGCCACCCCTTCCAAGGGTTTTTTGGTTTTTTTGAAGGCTAGAAATCAAAATATTCATGTGACATTTCCTGTTAAATTGTTGGCTGAAGAGGTCTGAAGCCCATTGATGGCCAAATAAAAGAGGCCCGTGGCCCCAGTCTGCACCCTCTGTCACGGAGCCACAGAACCACGGAGCGGAAAGGCCCGGGGAGATCACACAGCTCCCCTCTCTCGTGCAGCTGAGGAAGCCAGGCCCAGGGAGGAGATGCTCAAGGCCGGGCACTGCAGCCTGGCTCTCTGTAGCCTCCTAAGCCGCCTCTGAATATAATGCCCTCTTGTCTCTTCGCCCGTACACGTCCCAAAGCTCTCGCAGGCCCTGATATTTGCAGAACTACTGTGTGGTAGGAGGGCATTTTGCTGATGAGCTGAAGGAAGGAAGGTACCGACTCAAAGGCACCCAGTGAGTCAGGACTAGAACCCAGGTCACCTGGACCAGACTCCTTTCTTAGAAGGAAGATGGTTGGGGAAGTCCAAGGGCACAGAAGTGATGAGAGGTCTCCTCTCCGAGGAAACGTTTAGCCCTCCGGATGCTAAGGTCCCTTCTCTGGATTTGTGGGTGCTTTTTCCAGGCAAAGCATTGAGCAGAGGTAGCTTTGACCAGAGGTCCCAGGCTGGAGGGCAGGGTGAGTGGGGCCCACAGCTGGGCTGAGAAAGGCTTCACCTCCCCGACCTGGATTGTTGAGATCATGTCTTGCTTAGAGAATTGTCCTGGGTGCTTGCCTGCCACAGCTGGCATGGTGAAAAGAGACATTACTTGGGAGTAAATTTAGTTCTGCCACTTTCTAGCTGTGTGACTTGGAGGTGAGTCTCTATGCCCTCATCTTGCAAATAGGAACCACAGCAGGACCAGTCCCACCCTCGCCCTAGGAACCTACCAGGTGCAGCTCGTCACCCTCAATCCACTGGGTCCAGCCGCGTCCTTCCTTCTCACCCTTCTGCACACACTGGAGCTTGTCCCCATCCCAGCTCACCGTGGTCTGCCAGGCAAAAAACGAGTTTATGTCAGTCTTGAGCTAGCACCCACCCCGAGGGCTGGAGGAAGGGCAACCCCAATCGATCATTCAGTCAATTTTACAGAAAGTTTGCAGCCTAATACTCCTTGTCTATCACGTGCTCTTTAATACTCCCCGTCCATCACATGCTCTTATGAAAATATACAAATCAGCCCTAGCCAGTCTGGCTCAGTGGATAGAGCACTGGCCTGAGGACTGAGGGGTCTTGGGTTTGATTTCCAGTCAAGGGCAGGAAACTCAGTTGTAGACTTGATCCCTGGCTCCTGGTCTGGGCTCGTGCAGGAGGCAACAGATTGATGTTTCTCTCACATTGATGTTTCTCTCTCTCTGTCTCTCCCGTCTCCCTTCCACTCTCTCTAAAAACCAATGGAAAAATAACCTTGGGTAAGGATTAACAACAACAAATTAAAATTAAATTAAAATATGCAAATCAGTTTAAAAATTACATCAACCTTAACAAATTTCATTTAAAAGTGTAATTAGGAGAGAAAATGTCATTGAGGTGGGGCAGCTGAGAATGGGGCTGGAAGGGAGGAGGGGCTTCCAAGGGCTGAGTGCACACTGGGTGTGTGTGTGGGGGCGGGGGGGGCGGTGAGGGCGGCTGTCCTGCATCTTGCTGGTAAAAAGCAGACTTCACAGACTTCTCTGCCCATCCCCAGAATTCACTCATTCATTCATTTGGGACACCAATAAGACCACACCCCTGCCCTCAAAGAGCTGTTCATCTTACAGAGAACAACCCAGACACAAATGCCAGCTACAGGTAGGAGTGGCAGCTCCTGCAGGCACTCCAGTGCGTCTCAGGATCCTCCTGACTGTCTATGTGGGACATGGATTAGCATCTCCGTTTTACAGATCGGGCTAAGAGACTTGCCAAGTTCATCCAGATGGTCAGTGGTAGTGCCAGGTCAGAACACAGACCTGCGGGGCCCTGAAGTCCTCCTCCCCACCGACCTTCACAGCTTCCCTAGTGGCCCAGGGTCACCAGTTACAGACCAAGGGGGGGGAGGATCCAGATGAGAGTCAGGGAAGGTGAGGCTCTGGGAGGGGGAGGCACCAGGGCTGGGCCTTGAGCAACAGAAGAATGGAGCTGAAGCAGAGAAAGGGAGAGTGGGGAGCAGGCTGTTGAGAGACCACCATGAGACAAAGGCCCAGAGACGAGATAGCACAGACGTGCTCAGAAAGCTCTCGGGATGGTGGGGAGAAGGAGGTCCCCTTTCCTGTCGGTGCTCGCTACCCATCTGCACCCACCACCTTGAGCCCTCACATCTTCTCTGAGCACTGGGTGCCCTGCCAGGCGCTGGGTGTGCGGAAGGGAGGACAGACCGCAGGAGGCCCAGCCTGTGCCAATGGGAGACATCACGGTCTTACTGGAGCGGCAAAGGGCCCGCCCAGAAATACGGGGCTCAGAGTGTTGGAATTTAGAGGTGAGACAATCCAGGAGCTCGTGGTCTAGGCTGGGGTCTGTGTACACGTGCAGTGGGCATCTCTCCTACCTGCAGCCACCCGCCTCCCGCTGAACAGCCCTTCCACCGGGGCCTGCTTCCTCACTAAAGCAGTTAGAACTCCTCTGCCCCTGGCTCCCTGTGTGACTCTGAGCAAGTCCCTTCTCTGGGCCCCAGTGTCCCCATCTGTCATGCCAGGGGGTCAGAGGCCCCGCTTCACAGAGGTAAGGTTCTAGGGTTCTTGTGCTCCTGCCCTGGCTCAGCTGAGTCAGGACACTCAGCAACAGCCTGATAAGCATTCAGGAGAGAAGGAGAAATCTGGGAATGGGTGTGGGGTGAGCGTGGCCACTCCCTATAGGAGGACCACCTGCTCCTGGCTGGTAACCCATCTCTTTCCTGGACTTGCTGATCACTACTGCCCTCTGCTGTTGGGATGACGCCACAAGGAGACACATGCACAAGGGTGACAGGTGGAGCCAGCTGTTCCCCCACCTTTGTTTGCACAGGAATAAATCGGACCTCTGCCCCGGGAGCATGTCCCCTGGAGGTGACGGGGCACAGGAGGACTTGGGTGGGGGCAGCTCTTCCCCTGCAGAGCTCACTCGGGGCACATGGCCAGCCCCAAACCTGAGAGAAGATCCCACTTCCAAGTCAGAGCATAATGAAGTTCATGTCTGATGAGGGTTGACATGGGTCATAACCATTAATGACCTCAAGTCACAAGACAAGATGCCCATTCACTGGCCGCCTCGTCCATCCCAGGCCTGTGAAGGGGAGAGGGGACTGAGAAAGCAGGCAGCTCTGGACTTCAAGGAGCTGCTAAGAATACCTGAACAGCTACTCTTCGCGTGCTAATCCAGAGTCTACTCTGCATACTGAGGGCTCCAGACTCATCAGAGGCCAAGAGAGACTCACTGGGTCTCGGTTACGATATGCATACTTCTGCCTCTACCGGAAACGGAAGCATCAATGAGCATATTCACACCCTCTGTACTGGAAAACACAAGAAATGCTCTAAAAAGAACATAGTCATGCAAAGAATGTGTGGGATCTTGCTTCTTCAGAGATAATTACTCTAACATCTAGACTTCTGTCTAGTGTTATTTTCTATTGATACACATATACATATCTCTGTTTTTTAAAAATTAGGGCTGGCATATGAGGCAGAGCTCAGATATGAATGGGATTTGCTTGCTGAAGTTGGACAATAACTAAAGTCTTTCGTGAAGACTGATGGGTGTGCTATTTATCATGACTAAATGTTTCAGAAGCTCCTTCCCTTCCCAGAGATGTGGCTCCAACAGGAGGCCGTGCCGCCTGCTGAGCTGGGCGCCAAGGAGCACGGCTATGTCCGCTTGCTGTAAAATTGAATGAGTCTTTGTGCAGGCAGAAGATCTGTTTGGAGCCTTCCCACAGATAGCTGTGATGACTCCAAAAGCGTGACTTAGTTCTCTTGCCTCTACTCCACAGTCACTTGTGGTGGGAGGGAGTTCCTTTTAAGCTTTGTGTCCTGTGGGAATAAACTATCCATTGCCCAGAGGATCAGATTTATCCTAAGAACAGAAAAGGGGGGAGGGGGAGAGCCAGGGAGGAGATGATCACCCACAAACAATGGAGAGGAAAGAAGGCAATGTTGCAAGGGGAATGGGTAACAAACAATGGTCCCTTGTTCCCTTATGACACAAAAGAGATCTTCTGATAACCACCTTCCCGGGACCCAGGAAGAGGCCATTCTGTGGCCGCCTTTGCTAGACCCGGAGCAGTGAGGTCTGGGACAGGGGCTCAGCTTGTCCCAGATCTCATTCAGTCTAGTTTGGACCCTCACCCTGCAGAGTCCATTTAATCGGGGTCTCATGGGGGAAATTTCAGCCAAAAGTATGTTCCTGATGCTTCCCAAGTGGCAGATGCTCTGGGGCAAGCATGTCAAGCTCGCGGCCTGTGGGCCGCATGTGGCCCACAGCGAATATCTTTGCGGCCCAGCCAATATAACGTATGTAAGAAATGTTTTAATAAAAATTTTATAACTTAATTTTTACAATATCCTGTTGTACATGATTATTAATAACGAACTACAATGTTCGCTAATTGACTGATTACTATAATCGTGTTGCATTCATTTCCCTTCTGTGCCTTCTGCACAGGAGCACCGTTTCTCTCCACTAATACTAGCAGTGAATATTTTAGCAGCCGATTGCCACGTCATTAGTCTTGGACTGACTTGTTTGGTGTGCACAACAGGAAATATTTCGCTTTCGGAGAACAAGAAAAACAGGTTTATTTGCATAATGCTTATGAATTTGTGCAGTTATTCAGTGTCTGGTAAGGTAATGTTCAAGAAAAAATATTTTTATTAAAATGTTCTATTATTTGATGTTAACAATGACTCATTTATTTCAGCCCTTTGCATTCAGCATGTCTTTATCGAAATAACCCACGTTTCTATGAAAATTGAAGCTTTTGTTTTTTTGTGGCCCACGTAAACTCAAACCTTGCTTATTTGGCCTGTGTTAGCCTTTGTGTTTGACATGCTTGCTCTGGGGGCTGAGGTGAACATGGTACAAAACACAGGGATGGGCAGTGCTGCCTCCAGTCCTCAACCCCATGAGCTCTGGGGCGTCACCTTGGATATGAAGCCCAGACAAATCCAAGGACAAGGGGGGAAGTATGGCTACACTCAGCTCCCCTTTCAACAGCAATTCTCATCGCATAGTCCACCTAAAAGTCGGCCAATGGGCTGGAGCCCAGAGCAGCTGGTTGTAAAGCAAAGCCAGTCTAACTTTTCTATTAAAAATGAATAACCTCCAATGCTTTGGCCTTGTCAGCAGCTTTCCCCAAAAGACATGCACCAACAGATGAATGCAGACAGCTCTGCATCACTCTGACAAGGGACTGTCACCTTAAAAGCCACTGCCTAGCTCCCCTGACCACTTAGAAAGCCCCGCTGGCACAGCTGCACGGGGACAGTGACAGAAAACCTGACTCCTGCAGGCGGCCCGAGGAAGGATGTCCCTGGGAAGTCTCGAGCCTCCTGGCCCTGTGCTAGTGACCTGTACTAGCAGTGACAGGCCATTCCCATTAAATGGATTCATCTTTGGTAGTGACCTGGCCTGAACCACAACTAGTGGGATTCAAGTTGGCTGCCAAGAATTTGTGACATTTGTTACAGTTGCCACATGTCCAAACTCCCACTCCGGTGAGCAGGGCAGGGGGACGATCAATCACTCATCCCTTCACTCTCACCTGCCCAGCTCTAGGAGGCCCCCTGCTTATGGACCTCCCAGAGGCTGGGAGTGGATCTTGTTTTCTGTGGTTGTAGAGCCAGAGCTTCACAGGGCAGGTCTTGTCCACGCTGATTCTGCCTGCAGAGGCCAGAGCCAGGACTGACACAGGCCTGACTCCAAACCTGTGCTCTTTAAATTTGGGGAATGAATTGAAAAACCCAGACAGTGTACAGTAATTCACATGTGGTGTGAATTACTACACGAGGCCAATTGGCCCTTCCTCCTGGGGTTCGAGCTTCCAGTGTGCTCTACCCTTTGAGGGTTCCTGGGACAATGAGGACGTTCTCAGCCTCTGGAGCTTGTGGGAAGATCAAGGAGGGTCACATAGAACCCTGTGCGGGGAGGGTTCCATAGTGCTTCACTTGACCTTTAAAGCTGATAAAAACGCAGCTTAGTTAAGTCACCAGCCCAAGCCACCTAGGGGTTAGGAGTCAAGCCATCACTTAAACCCACTTCTCTCTGGCTGAGGAGTGCACTCGCTGCCGTGAGGCCAGGCTGCTGCTGAGTGGCTGGGCTGGCTCCACTTCCTCTGATCCATTCCTAGGGGGCTGGCAATTATCTAAAATCAGCACATGCGAAGGGAAAGCCAATTCACTCTAAAAGCAGATTAAAACTAAATTAATAAAGCCTTAAAATGTGAACAAGTAATTAGGGACATAAACGCTGTTAAAAGCAACTACTACAAACCAATGAAGCCACAAAAAGGCCTTTGTGGGCATGAAGAATGCAATTCCAATACCACAAAGAAGCTTATAGCAAATGATAACTAATTCTTAGGACAAACACAATGATAAAATGTTAAGACTCTGTTGTCTCCCCTCAAAAAAATAAAAACCAAACAACAACAACAAAAACACCAAAAAATGTTAAGACTCTTCTTGACATGTTATTTTTCAAACCTCCTTAAACATGTAAGAAAGTACCCAGAATCAATTTTAAACAAAAAACTGTCCGAGATCCCGAGGCCCCAGGAGGCCATGGTTCTGGGTGGGGAGGAGGGCAATGGGGCTGGAGATGGTCGCAGAGCTCCTGTAGAACTGCACGCAGTCCTAGGGGACCAGCACTGAGGGTGGCCCTGAGGCTGGGCTCAGCCTGCAGGAAAGGCAGACGTGTACACGGTCTGGGATGCTGGGAAGGCTTCCTGGTGGAAGGGGATCACTGTCACCATCATCATCCTAACAACACACACTGAACACTCACTACGTCCTGGACAGGACATTAAACAGAACATGGGTCGCAGCAAGTTGATTCCTTAAACCACCTGGAGCAGTTATGCTTCTCCCCATTTTACAGATGTGGAGACTGAGGCTTCCAGGTCATGCACCCAGGAAGTGGGCAGATGAGATTGCCCTCTAGTAGCACTCTTGGCTACTGTGCTCTGCCGTGCCCTGATCTGACCCTTGAATGAGCAGTAGGCTTTCGCAGCGCGGTTCTGTGCAAGGAAACAACAGTCAGCCATTGCGGGTTCCACGCCTGCACACCAGCGTCAGGTGCAGGACACAGAGGCAGGTCACACACTACTGGAAAAGAAGACAAGCAGACAGAGGATTCCAGCAGAACGGGAAGTGCTGGTTAAAGGCAGGTGCCGGCATGTAGCTATGCAAGGGGGAAGCCTCCTCATCAGCCTCTGACCTGGGAACAGAGGTCCAGCAGGGAAGGGTTCCTGGAAGAGGTAATATTGGGGGTCATGCTGGAATTGACACCAAAAACTTCATAAAGTCTGGGTTATAAAGTAAAAATTGAAAAAGAAGCCCAAGAGACTCCCAGAGAGAGGGCACAGCCTGGACAGATGCAGGCTGTGCAGGGGCGACATGAGGGGCATTGCCTTGCTGGACTCTCCTGGCATAACCCTCCCCATGGAGCCTGAGCCTGCACTCACTCCCACCCCTGAATTTACTGGGGAGACCACTCACAGCCTCTCTTCTTCCTCAACCTCACATCTCTGTGGCTCCACCAGCCAAGCCTGGTGCAATGGAGAATCCAGATGTTTGCTTCTCAGGCAGGCAGAGCCGGCTCTGCTACTCAGCCAGTGCAAGGATTATCGGGTCCATCCGAAGTGGGAGGGGCATAAGGGGACGCAATCCTGCCAAAAAGGCTCAGAGGGGCTCTGAAAAGCAGAGTCCGCCTCTATTTTTTTTTAATCTTTCAAGGAAGACAGAAACAAACAGCTCCCAGAAGATAAGAGATGCTGGCTCGGTAATCGGGGAAGAGGGAGCAGGTCAGGGGTCTGGATCCTTTCAGTCCCAGAAGGATGTCAGCGCCCACCTTAGAATCTCTGGCAGAGAAAAGGCGCATCACCATTGCTGAATGAATAGGAATACTCTAGTTATTTTTCAGGCCATGAACACCCATTTTTAAAAGGCAAGATAGCCCAGGCAATGTGGCTGTTCATTCTTCCTTAGGTCAGCCTTATAAAATGGGGTTAGCCCCTGGTGTGACAGGGCCCCGACTTTCTCAGGCCCGGAGCACTTGGTCATCATGCAGGGCCACACAGCCAGCGAGAGCATCAGCCATGGTGTAACCCCCTTCTGCCCAACTCTGAACATGCGCTGCCCCTGTACCCACAGGACTATCGTGCTGCCATGGATGCTGTCACCGGGAAATAGCACCTACTGCAGGCTGTGGGCCTGGGTTCTCCTGCCGGAGCTGGGCACTCAGGAGTGACCCAAAGAGAGCCTTGGGCAGGACAGAGGCAGGCCTGAGCTCCAACCCATGCCCACCTCCTTCTAGCGGGGTGACCTCGAGCCACTTACTCCACATTGGAGCCTCCATTTTTTCATCTGCAAAATGGGTTTGCCATGGAACGGAGCCAAAGGAGGAAGTGAAACATGGGGCTGCAAGGACCAATTTCAGTGCTGGGCACATACAATACTTGGTAAGCAGTGGTTCCCCTCTGCCCTTGCCCAGCCTGTGTCTATGGGCCTACCTCCGCTCATGGGACCCTGTTAGCTTTTCTCTGGACGGCCAGGTGTCCCTTCACACGTTACAGGCCCCAGAATTTGTCTTTTGATGGACATGGTTTACAAGGTGCGAGAATTAATAATTCATATCACTAGGGCAGTTGCGAGCAGGCTTTCCTGCATCTACTCCTCCCCAGGGAGTAGGTATCTCTCACTGTATAATTATCCCCACTTCACGGACAAGTAAAGGCACAGAGAGGCGAAGTAACTTGCTTAAGGGCAGTAGGTTTTAAGTGGCAGAGATGAGATTCCCAAGATGACAGTCTGGCTCCAGAGCTAAACTGGTTACAAATCAGCCAGACTGTCTCAGAGGGAGCTGGGCGGTGGACAAGCAAGAGCTTGAAGGAGGGCCAGGAGCAGTTGCCCTCAGCCCTTGAAGCTGGGTTGTTGGCCTGCAAAGTGGCCTCCACCATCGGGGATGGCAAACCCGACGTCGCTCCTCTGCACCCGACGAGTCCACTCCCTGACACGGCCGCTTTGCGGAGGGACACTGCATTTCAGATTGCAGGAGCTTCACAGAGGGATTAATCCAGAGCTTTGACCCCCTTAGCATAACAACGATGTCATCTCTCTCTAGTGACAATCTAGAACAGGGGTGGGCAAACTTTCTGACTCGAGGGCCACACTGGGTTCTTAAACTGGACCGGAGGGCCGGAACAAAAGCACGGATGGAGTGTTTGTGTGAACTAATATAAATTCAAAGTAAACATCATTACATAAAAGGGTACGGTCTTTTTTTTTTTTAGTTTTATTCATTTCAAACGGGCCAGATCCGGCCTGCGGGCCATAGTTTGCCCACGGCTGATCTAGAATCAGACCAGCAGGAGCCAAGCCCTGCTCTGCCAGCTACCTGATCTCAGACAAGACACCTGTTCTGCCTTTCATTGTCTTCATTGATAATACAGGAAGAATGCTGGCATTTTCATCAGGGAATTGTGAGGATTAAAGAATGATTGCGTGGAAAGTGCTTAGAATTCCTAGCACGTGGGAAATATGGACATGCTTTAGCTATTATTAAATGGCAAGTGGGTCTTGCAGTGATAGGATTGATGGCGACCATTTATATTCTTTGAGGGCCTGCTATCTGTACTTAACACTCATTTGACAAACACATTGGAGCCCCTTGTGCTAGGCACTGGGGATACAAAGGAGTAGGCCCCACTGTCTGGAATTTCAGATGCATTAAGAGGTGTCACAGGTTCCTGGGGAGCAGCACCTGCAGAGAGAAGCAGGGAGGAGAAGGCAAGAATGAGGATGGGGAGTCAGGACAAGACTGATGGAGCAATTAAACCTGGGCTGGTCTTGACCAATGAGAACTTATCTTCCTGGAGGAGGAGGTGGGGGCCTTATCCCAGGGAAGTGAGCAGAGAAATGCAAAAAGGGGATGGCAAGTGAAGGCACCTGCAAAGGGTGAGGGGGGAAAAGTATATGGTGTGAGGTAGGGAATGGGGCTAAAGGGCAGGTGTGGCCTGGCTTTGCCTGTCAGCCCTGGGGAGCCTCTGGCGGTGTTGAGCTTCGAGTAGCATGATCAGATTCCCTTTTTAGAATGGGAAGGTTGGGCTGCAGTGTTGAAGGCAGAGGGAGGGGGACCAATGCAGTCATTAAATAAAACAATCTACGGAACACAGCCTGGCACACAGTAAGCACAAGAGATGCTGCTATCATTACTACAGGTAAGAGGTGGGCAGAACTGTGGGGATGGGGAATGGGGAAAGAGACGCTAAGCTGCAGAATGTGTGGAACTTGTTGACTGATTGCCCATAAACGCTTTTCATTTATCTTCACGGGGATCATTTACATGGCTACGCGGTGCTCTATGGAATTAATACGCCAGTCACTCCAACCACCGTGGTCACCTGGCAACTAGGAACACCGGCAGGAGGCAGCCTGTTCTGTAAACCACACAAAGCAGGAGTCCCCGAGATCTGAAGGCGAGTCACCAGCAGTGTGATGGGGGCAGGCCCCTCAGGTCTGTCTGTGAAATGGGAGAGCAGCGTCCCCTCCAGGATGGCTGGAGGCAGGGCCTGCCACAGAGTAATAGCCCTCACGTGGGGTGGGTCGTTGAGGATTATTACCACACAGCTACAGATACCTTCCTACCAACAGTTTGTTTTTTTCTTTTGAATGATTTTCCTGAACTATAATCCCATAAGGAGGATCTCTAAGGTGACTCTTCTGACTCATTGCACACATTGTAAGATGGGGTTTCTCCCCTCATTTTCTGAGGGTGGAGCCAGTCTGTTGCAAGGCTGACAAAGGTGGGTGCTGCAGCCTGGGCTCCCCTGCACCCTTACCTCCTGCCTTCAGGCCCATCTTCTTTATACAGTTCTTCCCCAGAGTGCTCCCATCTGACCTAGGATCCTTAGCCAGGAAAGAAGGGGGAAGGCAGGCAGGCAGGAGAGCATTGACACCCAGGTATTAGAGCAGCGGTTCTCAACCTGTGGGTCGTGACCCCTTTGGGGGTCAAACGACCCTTTCACAGGGGTCGCCTAAGACCATCGGAAAACATATATAATTACATATTGTTTTTGTGGTTAATCACTATGCTTTAATTATGTTCAATTTGTGAAAATGAAAAATACATCCTGCATATCAGATATTTACATTACGATTCATAACAGTAGCAAAATTACAGTTATGAAGTAGCAACGAAAATAATTTTATGATTGGGGGTCACCACAACATGAGGAACTGTATTAAAGGGTCACGGCATTAGGAAGGTTGAGAACCACTGTATTAGAGGCAGCTAGCTAGCACTCTGAGGTATTTACATATTAAAGGAACACAGAAAGAAGTCTTTGGATAGTTAACCAAAATTAATGTGCTCTGATGGAGGCATTTCAGGCAGCAGGACAGGGACCTGGGGTTCCCCTTTGGAGGACAAGGGTGTGTGTGTGTGTGTGTGTGTGTGTATGCGCGCGAGCTCTAGCACAACTCAATTTATATAACAGAGACAGCAACAAAAATATCAAAAATGCTTCTCAGGGAGGAAGTTATTGTGAACCAGGCATGGTCCTTGCTCTCTGAGATTCCCATCAGCTCCAAGTCAAATATGAATAAATCCCAATCACATGTGAAATGTCTGCAATAGGACCCGGGCTGGAGGGGTTGGTTTCGAGAGACTTCCATTGGGGACATGGGGCCCTAATGGCAGTGATCGAGTTACAGACTCTGGATGCCTGCAGGGGAGAGTGGAGGGGTTTTCTGCCCCACCCACCTCTCTGCTTCCACGCCCTGTGGAGCCAGGGCTCTGGGTTGACTGTGAGGGGCTGGACATCCTCAGAGACTGGGATGGTAAACCTTCAGTCTAGGGCATCAGAGGGCTCTGGCCCTTGGTTGCACACAGCATTGTGGCTTCACAAGGCACAGTGCCCTGAACTATCTCTATGGTCCTCAGAAAGTGCCTTGTAAGCAGCAGTCATGATGCCCATTTTGCAGATGTGAAAACAGAGGCATTGTGTGAATCCTTTAAGGTCACTCTTCTCCACATCGTCACGCCTTGTCAATACTGACTACCTCCAGGTTGTGATGGGGCTCACAGTAAGTGCCAGCCCTCAGCAGAGCTCCATGGGAGGCTTTGTAACAGAGACTATCTAATCAGAATCCCTCCTCGGCCACCGGCTGGTTCTTAACCTCTGTCAGCCTCAGATTCTCCTCTGTAAAGTGGGTATAATGACACTTTCAGAATAGCAGTTGTGAGAACCAAAAGAGGAAAATTGCTAAAATCATTTGGTACGGGCATGGCACTTAGTAAGAACTGAGTACATGCTATTTTCCTTTGTTGCAGCCTAACAAAAATCAAAACCTAACAAACCAGTGGGATTTTTGAAAGCTACTTTGTGAATTTTATTTGGGTTGCTTTAATTCTCCCTTTAGTAATCCTCACAAGCATGCTGCTGACACGATTTCAAAGGTTGGAGAACTTCAGCTAAGAATGAAAGAAACTCCGTGTTCCCACTCGGGAAAGGCACCAGCCGAATGCTGGGGGCCTGATCTGGGCAGAGGAGGCTCCCACGGGCTGCCAAACCCGACGGCATTCTCAGCTCTGCAGCCCAGGGAGTTACTTCTGCCATTGGCATTGTGTTTTTAAAAAATAAGAACCAAAAAAATCTCTTTAATCATTAAAGCAGTGGTTCTCAACCTTCCTAATGCCGCGACCCTTTAATACAGTTCCTCATGTTGTGGTGAGCCCCAACCATAAAATTATTTTCGTTGCTACTTCATAACTGTAATGTTGCTACTGTTATGAATCGTAATGTAAATATCTGATATGCAGGATATATTTTCATTGTTACAAATTGAACATAATTAAAGCATAGTGATTAATCACAAAAACAATATGTAATTATATATGTTTTCCGATGGTCTTAGGCGACCCCTGTGAAAGGGTCGTTTGACCCCCAAAGGGGTCACGACCCACAGATTGAGAACTGCTGCTTTAATGAGTCAAGAAGAGGATCAGAAAGCTGGCAACAGTTTATACCCAAGTGTTAACAGCAGTTTGGTGGATTTCATGTATACCACATACAAGTAGATGGACAGATGAATGGGTGATGGACAGATGGAAGCAAGAAAGTCAGGGAGGGAATGGAAGGAAACATAGATGGTTAAAAGGGACAGAATTCAGAAAATCTATAAGTGCTGATATAGAAAGATGCCTAAGAAATATCATTGAGTGAAAAACCAATGTACAGCACTGGCCAGTAGCTCAGTTGGCTAAAGTAGCGGTCACCAACCGGTGGTCCGTGAGATCTGAAAGGTTGGCGACCACTGGGCTAGAGCATTCTCTTGATACAACCAAGGTTGTCAGTTCAATCCCTGGTTAGCGCATATACAAGAATCAAGCAATGAGCACATAAATAAGTGGAACAACAAATCGATGTTTCTCTCTCTTTCACCAATTAAAAAAACACCACCGATATTTGAAGTGGGCCTTTCTTCCTTCCTTTTTGGCTTTAGAGATATTGACTAATTAACTGATTAATAGATGGAGGAAGATTTCCAGACAGATCCACCAGAAACAGTAACAGGAATAACCTCTGGGAGTGGGAATCGGGCCAAGAGAGGGAAGGGGTCCTTTCCATTTCAGTCGACTAACTCTCTACTCTGCTATTTGAATTTTTTCCCTTTTACAATCAAAACAAAGGACTGCACAGGAGGGCGGAGGCTGGAAGTGGAAGGCAGGCTCTGTGGAAGGGGTCATCCTGAGTTCAGAGCTGAAAATGAAGGCGAGGCCTCAGCTAAAGGAAGAGGCGCCAGGCTCCTGCGTGAACAAAGCCACCCCCTCCAGGGAAAACCTGACCCGGTGTCGCTGGTGGGATGACAAATGGCCCTTCTGCCACCACCACGCAGAGCAGGCTGGCTGTGGTTCCTGGGAATCAGCTGCTCGTGCTAGGGGGAGCTGGGAACAAAGAACCCCGTCATTCCTCATTCCCAGGGATCCCCTGGCCCCAGAGTGGGGGACACAATTTGAAGTTGAGGAGCACCTTCCTTTTTCAAGGTCCCCCACCCTGCCACAGCCTACAACTGCTCCATTCAATAAATGATAATGGTTCAATAAATGGTAATGGTTTCAAACTGGGCTGGAGATGTCATCTAGATGGATAAAGGCGTGCAGGAGGCAGGGGAGAAAACCTGGGTCTCGTCTATACATTTCCACCAAAATGACAGCCTCTGCTGCTTGTGGGGCGTGTCAGAGCTGAACAGAACAGACTGAAAACGTTGTGAGTGACTCTGGCTACACGGATCTGAATCCCTGCATGCCTCAGCCTGGGCAGAGAGCGTGAGCCATGTCTGTGATTCTGGGCATGGATGGCAATATCTACAGGGGTCAGGTGATGGACGAAACCGGCCAGCGGCACATGGCTCTCTACACCTGGTTTAGAGAGGCGCAGGCACAGAGATGTTTTTTTACTCCAAAGCAGTGGATCAAAAGCTTTAGTTGCATCAGAACCACCTGGTGGGCACCATGAAACCCGGATTGCAGTTTCTGATTCACAGGCCAGGGGCGTGGCCGGAGAACCTGTTTCTAACATTCTTGAGGTGCTGCTGCTGCTGCTGGCTTGCCCTTAGGGAGCCATTGCTTAGCGAGCTGCTCAGGAACCCAAGGCACAGCGATGAGGATGGGCCAGCTGATCCTTGAGTTCAGGGAACAGGGTGGGGTGAGCGGACTTCGTAAACTGGAGACTGTTCCATCTAAGGGGGCAGCTGTGACAGTGTCTCAGGGAGCCACATGGCACAGACATAATCAGGCACCCAGTGTTTTTAGCATCGTGATTTTTTTTTTTGGTAAGAACAGCTAGAAATATGGATTTTTTTCTATGAAATATTACAATCTTTGGCAATAATTGGCAACTGGCTTTGAAATTTTTCAAACATTGCACAGGCCAAACAAAACATATCTGCAGGCCAGATTTCACCCTCTGGCTAGGAAACTTATCTTGTTCCCATGGAAGAGATGCAGGGTCAGAGATCTCTGAGCCAGGGAACCTCTGAGAGGAATGTCAGCCTGACCTCTCCCAGCAGGCTGGCCACGCCTCTCCCAGCAGGCTGGCCACGCCTCTCCAGCAGGCTGGCCACGCCTCTCCCAGCAGGCTGGCCACGCCTCTTCCAGCAGGCTAGCCACGCCTCTCCCAGCAGGCTGACCACGCCTCTTCCAGCAGGCTGGCCACGCCTCTCCCAGCAGGCTGACCACTCCTCTCCCAGCAGGCTGGCCACACCTCTTCCAGCAGGCTAGCCGCGCCTCTTCCAGCAGGCTGGCCACGCCTCTCCCAGCAGGCTGACCACTCCTCTCCCAGCAGGCTGGCCACACCTCTTCCAGCAGGCTAGCCGCGCCTCTCCCAGCAGGCTGGCCACGCCTCTCCAGCAGGCTGACCACGCCTCTCCCAGCAGGCTGACCACGCCTCTTCCAGCAGGCTGGCCACGCCTCTTCCAGCAGGCTGACCACGCCTCTTCCAGCAGGCTGACCACTCTCTCCCAGCAAAGCGCTCCCTGAGGCTGTGGGCTCCTTAAGTCCTCATCACTCTCCTCTCCTTTGGCCACATTTTGCACGCCAGCCACACTGAAGTCTTCCAGACTGCACCTCTCTCACCTGAAGCCTCCTCCCAACCAGGCCTTTTCTGACCTCTGGGCCTTTGTGCATATGGTTCCCTCTGCCTGGAATGCTTTATCCTTTCTCCAAGTCAGCCCTAATTCTTACTTGTCCTTCAAGGCCTCACTCAGTTGTGACCTCCTCCAGGGAGCCTTCCATGACCACTGCCCCCCAAACCCCAGTTCTATGCTCCTCAGCCCACTGTGCTTCCATCACAACACTGGGCTGCAACGGCCTGAAGATGCATCTGTCTCCTCCACCGGCCTGGGGGCTCCAGGGGGCCGTGCTACCTCCGTGACCCCACACTGAGTCCAGGGCCTGGTGTGGGGTAAGTCCGAAATAGCACCCACCAAGTGCTGCTCTCTTGGCCTTGGCCTTCCTCTCATCCTCTTCCTGTTTGCCTGGCGACTTCCTGTCTATCCTTCAAGCCACAGCTTAGACTCCACTTCCTTGGGAACTTCTCCTGACCCCCCAGAGCCAGGCGGAGGTACTTCTCTGCCTCTCCTCCCTCCATGGCACACATCACAGTATGACTGGCTGCTGTGGCCTGTCTCCCCCACTACCCCGAACTCCGTGAGGGCAGGACTCTCATATGATTCATCTCAGTAACAAAGGGCTGCAAAGACAGAGCCAGCACCTCGAAATACTTGTAGGACCGAGAGAGCAATGAACACACCTGAATGAATGATCCCAGGTGAGAAATGACACCTTTGTAATGTGCTGGGAAGAACATGTTAGAATGAAGCCACCTGATGCTGAGAACAAACTGGCTTCCTCCCAGCTGCTGGACTGGCTGGTGGGTGCAGAGCGTGTGGAGCAGAAGGGGCCACCACCTTGCTCAGGCCCCTGAGGGCCCAGAGACCACCGCCAGCATGGCATCTTGGCATGCAGCTCCCCTCCATTCACAAGCCTCAGGCTGGCAGTTCCTGTAATTCTGTCCTAACCCTCCCACAGCACGCTCTTCACTATGGCCCGCCATCCAGCTGGGCAGTCAGGAGAGAAAGGCGAGATGGGGGCCAAGGGCAGGCCTGGGCAGAGGGGCCTTTCCTCCCCAAAGGGCAACAGCAAAGTAAAGAGTGGCCATCTAGTGAGTCCTGGGACAGCAGAAGGGACCATGAATCTTGCCCGACGTCATCCGGTTTGCCCAGCCGCTGGGCTCCCTGATCTGCTCACCTACCACTGTCCTACTGCTGGGTTAAGAAAAGAAGGTGGCCATGTGTCCCTCCCTTGTGTCCAAAACCCTCCCTTCCTCCTCTTCTTTTATAATCAAGTGCAGAAGTGCCCCTCTCCAGAACTCCTCTGGATCCCTCCTCTGCGTGCTTCCCTCTGTCACCACTGATCTCACAGTGTATGGACTGTGTGTCTCCGCCACAAAGACTATGAGTTCCCGCACATCAGGGATTGTGCGTGCTGGGCTGTGTCCCGGCCCCTGGAGCAGTGACTACTAGCACATCAGGAAAGCGGCGGGTACAGTGCAATGGTTAAGGGCAGGCACTCTGGTGCTGACAGACCAAATTCAAATCCTCCCTCTGCCATTTACTTTGCTTCCCAGAGACCACACAGCAAGCCCTGCCTCGGTCTTCTTATCTGTAGAATGTTGTGAAGACCGAATTAAAATAAAATGTGAACAGTACCAGGTACATAGTAAGCCCTTGAGTATTAGCTAGTATTCCTGGGTGATCAATGAATGCTTTCCGCATTAATGGAGGGAATAAAAGAGCAAAGATAATTAGCCAGGTTCAAGCCAACACATTCCAGAGGTTGTGGGTGACCCAAAATAAACAGATGTTTTTTGTGCTCTGTGAGTTCCCCAGGAGTGAGCTGGGGACGACTATTCTTACAGTGCAATTCCATGCAGCGGGCCAGGGGGCAGATCATGGGCAGAGGTCTGAAAGGCAGGGCAGGGCCCCCACCTCACCATGGCAGACCTTTCCCACAGAGCCTCTGGGCAGATGAGAGGCCTTGGGTCTTTACAGACACAATAGTGTTTTCTCCCACTACCGGCCTCTCCAAGGACACACCAGAGCGGCCACCCCCTCTTCCGCTATCATGCCGAACAGCAGGCTCACACTCACTCCTGACTGCCTTCAGATGAATCAACAACAGAGGATGAGTCCTCCAGGCCTGGGGCTCCTCAGTCCGACACCAGCACTCCTCAACTCCTGTCCTAAGGAGCCTCAGCGTCTGGTTTCTGCGCAGGCTGCCAGCAGAGAGGAACCTAGCCGAGAGCCGGAGCGTGGGCTTCAAAGTCCAAGACCTAGGGCTCAGATCCCGTCTCTCGCCAGGCCCTTCTCCTGGGGAGCCTGCTATTGCATAATATGGGGGACTAACCCCTCCCTCCCTGGGCTGTGCGCAGTGCAGGGCAAACAGCAGACCCCCGTAATAACGGAAGGGGGCGGGGAGGACAAGAGGGAGGGCCTCATCGATAAGCAGAAACCAGCTCTGGACCCAAGACTGTGAAAGGGAGACCCGAGTACCCTGACCTCCCAGTGACCAGAGAATGTTGATGGAGGCCTGGGGCTGCCCTTCCGGAGTTTGCTGTGGCAGCACTAATTGGGGTCTCCCGGTCACCAGCTTCCCACCCTTGGGGGCGGGTCTCCACCTCCCCCCCCCATTGCTGCAGCCTCTGGCTGGAGCTGCAGAGGAGCTGACCTTTCCAGTAGGTGTTGGCTGCAAGGTTCAAAGGAAGCTCTGCAGTGCAGAGCAGAAGACAGGTGGGGACCGGGATGGACGGTCAGGAGCCAAATCCCAGTTTGGGGACAGAAAGGGGCAGGTCAGAAGGCTTCTGGCAGGGATCACAGTGGCCCCTGCTTCCTAGAGTGGCTTCATGCTCGGTCATATGGGAAGTTTACACTTCAAGAGGGTTTCCTGTGTTTCTTCTTTATTTCCTCCCTTCCTGCTCTCTCTCCTTCCTCCACCACCCAGAGTGCAGCCAGAGAACAGTCGACAGACATGCCTGGAATTCCAGCCCATCCCTCCCTCACCGTGCTGCTCCAGGCATGTTACTTCATCTCTTTGAGACAGTTTTCTCATCTGTTAAATGGGTGTACTCATACCTCCCTCAAAGGTTGTTGGGAGGGCTAGGCGGAGTCAAGTGTATAAAGCACATGTCAGGACACAGAAGAAACTAAAGCAGCCGAAATTTTTAGAACTATAACCATCCGGTTTGCACGGAGGAGGATGCTGGATGAGGGGTGCTGCCTACTTGGGGCACCAGGCCAAGGGCCCTTGCTATCCTCTCAAATGAATGAGCCCAGCCCTTGGTCAGCCCCGCCCCTGGGCAGGAGATCCTCACCATGCACTTGCGGTCATCTATGCCCGTCAGATCCTCCTCAAACTCCTTCCCAACCTGGAAGTCCATGATGTAGTTTCTAAAAGTGCTCAGCGTGCGGATGATCATATGGTCGCCGTCCTGCACGATCTCTTTGTCTGGCTTCAGCAAGTTGGCGATTTTGCGCAAGGCCACATTGACATCTGCAGGGGGCCGGGCAGAGAAGGGCAGAGAGTGGGCCGGAAAACTCAGAGAACTGCTCCTAAGGGAGAGGGGCCCGGGAGCCCGCTCCCGGGAGAACAGCTGGGGTTCGCTCTCGCTTGCACGCTGTGCGCAGCCAATTTGCGCCTTTTTCTTTATTTTGTTCTTTGCAACAAAGTTTTCCGCCCTTATGCTACCCCTTAAAAAACAACTAGGAAAACAAGCCCAGCGTTCCTAGTAAAATCATCCACGACTAGAGCCAACTTTTAGAGCCAACTCTCAGATATTTACCACTAATGAACCCTGACCGCCCCCACCCTCCAGTTCAAGCCTGCTGGCCACCCCGGGCCCGGCGGCCGCCCTTTCTCGCAGGCTCCGGGGAGGAGCGCCTCCGAGGGGCTCGCGGGCGCCCCGGGCCAGGCTCGGCGAGCAGTGGCTTACCGAGCGCGCGCAGGTACTCCTCGAAATTCTCGTTGGCCAGCATCTTCCAGTACCCGGTGAAGTCGACGGGCATTTCGGGAGGCGATTGGGGCCGGACGGCCACGGAGCGGGCGGGGGCGGCTCTTGGCTCTGCCGGGGCAGCGGCTACCGAAGCGACCCGGCCGGTGGGCAGCCCGGAAATGTGCGCCCTCAAGTGGGGCGGTGACAGCTGGATTCCAAGCTCGCACAAAGCCCGCGGGAGGATCCATTGTAGCCGTCGCTCCTCCTTCCTGAGCGGGGGCGGGGGCGGGGGCGGGATGTTGGAGGGCTAGGTTTGTCCCTGGCCCGCGGCCACCTTCCATCAGACCTTCAGTTCGCTCATCTATGAGGGAAGAAATGGGGGCGCGGGCGGGGGGCATGTTGCTTCATTGGCCCCAACTCTTCGGTTCCTGCAGGATTCCTTCAAAATCCTTGAACGTCTCGCATTCGGCGGCCATTGACGGTTGGGAAACAGTCTCTCCGGGCTGCTGGAGCCATTAAGGAAAGAGGCCACTTTATAGGCCTTTGTCTAAAGCGCTGCGCTGGTGGCCAGGCCGGTGGGCGCCCAGTCAGGGTCAGGGAAAGCTGGGCAGTTCTACTCTGAGAGAGAAAAGTGGGCCACTCTCCACATTCCTTCCCGGCCGCCCCTCCCCCCCCCCCCCAATAAAAACAAGGTTGGTGTTGTTTGAAGTGTAGCTAAAAAGGCCCTCTGGGAGGTTCCCATGCACAAGTTTGAGATCCACTCTTTAAGCAAATGTAAGCAATTATTAATACACTGCTGGTCTTATTCCGCCCCTGTCACCTAATGGCAGCACCGCACACCAGAGTTCTGCACGCTTTTTTATATTCCGCTTTATATGTTCTGGAGACATTTCCGTATCTGTACATACAGTGTCCTCCTTCTGCAGGATAGTCCACTGTACCCAGCTTGTCCCCATCCATGGGCATTTATGTTGTTTCTCATCCTTTGCAATGAAGATCTTTGATCACACCTCACTTCCCACCTGGAGTGCTTGGCACAGTGCTCTCAAGCCTCTCTCTGTGCCAAAAAGGAGGTGACATCATCATGTGGGCTGACTTTTTGACCCTCTATTAAAGACTAAATATCTCTTTGAAATTGCTTTTTTGCACAAATCATAGCCTAGGTGACAGCAGATACATTCTCTTTTCCTGACAGTGGCTCCCTCCCAACCGCCTCCCCCACCCCCCACCCCCCACCCCCCCCTCCGGCACACACACCATTTAGTCTCCACATGCATCAGGCTGCATTAGGAAAGGATGCCTCCTCTTGAGGGCAGGGTCACTTCATCCAAGGGAGCAGCCTGGAATTCAGGCCCTTACCCGCCTTACTCTGCACCGGGGTGTCCACCTTGGCACTGTTGCCATCTTGGGCCACATCATTCTTTGTTGGGGCGGGGGTTGTATTGGGGGATGTTTAGCAGCATCCCTAGCTAGATCCCAGTGGCCCCTCCCACAAAGATGTCTCCAGACAGTGTGAAATGCCTGGGGGGGGAGGGATGCGTGTGGGAGGAGATCACCCCTGGTTGAGACCCACTGTTCTGACAGCTGTACCCTCCTCAGGCCGGTCTCCCCCTCCTCAAGGCGGTCTCCCCTCTCTTCTCACCTGGCTAGGGATGCTCAGGCCACCAGTGGTTACCACAGGCCCTGGCTCCATATCCCTCCCTAGCCAGCCCAGAGCTCATCTCAGGGGGACAGCCAGGTGATGGGACAGCCAATCCTGGCCCTGCCCAGCCTAAAGGTGCAAGAAGAAACCCCTTCAGCTCAGGGAGGTGGTTGGGTGGGTCCTGGTTTGGCCTAGGTTCTCTAGGGCCTCTAACCAGGGCTAGCTGGGCTTCCCTGTAGGCGTGGCTCACTGGGATGGAGGTGCAGCCAAAGGCTTAAACAGTGAACTGGTCATTCCTAGTCACCTCCAACTCATCCAAACTCCTTTCCCTGTTCCCCTGTACCGTCCACTCAGCCGACTGGATTCCTCCCCCTCCCCAACCTTCTCCCTTTGTGCTGAGTCTGCTGAAATGGTTCATGCCCGATGTCCAGCACAGTGCCTGGCACACAGCGGGCTCTGCCAGTGCCAGCCCTCTGCCAGGCCCAGAGCAGTCCCTTCACGCTCTAGGCAGAAGCCTGCCTCTCCTCACCATCCCCATCCTCCCAGGTCCATCCCAAAGAACCAAGATCTGGCCGCTCCCCCCTCCTCTGGCCGGTTGGGACCTCTCCTACTCACCTGACCTCACTGTGCCCAACTGGCCAGCTGGCACATGGCAGTTAATTCAGGGGGTTTTTGCCCATTCCTGTCTGCCTTTGTTTAGTCCCCTGAAAGGTCAGTATACTCCTGCCCTTCAGGTCTCCTCCCAGGAGGGCTCTCCCGGGTGCTGGCTGTGCTGCTTCTTGCAGCTGGGGCTGGTGGTGAGGGTAGGCATTAGAGGCAGGATGCTGGGTTGGAAGTTGTCTGTCACTGTCTGCCTGAGTGACCCTGGGTAAGTTGCTTATCCCTCTGTGCCTCAGTTCCCCCATGTAAAATGGGGACACTCCGAGAAGCAAAGGAGAAAGGGGATATAAAGGGCATGGCACAGAGTCCTGCTCCAGAGACAGTGCTATTTGAGGAGCCTTAGAAGTGAGGGAAGAGGCAAGGAGAGAAGGGTGTTAGCCTGTGCCCCCTTCTGGGGCCTTGAGATCGTTCCAATGAGTTGAAGTGGGAGTGCCCTGCGGAAGGGTGGAAGCATTAGGTATCACCACGGTTATCCTTGCTCAGCCACTCTGTCATGCTCAGGTTAATCCATTAAGCAGTAGCTTTTGGAGCTGCTTTCTGTCTGGGTGATCACCTGGGATGTGTTTAAGTAAAGAGAACAACTGAGGACAGTGTGTAAAGAGAGAGGGGATCTGTGTGGGGTTGGCAATTAGTGAGGCGGTGAGCTGTTAATGATTGAGGGGAGAGAGAGAGAGAGAGAGAGAGCGAGCGAGAGAGAGAGAGGAGAAGAGAGAGAAAAGAAGAGAAGAGAGAGAAAGAGAGAGAGAGATATCCTAGGACAGTGGTCGGCAAACCGCGGCTCGCGAGCCACATGCGGCTCTTTGGCCCCTTGAGTGTGGCTCTTCCACAAAATACCACGTGCGGGCGCGCATGTACAGTGTGATTGAAACTTCGTGGGCCCATGTGCAGAAGTTGGTTTTTGGCCTGGACGAGTCTATTTTGAAGAAGTGGCATTAGAAGAAGTGGGGGGTGTCGGTCGGTCGGGCCAAGGGAGACGCTGTGCAGGCAGGCCGCGCGATTCATGCATGAGTTGAGTGAGCCAGAGAGTTGGAAGGGGTCGACCTCAACAAACGTACCTCAATCAGATTGAGGACGTTTTTAGCAAAGGCCAGCTTAGGAGTACCCTAATTAAGTTAATAACAATGTACCTACCTATATAGTTTAAGTTTAAAAAATTTGGCTCTCAAAAGAAATTTCAATCGTTGTACTGTTGATATTTGGCTCTGTTGATTAATGAGTTTGCTGACCACTGTTCTAGGACATCCTAATGGGCTCTTTCCTTTAAAAAGAGCAGCAGAGGTATGAGATCAAGGATTAGTCCCAAAGCCCTACCAAGACCACAAGGAAGGGATCCAGCCAGTGGGAACCTACCCTGAGGGTGCTGGGAGGCACACAGAACAATTCTGGGTTGTGGGGGAGGGAAGGCAGGACAAAGCCAAGGACCCCCAGGGGGCTTCTGGGGGACAGCTCAGAGGAGCAGGAAGGAAATGTGCTGGCTCTTTATTTAGCAGATCCATGGGGATAAATTAGAGCGGAGGGGACCATCTCCATGAAATCCCGCGATTGGATTGGTCCTGATCTTACAGGCTCCTTGTGAGGTGGGTGGTCCCGCCTACATTGTTGAGAGGTCAAGCAGCTCGCCCAGGGTCCCAGCGGCTGGGCCTGCAGGAGCTTCCCCAGGCCAATGGGGCTGCAACAGAGAACCCAGAGGCAGACCCTGAGGCTCCAACCTCCCCAAGCCCTGCAACCCCCTCCCCCTCAAAAATGCTCCTCACACAATGCTGGGGCAGGAGTCTCATCCCCGCCCTCTTTGTTGGCTTCCCACACCCAGAGACCCCTAGCAGGTGACAGGTGGCCTTGTGCTCTTCTTGGTTTGTGCTTATGAAGAAAACCTTCATCTGGCTTCTCTTCTCAAGGGCTCATTTATTTTGGAGACCTGTAAAATCTTCTCCTTTCCTGTGTGCCAACATGACTCTGGGGAGCGGCCCTGCTCCAGTCCCTGAGTTGTCACGGCGCCATCTGTGAGGTTAATGACTGAAAGGACAAGTGTGACCCAACAAGCTTCCTTACTGTGTCCACCATGTCAGGGAGGGAGAGGGCTGGTCAAGAGACCACAGGGAATGAGGGGCACCAAGGTCTGCTGAGGACACTCGCCTTTGATGATGCAAATGTGCAAATGACACACTATGTCCACAAGCCCCAGAATCTTAAATCCACTTTGGTGTGTGTGTGTGGGGGGGGGGGGTGGGTTGGGGGGTAGGAAGGGAGAAGGAGGGGGGTTGGATGTGGCCTGGGGATTTTTTATGTCTAGACAATGTACGTCAGTCACCTGCCATCCATACATGGAAATTGTTTCTACAAATTGTGGCACACTGCATGGGAAGGGTTTCCTTTTTACTCTTTTCTTTCCTTCCCTCCCGTCCTTTCTTCTCTCACTTTTTTTTTTTTTAAGATTTTAAACAATTGATTTTTAGAGAGATGGGAGAGGAAGAGAGAGAGAAACATTGATGTGAGAGTGAGACATCAATTGTTGGCTGCCTCCTGCACACCGCTTCGCTCACTCTTTTTTGCTTCCTTAACTATTTCATTATGGAAAAATTTAAACCTATATAAACATAGAATTATATATTGAAGTTCCATGGATTCATCACCAGCTTCAACAATTATTAATCCATGGCCAATCTTGTTTCCTCTATTTTCCCATCCGTTCCCATTTCCAAAATTATTTTGAGGCAAATACCAGACATTGTATCATTTCATCTGGAAACATTTCAAGAAGTATCTCTAAAAGATAAAGGCTCATTAAAAAAATTATCCAACACCACCATTAGCAATTTTGTGTTTTCACTTTGATGAGACTCTTAAAATACATTTTTGGCCAGTAATAATAAATTTAAAAATATGAATTATATATATTCACAACTTTCCCCACTTTCCCACATTTCAAGAAAGATTGTGGCCCAGCCAGTGTGGCTCTGTGGTTGAGCGTCGACCTATGAACCAGGAGGTCACTGTTCAATTCCCGATCAGGGCATATGCCTGGGTTGTGGGCTTGATCCCCAGTGTGGGATGTTCAGAAGGCAGACGATCAATGATTTTCTCTCATCATTGGTGTTTCTATCTCTCTCTTCCTTTCTCTCTGAAATGAATAAAAATATATGTTTTTTTAAAAAAGATTGTGTTTCATGTACTTTATCCTGGGACGACTTGGCTAATCAGAAGTGCTGGGAGGCAGGGAGGATTGGAGGTGGCCTGAAGGCTGACTTAGTGGACAGGGAGAGAGCAGGCAGCTACTCTCAGGAGAGGAGGGAGAGTGGAAAAGGCTGAGGGATGAAGGAGTGCAGTGAGGAGGCAAGAGTCTGAGCATAGAGTTAAGAACTTTTCAGAAGTAATGTTGTGACCACATATGAGCTTTGTGCTGATTGTAGAATCCTGGGTAAGATATGATTCCGTTGGGTCTTTATCTTCGGAAGAGAATGTGGTTTAAAGAGGTCACATAGATGGAGTGTGCTGGGCTGGGGACTGAATTTGTGTCTGGCTCTGTCTGACCCTAAAGTCCAAGATCTTAACCACCAGTTGTCTCCTGAAGAAGGCAAAGACCTATGGGGACCTTGCATGCTGGATCTGATAAATAAGCCCACAGAAGAAAATCCCAGAGAGAAAATAAGTCTCCTAAGTCATCATCAATATGGAAGCAGAGCTCGAATCCCCAGGTGAAAAGAAAGCATAGGGCATATATTCTAAGCAGAAAAATCTATAAACAGTTAAAGATTAATGCACCGTAGTGAGGCTCCAGCCAGCTTTAAAAAGAACAAATCTTGCCCGAGCAATGTTTTGGCATTCTTGGGGCAGAACTACACAATGAAGAGATGAAAGGGAAGCAGCTGGTCAAACACATTGATTTCCAGGAAGCACGTGGCCCAGCCCTCTGAGGACTTCCTGAGACCTGAGAGTGAATGCAGAGCAGGGCTCATGCTGTCCCCTGAGGAGGGGAGGTGGCCTCAGAGGGAGGATTGCAGGGGTAGGGTGGGCCAAGAGCCCCTGTTCAGGCCTGGCCTCAAGGCTTCAGTCCATGTCCCGTCTCCTTAGAAGCAGTCCAGAGTGAACGTGCTTTTTAGGCAGCGGATGGGGGTTTGTGCTTCCAAAAAGGGAGAAAATAGGCCAGGAGCTCATGGATTCATTGACAGAGAACACACCCCAACTAGCATTAGAATCATCTTTGTAAAGACCCTACTGACCTGTGACCTTCCTTCCTCCTCCTCCCTACCCTCTGGATTGATAGAGCCCAGTGATTTACACACAGCTGGGTTACAGAGCCAGACTGGTTTTGAACCTCAGGCCTACCATCTCCTGGCTGTGTGATTTGGAGTAAGTCACTTAATGTCTCTAAACCATCATCTCGTAGGGTAGTTTCAAGGGGTCTGGCACACACATCCTCAATAAATTCTAGTTTCTTTCTCTTCCTTGTCATTTGAAGCCCTTGACCATCTGATCTCAACATCTGTTCCCAGCTCTATGCTCCGTTCCCTTTCAGTCACCCTCCCATGCTGGTGGCTTGGTCTTCTATGCCCTCTTAGCCAAGCTCCTGTAGATACTGGGCCCAAGTATCCTGCCCCTTCTCCTCTTCACCGATCACAGCCTCAGGTTCCATCTTCACCATGATCTCTGCCGAGTTCCGAGAGCCATGAACTCCCCAATCATGTTGTGTTGCTCACACCACGTGGGGTGGACTGAGCTCTTTCTGGGTATGTGTGCTCGTGCATGCCTGCTCCCCCCTCAACAAGACTGTGGGTGCTTTGTGGCCAGCGACTGTGCTTTAGATTCCTTCCATAGTCCTCACGGCCCCTGCTCATGAACTGGACACAGTAACAAGAGCTCCATGGACACTCACCAAGAGAACTGGGGGAAGTGTCAGAGCTGTGAGTTTACGGCTCCTTTCAGCAAACAGTAAGCACCTGGTAGGGAGGTGGTTGGAGCTGGGCTTGATGCTGAGGGTACTGCCATGCGTGAGGCAGATCCTCAGGAAGTTAAGTCTAGTGGGAGACAGAAGTGTAGCAAGTTGAGGTTTGTGCTTCAAGGACAAGGTGGTGGTTGAGCACAGGGATAAGGTTTAGAAGGATGAGTAGGCGCTCGCCTGGCTGAGGGTGGAGAGGGTGCTCCCAAGAGGGAATGGCACATGCAAGAGCAGGGAGGAGTAGGAAAGGCTGTGGGATAATCGGGGAAAGTGGGATAACCCAGGGAGGCTATAGCATTGGATTATCTGAGGGGAGCAGTGGGGGGGGGGGGACGGTTGGGGATACCAGAAAGAATGGCATGTTCTGACACAGTGGGAGAAAATGTTGGGGAGATGAGTGTGGCCAGGCCACGGGCAGCCTGATATGCTATAACTGGCTGCCTGGGCTCTATCCTGTCGGAAATGAGGGACTGCTGAAAGGTTGAAGTACAGGAGCCTCACCAAAGGAGGGAAGGAGAGACATGCAGTCCTGTCTTGGGGATGAGCGTCTGTGCAAGAGTCCAGAGGGACAGAGCCTAGCGTGGGGGTGCAGTGGGCAGCAAGGTGGCTCATTCCACTGCCAGCAGATGGCAAGGGCTGTATGATGATGAGCAAGCACAACTGTCTTGTTCTTAGGCCACCACAGCCCTGGGCTCTAGCGATGAGAGGAGGATGTGAAAGTTATCTGCCCAACCCATTCACAAATCCACCTCCACCTAAACAATCTCCATGTATCCACCCATCTAACGCACCACCACAGAATGCACCCTACCGCATACCCATCACCCATCTGCCCACTCATTCAGGCACAGCACTGCCCACCCAACCAGCCATCCTTCGGACCATCCTTCCAACCATCCAGCCGTCTTTATTTTAAACAAGTTTTCACTTCGAGGCATAACCAGGACCAGAGGGATGCAGAGAAATTCCTGAGGCCTGTGGCAGACTGCCAAAGTGGCTATCTCATCATCATGAGATGGGGATATCTGCCACCCCGAGACTGTGGGCTGGCCGCATGACTTGCTCTGACAAGTAGAATTTGTGGTGGAAGTAATGTTGCACCAGTTCTGAGCGAGGCCTCCAGAAGCCATTGCAGCTTTTGCTCTTTGTGCCCTTGGGACCCTGCCACCTACACCAAGTGAACAAGTGTGGGCTGGTCCAATGAATAAGAGATACACGGCCCAGTCACACCTGTGGCCCCAGCCAACAACCGACAGTCAGCCACCAGACATGAAACACGCCCAGCTGAGATCAGCTGACACTGGCCCAGAAGCTTCTCGCTAACTGCTAGACCAGTGGTTCTCAACCTTCTGGCCCTTTAAATACAGTTCCTCATGTTGTGACCCAACCATAAAATTATTTTCGTTGCTACTTCGTAACTGTAATGTTGCTACTGTTATGAATCGTAATGTAAATATCTGATATGCAGGATGGTCTTAGGCGACCCCTGTGAAAGGGTCGTTCGACCACCAAAGGGGTCGCGACCCACAGGTTGAGAACCGCTGTGCCAGACTCACGCGGAGACATACATGGTTCTGGTTTTAAGCCACGAAGGTTTGGGGTGATTTGTTTCACAGCAAAAGTTAACGGATACGAGTCCTCAAAGTCCTGCCTGTCTCCACGTGGGCTCCAGGGCCCAAGACCCCTGCCTTTATTTTCCTTGGCAGACGGGTAAGTGGATGTGGAGTGGCCGCAGACAAGACGCGGTCGAGTTAGAACAGGTAGGAGAACAACACCCAGCCTGATGAAGATGATGACGAAGATGATCCCAGCCATTGTTTCAGTGATCATTGGACAAACATGTTGAATACATTATCTAATTTAACCTTGAAACCACATTGTGGGGTAGGTGTTCTTATCACTTTTTAATGGATAAAAACAATGAAGCTTGGAGAGATTAAGTAACTGGCTCAAGGTCACATAGTTTTAAGTTAAAAAAACCGTGATTCTAAACCCATTCAGGGAGACAGCCATGGAAACAGGGCAAGCAGGGGGGCTGCGCTGTGGGAGCACAGAGGAGAGGCTGTTCCCAGCTCTGACTGCAGGGGTGGGTGAAGGTTAGGAAAGGGACACCTTGAGATGAGAGGGAAATCCACATCTTACAAACATCCATTTGTACAAACTTACCATCCTTCTCCCGAGAAGCCAGTTGAGTTTTGGCCAAGTTAGGGCTCCCAGAGAGGTTGTGAGTCGAGGCAAAGCTGTGGAGGATTGGGACCCCACGCCTGGCTCGACACCCCATGTCCTGTGCTCGATGTAGCTTCCCGGGAAGGAAGACCCTGGCTCCTCTGCAGGTTCAGGCTGAGAGTGACCAGCTCACCAGTCCAGCTGCAGTCCATTCACTCTGCCTCCTCCATGCAGTCAGGTTCCCCCAGACCCATGCTCACCTAAGCACATGCTACAACGTTGCCTGTGGGCCCAACCTGCCCTGGGCCCAGGCCTGTCTGCCCACAGTGGAGGGAGGAACAGAGAAGGAGGTGCCATCCTGCCCATCCATCCCTTTCTCCCTCGAAGGGCATGCTTTTCCCATCATTGTACCACCTCCTACACAAAACAGGAGCAGGAGCGGCAGACACACTGCTGGGTTGCTCCTGGTTTTGTGGGCACTTGCTAGAGCAGTGATGGTGAACTCATTTTTTTGGTTGATTTTTCTTTGTTAAATGGCACTTAAATATATAAAATAAATATCAAAAATATAAGTCTTTGTTTTACTATGGTTGCAAATATCAAAAAATTTCTATATGTGACACGGCACCAGAGTTAAGTTAGGGTTTTTCAAAATGCTGACACGCCGAGCTCAAAAGGTTCGCCATCACTGTGCTAGAGCAAGCACGTCAAACTTGCGGCCCACAATGAGTATTTTTGCGGCCCAGCCAATATAACGGTATGTAAGAAAACATTAATTTTATCATTGCTCTTGTTCGATTTTATACTATACTTTTTAAAATAAACCTACGTTTCTATGAAAATGGAAGCTTGTGTGTTTTTGTGGCCCAAATAAACTTAAACCTTGTTTATTTGGCCCGTGTTAGCCTTTGAGTTTGACATGCTTGTGCTAGAGTATTGTTAGTGCCCATCACATCCTTCCTGTCAGCCCTTGCAGACATGTTGCTACCACATGGACCAGGGTGTGGGTCTCTCCCTGGGAATCTGGAACTGTGACACTGCAATAGGGGGTGTGGTGGGAGGTCACAGGGGCACTAGATGATGAGCAGTGGCGAAGGAGCATAGTAGCCAGTCTGGGGACAGGGGGCAGGGAGGGTGGGAGAAAGAGGAAGAGAGGAAAAAGAGGAGGAAGAGGATGAAGAGGAGAGAGAGGGGAGGGGGGAGGGAATTCAGTCTTTTTTCTTTCCAGCTTCTTGTGAACCCTGTAAATGTGTCCTGTCCTTGGGCCCTTCCCATTGCTGACATCCTGGTGCCCCCATCTCTCTTATTTAGACTAGTTTGAGGAGCTCCTGTTTATCAAAATGAGAAAGAAAAAAAAAGGCCTTGAAGGTGCCCAGCAAACACCAGGAACAATGTTTGCTTACAAATTGCTATGTCTCTCTATGGCAAGTGAAATTCATCACAAATTATCTACTAAAATAAAGAGATTGTTTTGGCTTGCATGAAAGATAATGAAAGCGACATTCTGAAAAAGAATAGGAAATGTGAATTTCAGCAGCTCTATGAGATTCCCCTACTCCCCCCCACCCCAACACACACAAAAATCAATTTACTTAAAAAAAAATCTAGAGGCTACAATCTGGTGACATCATTTAGAATGAAAAATACACATACCATTTGACCCGGCAATGCACTCCTGGAAGTCTTCCCCACAAAACCACTGGTTTGTGAGGGCTGATGTTTAGGGTGTTTATTGCAGCATTGTTTGTAGCAGCAAAAAAGGGAAAATCTTTAGATGAGAACTTCCTAACTCTCTTGAGTACTGTGTTCCACATATTATTAAGTGTATGTGTAAATAAAGGATTCTGTGTATAAATAGACCGTATGTTTCCGTGTATTAGACACTATTTTTTTCTAAAATCATTAGACGGAAAATCGAGAGGTGTCTCATACACGGAAGTCAGCTGAGGAGGGAGCCACGCAGGTGCGTCACTGCCCATACTTTGTCACACAGGCTTCCTCCAATCACAAGCCTTCTTGTTACTGACATCAGCTGATGCCGTAATTGCAGGTGGAGGTGGAGAGTGTGCAGATGCGACAGGGACCTGGGCGTTCTGAGCCCATAAAGATGTCAGAAAATAAAAAGATAAGTACCAGTAGGTGATTGTCTTACTCTGCAAAATTCAAACAATGCAATCAGCTATGCAGAAGAGCATGGAAACAGAACTGCAGAGAGACCATTTGGACCTCTTCCCACTGAGTGTATGATCAGGCAGTGGAGAAAACAGGAAGAACAACTCCTTAAGGTGCCAAAAAAGAAGGCCTTCAGAGGAAAACCAGCAAAATGTTTAAGATATTGATTTCTTTTTTTTTTTTTTTAAATACTGATTTCTTAATTTTGGGTTGGAAAAGCGGGGGGCGTCTTATACACGAAAAAAATACGGTCCTTCAAAAACACTGATTTACACGAAGTGAAGCAGGCGCGTTTATCATGGGCTTCTCGGCACTATTAAGATGCTTATTCAGCTATTATTTCACGAAGTATTTATTGAGCTAGAAATTGTATTGGAGGAAGAGAACAATGATCAAGACGAATTCTTGGAACTTTGAGTCACTGCTGAATCAATAATTTCAAGAGTGATGAAATTCTCGTCCAAGAGAAGGGCAGGGAGCTAGGAGAGGCGTGGGCAGGTCTGACTTACTCAGGACTCCCACAGGGCTTTGGGGCGGGGGTGGGGGTGGGGGGGGAGAAGCCACTCGAGGTGGAAAACTGAAGAAACCGTGGGAATAAGCCCAAAGAAGGGAGAGAACCATATGCAAAAGCGCCAATGAGAAAGAGAGGGTTGAATGTGAGAAACTGATAAAAGCAGTGGCTGGAGCAGAGAGAGCAAGAGCTGTGGGGGTGGGAAGGTGGAGGGGGGTAGGCTTGAGGGTGGGAGGATTGGGGGTGTGTGGAGCAGGCCACCCCAGGAGGAGTCAAGTCTTCACTCCAAGGGCAAGCAAAGGAAGCACCAGAGGATTTCACACACACACACACACACACACACACACACACACACACACACACACCTTTGTTGAGGTATAAATACCACATCATTTATCTATTTTTGTTCATAGTTTGATGAGCTTCAGCAAACGTATACAGTCGTGCAACCATCAGCACAATCTAGTCAGAACATTCCTGTCACCTCCGCAAGGTCCCTATGCCCACTTGCAGTCAATCCTCACTCCCACCTCAGCCACCACCGGCCTGCTTTCGGCCTCTATAGTTTTGCCCTGCCTAGAAATTTCATATTAGTGGAATGATACGCTATGCCGTCTTGTATGTCTGGCTTCTTTCACCCCGCATATTTTTGAGATCCACTCATACTGGGGCAGGTGCCTATTGCTAGGTTTCTCTTTTAGTATTCCATTGTGCGGATGAATCTGTTTTTCCATTTACCCGATGATGGACATCTGCATGGCCCCAGGTTCTGGCTACAGTGAATAATGCTGCTATAAACACTCACACACATGTCTGAGTGGACATGTTTGCATCTCTTTTGGGTGGGTACCAAGAAGCGGAATTGCTGGGCTGCTTTTAACCCTTCCAGTGGGTCCGAAGTAGCGTCTCACTGTGGTTCTCTCATTACTGACAGTGGCGAGCGTGGCTTCGTGTGCTTCTGTCCTTCATGTATCTTCTTTGGTGAAGTGTCTGGCTTCTGGGATTTCACATTTGATGACTCACTTGAAGGACTCAGAAGCAATTATTTATGCCTATGGTAATGGGTTATCACAGCAAAAGGACACACAGCAGGACTAGCCTGGGGAGAAGACACGGCAGATGGAGTTCGGAGGAGCCCAGGCCAAGGCTTCCCAAGTTCTCCCTCCTGGGGTGGGGGCCACACAGAGCACACTTTCCCCTCCAGCATGGAAATGAAGCATCAGCATGATTGTTTCTGCCCAGGGTTCGATTCCTGGTCAAGGGCATGTACCTGGGTTGCTGTTCCAGGGTTCAATTGAGGCTCCAGGGTTCGATTCCTGCTCAAGGGCATGTACCTGGGTTGCACGTTCGATCTCTGGCCCATCAGGGCACGTGTGGGAGACATTCAATCAATGTGTCTCTCTCATTTCTTTCTTTCTTTCTCTCTCTCTCTCTCTCTCTCTCTCTCTCTCTCTCTCTCTCCTTCCCTTCATCCCTCCCTCGCTCCCTTCCTTACTCCCTTCCACTCTCGCTCTAAAAATCAATGGAAAAAATATCAAGTGAGGATTAACAACAACAACAAAAACAAAACAAAAAAACAAAACAAAACAAGAACTCTAACAATTCCCCCCAAAAGAAGACTAAAACCCAATTACGAATGATCCAAAGATTTGACTGGACCTGTGCAGGGTTTTTATCATGGGCTGGTGATGAGGGCACTTTGCCTGCACGACCAGCCATGACCACCAAAATTCCGGGCTCCTAGAAGGAAAGCAGGTGTTCATTATAAATTACGTCTGCACAGTCGAGGCAAGCTGGTACAGGATTCAGTGCCCCGGGCAGGTTTCTTATCACTCAGACATGCAGGCAGTGCTCCAAAAGCCAATTTCTCCGGTGCCAGCCAAGGGTCACCCCATGAGCAGGTCCTTCCAGAGAGCAACACCAGGCCTGCTGCACACACCCAGTCAAAGCTTTGGATCATTTTTAAATTGGGTTTTAGTCTTCCTTTTTTGGGGGAAATTTTTAGAGTTCTATTCTTGTTGTTGTTAATCCTCACTCGAGGATTTTTTTTCTCTCATTGATTTTTAGAGAGTGGAAGGGAGGGGGAGAGAAAGAGAGGTGGAAGGAGAGAGAGAGGCAAACATTGATGTGAGAGAGACACATAGATTGGATGCCTCCCACATGGGCCCTGACAGGAGGAAGCGATGGCTCCCCCAACTTGTCCACAGAACACAATATTGTCATTGTTTCTCACAGTGAAACTCCCATGACTTTGTGGGATTTTAGAATTTTGATCATTTGGGGAAGTTGGGACCAGATGAATTCCCTTCTGGTTTTCGGTCTATGGTACCATGAACATGTCCCTTTGGGGTTATTTGAATAATTCTAAAAATTTTTCTGGAGTGTGCCTAGGTGCATTATTACAGATTGCTTATTAGTTACACACGTGTGTCTATAATGCTGAGTTCTGGCCCAAGAAAATAACTTCATGACTGTAATGGAACGCAGTCTATGCAGGGAGACCTTTGCAAAAAGTGAAGGCAGAAACACTCAGCATAGGAAGTGGGAGGATGGGGATAAGGGCATTCATAGTCATGTATTAACCCAATTACCAAACGCACCTTGCAAATCCGGAGCGCTGTCAGTTTAAAATGGAATTTCACACCCTTCTGTCCCAAATGACACAGAAAGCATTATAAATGAAAATGTCTTTCCTGAGGCTAGACACAGAGCTCCTCTCCTTCGGCAGCACACGCTATCACAGGAGAACCTTTATTTAAGGCTGGAAATTCTATTTACCCAGGAGCCCAAGCCACTGTTTTTCTATTCTTGCAAAATCAACAAAACACCCAGGCAAACCAGATGCAAAGAAGGCCCGAGGGAATGGAAAGGAATGTGAAATCAGGTGTGCTGGTCAGAGTCCAGGCAGCAATCAGGAGCCCAGCAGTGATACACATTTTCTCTTCTCTGATACTAACAAGAGGTGGTTACGGGAATCAATGGGACAAAGTGAGAGTAGATATATATATGAGTGTAGGTATGTGGGTTTGTATGTGTGTTTAATTTTATTTATTTATTAAATATATTTTTATTGATTTCAGAGGGGCGGGGAGAGGGAGATAGAAACATCAGTGATGAGAATCATTGATCGGCTGCCTCCTATACACCCCCTACTGGGGATCGAGCCCGCAACTTAGGCATGTGCCCTTGATGGGATTCAAACCTGGGACCCTTCAGCCTGCAGGCCGGCGCTCTATCCACTGAGCCAAACCAGCTAGGGCTGTTGTTTCGTTTTAGAAGAGGACAATGTAAAGGCTCAGAAGTGAATGTTTTGCTTGGTGGGAGTCCCATGATACAGTCATGAATCAGAGAGATGGAGGCATCTCCTCCCAGCCTTGTTGGACCTGGTGCTCTGAGCCTGTAGAAAGGCTGGACAGGGAGATGGTGGCATGTGAGGATACCGCTCTCGGGTGCATACTGTAATAATAAACCCCTTCTTAAGGGGGTGATAATAAATCAAGCTCATCATGCTGCTTATTTTGCCCTTTCCTGCCTCAGGGCCTTTGCACATGCGGCTCATTCTGAAAGCCAGTGGCCTTGACCCATCCCCCAAGTCTTGTGAATTCATCTTTCAGGTTTCAAATCCATCTTCTCTTCCCTGCCATGGGGGGTGAATCCCTGATGTTTTTTAGGGTCTAAACTCTGTACAGTTTTGAAGGCCCCTTTTCAGAATAAGAATAAAAATTATGATGTGAAAGTCAGACCCCTCCAAGGGTGTTGGAAAGTGAAAGGCTAGCACTTACGCTTCTCGGTGAACCTGCTGCCTCTTGGTGTCAGAGCACACAGTGTATTTGCTCTCAGAGCCCTCATCACAGTTCTAACCATGTCTAGTCCTGTGGGTATTTGATTCCTGCCCACCTCCCCAGTGGACCGCAAGCTTTTAGGGGGGAGAGACTGTGTCCATTTTGCTCATTCTTATACCCTTCGGGTTTAGTCTAGTGCCTGGCACATGAGAGGTCCTCAATAAATAGGATTTGAATAAATGAATCCTGACTTTTGAATCATAATAATCAAAATCATACAATTACTAGCTTCCACCCATTGACAGTCACCTCTTGCCAGGCCCTGGCTGGCAGTTCTGAAGGTACAGGTACGTTGGAAGCCTCAATCTGTGAAAACGGGAGAGAAAGCCACAAGGGCCCTGGGAAGTGAAGGGAGACTGAAACCGAGGTGCCCCTGATTCCTACTGTCAAGGGCATCGTGACCCCCAGAATAAACACGACTTCATGAGTGGTAGGGACTGCTCCCAAACTTTTTTATTTTTTAAAGAGGAGGCTCTTCTGAAGCTGCTTCTTCCTGCTTTTCCCTCTTGGGAAACAGAACCCCTCGTCCTATACATTCCCCCGCAGCCACGTTCTTAAGCCAGTGGGTCTCAGCTAGGATGATTATATTGCGCCCCAGGAGGAATATGGTAATGTCCGGGGGCATTTTTGTTGTTACAGCAGGACGTGGGGGGATGTTACTATCAGCATCTAACGGATAGAGGCCAGGGATGCTGCTAAGCATCCTGCAACGCACAGGGCAGCCCCTCACAGCGAAGAATGATCTCAATATAGCCCAAGCTGAGAAACCCTGCCTCCAACCCAAAGGCTCCCTCTCCACCCCTTTTCCTGAACAGCACAGCTGTTTGCAGGGTGTGTGTGTGTGTGTGTGTGTGTGTGTGTGTGTGTGTGTTTTCCTCCTTTGCCTTCTATACTCCACACAGAACAGTGGGGCAACACTGCTCAGAGAGCAAGGAGGAAGATACTCAGCAGAGTAAATGTGATGTAATTTCAGTTATACATTCAGCTTGTTAAAAGAAAACTAACATTATTGTAACAGGCCCTGTTCTAGGCCAGTACATCGGGTGGCCTGGGAATCTTGTAAAAATGCAGATTCAGAATCAGGAGCCTGAGAGGCTGCATTGCGAACCAGGCCCCCGGGGATGTCCGTGCTGGGGCCCGGCACCACACTTGGAGTAGCAGGTTTCTAGGTACAGGACAGATCAACAAACAAAACAAAGACCCCCCTGCCCTTGGAGAGCTCCTACTCTGGCTAGAAATATATTGGACCCAAAGAAAGGTAGACAGGCTGAGGTCAGAGGCACTCGGAGACGTAGAAAATCAGAGCTGGAAGAGAACTTAGAGGATGTCTGTTCCTATTTTAGAGGCTGGGAAACTGACGCTCACAGTGGGAAGGGAGCCAGTCAAAGTCGCATCCTTTGCTGTGGCAGCTTTTGGACAAGGCTGTTGGTTTCCTATTCCCTTGCATTATCAGGGTCCTTAGGGACCCCTTTAGGGTAGCAATCAATCATGGTGGTGGGGCGGGGGAGGAATGGTCAGCAGCTTCAGAGGTTGCAGGAGTACAGGTCTGGGGGACCCCCAAGGAGGCCCCGTCTGCTCTGGACCCAGGAAATCAATTTCAGTCATCCCCCTAATGACACATGCAAACACTGGGGTATATTTTGGGAGATTTTAGGTTTCTTCGACTGACCCTCTATTTTTCTGCATGACTAAATCTGTAGCAAGGATGAGCCAGGAGAAAAACCTCTTCCTATTGGGAATGGAAGGATAAATCCTGAACCCACGCCAGGCTCCTGTTCCCATCTCCCAGGGCCCAGCTGAACAAGGCCACCTACCCAGAGTTTCAGATTGGGGAACCGTTCGCATGGTGTTGAAAAGCAACTGCCTCCTCCACTGCTAGGAACATAAACTTTTAAATTCAGGCCAGTTGTAGCAAATTTCATGGAGTAGCTAAAAAGAAGAGCAACATCTGGCACACTGGTCATTAATAATACAACAAAGGAAGAAAAAGAGAAACTTTTCATTAGTAGTTTTTGATGTCAATTTATTATTTATCCCTTTGTCAATATTCAAACAGGCAGGCCATCATTAAACATTCAGAAAGATCCTCTAACAGAGTCGAGGCATCTGTCTTACCTCAGTTTCTTCTTAGAAACCTGGACATCAAGAGCTCGGGCATTTATAGAATAGCTGTGTTAAAAATATCTGCTGTATCAAAAATATTGTTTGAGGATCACTGCTTAGAAATATTTTAGTTGAAATTTTATCAATGGCCAGTAAGCAGGCAGATCCTGGTTCTTAAAGGAAGATCTGGTGTAAATCAGCAAAAGTGTGGCTTCCAAACTTTTAAGTTCTCAGTTGGTATTTTGTTTGAAACCTGGTGTTGACAAAGCCCACTGTTTGTTAATTAGCATCCTGTCAAATCTCTCCAATCAAGACCACCCTGCACCTGGTCCTAGTTAAAAAGTGCATTGTGGGCAATTCTGATGTGACCCACAGGGGACCCTGCCATGCGCAGAACCACCTTCAATGTGCATGTCACAAGTACCCCTTACGAAATGAGAAGGCCTCTTCACCCAAAGGTGCTGAGAGCTTTTGCCTACTCCTAACGGCCTGCCACGCCATGTTAACTTCTTTGATAAATGTTCATCCTCGAGACACTTGCTCTTCCCGAAAGAAGGCATCCCTTCCTGGGACAGAAGACTCCTCAGAAGTAAAATTATTCTTGAAAGAAAACAAATGAAAAATGGAAAAAAGGAAAAAGAAAAACAAAGACCGAACGCTCTCTCCTCAGGAGGAGCTCAGTGAAGAAGAGGCTGGCCCTCCTAGCTTGCCTCTCCTTCGCTGTTCTGGGCGCTGTTGCCTTTCCAAGAACTGCCCGTGGAATAGAGGTTGTGGTCCTTGATGTAGGCGATGACGGCGTCCGGGAGCAGGTACTTCACGCTCTGCCCGTGGCCCAAGGCCCTCCTGATGTATGTGGCGCTGATGTCGTTCTGCACTGGCTCCCTGACCAGGAGGATGTTGTGCTGGCACCTCTGCAGGATGGGAGAGTCCGAGATGTACCCCTTCAGGTCGTGGCCAGCCCGGCCCACGCACACCAAGCCGAACTTCTCCACTATTTCCTGGATGTGCTCGTCTTTCCAGAGGTTGGGGGTCTGGAAGGTCTTCAGGATGTCTGCCCCGCAGAGCAGCTTCAGCTCAGGCACGGCTGGAAAGACAAGGGCAGATCCCAGCAAAGTTACAGGGAGGGTCACGGCCGGGAAAGATAACGTATTCCATTTGCAATGTTCATACACGCTCCTTGGAATGTACTGGAAACTCAATGTCTCCATGCTCATGACTTAAAAAGAAAAAGCATGAATCTGAAGCCACTTCAGGGACACACAGTTACAGGTAATAATTCAATCAATAAATCTTTGTTTGCTATTGGTGAAGTGCCAAGTGACACAAAATAGTTTTTATTTTTAGTGGTTGCTGGGTCCCACGCAGAGTGGTCCAAAGGTGGCTGTGCTGTGCCCAGAACCCCATCTTCTGACAGAGGAATCCTTCTTTAAGCCCGAGGACTAACAAGCTGTGGGCCTCAGACAAGTTACTCCCTTCTCAAAACCCATTTCAGCTCTAACACTGGTGCTTCTCTAAGTAAGCCCTCATCATAAAGGTTAATTGTAAAGGATAACCAAAAGGTCTCCAAGGCCCCAGCTGATGACCTTGTCATCTGTTTTCAATGAAACAAAGCTCTAGTCTAGAACAACTGATCAATGTGGATAATCCTTTGACATTTGTTCTAACAGAATGGCGATAGTGCTGATAAAAGAGTACTTAACATTTATCGGGTGCTTACTATGAGCACTAGTGGGTGCTAAGCACCTTTTGTGTATAATCTCATTTGAGCCTCAGAACAACTTTATGAGGCAGGTATTATTGTTGCGCCCATTTTGCAGAGGGAGAAAGGAAGGCACAGAGAAGCAAGTGACTTGCCTGAGGTCACTCCCTCATCCAGGCAGTTAGTATTCAAACCTGACAGCCAGCCGCTAGGTGGGGCATTTGTAACTGGTAGGCTCTGCTGCCGCCTGCTGGCAGGAATTGTACATGCACCAGAACCGAGAAGCCCTTCCCGGATTGTACAGGAAAAATCAAGTCCATGGGAGAAGCAACCGGCAGGATCTCTGGCCCTTCTGGAAGGGGATTCTAGCTTTGGTAAACAGCACAGGCTGGGGTCCTAGAGCGATGGCATCTCTCAGTCACCAGGAAACCTCAGTTGGGAGGGGCTTCAGGGATACCACCTGCTGGGGAAAACCTGACGTAATTGCTCAGTTTAGGCTCCTCTACTGTGGAACCTTGAAAGGAATCTGGACCTGGACCAGAGAAAGGAAGTAAAAGAGGGTAAAAGAGGGGCACTAGGCCAGCTGTGGAATGGAAAGTGAGAAACCGAGTATCACGGCGAGGTCTGAGTTCCAGCCCCAGTCGGGCACAGGCTTCTGTGGGGCTAGAGCCAAGGCCTTCCTTCCCTGGGCTTCAGTTTCCCACCTATGAAATGGTGGGCACTGGACTTGTTTACTCAGCAGATGTAATTAGAGAAACACACTTTTCAAACACTCTAGCAGGATGATATTGGTATAAGGGAATGACATTCAAACATATATTAATGCGTGATGCACGAATTCTCCATGGTTAAGAACAGGATTCTAGACACCTTAGATTCTAATCCTGTTATTTAACAGTGTGACCTCAACTTTAAAATGAGGATATTAATAGTACTTATCAACTAGGATTATTTTAGAATCAAACCAGCTTATAAATGTAAAGTACTTTGAGTAAGTGTGGTATGTGTTACCTGCATCCATCAGTCCATCCATCCACCCACTTATCCACCAATTCATTCATTGACACATCCATTGAACACTTACGGGGTATCCCATGGCCTTTTATAATCAATGAAACTGCATTTAAAATTTTTCCAATAACTCACACTTTTCACTAATTTGGGTTGGTCCCATTGCTCCAACATGTGTGGGTTTGAATTATTCTGCACCTGTGAGGTTTTTACTCATTTCTTATTTATTCAATCATTGTACTACAGCCTAACACCAGAGTTTGTCCTTTCAAACAGTTGGGTGGTTTTTATATGGCCTTCCTCTGGGGGAGGTTAAGTGATGTACATTTAATTCCAGGGTCTCTGGAGGCCTAGGGCACACACCCCTGTTCCTATAGGTCAGAGAACAAAGACACTCCCTTCTCCGCCCAGTAGATATCTGTGGAATGATTTCCACATATCGGCTTCAATATTAGATGCCGCTTGACTCATTAACAATGACAGTAGGAGCATGATTCACTCTGAGCCCCTGCTCACCCCTTCTCTGGTCCTCAAGTCAAAGGCATGTGTTCTTCCGGCCACAGGTGCTCAGACCCCAACTCTGGGCAGTCCTGTCATCGGGCCTCACACAGTGTTCCCATATCCCTTTCAAATCCACTCACATCACTGCTACACAATCTTCAGGTCAAGTGGGTCTCACCACCCTAGTCCACAGCACATAGTCTGAGGTGCTGAGTAAAGGCCACCATTGGACTTGTCCCAACAGTGATGCAGTGACACAAACAGGACGTGCGCTGGCGTTTTCGGTAGGGTGCTCTCTCTGAACTGCCACCGGCTTTCAAAAGCAGAGGTTCACGTGGAATGTGAGGGAAGTGCCCCCAGGACCTTTTCCTTTGAATGTCCAGCTGCCCTAACGCCTTTCAAAATGTTTTTTTAATTGATTTTGAGAGAGAGAGAGGGAGAGGGAGAGGGAGAGACAGAGAGGGAGAGAGGGAGAGAGAAACATCATGGATTGATTCCTTCCTGCACGCCCCCTACTGGAGAATCAAGCCTACAGTAACCCAGGCATGTGCGCTGACCGGAAGTTGAACGGATGACTGTGCGAGCTGCCCTCTGTGACATTAAAGGGCACCAACCCTGAGGTCAGTCAGCCCTGGGTTCGAATTTCCAACCTGCTTGGACTCTGGGATAGTTGTAGCAGACAAGCCTGCTTCCTCAGTTGTAAAATGGGGATGATAAAAACCTCCTGAGGAAGTTATGGAAATCGAGTGAGGGAGGGAATGCTATGTGCACTTCCTGCCTAGTACAGGATATGCCCACGGCCACGTGGGCCACACGGACACACACAGGAGCGTGGGCCTTCTGGGCCTACACAGGAGGACACCAAAGATGAAGCCAGGTACTGGCGTCTGTAGGGCAGCACCCAGCTTAGCCAGAGAAGTCAGTGTGAAATGGAATCGGATGAAGTGCCTACTCAGGTTACATGGAAAGGGCGTCCTCTGACGGCCACTGGGCTGTGCTCAGCCCCATCAGCCCAGGGCGGGGACCAACTTCACAAAAGACAGACACAGTCGGCTGTTAAAGGACCCAGGCATCCCCCATCCCAGTGTGACACCCATGTAGCCCAGGACGCAGCAAGCAATCCACATGACTGGTGAGGCCAAGGAGGACTGCAAATCACAGGAGTGATGGGCAAAGCAGGGCTCTGGCAGCCAGAAAATGCTGAGCTCAGCCTATAATTTGCAATCCCAGAGTAGAATAGCACACAATAAAATACACAGCACACAAACGGTCCTTTAGAAATATGTCACTAGTAACATACAAGCCACCTCATCAAAAGCCAGACTTATGCTGAGAAAAACTCCCTCTTCCTCTTTTAATTGCTCTACAATTTTTTTCCTGATTACAAACATATCTGTGTCAATTATGGAATATATAGAAGATATGTGTTAAAAGCAGGAAATAATAATAATCCTATATAATAAAAGCCTAATATGCTAAGTGTCTAGTCGTCCGTTCAACCAATCAAAGTGTAATATGCTAATGATCTGCTAAGGCCGCTCAACCACTTGCTATGATGCGCACTGACCACCAGGGGGCAGACAGTTGACCAGTTGCTATGATGTGCACTGACCACCAGGAGGCAGACACTCCAACTGGTAGGTTAGCTTGCTGCTGGGGTCCGGCCGATTGGGACTGAGAGGGGCCGGACATGCCATGGAGCCCTCCTGCAGTCCCTCCCCAGTTGGCCAACCTCTCGCGTCCCTCCCTGGCCTGGCAATCATGCACCGGTGGGGTCCCTCAGGCTGGTCTGTGCCCTCTCGCAATCCGGGACCCCTCGGGGGATGTTAGAGAGCCCATTTTGGCCCGGTCCTGCTCAACACAGGAGCTGTTCCCTGGTGGTCAGTGCGCTCCCACAGGGAAGTGGGCCTAAGCCATCAGCTGGACATCCCCCGAGGGCTCCCGGACTGTGAGAGGGCGCAGGCTGGGCTGAGGGACCCCCCCCCCCGCCCGAGTGCACGAATTTCATGCACCAGGCCTCTAGTTATATATATATATATATGAAAGCCTAAGCGACCGAACGACCAAATGACCAAACAATCGGTCGCTATGACACACACTGACGACCAGGGGGCAGATGCTCAACACAGGAGCTGTCCCCTGGTGGTCAGTGCGCTCCCACAGTGGGAGCGCTGCTTAGCTGACTGACAGGCTCCAGATGCCGGGTTCACAGCTGACAAGTGCAGCAGCTGTAGCGGCACGAGCTTTTCCCGCCTCCGCCTTAGTGCTACTGAGTAGTGGCGGTGGCAGGCGTAGGGGGGCTGGGAAGAGCGGGAGTGGCACAGTGCCTGGCTCGGCTCGGGCTCCTCCCTGGCCACCTGCTGCTTTGTGGGATGTCGGACTGCCAGTTTTAGCCTGATCCCTCGAGGGTTCCCGGATTGCGAGAGGGTGCAGGCCAGGCTGAAGGATCCTACCAGTGCACAAATCTGTGCACAGGCCTCTAGTAATAATAATAATAATAATTCTGCTTTCTACAAATCATCAATAGTTTGGTATATTTTAAAATATTTATATTTTTCTATATACTTGAGATTATATATATAGAACTGTATCCTGTTTTTTTCCACTTTACCTCATAAGCATTTCTCTAAACCAAGAAAACCTTTTGTGTAGATTCTTCATCCAGGTATCCTATCTAATAATAGACAAAGACTGAAATTGACCATACCTTTGCTACACCTCCCACTGGCTAATCAGAAAGATATGCAAATTAACTGCCAACAAAGATGGAGGTTAATTTGCATACATAGGCACGAAGCAGCAGAGTGAAGACTGAAGGTGGCTCCGGCCAGAGCAGCAAGGGCTGTGAAGGCGGCTCTGGCCAGAGTGGCACTGCTTTTCCTCCGGCACCCGGGACCCAGGCCTACTGCATGAATCTTTTCATGCAACAGGCCTGTAGTACAGTATAATTTACTTACACATGCCCTTATATTTAAACACTGAGATTTCTTTTATTTTCTGCCATTATAAAAACTGTGTGATAAACATCTTTCTGTATACATCTTTGTCCTGATTTCTAATTATTTCCTCAGCTAGATTCCTGAGAAGTTGGGGTGGGAACTATATCAAGCAAGAGGCATGGACATTTTTCCCTCCTCCTTTAAAAAAAAAATTATTGATTTTTAGAGAGTGTGGAAAAGGAGAGGGAGAAACATTGACTGGCATCTCCTGCATGTCCCGTGAGCACCTGCAACCCAACTCAACCCCACCTAGGCATGTGGCCTGCGAGAATCAAACCAGTGGCTTCTTGGGGCACGGTCGACACTCAACTACTGAGCCACACTGGTCAGGCAGGGGCATGGACATTTTAAAGCCCCTGATACATTCTGGTCAACTGAAAGCCCACTTTTCATTCAATGTAAACTTCCTTTTTTAATAGTTACTTTACATGAGAACAAGATGAGTAGCATTTAGGGTTTGGACAGAAAGAAGGGATACAAGACAAACCCCAATGTTACAGGGCCAAGCAGAGTGGGCTAGGAACCCCTAGAAAAATAAATCCCAAAAGAGAGTGCTGTGAGCTTTGGCAGAGGGAGTGAGGAGTCCATCTCAATGAAAGCAAATGGGATTGTTTTCATGGGGAAGGTAAGTTCCAAACTGTGCCTCAAGGTCAGACAGGTTTCGACAGGGGAGCTGAGATGGGAAGGGGAGGAGGGGCAGGCCAGGTAAAGAGCCGACAGGGATTCTGGAAGCATGTGCAGAGGTAACATGCGAGAAGATGGGAGCCTCAGGGGGGCATGCCTCCCACATCACGGGGGGGGGGGGGGGGGGAGGGGGGAGGGGTCTCCCAGCCTCTCACTGGAGGCTCCAGCATTCCCCAGCATTCCCCAGAGGCATGGAGTGCCCAGCACCTATGCTGTTTCCTGCCTTTGTGCCTTGCTCAGCTGCGTTTCTGCCCAGAAATGCCCCCAACTCCAGATAACCTACTGATCCTATGAGTCTCAGTGCAGGTGTCTCCTCCTCCAGGCAGCCTTCCTAATCCCTGCCTGGACTCATTACCATTCACAGCCTGTCTCCAGCTCAGGTCTAGGGTGAGGCAGGCTGCCTCTGTTCTCAGCCTGAGCCCAGAGCCTGGTCCGGGGCAGTGCTGAGCGAGCAGATCTCTAGACCCCTATTAGGAGTGACTGCTGAGCCAGAGATGATTCAGAAAGGAGGCAAAAGGCTGAGAATTAACACTTCTTGTGCTCATGACTGGGACAGGGGGAGAGGCGGAGAGCAGAAGAATATAACAAACACTGTATAAGCTGGCTACACAGGACACTCTATAACTCCTTCCTCCTTAGATTCCTGCTCCAGTACACAGTTCCCCAAACTGGCCGTAAAGCCTGTCCCCAGAGTGACCGTGAAACACCCAGATTCCCAGGTGCCATTCCCACTTGGGCGGTCTGGGGTGTGGTTTGGGAATTCGTGTTTTTAACAAGCCTCACAGGTGATTCTGCTGCAAGGGATTCTTTGACTGGCATTTGGGGACTACCGCATGAAACCTTTGGGGCCTGCTGGCATTTTCAAGTCCTTTTAGAAGGGGAGCACTAGTTGTGGGAATTACTAACATGCACCATAAAGAGTTCCATGACTAAAACATGACAATGGCTGCTATTTCCTTTTCCTGTGGGGTCACAATGCTCATTAACATAATAAAGGCTCTGAAAGGCCTGCAGTAAAGAAACCATTTTAGGTTTGTTTAACCTTGACATTCCCAAGCCCCATTGATCTGGAGATAGTGTCCCACCAACCAAAGTTGGGAGAGCTGCAGATGGGCTGCTGGAATTTCAGCCCAGTGGGAAAGTAATTAGTTCCCTTTTGTGTCAAGTCCTGCCCTCCCATCACCTGGTGTTCCTGTTTGTTTGCAAGAGGGGGCCCTGCATTTGACTCCCACCCCAGTACCATAGCTGCCATTAGAGAAAGAAGGTACTTTGAAATCATAGCTGACAATGTTCTATCATACACCAGGAGTTGACAACAGGGTAGAAACCCAGGGTTATAAACTGAAAGGACAATCCAAATCAACTTTAAATTCCCTTAAAAACAGGTCTTCTTTCCCGAGTAAAACACTGAGTTACCCTGTTGTATTAGTTTCTCAGTTTACTGGTTATAATGAAACATTTTGTATTCAACAAGAAAAAACCCCACCCTGAAAAAAACCAAAAAGAACAAAACAACAAAACAGAAAGGCTAAGGCTTTTAAAAGAACCCCAGCATCACTCACCCATTAATCCCTGTGCAGCCCTGACTGTAATCCATGTCACAAGCATAAGTCACAGGGTAGGTAAACCCCTCTGGGGCAGGAAATCCCAAGTTAGCATAATGACTTACAAGGGTGGTGGCAGACTGATGAATTTGACCATTCAGCCTGGGAAGCGTAACCCCAACCAGGCAGGCCCCAGAGGTTCTCCCTCCCACAGAGGAGGGGGTCAGTACCCACCTGCGGGTGCTGGGGAGACAGCTCTGCCGTGGCCCCGACCTTCCTCCTGGGGCAGATATCTGAGTAGTTCGCTGTGATGATGCCTGTGTTGTAAACATAAGGCTCAGGGTGTGTCTGTGCGGCCTACTGTCCCCCAAAGCCACCCAGGGGCTCCCAGATGTTAAGTCTCAGCCTGCTTCTGTCCATTTTAGGTAGCACATTCCACAATTATTTGCTGAGGGCCTACTATGTGCCAGGCCCTGTGCCAGGTGCTAGACAGAAAGCAGACACTGTGGGGTCGTCCAGAGAGCCCTATCCAAGACAGTTCACTGCCTTCTGTGAGCCCAGCATGAAGGGGGTGGGGGGAGTTAGCATATTCCTACTCTTTTCACATTTTCTTTCAATATTTCACTTTTTAAAAAGAATGAGTAGCGGTTATTAGAATCAGACAGATCTGAATTCAAAACACCAATTTTCGTTTGTAAAGCCGGGATAAAAACACCCACTTTTTAGGCTTTTGTGAAGGTAAATGAGCAACTACACAGAAGGCACTGACAGCTCGATCCCCCAAAAGATGTTCACTCTTATCGTAAGTTACTATCTTAGAACTAGAGAGAGTGATGGCTAAGAGTCTGGCTCTAAGCCAGGCTGCCTGGGCTGGATCCCAGCTCCTCCCCAGGCCTGCTGTGTATCCCTGAGCGAGGGTTTCAAGTCTCTGTGGATGGTTCGGCATCTGCATGATGAGGAATAATGACAGTGCCTGCCTCCAACGGGTGGTTATGAACATTAAAAGAGCTGTACATGCAAAGTGCACTGAACAGTGCACACAGAGCAAATCTCGTTACACGTTAGCATTTCAAATATGATTAGCCTCACCAATTTGGCATGCGTGGCTCTTTTAGCATTCTGTCTTCTGCAAATCAAGAGACAGCTCTGTCTTCTTTTTTTTTTAAAAAAATCAGACACAGGTAATCACTATGTCATATCAATTTGATCTTCCATCTCCTACCTACTGTACTATGCATTAACTAGAGCTGTATTTGAGAGGGAGCAGTGCCTGGTGGCAAAAGCATATATATGCTTTGCAGCCAGGGCAGGTGGGTTCAAGGTTATGTTCTCCTGCATGTCTGATCCTGGAAGGGTAACTAACACCCTCGGAGCCTCACTGACCTTGTCTGTTAATTGGTCATGAAAGTTCATGCTGGCCTCATCTCCGCTGAGTATCCCAAGAACACGAAGAAGGAAGTGCTCTACCCTGCCAAATGCTGGGGAAGAGGCTCAATGCTGATGATTACTGGGGGTGGGCTCAGTGTAAAGATGACGTTCTAGCATTAGACTGCCTGGGTTGGAACTCTGGCTCCAGCTTGTAGCTGTGCAATCTTGCTGGGTTTCTTATGCAATCTGCCTCCAGTTTCCTCATCTGTAGGATGGGGTATAATGACAGCCCTATCCCAGAGAGCTGCTGTGAGGATTAACTGACGAGCTTAGCACTGGCCCATACACAGGAAGTGCCCAATAAATGTTAGCTGTTATTATTATTGTTGTCAGCCTATCTTCCCCATAAGATTGCGAACAGGGAGCGCATCTAATTCATCCTTATGGTCTTAGTACTCAGGAACTGCTCACCCAGAGTCAGCTAAATTCAGAAATGATGGAAGGAGTGGATAAAGAATACATTTAATTCTTGTCCAAGTCCTTCCTGATAATCTCAGAAACTCAGCTAAATTTTCTTAAGGCCTAGCTGTGCTCCCATATTGTCTTTCTACTTTGGTTTTAGTAAGCTTCATCTCTACAGTTTCACTCCTGGCTTAGTCTGAAATCTCACATCAGATTGAAGTAGGTTTGGGTCTCACTTCTGCTTGCTTACTGAAGGACTTTGAGTATATCCTTGACTCTTTCAGAACCTCCATTTCCTTATCGGTAAAATGGGGCTAAAGTTACCCACCTACTTCTTAGAGTTGCTGAGCTGATTAAATGTTATATACATGCAAGCACCTAGTATACACACTAGGTGATCAATAAAAGTACTGATTGTCATTTAGTTTACTTACCTTGAAGCTTCTAGTTCAAGTTAACCTATTTTGAGTATTAGCTAGATCTCTAAACTCTGGTGTGCAAATGATCACTTACAGTGTGAATGCCTCTTCCTCAGAGATCTCCACTCTGCCCCTGTGGGAAGTGGCCATCACTTCCTCTTGTTGCCTGCCTGAGTGGTACCCTGGTGTGCCTCGCCCTAAGCCTGAGGACTGACCCTAGGAGCACATTCTCTATGTCCTAAGAAGCCCCAATAGTCTCTGGGGACACCTGATCTAAGGGTCACTGTGGCAGGAGCAAAGTCAGCCACATGGTGTTCCCACCTGCAGATCCTTGGCTTTGAAGATGGCCATGAACCTGGCTTCAGAGTCCAACAGACTGGAGCTCCACCACTTGCCTCCTTGTTGTGTGACTATGATAAGGTTAGCTTCTCTAAACCTCAGTTTTTCATCTGTAAAGTGAGGACAACCTAAGATCATGTTTGCGAAGGGGTACATGAGATGATGATGGACCATATCAAGTCACGTGACCAGGGTTCTCCTCCCACAACATGGGGGAAAGGTGAGATATAAGTTATCAGATGCCCTAAAAACATGAAAGCTGGCCTAGACTTAAAAATAAGCAACCTGCCGAAACCGGTTTGGCTCAGTGGGTAGAGCGTCGGCCTGCGGACTGAAGGGTCCCAGGTTCGATTCCGGTCAGGGGCATGTACCTGGGTTGCGGGCACATCCTGAGTAGGAGATGTGCAGGAGGCAGCTGATGGATGTTTCTCTCTCATCGATGTTTCTAACTCTCTATCTCTCTCCCTTCCTCTCTGTAAAAAATCAATAAAATATATTAAAAATAAGCAACCTGATAAGGAGAAAAAGAATCCCCAATAAGCCCCACAGTGAGTTTACTTTACAGTGATATTTGTCACTGTTACTATGATGGAAATCCACTGTTGACTCTATCAGGAAGATATTAAATGGAGCAAAGGATGGGGTAGATTTATCATGCCTTCTAGAAATCACCTAAATTTACAATTAACCAGATTTTCAACCTTGAAAAAAAAAAAAAGAGCTTCTGGTAGTTTTAGGTAAACATTAGTAATCAAACAAATTTTCCAATGAAATGAATAAACTTGGAGATGAAGCTCACTCCAAATACTGAAAACATATCTGATAATCAGCTACCTAATAAAATGGTGTTGACTATCTGTATCAGGGGCTTCTCAACCTTGATTGCACAAAATAAATCATTTGGGTAGCTTTTAAAAATGACCTGTGCCTATACCCCAACCTAGACATATCATAATCGCGCGTGTGGGGGTGGGTGGGGTGGGTGGGGGGAAGAGGGTGTTTAGAATTTTTTTAAAAAAGCTTCTCAGGTGATTCCTACAGCAGGGTTGAGACCACTGGTTTGGACAGATCTCTGTATTAATGAAAAACCTGGAAAATATGGCCACAGGTTAAGATCACCAGGGAACTCTTAAAAATCCTGACAACATCCCAGCTGCTGGGGTAAGACTCAGGCTTTGATACTTTCAAAAGCTCCTAGGTGATTCAATGTGCAGCCAAGGTCCTTAAAAAAATGTATTTGGTAAAATTTAGCAAACACCTGCATTTTTCAGCAGAAGCACTAGTAATATGATGTAGTACTGTGGTCAGTTCCTATTTATCCAAGAATGGCTTCTCTGTTTTGAGGATAAATTACAGGCCAGTGTTAGGGGTGCAGGGAAGGTAGCAAACGTTAAGCATCTACCAGAAACCAAGTGTTTTTTCCTACACTATCTCATTTACTTCACACTGTACCCCAGTGAGGTAGGTGGTGTCACCCCCATGTTATTAGGTGAGTAACTGAGGCTCAGAGAGGCTGGCTCACTCACATCAAGTCACTTAGCTAGTAAACTGGGCTCCAAAAGCGGGGCCCTAGGCCACACTCCATAGCATCTGTCTGTTTCTGCTTATGTCTCAAGCTAAATTATCTGTTGGATTGTCTATTGTTTTGTTTCCATTTCCTTGTTATCCTAGATGAATGAGAGCTGACTATAGGGCTTATTCCGAATGATGATCTAGGCGGAAATTCATTCCTTCTGTTAAAAAAAGAGAGAGCACATGTCCTAACAATTATTTCATATTTGCTCTCCTTTTAACTTGGCAACAGGTTCTGAAGTAGCACTGGAACTGCTGAACGCTTTAGCTGGTTCTTTCCCCCCTAGAAGGTAAATAAGCACCAGGGTATGTAGCTAAATGTTTACTTGAACTTTTTCTCCCAAGTGACTTTGAAAATAAGTAAACAATGAAGAACTTCCTGCTTCTCTAGCAAACTCTCAGTGACGTTTCCCAGACACAAGCCTAACCCATCGTCCTAACATGCAGGGCTTGCCGGGGCTTTTACACAGCAAATTACTTACCCTGAATACTAACAGCAACCCCCAAAGGGAAAAAAGAGTCATGTAACTAGTTCTAGATTCATAGGCCCTCTCACCCCGCGCGCCCCCCACCCCCCATTTTAAAGTCTGGATTTATAGAACCCAGGACTTGTATAATTAGAAAAGATAGCTAATATGTACCCACAGTTTTCAACCTACTCAATGCTGACAATGATGAAAGGTCCCACTTACCGAATATTTTTATGTGGTTCTGGGTCAGAAAAGTTATTTCCATCTTTAAAATCCTAATTAGGATTTATTGTCCCCATTTTGCAAATGAGAAATGTGTCTCAGAGAAGTTAGGTCAAGGCCTAAAGTCACTGAGTGCCTAAACTACTCAGCGGTGGCACTGGAGCCAGATGGTACACACAACCTGCTGAAACAAGACTGGGCGTTTCCAGAAAGCCCATCCCAAAGGGCAGTGGTTTGTGATTTTTCTCATTCAGGACCTCTCTGAGATCGTGGGCCTGTTGGTCTCTCTCCTTCTAGGGCAGCGGTTCTCAACCTGTGGGTCGCGACCCCTTTGGCAGTCAAACGACCCTCTGACAGGGGTCGCCTAAGACCATCCTGCATATCAGATATTTACATTATGATTCACAACAGTAGCAACATTACAGTTATGAAGTAGCCACGAAAATAATTTTATGGTTGGGTCACAACATGAGGAACTGTATTTAAAGGGCCAGAAGGTTGAGAACCACTGCTCTAGGGTGAAGCACTTCTTGGATTTTGGCTGTGAAGGCCTGGCTGAAGCCCCACTCAACACTCCATCTCTACTTTTCACCCCCCGGGCACTGCAGACATGTCCCATGGCCCTGGGTCATCTCAGGAAAGCATGCCCACTGTTACCTCAGCACCTTCACCGTCTCTGTCCACTGCGCCTGCTCACTCTCCCAGGGGTCCACCCGGATCCAGTCAGACGTCTGCAGGGCCAGCCGGACCATGGCCACTCGGTGGTGGGCAGCTGCAAGGTCTTTTTTCCTGTAGTTGTCACTGACAGGAGAGATGATACCCCCGATCACCTGGTACGTTCCTAGGCAAAGTAGAACAGTGGTGTTGCTCGCCACCTGCCTGAATTCAGACAGGTGCTCAAAATCTCCGTGCCTCATCCTGGCATTCTCTCCTGAGTGGCCAGCTCCCTTAGGCATATCCTTATTTTAAGGATATGTTACTGCCTACGTATTTATTATTCTTACATACCTTTCTGTGAATTGACCATCTTTAACAATGCTTCTTGACATAAAGTCGTTATGTCTGATATTAATGTAGCCTCAACAGCTTTATATATGCACTAGAGGCCTGTTGTACGAAGAGATTCGTGCAATAGGCCTTCCCTTCCCCTGGCTGCCAGCACTGGTTTTCCTTCGGCACCCGGGACCCAGGCCTTCGCCCCTCCAGCCGGAGCCTTCAGTCTTCGCTGCTCCGCTTCGTGCCTACGTATGCAAATTAACCTCCATCTTTGTTGGGTTAATTTACATACTCCCCTGATTGGCTGGTGAGCGTAGCGGAGGGACAGTCAATTTACATGTTTGTCTATTATTAGGTAAGATGGCATGTTTTTTTAAAATAACCTTTCTCTTTCAACTACCTATACTTATGTTTCAAACACGTCTTTTGTAAATAGCTGAATTTAAAAATATTTTGGTCAAGTTTGACAATTACTGATTTGTAACTGGAACATTAAGTTTACCAATATTTAATGTAAATGTTGACATATTTAAGTTTCAAGCTACCATCTTTTACGTTGAAGTGTTTTTTTTTGTCACAAGCTTTATGTGTTTTTTTTTCCTTTTCTGCCTATCTTTGGACTTCATTTTATTTTTTTTCTCTCAGACTAAAACTTACATATGCAGTCATATATCCAAAGTAAATTAACACCTTTACCCTCTTCCTCAACAACACAAGGACTTCAGAACTCTGTAACTCCATTTACTATCTCCTTACATGTTATTATAGATATTTTAAGTCTATTTATCCCCCTAACCTTAATAGAACAAATTATTGTTTTATACACCGATCACATTTAAATTAAAAAACCTTTTTATTTATTTTAGAGAGAAAGGGAGAGGGAGAGGAAGAAACATCAATGATGAGAGAGAATCATTGATTGGCTGCCTTCTGCACGCCCCACACTGGGGATCAAACCCACAACCCAGGCATGTGCCCGGGCCGGGAATCAAACTGTGACCTCCTGGTTCATAGGTCAACACTCAACCCTGAGCCATGCCAGCCAGGCTGTTTTTATTGATTTTAGAGAGAGAGGAAAGGAGAAAAAGAAGGAGGAATATCAATGTGAGAAACATTGATCAGTTGCCTCCTATATGCTCCCCACCTGGTGATGGAACCTGAAACCTGGGCATGTACCCTGACCAGAAATCAAACCCCAGACCCTTTGTTGCCACAGACGATGTTCCAACTGAGCCACCCGGCCAGGGCGAAAGCATAACTTTTAAAATATGTATATGACCGATGCCAATTTCAAAGTCTGTACAGGTTGTTTTTGTGGCCTGTTGTTTCTTATTTATATTGTTTCATTTTTATTTATAGTTTCATTTGTGCCTATTTTTGACTGCTTGCTGGTCAATGTCTCTAACTAGTTACTTGTAGAAGCTCCCCCAGGCCTAAGATACATATATTTTCTTCCAGAAAGGCTTCATGTTTGCTTTTGACAGGCACCTGGAGTATAGTCACAGATGACCTTAAATCAAGCTCTTGGTTTGAACTTCTTTGGCCAATCCAGGCAAAAGGCTGAAAATCTGAGCAAAGGCTGATGTGTGACCATTTTTTTCTGGCAATGTTTTATCCTTTTGTTTTCTTCTCCTACTTGCCTTAGTACCGAGGCAACAAGACTTCTGTGAAGTTCTCTAGGGTTGGGGAAAGGAGGTGGGTTAAGATGTAGTTCACCCTGGCTCCTTAGGGGTCCAGCTTAATGTGTGGGAAGTCACCCATAAGGCTCCCCAGCTTGGCAGGCTCCAGCCTTTGAACAGTTTCCCTCTTGGCCTCAATGGCCACTGATTCAATGCTAAGTGAGCAGTAGGGCACCCATGGCAAGTGTCTGTAAGACATCAGTGGTTCTGGAGTTCTAGTAACCTACTGATTTCCATGGTTACAGGTGTTTCTCAGCTGGTCGGAGACATCTGCACTTTTCAGCTTTAAAAGTGAGGTTTGCAAATGTTCTACCCACCATTTCTTGTTGTTTTACTGGGAGATGATCCAAAGTGTAGCCTGCCCCTGGAAGCTGGAGGTTCTTTGAGGCCTTTTCCCAGCCCTGGTAACGTGGTTGCTAGGGCCCTCCTTCAAGAGGCTGCAGCATTCACTGCTCCAGGGGGATGGCAGAACCAGGGGAGAATAGAAAGGGGACATCCAGCTTCTGAATTCCAGCACTGGCTGCTAAAGCTCATGTTCAGAGGAACACTTGTGAAGGCTAAAGTTTTCATTTGTAAGAGTCAGACTTTGTTAAGAGAGAAATATTTAAGTTCCAAAAGTTACCCTTAAAAAAACACACAAAAAAACCAAAATGAACAAAAAACAAGAACCAGAGCCCAGGGAGTCAGAGCACACAGTTTTACTAAAACCCAGAGTAGTAAGAAGGAGAGACTATGAAAATGGAAAAGAAAGGCCCTTTCTGGGCTGAGGGTGGAGGAGTGAGCTGCAGACATAGAGAAGAGCCTAGTAGAAAAGCTTGTGGTGACAGAGTTTAGACACAAGTGGAGGCCTGCTCCTTACGCCCTCTTATCCTTCAGAGACAAAACCTGGTGCATGGTGGGTTGGGGAGGGCCAGGTTAAGAGGCCCAATTAAGTTGGGAACTGCAGATCTGGTGGCTTGTATTTTGCTTCCCACTTGGAATTGGAGAAGACCATCTTGCACTGCCCTGTGCCAATACAGCACCAACACAGCAGCAATGGTGGTGTGGCACGCATGGGCAGAGAGGGCTTCAGAAAACGTCCCCTCCCCTGCCCTCCAAGTCCCTCTCAGCTGCAGCAGGGCATGGCAGAAATCCATAAAAACGCCCTAGGCTCCTTGAGAGGAGTAGTGGAGGAGGCTGAGGAGAGTCAGCAGGGTTACTTGCGGGGAGATAGGGTACAGGGCACCGAGTGTGCAGCCGAAGGCAGGAACCATGGTGTTGGGAGTACCAGGGAGGGCCCAGGCATAGGCCCAGACAGCAGCAGTAGTTAGTGCTGAGCCACGGGACGCTGAAGAGGCTTCCATTGTGGAGGCACAGAGGACAGAGGCCAGTGGCGAGGTTGAGGGCAGCCCCCTTGGCTAGAGGGCATTCAGGGCCAGACTTCTCTTTTCGGAAGCCAGGATGATATGCTCCTATGAAGCTTAACTCAATCTTGGGGAAGTAGGCAGGAAGAGATTAACTTGATTAAACACTGACCTGTAAGAGTAAGCCTAATATCTGAAAATAGTTATCTTGAAGCAGCATTTTTTTTTTTTTACTATTCATGGAAATGGTGGCTTAAGAGCAAGTTGAGTGTTGTAGAAAGCAAAGAAAGTTATATTTCTACACATCTGAGTCCCATGTTATACATGGAACTGGTTAAGTTCTTTCTCTTTCCCTTTTAGAAGAGAACTAGATTCTGCTAGGTGCTAACTCTCTTGGGCAATTTACATACATTTAACCTTCACATTTGTCTTTGTTTTACTGAAGAAAACAGGGTGTGAGGCACCAGGGTCCCTTCCAGGTGGTTCTGCTAGGCACTTGGATACTCAGGTGCCACCTGTGATGGTTTAGCTCGTCTTGACAGGGCAGGTCGTACGCTGAGAAATCATTGCTGTGTTACAGCACTCAGGGGAGGAGAGTCAATAAAAATAACAGTTTGGGCTAAAACTCCTTCTTGCCCTTTGAATGGTCATGAGTTCAAGCCTTTTTCCTCTCCCACAATCCCAGTTTTTCCTCTTTTGTGACCTCCCCTCTTGCAATTGTTAGATGCAGGTACTTCTCTGGTGACCCCCACTGCTACCCAGACACACCTCCATTCCGGCCCTTGTATGATAATGATCTGTTTGCCTTTGTCTTTCCCATGAGACTGATGGCTCCCTAAGGGCTCGTGATTGTCTTCATTCTGGTAACATGCCCAGAACATTGCTTAGTATGAAGTTATACTGTCCTTACCTTGAGGTTACCATAGTAATACACGAATGTGTGTGTAATAAGGTGGATAGAGCTCCTTGTTTATCTCCACCCCCTGTGGAAAATCTGACACAATGGCAATAAAGGAATAAAAGAAATATGAAATCACAAGGGCAAAGTGAGTGAGAAAGGAGACAACAATGGATGGAAAGGTGAACAAAATTTTGGAAGCTAGAGAGCTGATGAATAATGGTGACAGCAAGCAGAGTCTGCAGGCAGGGAAGGTGGTAAGAGAGAAGGTGCCCTGCTAGGCAGAGCCCAGAGCAGCTCAGGAACTGCAGGAGCCAGCAACCTCTCTGGGTGGGGCGCCCGAGGGCTGGAACTAGTTGAGAGTTTGCCTAAGTAGCCCTTAGATCCAATCACCTACCTTTTTCTCCCATCCTGGCTGAAGGCCATAGGTCTGCTTTCTGCTGAGGTTGGACCAGAAAGATTCTTTCTTTTTATTATTTTTTTTATTGATTTCAGAGAGGAAGGGAGAGGGGGAGAGAGAAACATCAATGATGAGAGAGAATCATTGATTGGTTGCCTCTGCATGCCCCAAACTGGGGATGGAGCCTGCAATCCAAGCATGTGTCTGACTAGGAATTGAACCACAACCACTGAGCCACATTGGCCAGGCCATAAAGACTCTTGACTCCCAGATACAGGCACAGTTGAGAGGAGGACTAAGTTTGGCTCCCACTATAACAGACTGGAGATGTCTCTCTGGGAAATAGGCCTACCAAAGAGAAGACAGCTACAGATACTCACATTTGGGGGGTCTTAGACCTAGGACCTGGTCATATGGCCATGAGCCCCACCAGCTTCACCCAAACACTCAGAGCCTCCAGCCAGCATTTGCGGCCTGACCTGAAAATATGAGTGGAGAGCTAAGAAGAGACACATTTTAGAAAGGTGCTGATCACGAGTGGCAGAGACCAAAACCACCACCAGGAGAAAAGGAACTCGGACACAAAAACAATGCAGAGAGCAACAGGACATTTCAAAAATCTCCAAATAATGTCAGAGAGATAAGAGATGACATCCCCAGCCATGAAACAAGAATGGGATGCTTTATAAAGAAATAATCAGAAATATTATACTGACTGGCATATAGAAGGTAGGAAATCAAATAGATGTTTTTCTTCACATACTTAAGTGACTGTCCCATTTCCTTTTATTAAATAATCTGTCCCCCACTGACTTTGTTTTTCCCTTAGCATATATTCTTTTGAGAGAGATTTTATGTTTCATTATGCTGTCTAGAGTCAGAATCACATTCATTTAATCACTTAAAAAAATTACTAATTACATTTTAATGTCTGAGAGAGCTTTCTGAGTACCTGGTTAGTTTTCCAGGAGAATCTTGGGATACTTGCTCAAGTTAAAATAAAGAAAAATAGCCAGGGGTATTTTCACTGGAAAGCCAATCGATAAACACCGTGCCAGTGAGGAGCTGGTTATATTTCCACTTAGTCAGGTCTCTAAGCAGAGGAACAGAGCTGCTGCCCTCAGCGCCCTTCATGTTTCTGGCTGAGGTTAGCCCTGGGGACTTGTGTCCTTGGCTGTTTCTCTTGTGAATGGATCTTTTTTCCTCAGGTCTTATTATATATACACTAGAGGCCTGGTGCACAGATTTGTGCACCAGTGGGGTCCCTTGGCCTGGCCTGTGGGGATCGGGCCGAAACCAGCTCTCTGACATCCCCTGAGGGGTCCTGGATTGCGAGAGGGCACAGGCCAGACTGAGGGACTCCACCGGTGCATGATTGGGGCTGGAGAGGGACCACGGGAGGGCTCCAGGGCATGTCCGGCCTGTCTCACTCAGTTCCAATCGGCTGGGCCTCAGCAGCAAGCTAACCTACCGGAGTATCTGCCCCCTTGTGGTCAGTGCGCGTCATAGCGACTGGTCGAATGGTCAAACAAGTGGTGGGACACTTAGCAGGCTTTTATTATATAGGATATTTTTTCATTACATTATATTAAAACTGTTACTTAGAAAACTCTACCTTTTTAAAATTATAGTTGACATATCTATAATAATAAAAGCGTGATATGCTAATTAGACTGGATGTCCTTCTGGGTGAAGCCGGGGCTGCAAGGGAAACCCGGACCCTGGGTACCTGCCAGCGGCTGGAGGGAAGCCCGGGTCCTGGGTGCCAGAGGGAAGCCGGTGCCAGCAGCCGGGGGAAGGAAGGCCCACTCTTGCCAGAATTTTGTGCATCGGGCCTCTAGTAATATTATATTAGATCAGGTATACAACACAGTGATTCAACAGCTATATTCCTTACGATGTGATCACTCTGTACTTCGGTTTGTTTAGTTTGAATCTGGGCCACCTTACTGAACTGATTAGTTCTAATAGGTTTTCAAACTCTTCTCTTGGATCTTTTTTTTAGGAACATGGTAACATCACCTGAAAATAATAAAAACAGAGTATCCTTTCTATAACCATATTTCTTACTTTTGATGCTGTGGAAAATAATAGTGGTGAGTAGGCATCCTTTTCATTTCCTTGCTTCAGTGGGAATGCTACTGAAGTGTTAGGCCACTATTTATCATACCAGATAAGCATCCTTATAGTTCTAATTTAAAAAGAGCTTAAAAAATACCACCCAAGCAGGTGTTGGGATTTTATTAAATGACTTTTAAGTGTGTATTGAGATGATGATTTAGGTTTCATAAAAATATACTGTCTTAGTAATGCGATATATTAATAGATATCTTTATGGTATACTGTCCTTGAATACCTAGGATAAATGCTACCTGGTCATGTTGAATTATTCTTTCATTAGCAATTTCATAACCTACTATTTTATATGGGTGTTTTGCATCCAAGATTATACTGTTAAACACTAGCTATAATGTCACAATATCCTTATCCAATTTTCTTTGTTCTAGAAAATGGCTATGGTAGATTGAACTATTGGTCCTAATCCTCTGTCTGCCATGATGAGATTACACACCCACACCTCTGCCATTACCTCACGAGGCAGAGTCCCCTCCCCTTGACTTTGTACTTGGCCATGAGACTTCCCTTGGCCATTGGGATATTAGCAGATGTGACATGAACAGAAACTTAATGACTTGCTTTCTTGTTGGCCATCCTGCGCTTGTGCCATCTGAGAGAATATATGAGGTAGCCACTATCCCGTCTATTCTCCTGGATCACAGCATTATTTAAATACTATACTTTAAACTAATGAGAATTAGATAACATATGGACAGCTGTGGCACTTAGCTGGTGCTCAGCAATTGTTCCTTCCTCCACTCCCCGGCCTGGTGAGTCAGCAGAGGAGAGAGCTGTGGTAGACTCCATTTCCAAAGATGGTCAGAACATTTATCTCCCAGCCTGTATGCTCCTCTAGAACCTGGCCACTCCTCCACCAAGAGGTGAAGTGTGTGCCCCTCCCCTTGGACCAGGGTGGGCACTGCTAAGTGCTTTACCCAGTGGCAGAAAGTGATACTGTGTCACTTCCGAGACTGTGTCATAAAAATGCCTGTACTTCCACTTTGTGATGTGGGGAGACTTGGTCTCAGAGCCTGGCTACCAGACCGTGAAAGCCCAAACTAGCCTATGCTGAGAGACCCCACAGCACAGTCACATGGACGTGTTACAGTCAATGTTAACACCCCATCTGATACCCAGCATCCACTGCCAGAGTGAAGAAGTCTCCAGATGCTTCCTGCTCCCAGCGGTGCCGTCACTCCCAGCCGAGTTCCCAAACATCCTGGAGCAGACACAAGCCATCCCACTGTGCTCTGTCTAAATTCCTGATCCACTGAATCTCTGAGCACAACAAAATGGTCAATTGACACCACTAAGTTTGGGGTGGTTGTTATGCAGTAATAATACCTGGAACAGGAATGGAGATTCAGAAAGGTTATGTGATTTTCCCATGGAAACACCACCAGAAAATGGCAGAGTTGGGATTTAAAACCAGGTCTGCCTGCACTTTCTCTATTGCCCTGTGCTGATGACTGACCCTGAGGTTTTGAGAACCCTAAGTCAGCCAGGTCTAAGAAGGGTGCCACCAGGTATCTCCGCCTGTCTATGCAGAGCCCCACACCAGGTCACTGTGGTGCGTGACAGATTCCGCCCCCTCTAGAGCTGACCTGAACAATGAGACCATCTCCCCTTGCAAGACTGGGCTGCAATAAAATGTTACTGCTGCTTAAAATGCTAGCAGCCTCACAAACCATGAAGTAAGACTTAATAGCATTTCAAAGTGTAAAGACTTCATTATTTCCACAGAGAATGCTTCGGCACATTTATCAGCATTTTATTAAGAACGAGCATACATATTTCAAACAAAGCTACACTTGTCAAAACAACTGAGAAAAGTGTTGGGTAATGCTTGGCCTTGCCTGCCCTGTCCCACAAGTTCTGGGCTTTTGCTCAGAAAGCTCAGTGTCCCTGTGGGCACAGGCACAGCCAGGCCTTACCCACTTCATGGACCCTTCTGTCCATTTTCTTCTTTCTGTGGTTGTGCTGGCCAGAAAACAAAGCCTTGAAACGCAAAATAATAATAATAATAATAATAATAATAATAATAATAATAATAATAAATAAATAAATTAAGAACTATCAGGAGCAGTCCAAGGAAAAGGAGCCAGAGTGATGACAAGCAGGTTGGGGGAAAGAAAAAAAAAAAAGACAAGAACCCAGTTACTAAATGGATCTGCATGCTTTTTAAAAAAAGGTTATTTTGACTAAACTTGGCCTCCAAGCTAAGCCTGGAGAACATGACCTGGCTGAGGCTATTAAGGCTTCACAGCCATGCTGGCACCCTTTAATTTTCATCAGATTTCAAGCTTATTTAACAAGTTTCTCTCTCTCTTTTTTTTTTCTTCTTATTTTGTTTCTTCAGCCAGATTGCTCTTTGCTCTTTTGGCCCAAATGGACTTGAGACTGCCTACTTACTGCTCTGCTCTGTGCACTGCTGGCCAGAAGCACCCATCAGTGTCACAGGCCACGGTGTGCCGGGATCACAGACATCCGGAGGAGGGAGAAGAATACATCCAGGTATTCTCATCACCCCAAAGCAGATTGGTGGCCCTCTGGAACCACAGCTGGGACCGTGGTGGCCATTGCTGGAGGTGTAGTCATCCTTCCCCCTCTTCAGTGCCCTCGGAGTGTGCAGCTGTCTGCCCTTCATTTCCCTCTTTCTGTGCCAAGGCTCTTTCAACCAGCAAACTCTCCCTGCGTGCGGCAAAGCACTGGTCTCCAGATCTTTCAGTGCCTGAGCTTGTCAGTGTGAGGTTCTCTGCCTTTCACTTCCAAATGTCCCGCTTTCTTTGTGTGCAATTTCCTAAAAACTTGGCAAAGTAAACAACAAAGCAGCAATATTTCCTGGAGTTTAAACTTCCCTTCTTCGTCTGGATAGAAAGGACTGCTTTGTTGTCTCTCTCTACTGCCCTGTTTGCTACAGTCATTTCTCTGAGTCTCAGGGACTTAGTGTTGGTCAGCTGGGAGTGCCTTCTGTTTATCTGAGTACTGACAAAGCCTCCGATGGGGTGGCTGGCTCCTTGGGGTCCTACGTGCTTTCAGGGTATTATAATGTTTTCCTTTTGCGTGTCTCTGTTTTCCATCATTTAACTCCTGCCTGTGTCTCTCTGTTTGCTGAATAGAATGAAAGTCCTTGCAGAGTTGGTATGTTTTAAAAAGAACTCACCGGAACTCCAAAATGCAAAGGTATTGGCTCCTCAGAAACTTCTCTTTGGGGGCCTTAGATCTGGCAGGAACTCCACAAAGAAAGAAAGGCAGTAGGGGGCAGGTTGTAATCAGACAATTCTGGCTTGGTATAAAGTCCATTGAAGGAGTCATGGGAAAGCAGCTGGAAATACTGCCTTGGGCAACCTCTCTGTGTGGAAGCTATGCAAAGCAGCCTCATTTCCTGTAAGGAACAAGGAGTCCCTGGCAATCTGTCATTTCAGTTGTCCTCTCAAGATAGGCTTTTTAGTGGCAGGAATGTGAAGGCAAGCAGACAGAGGCACATCTGAGCAAGAGACTCAGCCCTGCTGCTTATGAGCTGTGTGACTTGAGGCAAATTGCTTAACCTCTCTGTTCCGAAATCTCTTCACTTGATTCAAATGAGCTAATAATATAGGAGACAGAGACCAGTTCAGGCAAACACCTGGTTGAAGAGCACACTAGAAACATCAGTTGAATATATCCCTGCCTCTCTTGTTTTCACCACAAACACCATTGCTCTTCTTAAGGCAAGAGGGGACCACATTCATTTACTTAGCACGTGTTTTAAGGCAGGCAGTGCACCAGCACGTGAATTCTGAAATAAAGTGGGAGCCCTGCCCTCAAGGGGGTTTCAGTCTTGGGAGAGACAGACAGTCACCACGAGGTGGTCAATGCAGGCAAAGGTACATGGGGAGCCCCAAAGAGGCTCTGAACAGGTGGAGCAGATTTTCTGGAGGAGGGGGCATTTAAATTGAGTCACATTACAATGCAGAAGGCAGCGGGTGGCCTAAGAAAGGTGAAATCTTGTTAATCAAATCAATTCTTTCCACTTTAACTGTACTGAAAAGAGACTTTCTTTCTTTTTTTTAAAATCTGCAGAACCGTCTACGGCCATACCACCCTGAACGCGCCCGATCTCGTCTAAAATCTGCAGAACAACTGAAGCTTGATGACTCCTTGATTCTGCACTAATATCCTTGCCCATTTCTTGATACTTTTTCAATTTTCCTTCATGGTAATTTACACCCAAGGAAACTGTCCAAGATCTGCTAAGAGATTCAATAAAATAGGTCATGGAGTTAAATGCTGCGGTGAAACACAAGGCTTAATTTTATGGATAAAATTTAAACTGCTTAGCTGCCTTTTTGCATTATTCGTGTTAAGACTAATGATGACTCATGAATGGGAAGGGATCACTGTAGGAATCAGGAAGCCATTTTTCTAATTCTATAAGCTCATCTGGGGCAGGGGGGTGGGGGTGGGGAGGGGGCGGGGGGGGGGGCCCGGGTGTGGTCTTTGCCCTTGAGGTTAACAGACATGGCATTTGGGGAAGAGACCTGACCAGCCTGCTAGCCCATTTCCACCACCAGGGCTGCTCCTGGCCCTGCTGCAGGAACAGGGAGCCTGAAACTGGAATTCTTCCTAAGATTGACATTGGGAGGAATGAGAAAGAGGAGGACAATGTTTCAATGTCAGTACTTCCTGGTATCTCTCTGAGTGAGGTCCACATCGATGTCATCGTTAACAATTCTTGGCAGTGCGGCCGTAAGAACTGTAATTTCCCCCAGCCATCCCAGGGCAATGGAATTCTTATGCATCAGTGGAGAACCATGGGTCAGCACTAACTCTGGAGGGACCACTTCCTTTCTATTATCCAAGGTTCTTTTATTAACCGAGCACTGGGCTGTAAACAAGACCTCTTTTCTATAATGACCACAGTACCAATTTTATGAGAATGGAATAAAACAATATATCTCAGTCAATTATCTCTCAGTAAAAATATTTTTTAGAAAAAAAAGGATATGGGTTTCTTAGGTTGTAAATACTTTATGGAGTTTAATGCAATTTCATTTTTGTGGTTTGTTTCTAACAATACCCTAAATTTACATGTCTAATGTATTCAATGGTCAATTCTGATTATGTAAATGATAGGTGATCTTTCCATTTGCAATATAAGATACAATTTAGAGTTGAAAAACTACCTTAAAGCTAACCATTCTCCCCAAGCACTAAAAAAGTAGTCCAGGTGGGAACATTTTTCTTAAAAGGTTTTATTTTTCTTTTAATTTCAAGTGTTGTTTAGATTAGTTTTTCTGTAGCTGTTCTGTGTAATAGTAAATGGGCACCTACCAGCCCCAACAAAGGAAAAGGGTTCTGTGATCCAATGGTAACATCTTGCATTATTATACTAGAGGCCCAATGCATGAAATTCATACACTCGGTGAGGGGCGGTGGTCCCTGAGCCCAGCCTGCACCCTCTTGCAGTCCAGGAGCCCTCGCAGTCAGGCATCCTTAACGCTGAGCGGTGCTCCCCCTATGGGGGTGCACTGACCACTAGGGGGCAGCTCCTGTGTTGAATGTCTGCCCCCTGGTGGTCAGTGCGTGTCATAGTGACCGGTCGTTCTGCAGTTGAGTCTATTTGCATATTAGCCTTTTATTATATAAGATCATACAACCAGGATACTGAGATTCATATAATCTACCAATCTTGTTCAGATTTCACCAGTTTTACATGCACTCATTTACGTGTGTGTGTGTGTGTGTGTGTGTGTGTGTATTCATCCATCTGGAGGTTTCATGTATCCACACCACAATAGACATACCTAACAGTTCCCTTACCACAAAGGCCCTCAGGTTGCCCTTTTATAACCATGCCCACTTCCCTCCTGTCCTTCCACCCCCAACCCTAACCCCTGGCAACCACTAGTCTGTTCTCACTTATATAATTTGATCTTTGCAAGAATGTTATATAGATGGAGTCATACAATATGGAAACTTTAGGACTGACTTTTTCACTCAGCATTATTTCCTGGAGACTCATCAAAGTTGTCACGTGTAGCTTCTTTTTATTACTGAGTCAGGTTCTACGGTATGGGAGAATCACAGTTTAACTACTTAGCCCTTGGAGGACATCTGGATTGTTTTCAGTTTTTAGTCATTATAACCGAAGCTGTAATGAACATTGTGTACAGGTTTCTGTGTGAACGTAAGTTTTCATTTCTCTGGGATAAATGCCCAGGAGTGCAATTGCTAGGTCGTAAGGTAGTTTTGTTTTACATATTTACTTTTCCAAGGAACTGGCAACCTTTTCCAGATTGGTTGTGCCATTTTACGTTCCCACCAGCAATTCTGAGCAGCCCAGTTTCTCTGCATCCTTTCTAGCATCTAGTGTTGTCATTAGTTTTCATTTTAGTCATTTTAATAGGTATATAGTAATACCTTCTTATGGTTTTAAAATTGCATTTCCCTAATGGCAAATGTTGTTAAATGTCTTTTCATGTGCTTCTTTGCCATCTGTATATCCTCTTCAGTGAAATGTCTCTTGGTGTCTCCTTCCCATTTCCCAATTGGACTGTTTGTGTTTTAAGTTCTGAGACTTCTTTATATACTGTAGGTACTAGTTCTTGGTTGGATACATCATTTGCAACTTCAACTCTTTTTGAGGAATAGCAGAAAGTAGAACGAAATAATAAAAAAGTTAAATAAATAATTATTGATTTGTTTTCTTTTTATCTTCAGCTAGGGGGAAGGAGAAAAGGATGAGAAAACAGGGAAAGATGCCTCTTATAGTTTCTGGGGACATGAGTAACGGTTCCCATTTTTTCATAGCACTGTATATATGAGCAGTAGTGGTGTAGAATGAAAACCAGAATGCAGGGTTCATTGGTCTGAGAGCCTCAATGTAAAGGTCACTCGTCGGTTAAGTGCTGTTTACCTCTAACCTGGCATAGTCAAGTCTAGTGCAAGAATAATGTCATAGAAACTGCCCCCTCAGAGACCTGTCTAGAGACTACTTCATTTAAGCCACATCCCAAGGTAGACATATAAGGATAAGAAAAATGATGATTTGTTATTAACAGCACCTTCTTTTGAAAGGATTTGAATGTTAACACATGTGTAGCCACAAACCCTTGAAACCTCACAGGATAAGGAAAAACTCATTTTGGTCCAAACAATTGCTGGAATAATCCAACACCCCCAGAAAAAAAAAAGTTTTAAATTAGAAATGTGAAATAAATAATGTTTCAGACCAGGCTGGAGAACTGTGCATGGATATATATAAAAATCACTCTACTTCATTAATAAACATCATCTGTGAGCCCAAGATTAAAGTAACATGCTGGGATTATTTAAAATTTACTCAGGCTCTCATGGTATCTCCTAAAGCTCAGAAGACCCAGAACTGGAGCTCTCACTGCCTTAAATAGAATTATTACAGCTTAATTTCCCCCCTTATCTCAGATTATGCAGTACTACCTGATCATGATGCATTTAATTCTCTTTATACTCACTCTATATTAGAGAATCAAAATTAAATCACAGGGGTAGCAACAGTCATGTGGAATACAGTGGACACTGATCAGGTGTTTTTATTTAACGCAGAAAACCGTTGATGCTCAATAAATATGCTTCCATTTAAAATGCAAGTTACTGAGAGGAAAACCTGGGAGCCATAAAATACCTTACCCCTCCTCCAGGTTGTCCAAAAGGAGAAAAAGAACAAAGCTTTTGACTGGTTATCTTTACGATGCAGTTTAATCCGGGATGCCACACACATGTGGGGCAAGATCATGAGGAAATAACATCATAAAGTATCAAGAAAGGGATAAAGGAAACAGGAGAAGCTGTGTGGTGGTTTCCTCACTTCCATGCATAGATGTGAGATTATTATGTGAACCTGTCTGCTCATGGTCATAGGAACAGGAGCCGCTTTAAGCCAGCTCTGGGCTGGGGCCTGCTCTGGATGTAGTGGTGAGGCCAAACACGTATTGGATATATCACGCGGGCTGGATACTTTATGTACATCATCTCATTTAGGCCTTATAATAAATAACAGTGTAGGGTTAGGAGATTTTATCTCCATGTCGCAGCTGAGGAAACGCAGGTTGGGGGTGAAGGGCATTGCTCAAGATCATGAACTAGTGAGTGGGTTTAACAACCAGGTTAACTTCAAAACCAGTGCTCTTTCTGTGACCTCCATGGTCACAGGGAAGGGCGTTTGTCTCCTCTGTGGTTCACTATTCTGCAATCCTTTCTTTTATGGGTTGTGGCAACCAAGAGAGAGCAGAAATAGAGAATCCAGGACCCAAGAGCAACGAAGTCAGAGCTGAGTGGCTGGGTGGGGTCTGCGTGCTGGCAGGCTGCCAGACATAGGCCTCCTGGATCCTGCCGAGGCCGGAACAAAGATTTGACGGAGAGCAGATCTGTGGCCATTTTCCATGAGTCTAGAAAACCAGTGTTCTCTTTCTGGAGGAATCTGTTGAGCTGACTATAGAAAAAGCAAAAAGGATAAATTCTGGACTACAGTTTGAGACCATGAATTCAAACCACAGCAAAATCAGGAACAGGGTCTGAAACTGATAATTTCTAAGCACTTAGAAAAAGTGATGACTGCTCAGAGCTAGCAAGAGTTCACAGAGAATAAGTCATTTCCCTATTTGGGAGAGTTTCCACATGAGCAGGCAAGTAACAGCAATGAAGGCAGAACCTTATCCAGGCATCAGACAAGATTTTACAAGATCACCTTAGCAATGAAGTGGGAAGTGCATACTGGGCCAAGTTGCAGGCAAAAGCTGTCTGGGGCTATGCACCTGCCCTGAAAGCTGCGTCCAGTTTGCTCTGGTGAAGGGGGCCTGAACCAAGCATGTCAAACTCAAAGGCTAACATGGGCCAAATAAACAAGGTTTAAGTTTATGTGGGCTGCAAAAAACCAAAAGCTTCAATTTTCATAGAAACATAGGTTTATTTCCATAGAGATCTGCTGAATACAAAAGGCAGAAATAAATGAGTCATTGTTAACATAAAATAATAGAACATTTTAATAAAAATTATTTTTTCTTGAACATTAACTTACCAGACACTGAATAACTGCACAAATTAATAAGCATAACGCAAATAAACCTATTTTTCTTGTTCTTTGAAAGCAGAATATTTCCTGTTGTGCACACCAAACAAGTCAGTCCAAGACTAATGAATGATGTGGCAATTGGCTGCTAAAATATTCGCTGCTAGTATTAGTGGAGAGAAATGGTGTGCCTGCACTTTTAAGGTGCATAAGGAAAATGAATGCAACACGATTATGGTAATCAGTCATTATTGAACGTTGTAGTTCATTATTAATAATTATGTATAACAGGATAATGTAAAAATTAAGTTACAAAATTTTTATTAAAACATTTCTTACATACCATTATATTGGCTGGGCTGCAAAAATATTCATTGTGGGGTGCATGCGGCCCATGGGCCGTGAGTTTGACATGCTTGGCCTGAACTCAAGTCAGCAATCCAGGCGCTGGATGGGGACCTGGGCTATCCAGGTACAGGTTGCTAAGAGTATTCTAGCAATGGTTTTTCCAGAGGTTCTCTGAGGATTCATGTGTCAAGATCTCCCTGGTGGCCACTTGGTTGAAGACTTCCACAGAGTCCCTTTCACCTAAAGTCCACATTCCTTACTTGGCATTTCAGATTCCAAGATCTAGCCTCCCCCACTTCTCTGTGTTCTGCCAGTCCACCCCGACTCTCTGCCACACATCTGTCGTCTTTGGGACTTGCACATTCAGAAGGCCTCACAGAAGCCTGCTGCTGCTTCTCTGCGGGGGGGGGGGGGGGGGGGGGGCAGTGGGAAGAACACTGGCATTTGGGTAACGGCCTGGGTTCATGCCCAATTCCCCATGATTAGCTGTTTAAGTGACCACCTCTTCAAGCCTGTTTCCCTATCAATAAAGGTAGGGAGAAAATGGTCTCCTGACCATTGAACACTTTCTTTTTTTGTTAATTCTCACCCGATGATATTTTTCCATTGATTTTTAGAGAGAATGAAAGGAAGGTACAGAGACACAGAGAGAGAAACATCTATGTGAGAGAGACACATCTTTTGGTTGGCTCCCGCACATGCCCCAATCAAGGTCAGGGATGGAGCCTGCAACTGAGGTAGGTGGCCTTGACTAGAATCAAACCTAGGACCCTTCAGTCCACAGGACTATGCTCTATCCATTGAGCCACACCAGCTAGGGCAACTGAACACTTTCTATGTTCTAGTCCTTGTACTTAAATAACCTTCTTTAACCATTATAGCTTATGCGGCGTTCTCTTGCACATGGTTTTTATTCTTGTGCTTAAAGTATTCCTCCTTCTCATCTCAGTCTTTCTCCTTGTCCCATTTGATTCACAAGTTCTCAAGAGTAGGACTAGAAGTACCTTCATTTTTATAAAATCCTTCTATACTTTGAGATTTGCACATTAGAAGGTTGTTATGTTCTACCCTTTGGTAACTTGCCCGAGGTCACACAGGGACCACTTTTGCTCCCCTATTATGCCTGCATGTTGCATAGTTCCCAGCTCAACAAGTAACTTGTTGAATAAATGGAGGAAGCATGGGTTGGTGGTTATGAGCACAGATTTTCTGGGACAAACTGTCTCTACTGGGTGTGTGACCTTGGAAAACTTACTCAATCTCTCTGAGCCTCAGCTTCTCCATTTGAAAAATAGGGAGAGTAACAGTACCCACTTCGTAGGGTTGTTATGAAAGTTCAATGAGTTTGTGTAATGCAGTTAGAACACTACCTGACAAACAGTAAGGACTATATGAGTTTGTTAGACATAAAACAAACAGGTGCTACAGAGTCATTAATGACCAAGTATTAAACTCACAGAAAGTTTGATTTAAAAAAACAAAATACAAGTGGACTGTTGTTGAAATATAGGCCAATGCTCAAATTAAGTTGATTAGAAATAATAAACGTTGAAATAACAGAACACAGAATTCAAATTGAATTCAATCTCCTTTAGCAAATTTGTGACTACATGTTGGGAAAACAACTGCTTACAACTGGGAATACATCCAACATCTTAAGAGAAATTCAGTCTTGAATCCTTAATATATTCAAAGAAATGCTTTAGGTATGTCTGATGCTATTGACTAGTCCAGTGATGGCAAACCTTTTGAGCTTGGCGTGTCAGCATTTTGAAAAACCCTAACTTAACTCTGGTGCTGTGTCACATATAGATTTTTTTTTGATATTTGCAACCATAGTAAAACAAAGACTTATATTTTTGATATTTATTTTATATATTTAAATGCCATTTAACAAAGAAAAATCAACCAAAAAAAATGAGTTCGCGTGTCACCTCTGACACGTGTGTCATAGGTTCGCCATCACTGGACTAGTCATATGTTGGGTTGAATCGTTTCTGTCAAAAATCAGCAAATCTAGAATAAAAATGCCAAATGTACTTCTTCAAAACCACCCATACCTACTGTACATCTTCATCCATCAAGCCTTTGAGAATCCTCTCTGTGAGTGTTGTACAGCATGCAGTGCAAGGCAAGAAAGTGCCTCTGGTTAAAGGACAGTACTACAAATACAGAAAATCCAGACACCACACATTCCTATAAGCCCGTATCTTATTCCCAAACAGTCTTTCAAGTAAAGGAGAGTAAAAAAATAGCTGGTTCAACATTTTATCCTGTATGACTTTGTTTTACTACTTTATTAATGAAAATCTACAGATACAAGTTTTCACAGGACTAAAGACAGTTACAAGTTTTGATATGTTATAGGGCCTCTGTCAGTTTTTTAAGGTTTCCTGTTGTTTCAGGAGGAAAAGGAAGCAGTAAACAAAGGAAGGAAAGGACAACTGCAGTTTGAAGAAAGGATGCTTATGAAAGGAGAAAAAGTTCAAAATTTGAGCTACTGCAGCAAACTAGGAAGACACTGTTAATTTCTATTTAAAGGTACTAAACAAATTGCTTTAGCTTGTTTAATTCAGTTTATATGCAAGCAACAGCAAATGAAAATTGTGAGGTGTTTTAGTAAAAATACACCAACAGAAGGAAGATTTCGTTTTCTTCAAGAAAAAAGAAGGTCACCTGTGGGGCCAGGTTTCCATCCACCCTTAGCCGTGAGCTGATTCTGATTGAGAGAAAGGCTCTGTTTAAATATTGGCCCCTGGAGAGGCAGTGAGTTGGATTATGCCTCCGTGCACAGATGTGCTGGCTGGGGAGGCTGCAGTGAGTGGCTGGGCCTGTGGGTCAGGGAAGATGATGCCCGACTATACAGCGAAGGGAAATTCACACCATATACCCCTCATGGTGGCAAAAAGGTCCCCTTTTCATGATCTGGTCCTCCCTACCTTCAGCCTCGTCTCTCTCTCCCATGTGCTGGAATGCGGTCTTTTCCACCTCTATGTCTACCCATGATGCTTTCTCTGCCCATAATGCCCCTAAACTGTGCCTGCCTAAGTCTTTCACATTCTGCAAGCTTTAGGTGTCACCTCCTTCAAGAAGCTTCACTCAACTGCCAGGCGAGAGACATCCCACCTTTGCACTTAGTGCCACAATCACCTGCTACTGTGCACCTCTGGCCACCTACACCGTGCACTCCTTTGGGGCAGGGGAGAAAATTTAATCAACTGTATTTCCAACCACAGTGCCTGGCCTGGGGGAGATGCAGTAAATAGCTGTGGGATGTTGAAAGGTGTCAACTCGATGTATAACATTCAAAGACATGGGCAGGAGAATTCACTCTGGACTTAAAACTGACCAAGTTCTTCCATAGAGAAATGACTGAGAATAAAGGCAAAGAAGGTACTGGAGGTCATTTGTGACCAAGGATCCTTTACCTATTAGTACCCCGAGTGATAGAAATCATATATAATATAATGTGTCCATGCATTCTGTGGTTACTGTGACTTTTGGGGACCAGGAATACTCTGACACTCACAGGGTCATGCCAGAGTCTCACCGTGTGGCTAAAGCAGAGTCTACAAGTACATTAAGTATCTGAAGTCCCCAATACAGCTGTCTGTGAAGCAGCACATTCTAGAAAACAGAGTACAGGCCCTGCCCTGATAAACCTCACAGCAAAGATAATGGCCACAAAGCCAGGGGCATTTCTGATGAGTCAAAGTTGACAGGAAAAGCCACTCAGTGGCTAAGAGTCAAGCAGATATTTATAGAAAGCCAAGTAGAAGCTATATACCCTGAAAGAACATTATTCCACACACTATTTAAAAATATATAGGGAGTATATTCCTTCTTTCCCCAAAATAGAAATATTCTCCCCACACCCAACATACTTGCTTTATAAGAAATTGTGGAAAGTGGAATTGCTGCACCAAGGGTATATACTTTTTTCCTAAGAGAAAAGGACACTTTTTATTTTTATTTTAAAACAACAGCACTTATTGACCTTAAAATTTAAACAATTTTTTAACACCATCTAATATCTAGTCAGTATTAAGATTTCCCCAACTCATGAATATCATTTTATAGTTGATTTGAATCAGGATTCAAATAAGGTCCATACATGATATTTGGTTTCTATGTCTTCAAACCTCCATTGAATCATACAGTTTCCTGTTCCTCTTTCTTGCATGCTGCTTATTTGTTAAACAAATTGGGTCACTTGTCCTACAGAATTTATCCGATTTAATATATGACCGAAGCAACCTTGTGGAGTCTTTTTTTTAAAGTTTGATATTTCTGTTATCGAGGTATAATTTGCACTTATATACTTATAGACATAGCCCATGGACACAAACAATAGCGTGGGGAAGACCTGATTTGGTGGTGGGTAGGGGCTGAATGGAGGGGAGTTAGGGAGGGGGAATGAGAGACATCTGTAAATACTGTCAACAATTAAAATAAAAAAAAAATAAAAAAGGTATAATGTGACAATAAGTCACATATATTTAAAAGGTATAATTTGGCAAGTTTTGACATATGTATACACCTGTGAAATCAACACCACAATTGAGATAATGAATATATCCATCATCCCCCAAACTTTCCTTGGGCCACTTTGTAGTCCTTCCCCAGGTTGCTCCCCAACCCCTCAACTACTAATCTGTTTGCCGTCACTGTAGTTTGCATTTCGAGAAATTTATATAAATGAAACTCATGTAGTATATACTCTCTTTTGGTCTGGCTTCTTCTATTCAGCATAATTGAGATTCATCTGTGTTTTTGGTTCATTCTTTTTTATTGCTGAGTACTACTCCGCTGTATGGATACAACACCATCTGTTTTATTTATTCACATCTTGGTGTACGCTTGCATTGTTGGCAGTTTGGGGTTATCATAATTAAAGCTGCTCTGAACATTCGTGCACATGTCTTTGCATGAGCATATGCTTTCATTTTGGGGGGAGGTGGGTAAATAGGTATGGAGCAGTTGAATCTCATGGTAGGTAAATATTTAACTTGTAAGAAATTGCCAAGCTGTTTCCCATAGCCATTGCACCATTCACTTTCCTACCCGTAGTATATGAGAATTCCATACAGCTAAGTTTTGGGGGAGTCAGAAATTATGTGTGGATGTTTGACTGTGTGTATGTGTGTGTGTTGGGGAGGATCAGTGCTACATAACCCCTTCATTGTTCAGTGGTCAACTGCAGAATGTTTGCTTACTCACTGAGGAATAGCAGAGGTTCTCAAGGGCACATGCTACCTCTTCATCTGGCTGTGTAGGTAAATGCTTTCTGGGAGCACCTGGAAGGGTGCCCTGACGAAGACACAGGTCCTATAAAATATTCAGTGTCTTTAGCATTTATGGGCAACATGAGATGGGCAGGGGTATGGGGGGACTCTGAGAAGGATTCCACTATATGGCCAGGGATATGTCACACGGCTAAGGAGTGTTAACCCTTGGAATATGATGGAAGAAATGTAAGCCACCAGCTATGCTGTGAATGAACAAACCAAGCAGTTTTAATAATGGTGATGATGACAGCAGCCAGCAGAGCCCCAGGAGGCCCAACCCACCAGTATGGGTGTAGGCCCCTGACTGACCTGTTTGGTGCAGGTGGTCTCTGGCCACCTCAAACAAGCGCAGGTGCATGTTGGTGATGGGGTTGAAGGAGCCACAGGCCAGGAGCACCACGGGTATCCGGCTCTTCATCTTGTCAGGCACATCCGCATCTGCTGCAGTGGCCACCCTGCCTAATGGGGACAAAAACTCACGTTAGGGAGTTCACATGAAGATCAATCAGTGTCTCTACACCACACACAGCACATTAGTTCTCACTTATTAGATGACTGAGGAGGTAATAATAATAATAATAATAATAACATTTATGGAGGACTCCCCATGGGCCAGGGACTGTGCTAAACACTACATCAAAGTATATCCCTCATCTCACCAAATCCTTTCAACAACCCCCAATGGTTACTTATACGGCACAGGAACCTGAGAAGCCACAGGGCCAGGACTGAAACCCAGAAAGACTGACCTCAGAGACCATGTTCTGCTCATAAGTACAATACCCTCCCTGGCCTCTGATGGGTCTCCCTGTGGTCAAAAGGAGGTATGTAATGTCATCTTTGATAGTCCAAGTAGAACTCAGGTCCCAGAGTAGACCAACACTTTTAAAAAAACGTATTTTAAAATAATTTCCAACTTACAAGAAAAGTTGCAAAACTTATGCAAAGAATTCCCATATACCCTTTACTAAGATTCCCCAAATATTAACATCTTACCACATTTGCTTTATCATTCATTCTCTCTTTCTACACACACACATACACACACGTATGCATACATATATCTACCTACAAATAATTTTTTTTCTGAAATGATTAAGAGTAAAGTCTAGACATAATACCTCTTTATTTCTAAATATGTTAACAGCACTTGCCAACTGGTGGTCTGCAGACCACTGGTGGTCCGTGAGTTGCAAAAGGTTGGAGACCGCTGCTTTAGTATATGTTTTCTATGAACAAAGACATTTTCTTATATAATTACAGAGCAATGATTAAAATCAGAAAATGAATATTGTTGCAGGGCTATGATCTATTTTGCAGATCTTTTTTTATTTTACCTATCATTCATCTAGGCCCAAGCATTTTGAGAGGGCCTATCCCACCCTCTTGTCTCTGCATGCTATGGCTTTCAGCACTGGTGAGGTTAGAGGAAAGCAGAAAACAGCCTGGGCTCCAGGGCAGGCTGGCAGATGTGGCTCTCCTACCTCTGAGATGCTGCCTCCTGGAGAGACAGTGAAGAGCTCCACTGGGGTTAGGCCTTGGTTTGACTCCTACGTCTACCTCTTACTGGCTGTGTGATGTAGGGTAAATCACAGTTCCTCTCTGAGCTTCAGTTTACTAAAATTCAAGGTGGGGGTAATTACTTACCTTTATATAGTGGTTGTGAGGATAAATGAACTATATATGTTATGTGTCTGGTACCTAAGAAGTGTTTAATAGATAATCACTGTGGCTGTGGTGATGATAATGACAATGATAAAACAGATGTTGCTGCATGACAGGGGGAAGCGAAGGAGAAAGGAGGTGGCAGTGGGCTTGTGGGTGGCAGCTGCCAAATGGCTCCCAGTGATCCTCACCCGCCAGTGTTCACCTGTACTCCCCTCACCATGAGTGTGGGATGGACTTGTAACTTGCTTTTAATGAACAGAATGCAGCAAAGGAGTGGAATTCTACTTCTGAAAGAAGTTACAAAAGAACGCAGACTTCCCTCTTCTGCTTTTTCACTTGCTCACTTGATAAAGTCAGCTGTCCTGTTGTGAGTTGCCTCATGGAGAGACCCATGAGGCAAGCAGCTGAAGGAGACTTCTGATGCCAACAGCAGATAAGGAACTGAATCCTGCCAATAACCATGTGAGTGAATGTGCAAGTGGATCCTTCCCCTGCTGAGTCTTCAGATGAGACTGCAGCCTTGTGTCTTATAAGAGACTCTGAGTCAGAAGACAGAGTTAAGCCACATCTATATTTCTGACATATAGAAATGATGAGATCATAAGTGTGTGTTGTTTTAACCTGCTAAATTCTGGGGTAACTTGTTATGCAGCAACAGCTAACTAATACAGTGGCCAACAGGAGGAATGCATTCACTTCCTTTCTCACTCCTCTTGCTATGGTGGCCTTGGCTGTAATTCTGCAATTTCAGGGGTAACATGGACAGTTATGTCACTGGAGCCTGGGACCCTCTTTGTATCTAAGAACATTGTTTTAATCTGACCCCTACTGTCTGCTTCTCCAGGCTTGCATCCAACCACTGCCTGCCTCTTTATATTCTAGGAACAATGAATTACTTGTGAGTAGTTCCTTTGTGAGCTCCTCATGGCTTCCTGCTTCAAGCTTCTGTTCATGCTATTTCAGTTTCCTCCAACTGAAATAACCCAGCACACCCCAATCTGTTAAGACCCAACTCAGGTGATCGATCACATTATTTATGGCTTTAATCACAATTTCTTGACTGCCCGCTAGGTGCCTGTTATCAGTTAGGAATGCATTTGGTTGCAAATTTTAGAAGCCTAACCTCAGTGGCTTAAACAAATAGAGGTTATTTGTTTCTCACATGATGAAAAATCTAGAAGTTGTCAGCTGCTGGCATTGGATCACTGGTTCTCCAACGCCCTGCAATTCTCTCAGCTTTTCCTTCAGCTTACAAGATTGCTGCTATAGCTACAGCATCATGGGTACAATCAAAGAAGAAGACTCAAGTGCTATACTAGTTTGATTGTCCCCCTTAGTCAAGAACACAAGAGCTTTTTCAGAACCTCCCTCCCCCACTATAGATTTTGCTTCTGTCTCACTGGCCAGAACTAGGTCACATGGCCACTCTTATAAGGGAGGCTGGAAAAGCAAGTATTTAGCGTTGTAACCTCTCCAGTGAGAATCAGCAAGGTAAAGGGAGCTGGGAATAGGATGTCCACAGTGTCCGCCACAGAGTTGGAGATATAATTGTCAGGGAGCTCTCCTGACACTTAGCTTGGGCTAGCTACTCTCTACCTTCAGCAAATCACATACCACATCAATTGCAGAAACCTGCTCTGTGTCCTTCCTCCTCACCAGACAGTAAGCTCTGTAAGAGCAGGGGCCGTGTTTTCTCTACCTCAGAAGCTGGGCTTCAAGCACAGAGATGGGCTCCCTGGAAACTGAAAAGGGCACTGGCCATCTGGAGAGCAGACCTGCACACTGGTGGTGGGAAGGCCCAATGCACCTCCTCTCCTCGTGTACAGAAGTTGTTCTGGATGTATTCCGAGTTACCGCCTGAAGATAAAAAACTCTCAACTTAGGTGGGCTCCTTTTGAGGCAGCAGAAACACCCCTACAGTATGAGGAAAAGGAGTCTGCCAGCTGCTGCTGCCAGCTCTTCCCAGGGAGGTTGGATGATTTAATGAGATACTATTTGCAGAGAGTGCTGAACTATTCACAAGAGCAGCCTTGTGATGAGTGTTATCTGGAGAGGCTGGCTGTTTTTCACAACGACTATAAAGCCTTTCAAAATTCTATTTCATTTTGACAAAATATAATTTCCCAGGGCCATTAAAACATGTAACTGCCCCATTTCAGGTAACCTGGGGTTTGGATCCACTTTTCCAAAAGTTCCCAGAAACTGTAAATTAGGACATTTATTTGGATGGTGGCAATGAAGTGTGATGTTGGGAAGAATAAATGATATTTAATAAGTGACTTTCTTTTCTCTCCTTGCTGTGAGTGCACTGAGCCACACTGCTTGAACAGTGACTTATACTGCCTGGGCAGCACCTCAGGCAGGAGGCGACAGTGAGCACACAGTCCCAGGCTCAGGAACGAGGTCAGTGCACCTGCGTCATTTGTATGCTCTAACTTGCTTCAACTACACACCCTCCCAAACCCAAGCCTAGAGAAATACAATGGTGGGGTTGAAAGGAACTCACTCCTGCAGTCAACCAGGAGAATAAGCCAGATTCTGATTTGAGTGTAAGTCTCATCAGACACAAGGCCAGAAGCATCCTATAAAAGTGACTTGTCTGCCCTATCATGTAATAATACCTTGGGAGATGAAGCAAGTGTGGGCAACTTGCTATTGGGAAAGGCTTATCATCAATGAGCATTTAATGGAAGTCCACACATGAGCAATAATTGCTGTGGAAGGATTTAACAAGTTGAGAAGGCAGCATACAGCCTTCTTGGAATTCATCATTAAATAGGAGACAAGGCAAACAGATTCCACTTCTGGCCTCAGCCCCCTCTCCAGTGTACTGCTTCCGCCGCTATAGTCACCCAGACAGCATTTCATCTCGCTCGTCAAATACAACGTGCAGCTTCGTTTCTCCTTGCTTCTGAAAGTGCCGTTTGAGCACCTGAACCGCCATCCTCACTCCTGCCATCAAGGTTTCTCCTTGGAGTCCCTACCCAATGCCCCTCCACCCCATCACACCCCCATGCCCCGCATTGTGCTAATGTATTTGTTACACATTTGATCACTTCCTTCCTTCATCAATCACCGAACCATCATTGCTTTGTTTCCATCACTCTTCACCAAGTAGATGAATTCCTACTGGGTGGTTTCTTATTCATCTAGGTTCCCTCAACTCCTACACTGTGCCTAGCACACGGGGGGGGGGGGGGGTGCGGGACGGTGGGAGATCCGCAGAAATGTGTGGAATAAACGAGAGAATGACTGACTATCCCCAGCCATGCATAGTCCCTTTCAGATGACCACCTTCTCTCTCTGGTTTTGTCACAAACCATCACTAGACAGGGTCTTCCGGAGATATAATCTGACCTTTCTGGCTTCCTAGAGGAACTTAAGACCATGCTCCAAGGCCCCACCCCACCAGACCAGACTGAAATCAAATAAAGCATTCCTGCCCTGTTGTGCCATCTTCAATGGCAGGATCCCACCAACAGGAACATACCAGTCTCCTGCACATGGACACCAAGGTCGTCCCTCTGTCCTGGACAACTGGAGTGTTGCAACAGGCTGCCACTGTGCCAGGCAACAGGACTTTGCAGCTGTGATTAAAGTAAGGGTCTTGAAATGAGAGGTTATCCTGGATTAGCAAAGTGGCCCAATTTTATCAAGAGGGATGATGAGAGAGAGTCCGATAAAGACGTAAGGACCAGAAAGGAGAGAAGATGTTGTGCTGCTGGCTTTGAAGAGGGAGGAGGGGCCCTGAATCAAGCAGTGCACGCGGCCTCTAGTTCCTGGAACCGGCAAGGAAACGCTTTCTCCCCTAGAGCCTCAGCAGGAACCCGGCCCTGCTGACACCTTCATTGCAGGCCTCTGAAAGCACAGAACTGTAAAACGGTGTTGTTTTAAGCCAACAATTGGTGGCCATTTGCTACAGCAGCCATAGGAAAGTAACACCTCACCTACGTAGGGGCTGGTTCTCTGAAGGAGCCTCTGCGCCGGGGCAGGAAAGGCTCAGGAGTTGAGCTGATAAGACGGATATTAAAGGGTGTGCTGGGCGCAGGGACCAGCACTGCCAAAGTCCAGAAACCACTACCTAAGGTGGGTCATGAACTAAAAAAGCATGTCAATGTGGTCGTGTGTCGGTGTGAACTCATGTGTGGGTGGCCTGAGATGAGGCTGCAGAGGGTGTAAGGATCATGCAGGCCCCCAAGGGTGCTGTGCAGGATTTTATCCTATGGACAATGAGAAGCCTCTGAAGGATTTTAAACAGGGGTGTGACTTACTCATATTTCTGCTTCTGAAGGAGCTCTCAAGTGCTCCCAGGATGGTGCATCAGGAGGCTCCAGGATGGCTAATCCCAGCACCCCTCACCGGGTGAAGGTCCCCAGCTTCCCAGAGACTGGCCTTCCCTGCTGCCCACATTTCACCTCAATCACCAGGTGATGCGATGCTGGCGGATGCCCCACATGTACTAAATTCTAACTAAGCATGTGCCCCTCGGCCCATTTGTCATAGGCCGTCACAGAGACACAGTGAGGAAAGGCGAGCCGGGAAGGTTAAGTGCCCGTCGCTGCTGATGTAATGTGCTAATGCGCATCGCCTGGGAGGCAGTTAATTTACCTTTCCTTGCCGTGAGTGCCTCTAACAGGACCCAGCCCGGGAGAGTGGCTGCAAACATCCTTGTTTATTATAGACATAAAGCAGATGGCTTCGGGCAGAATGGAAATGGATTCTATAAACATCTTTCATTACACGGACCTCTTGACCGGACTCCTCATCTTAAAGAAAACAAGAGACGTGGTATGTACAGGGTTGGGCTAAAGTAGGTTTACAGTTATGAATACGCAAAAACAGTTTATTCTTGTATGATTGTTTATTAATTACAGTAATATTTTTCCATACAAACAACTGTAAACCTGCTTTTGCCCCATCCTGTATTTGTGGGGTCGACGAGCACATTTTTCAGGACCCAGTAAAACCATTTCCATCTGTGGGAGTGTGTCAACTTCTCCAGGGCAATCCACCTCCACATGAACTCTGGGCGCTTTTTCTTTTCAACTTTGTTGGATGCACTCGCTGTTGCTATGGGCACACAGTGCTGCTAAGAACAAAAGCAAAGCGGGCCTTCTTTGTCAGTGTGAGGATCCTCTGCCAGCCAACCCTTGGAGGAAACAAACATGCCAATTAAGCCCTCGTCCCAATTATGAGACGCCCAGGAAAGCAGGCAGCCTGGCTCTTCCGTTTTGAGAACTTTCAAAAGATTTGAAGGAGCCCAGGAATGGAACGAGGTCTCTTGCAACCCTACCCTCAGGAGTTGAGACTAATTTCGACAGCTGCAGGAAGGTGGAACTGAGTGACAGCTACCAGCTTTACTGAGTGACAGGCGGGCACTGTGCTAAAACTACACACATCAACGCTGATGCTTTCAACACACCCAGAGGGGAAGGGTTTGTGCTCGCATTCTGGTGAAGAGTCCCAGCCTCAGTGAGCCACATGGGAAATGGAGATAAATCCCCTGCATCCTAGGTCTATCATGGGGTGATCGAAACTGACCCATGTACCTGGCCCATAGGGGGTTCTCCAGAAATATTAGCTCCTTTATCTTTCCTTTCATTATGTTTAAAACAGAATTCACCATTCCCGCATCTGCTGCTATATGCTGTTCACTTTGTTCAAAATAGGCCCCACACTGTTTATGTTCACCCACAATCAAAACCTAGCAGCCCTTAGGAAGCTGTCAGCAACCCCCCACTTGTTAGGCAGCTCATTCAGACCAGCTGGGCCTGGGAGGTGGACCACAGAGGAGAGCTCCCGAGGAAAGCCACTTCCATCGCCCTGCTGTAGTCATCCATCTAGCTCCAACCAAATTAACTCAGCTCTAAGCATCCCTGAGACTGAGTTAAGAGTCAATACTGAGGAACAGAGGAATGAGTAGTTTGATGTCATTCTGGTAGAAATAACGTCTTCTGATAATGAAGAATAAAGATGCCCCACATCACAACGGACTTGCTAGCTTGGAACAAAGAAGGTATAGAAGAGCAGGTAGAAGGTGAGAAGTGCCTGGGATCTGCTGTGAGGTGTGCAAACTAACAGATAATTAAAATAAAAGAACCACCAGCCACTCTGCTAGTGCTTTAGGGACAGGGGCAAGTAAAACCTGGTGCCTGTCCTTAGGATTATAATTTAGCAGGAAGAACAAATATTTAGAACCTGTAGGGCAGAGGCTGCTGGTC